>NC_052163.1:112695924-113424501 GCF_902713615.1 Scyliorhinus canicula | reverse complement strand
GCAGGTCGAGGCGCAGTCCTCCCCAGGTGAGGAGGATGGGGGAAATGGTCAGGACAGACGGGCTGGACATGGGCAGGAGGCTGCCCACCGTTACCAGCTGGGCCAGCGGGCACGGGACAGGCTGATAGCCGCCCGGTTCACTGACTAGGGGGCGTGCGAATCAGCGAGTATGGGCACAGACCTCACACCACGGCACCAGCCGACCACCCTCACGCCCCCCCCCCCCCCCCCCCCCCCACCCACCCACCACCAACACCTGTGTCGGTATCCTGGGTAGGGCTATCCTGGGTCGGGCTGTCCTGGGTCGGGCTGTCCTGGGTAGGTGTGTCCTGGGCAGGGCTGTCCTGGGTAGGGCTGTCCTGGGCAGGGCTGTCCTGGGTAGGGCTGCCCTGGGTAGGGCTGTCCTGGGTAGGGCTGCCCTGGGTAGGGCTGTCCTGGGTAGGGCTGTCCTGGGCAGGGCTGTCCTGGGTAGGGCTGCCCTGGGTAGGGCTGTCCTGGGTAGGGCTGTCCTGGGTAGAGCTGCCCTGGGTAGGGCTGTCCTGGGTAGAGCTGTCCTGGCTCGGTTGCGACGGGGGCCTGTGGCTGCCCCCCTCGTCGCTGGGTGTCACACGCCTGCGTCACCGCACTCGCACAAGACGGGGGCGTCATATCGGTGTTGCTCCAGGACTGTCCCTGTATCGTGGCCGCCCTGGGGCGTCCTGGGGCAGTCGGCATCCGCAGGGACGGGTGCCTCGACGTTTGGTCCTGCAATACACAATCCAGCAGCTTGGTTAGACACACAGGCAGTGATCTGGGGGAGGGGGGATATTGGGGAGTGGAGAATATGGGGTATATGGGTGAGGGGGGATATCGGGGAATATGGGGGAGGGGGATATCGGGGAATATGGGGAGGGGGGTATTGGGGGAGATGGGGAAGGGGGGATATTGGGGGAGAGGGATATGAGGGAGGAGGGATATTGTTGGATATGGGGAGGGGGGATATGGGGGATGGGGATATGGGGAAGTGAGGATATGGGGGAGATGGGGGAGGGGGATATGAGGGAGGGGGGATATTGTTGGATATGGGGAGGGGGGTATGGGGATGGGGGATATGGGGAAGGGAGGATATGGAGAGGGAGATATGGGGAAGGGAGGATATGGGGGGATATCAGGGAGGGGGATATTGGGGGATTATGGGGAGGGGGATATGGGGGATATGGGAAGGGAGGATATGGGGGATATCAGGGAGGGGGATATTGGGATATGGGGAGGGGGATATGGGAAAGGGGGATATGGGGATGGGAGGATATGGGGGGATATTGGGGGATATGGGGAGGGGGATATGGGGATGGGGGATATGGGGAAGGGAGGATATGGGGAGGGAGATTATGGGGAAGGGAGGATATGGGGGGATATCAGGGAGGGGGATATTGGGGGATTATGGGGAGGGGGATATGGGGGAAGGGGGATATGGGGAAGGGAGGATATGAGGGGGATATCAGGGAGGGGGATATTGGGGGATATGGGGAGGGGGATATGGGGAAGGGGGATATGGGGATGGGAGGATATGGGGGGATATCAGGGAGGGGGATATTGGGGGATATGGGGAGGGGGATATGGGGAAGGGAGGATATGGGGAGGGAGATATGGGGAAGGGAGGATATGGGGGGATATCAGGGAGGGGGATATTGGGGGATATGGGGAGGGGGATATGGGGATGGTCGATATGGGGAAGGGAGGATATGGGGAGGGAGATATGGGGAAGGGAGGATATGGGGGATATCAGGGAGGGGGATATTGGGGGATTATGGGGAGGGGGATATGGGGGATGGGGGATATGGGGAAGGGAGGATATGGGGGATATCAGGGAGGGGGATATTGGGGGATATGGGGAGGGGGATATGGGGAAGGGAGGATATGGGGGATATGGGGGAGGGGGGATATGGGGGAGCGAGATATGGGGAGGGGGATATGGGGAAGGGAGGATATGGGGGGATATGGGGGAGGGGGATATGGGGCAGGGGGGATATTGGGGGAATGGGGACGGGCCACGGGGGGGTCTCACTTGGTAGTACGCCCCCGACCTCTGCATCAGCAACCTCCCGGTCCTCGGGTCTGCCTGCCAGTTCCTCACGAACAGTGAGTGGTGTCTCTTCAGCTGTGCCCACTCCGGTCCTCTCACGCGCCTTGTTGTGTGCGCGCTTCTCCTGTGGGGGGGGGGGGGGGGCAGGGATAAAGGGCAACAGTGTTAAACAGGGATATAAATGTAGGCCAGCGGTTGTGCATATATTGGCAGAGGTACGCAGTACACTAGGGTTAAGGTTAGGGTTGGTTGCACCTGAGGGTGTTCCCGCACATCGGGCAGGGGTACTCACCCTGGCTGCCCTGACGAGGTCATTACCTTCCTGTGGCATTGTGCACCTGTCCTTGGTGTTACAGCCACAGCGCTGACGGCCTCTGTCACCTCCCTCGACAGGCGCCAGTGTAAGTTGTAGCAAACTCATCAAAGGACCAAAATTCCAGTTTATTTGAGCAGATCAGGCAGACAAGGGAATCAAGGCAAACAGGCCATGAGTTATGAAACAGCCCAATCTCATCAAGAGACCAAGGGCAGTTGAAATGCAAATCATTTATTGTCCTGGCCAGACGGAAGCACAATACCTTAATGAGATAACGAAGTTGGCTCCAGCGACCATTGTCAAGAAACCAGCAGAAACCAGAGACATTGCAAGTTTTTTGTAAGGGCACTGATTACATCATGATACCTTGTGATTGGGGAACTTGATCACTTCCATTCTTTTTTTTATAAATTTAGAGTACCCAATTCATCTTTTCCAATTAAGGGGCAATTTAGCGTGGCCAATCCACCTACCTTGGGTTGTGGGGTGAAACCCACGCAAACACGGGGAGAATGTGCAAACTACTCACGGACAGTGACCCAGAGCCAGGATCGAACCTGGGACCTCAGCGCCGTGGGGCCACAGTGCTAACCCACTGCACCACCGTGCTGCCCGGATCACTTCCATTCTGTCAACAATCAGAAAGGCTTCCTTTGTCCTGGAATTCACCGGTGGGAGGGTCAGTGTTTCACCCAATCAGGGTTTTGCCCTTAAAAAGTCAAGTCTGAGGAACTGTGAAGGAAAAAAGAGAAAGGAATTCTTCCCTCCTGCAAGAACTCTGCCCTCCTGCGAGAACTCTGCCCTCCTGCAAGAAACTCTACTCCCTTGCCTGACCCGCGCTTCGCCTGGCTGAAAAGAGACCACGAGAACTGAAGGAGCAACAGACTCAAGGACCAGCCATCTTAAAAGAAGATTTAAAGAAATCTGTGTCAACTTTTTTTTTAACTATCCTGTCCCTGGAGCGGAGAGTATTCCTCCAGCTCACAGAAACCTCCCAATTAGTATGGCTTGTTGAGGTTTGGGGTGGGTGAGTGAATGGATCTGTGTTTGCGTCGCTAATGTGTGTAAACTGTCGCTAATCTGTGTAAACTGTAAGAATTTTGATGTGCCGTTTAGTCTCTTGTTTTACACATAGTATTTCATAATCGGTGTATGTGTGTGTCTGGGTTAATCTGAGTTGCAGAAGATGAATCAATTATTTTAAAACTACCAATATTGTGGTTCTCACCTTCCTTACACTATCCGCTCTGGTCAAGTCACAATAATTGCCAGGACATAATCCCGTAGTCAAGGGAAAAGGGAATCTGAGCACTCCGAACACGCTCACTCAAGAGAGACTACTGGTCAGGAATAAACAGTGGTCCCTCTTTCTCTCTCTCTCTCTTTGAAGTTGCGCCAGTGGGGCGCTTCCGGGTGACATTTCACCATCACAGGAGAGAGACTCGCACAGGCAGTAGGTGGCAGTCAAGGTAACTGGTGTGGACTTCCGGTTGCGGCTATGACCAGCTAAGTCGCACATTTGGCAGCTCCTGCGACAAAGGTGTTTAAGGGCCGATTGGAGGGCCCCGACGGTACTGTAAAGACGAATCCCGGTGGGGGAAGGCTCCCTGAGGAGAGTGAGACCAACTTTATGGTCGGTACTTGGAGTGGGGCGACAAAAAAAGCAGCAGCAGCTCCCCGAAAAAAGCGGGGGAAGAGGACCAAAATGGCGGCCGGTGGCGCGCTAGAAGATTGGAGAAAATGGGCGGAGGAGCAGCAGGCCGCTCTCCTCCGGTGTTTTACGGAGCTGAAAGTGGAACTCTTAGAGTCCATGAACGCGACGACCACAAGGCTGATGGGGGCCCAGGCGACCCAAGAGGCGTCGATAAGAGAGCTGCAGCAGGAGATGGCGGTGAGGGAGGAGGAAGCCACGGTCCTCGTGGGAAAGGTGGAGGTGCACGAGGCACTCCACCTGAAATGGCAGAGCCGCTTTGAGGAGCTGGACACTCGAATGAGGCGGAAGAACTTGAGGATCCTGGGCCTAGCAGAAGGCCTGGAGGGGCCTGATCTCCCGAAATATGTAGCGGAGATGCTGAGCTCCCTGATGGGAGAGGGGGCCGGTCCATCGCCCCTGGAGCTGGAAGAAGCATATCGGGTCATGGCTAGGCGGCCTAGGGCGAACGAGCCCCCGAGGGCGGTGCTGGTGCGATTCCAGCGTTTCTGTGATCGGGAGAAAGTGCTGAGGTGGGCCAAGAGGGAGAAAAGCAGCAAATGGGAGAATTCGACGGTGCGGATATATCAGGACTGGAGTGCGGAGGTGGCAAAGCGGCGGGCCCAGTTTAACCGGACGAAGGCAGTGCTGCACGCAAAGAGGATCAAGTTCGGAATGCTGCAGCCAGCGCGTTTGTGGGTCACCTACAAGGACCAGCACCATTACTTTGAGACCCCAGAGGAGGCATGGACTTTTGTTCGGGAGGAAAAGCTGGACCTGAACTAGAACTTGGGAACGCCGGCAGTCGAGGCCGCCCGAGTACCCTTGACTGATCAAGTGGCCCATGTGTTTCTTAGGCCAGGTCGGAACTTGGTTAAAGTTGATGGATCGTTTGGTTTCTTTGAAACTTGTGTTATGGGGGGTTTCTTTGTTCCTTTTTGTGTGTCTCTTCCCGTTGCCAACTTCCCTTAATTATTGTTGTTGTAGGGGGGGCTTTTTTTTACTGCTTTTTGATCTGTTCTTTAAGAGTTATGGTTACTGTTCTGTTCGATGGAGGGTGATGGTTAAATACGTTATTATTGGGTAGTTATTTAGTTATGCAGGCATAGTTATGTATTTATGTATTTATTTGAGATTTGTTATTTATATTGTTATATTGTTAAGTTGGGGAGGCGGGACGGGGGGGGTGCAAGTTGGTTATGCGTGTTTTCTTTTTCTCTTTTTTCTTCCTCTCGTTTTAAGGGGGCTTTTTTATGGGCTTGGATAGGGACGGGGGTGGAATTGAATGGCGGGGTAGGGTGTGGCCGGGCGAAAGCGCGGGCTTTCCCCTGTTTCCCGCGCGCGGGACGGAGGAAGGGGGAGGAGAGAAGAGTGGGGTGTGGCCAGCAATGGCGGCTTTTCCCGCGCTGAAGCGGGGTCAGAGAGGGATGGCAAGGGGGGGGGGGGGGAGGCCCCTCCCCCCCCCACATCGGGAGGAGTCGGAGTGTGGCAGGGGCAGCCGGGTCAGCGAAAACCAGCTGACTCTCGGGAGTACGATGGTGGATACACCGCGGCTAGGAGGGGTCCTAGCCAGGGGGGGGGGGGGGGGGGGAAGGGGGGTTAGGGGGGGATACCGGGTTGCTGCTGGAAAGGCCGAGGACGGGAAGGGAAGAACGGGAGGAGAGAGGGGGAGGGGCCATCGCCATGGGGAACGGGTCAGAAGGGGAGGGTCGACCCGGGGCGAACAGGGGACAGGACATGGCTAACAGACAGGGGAAAGGGACGGGTCGCTCCGCGACCCGGTTGATTACTTGGAACGTGAGGGGGCTGAATGGGCTGGTCAAGAGATCAAGGGTTTTTTCACACCTAAAGGGACTGCAGGCAGATGTGGCAATGTTGCAGGAGACTCACTTGAGAGTAGTAGACCAGGCACGCCTGAGAAGGGGGTGGGTGGGACAGGTGTTCCACTCAGGCTTGGACGCAAAGAACCGGGGGGTGGCGATTTTGGTGGGAAAGAGGGTGTCGTTCGTGGCGGCGCAGGTGGTAGCAGATAAGGAGGGTAGGTACGTGATGGTGAAGGGTAGGCTGCAGGGAGAGAATGTGGTGCTGGTGAATGTGTATGCCCCGAATTGGGATGACGCGGGTTTTATGAGGCGCCTGTTGGGCCTCATTCCGGGTCTGGAGGCAGGGGGCCTGATCATGGGGGGGGACTTCAATACAGTGCTCGACCCTGGGCTGGACAGATCGAGTTCCAGGACGAATAGGAGGCCGGCAGCGGCAGAGGTGCTAAGGGGGTTCATGGAGCAGATGGGGGGGGTAGACCCTTGGAGATTTGGCAGGCCAAGGGCGAGGGAGTATTCTTTTTTCTCCCACGTCCACAGGGTGTACTCCAGAATAGACTTTTTTGTACTGAGCAGGGGGCTGATTTCGAGAGTGCAGGACACGGAGTACTCGGCCATTGCGATTTCGGACCATGCACCACACTGGGTAGAGGTAGAACTGGGGGAAGCACGGGACCAGCGCCCGTTGTGGCGCCTGGATGTGGGGCTGCTGGCGGACGATGAGGTGTGCGGAAGGGTCCGGAAGGGCATTGAGAGATATCTGGGCACGAACGACACGGGCGAGGTGAAGGTGGGGGTAGTCTGGGAGGCCCTGAAAGCAGTGATCAGAGGAGAGCTGATCTCCATAAGGGCACACAGAGAAAGGAAGGAGAGGCAGGAGAGGGAGAGACTGGTGGGGGAACTTATAGAAGTGGACAGGAGATATGCGGAGACACCAGAGGAGGGGCTGTTGAGGGAGCGGCGCAGTTTACAGGCCCAGTTTGACCTACTGACCACTAGGAAGGCGGAGACGCAATGGAGAAGGGCACAGGGCGCGGTCTATGAGTACGGGGAAGAGGCGAGCAGGATGCTGGCACACCAGCTGCGCAAGCGAGATGCAGCCAGAGAGATTGGGGGAGTGAGAGAGAAGGGAGGGAACGTAGTGCAGAAGGGGCAAGAGGTGAACGGGGTCTTCAGGGATTTCTACAGGGAATTGTACCGGTCTGAACCGCCCAGGAGGAGGGGGGGAATGGAGAACTTCCTCGATAGATTGAGGTTCCCAAAGGTCCAGGAGGAACGGGTGGAGGGGCTGGGGGCGCCGATAGAGCTGCAGGAGCTAGTTAAAGGGATAGGCCAGATGCAGGCGGGGAAGGCGCCGGGGCCGGATGGGTTCCCGGTGGAATTTTATAAGAAGTATGTGGACTTGGTGGGTCCAGTGCTGGTGCGAGCCTTTAATGAGGCGCGAGAGGGGGGGGTTCTGCCCCCGACAATGTCACAGGCCCTGATCTCCTTGATCCTGAAGCGGGACAAAGACCCTGTACAGTGCGGATCCTACAGGCCTATCTCCCTCTTGAATGTAGATGCCAAACTGTTGGCAAAGGTCCTGGCAACCAGAATAGAGGATTGTGTGCCAGGGGTAATCCATGAGGACCAGACGGGGTTCGTAAAGGGACGACAACTTAACACAAATGTCCGGAGACTGTTGAATGTGATTATGATGCCAGCAGTGGAGGGGGAGGCTGAGATAGTGGTAGCACTGGATGCGGAGAAGGCATTCGATAGGGTGGAGTGGGAATACCTGTGGGAGACGCTGGAACGGTTTGGGTTTGGGGAGGGATTTATCAAGTGGGTGAAGCTGCTGTATTCGGCCCCGATGGCGAGTGTGGTTACAAACGGGAGGAGGTCAGAGTATTTTGGGCTCCATCGAGGTACCAGGCAGGGATGCCCCCTATCCCCCTTACTATTTGCATTAGCGATCGAACCGTTGGCGATGGCACTGAGGGGTTCAGGGGGGTGGAGAGGACTGACAAGGGGAGGGGAGGAACATCGGGTATCACTCTATGCGGATGATTTGTTGTTGTATGTGGCAGACCCGGAAGGGGGAATGCCGGAGGTAATGGAAATACTAGCGGAGTTTGGGGACTTTTCGGGATATAATTAAATGTGGGTAAAAGTGAGGTCTTTGTGATACACCCGGGAGATCAGGGGGAGGGAATTGGGCGGCTCCCCTTTAAGAGAGCAGTAAAGAGCTTCAGGTACTTGGGGGTGCAGGTGGCAAGGAACTGGGGGACCCTCCACAAGTTGAACTTTTCAAGGCTGGTGGAGCAGATGGAGGAGGAGTTCAAGAGGTGGGACATGGTACCGCTGTCGCTAGCAGGGAGGGTGCAGTCAGTCAAAATGACGGTCCTCCCGAGGTTCTTGTTTCTGTTCCAGTGCTTGCCCATCTTTCTCCCCAGGGCCTTCTTCAAGAAGGTAACTAGCAGCATTATGGGCTATGTGTGGGCACATGGCACCCCTAGAGTGAGAAGGATTTTCTTGGAACGGAGTAGGGACAGTGGAGGATTAGCGCTACCCAATCTTTCCGGATACTACTGGGCGGCGAACGCATCGATGGTGCGCAAGTGGGTGATGGAGGGGGAGGGGGCAGCTTGGAAACGTATGGAAAGGGCGTCCTGCGGCAATACAAGCCTGGGGGCGCTAGTAACGGCACCATGGCCGCTCCCCCCCACAAGGTATACCACGAGTCCGGTAGTGGCGGCCACCCTTAAAATCTGGGGGCAGTGGAGGCGACACAGGGGGGAAGTGGGGGGTCTGATGGCGGCGCCACTGAGAGGGAACCACAGATTTGTCCCGGGGAACACTGGCGGGGGATTCCAGAGCTGGTACAGGGCGGGCATCAGGCAACTGAGGGACATGTTCATAGAGGGGAGGTTTGCGAGCCTGGGAGAGCTGGAGGAGAAATTTGAGCTCCCCCCGGGGAACACGTTTAGATACCTGCAGGTGAAGGCATTTGCCAGACGACAGGTGGAAGGATTTCCCTTGCTTCCCGATAGAGGGGTGAGTGATAGGGTGCTGTCAGGGGTCTGGGTCGGAGAAGGGAAGGTCTCGGACATCTACAAAATAATGCAGGAGGTGGAGGAGGTATCGATAGAGGAGCTGAAAGACAAGTGGGAAGCGGAGCTGGGAGAGCAGATAGAAGATGGGACATGGGCGGATGCCTTAGAGAGGGTCAATTCGTCGTCGTCGTGCGCAAGGTTGGGCCTCATCCAATTTAAGGTGCTGCACAGAGCCCATATGACGGGGACTAGGATGAGTCGGTTCTTCGGGGGTGAGGACAGGTGTGTTAGGTGTTCGGGAAGCCCTGCGAACCATGTACATATGTTCTGGATGTGCCCAGCACTGGAAGAGTTCTGGGAGGGGGTGGCGGGGACGATATCGAGAGTGGTGGGAACCAGGGTCAAACCAGGGTGGGGGCTAGCGATTTTTGGGGTTGGGGTGGAGCCAGGAGTACAGGAGGCAGGGGAGGCCGGAATATTGGCCTTTGCGTCCTTGGTAGCTCGGAGAAGGATCTTGATTCAGTGGAGGGACACAAGGCCACCAAGTGTTAACACCTGGTTAAACGACATGGCAAGCTTCATCCAATTGGAAAGAATCAAATTCGCCCTGAGAGGGTCGGTACAGGGGTTCTTCCGGCGGTGGCAGCCCTTCCTTGACTTTCTGGATCAGAGATAGGAACTGGAGGCCGAAACAGCAGCAACCCGGGGAGAAAGGGGGGGGGGGGGGGAAGGGAGGGGGGGGGATAGCAGCGGAGGGAGCACGTCAGCGGGGGGTCGCGGGCAATGACTGCCCGAGGCCATCAGTAGAAAGGGAAAAACGGTTTGGTTGCTAGACTGGTAGCGCGGGGGGGGGGGGGGGGGGGGGGGTGGGGGGGTGCGCGCGGGGGAGGGCGTGGGGAGGATTTTCCAGGGGGGATTTGTTGTGTTATAATTTAAAATGTAGTAGGGGCAAATGTTTGTATCGAAAAATTTCAATAAAAATTATTTTAAAAAAAAAGGTAACTGGTGTGGCATAAGGACAACCTCACTGGTTAGGTATAAACAGTGAGACTTGCCCCCCTCTCTCTTGCGAAGCTGTCCCAGTGCGACACTTCCGGGTCGTGGTTTCAACACCTGCAGGAGAGACACACCCACAGTTATCTGTGACACCCAATACCAGCCTGTTGTGGAGTAAAAGAAACCCTTTTCGTTACACCGGCTGAGGCGTGGGGAACCCTGCGGCCGTGTCCGGGGTACAGGGCCTCCCTCCTCTGCTCTACTGCGTCCAGGAGCGCCTCGATGTTGCGCTCCTGGAATCTCGGGGCTGCGTGGTGGGCGGCATTCTTGTCGGATTTCCGGGGGGGGGGGGGGGGGGGGGGAGGCAGCACCTTTTGTGCTATGATGCCGCCTGACGTCAATGACGCCGCGCATCCGCAGCGGGTGGCGCTGTCACGAATGGCGTCACGCTGTTACTAGCCCATTCCAGGCCGGAGAATCTGAGCCGTTTGGGGGGGCCCGTCGCCAGAGTGATCCGCACCGTTTTTGCCGCCGGGTCCCGGCCATCGCTCTGATTATTGGAGAACCCTGCCCATGGTATTATGAATTGTTAATTGAAAAGTTTTGGCAGTGTTCGGAGAATGGGGTCGTTTCCCTCCTTTGTCTTCTGTGGTTTTAGTGGCTGGTGAATGGAAATGGAGCCACTGGGGATGGGGGAATGGGTTTTTGACTATTAACGTGGGTGTGGAGGATTCCTTTATGTTGGTCATTAGGTGAGGGAGTCTCTGGTCGGGGGGGCGGATCTACTTGGCCAGCAAACTGCAGGTCGCTGGTAAACGGGAGCGAGGGGGAGGAGGGGCTGGGACCTGCTGATCTTGTTTGTGCAGCTTTTGGTGCACCTAAGAGGTGTGAGTGGTGGTGGGGGGGGGGGGGGGATGGGGATGGGGATGGCGGTGGAGATAGGAGCAGTTTCTAGAGGACGTAGTTTGGGGGGGGGGTTTGGGATAGGGAATGGGGGAGAGGTAGGTTGCTGACGGTGACTGAGATGTGTTCGTTGTCCCATCTGATGGGTGGGGTGAGGTGCCAGCGTGGGTGGGGGCTTCTGGTCGGTGTCTGGTGGGGTATTGGGAGCATAGCCATAAGGGTAAAAGCACATTACTGCGGATGCTGGAATCTGAAACGAAAGGGAAAATGCTGGACCTGGACGTTCTCAAGTTTCATCTCACCAGCCTCCGTATGCAAAGCATAATCCTCCGCCATTTTCACCAACTCCAGCGTGATGCCACCACCAAACACATCTTCCCTTCACTCCCTCTGTCAGCATTCCGCAGAGACCGTTCCCTCCGAGACAATCTAGTCCACTCCTCCACCATACCCAGTACCTCTCCCATCACTCATGGCACCTTCCCATGCAATCGCAGAAGGTGTAGCGACTGCCCCTTTACCTCTTCCATGCTTAACATTCCAGGCCCAAAGCACTCATTCCAGGTAACGCAGCGTTTCACTTGCACCTCTTTCCAATCTGGTCTATTGCATTCGCTGTTCCCAATGTGGTCTCCTCTATATCGGAGAGACCAAACACAGACTGGGTGATCGCTTTGCTGAGCATCTTCGGTCTGTGCGCATTCAGGATCCTGACCTTCCTGTTGCTTGCCATTTTAACAAAAGACCCTGCTCCCATGCCCACATGTCTGTTCTTGGCCTGCTGCAATGTTCCAGTGAAGCGCAACGCAAACTGGAGGAACAGCATCTCATCTTCCGGTTAGGCACACTACAGCCTTCCGGCCTGAACATCGAATTCAACAACTTCAGATGATCAGCCCCACGTCGACCCATTTGTTTTCATTTCATTTTAACTGTCTTTTACCATTTCTTTCTTTCCTGCACCTTTCCTGCACCTTTCTCCTCTTTGCTTCACCCTTCCCGTCCCCCCACATCTACAGTTCATCCTCTGATGTTAGTTTCCCTGCTGCTTGACCTATCACATCTTTTGTCCTCTCTGGGGACTGCCATTAGCACTCTTCCCCCTTGGTATCTGGGCCATTAGCACCAAGTTTCCCAGGGTTTCTGTGGCTATGACTCATCTTTCATTCCTACTCCGCAGTATAAATATTTCCCACTCTCTCTGTCTGCTAGTTTTGACAAAGTCATTGGACTCGAAACGTTAGCTCTTTTCTCTCCCTACAGATGCTGCCAGACTTGCTGAGATTTTCCAGCATTTCCCCATAGCCATAAGGGTGATGGTTGGTCCAAGGGGGAGGGGAGGAGCGAGACCCCTGACTTGGTTAGTGACATGGAATGTGCGGGTGCTGGGACGCCCGGTAAAACTGGTGAGGATTATTGCTCATCTGAAGAAGTTGAGGGCTGATGTTTACATAGAATTTACAGTGCAGAAGGAGGCCATTCAGCCCATCGAGTCTGCACCGGCTCCTGGAAAGAGCACCCTACCCAAGGTTAACACCTCCACCCTATCCCCATAACCCAGTAACCCCACCCAACACTAAGGGCAATTTTGGACACTAAGGGCAATTTATCATGGCCAATCCACCTAACCTGCACATCTTTGGACTGTGGGAGGAAACCGTAGCACCCGGAGGAAACCCACGCACACACGGGGAGGATGTGCAGACTCCACACAGACAGTGACCCAAGCCGGAATCGAACCTGGGACCCTGGAGCTGTGAAGCGATTGTGCTGTCCACAATGCTACCGTGCTGCCTCTGAATGTGTTCCTGAAGACCCCCCTGTGGGTGAAGGAGCAGGCTTGGGTAAGACAGCTATATTCCACTCGGGCTTTGTTATAATAATAATCTTTATTGTCACAAGTAGGCTCACATTAACACTGCTATGAAGTTACTGTGAAAATCCCCTAGTCGCCACACTCTGGCGCCTGTTGGGGTACACGGAGAGAGAATTCAAAATGTCCAATTCACCTCGCAGCACGTCTTTCGGGACTTAGTAGGGCCCAGGGGAGGAGTGGAAATCCTGATCAATAAAAGAGTCCGATTTAAGATGCAGAAGGTGGTGGAAGATCGGGGTGGGGGCGCAGATATGTGATGGTCTCGAGGGCATTGGAGTGCAGATCAGTAGCTTTGGTTAATGTATATGCTCCAAATTGGGATGAAGTTTATGAAGAGGGTGGTGGCGACTATCCTGAATATGGACAGACATCAGTTGATCCTGGTGGGGGCGGGGGGGGGGGGGGGGAGTGATTGGATCATGGTTGTGGATTCGAAGGTGGACGGCTCCAAGCCAAAGTCTTTGTCCAGTTCTGGGGGGAAGCGGGGGGGGGGGGCATTTCTGAGAGAGATTGGGGGGGGGGGGGGGGGTGCGGATCCGTGGTGGCTTCTGCACCTGGTGGGCAAGGAGCTCCCCTCTTTCTCACAGTGCATACGGTTTATTCGCGCATTGATTTCTTTATTATCGGGGAGGTCTCGGTTGCCGGGGGCGGAATATTCGGCTATTGTTATTTCAGATCATGCCCCGCATCAGCTAGATTTGGTGCTTGGGATGGGGGCCGTCCCTTTGGCCGGTCTGGAGTTTCGATGTAGGGCTGTTAGCAGATCTGGGATTTTGTGTGTGGGGTGGTGAGGGCAATTGATGAGTATGTAGGTGTTGGAGCGACAGGGAATAACATCGGCTGAGGAAAGTAAATTCAGGACAGAAAAGATGGGCTTGACCTAATGCACACTGTGACTCTGATGTACTCCACACCCCTCACTGTGATACTCTGATATACCCCACATCCCTCACTGTAACACTGATATACCCCACATCCCTCACTGTAACACTCTTATATACTCCATACTATCACTGTGACACTCTGATATACCCCACACCCCTCACTGTAACACTCTGATATACCCCACACCCCTCACTGTAACACTGTTAGATGTGTTAGATGCTGTGGTATG
Source organism: Scyliorhinus canicula (assembly GCF_902713615.1). NCBI lineage: Eukaryota > Metazoa > Chordata > Chondrichthyes > Carcharhiniformes > Scyliorhinidae > Scyliorhinus > Scyliorhinus canicula. The sequence goes on along the minus strand of NC_052163.1, from coordinate 113,410,689 downwards.
AAGAGGCAAGAGTTCAGCTCCTTTTCACCAACACACCTTTAATGGTTCAAACTCACTCTGCACAGAACTCTACAGATCATCACAAGCTCCAGAGTCCACCTGAAGCCCCTTTACATATCAGTGTCAATCATTGAACACTTAACATAAATGAGACAATAATTTATCAGAAGTGTCGTGTTCCTCTACAGAAATCCTGTCTATATCAGTTAACTGGTCCTCATAGTTCTGTAACACATGCGTACCAGATGACTCTGGTTCCTCGTCTTGTCTGTCTGCTCTGTCTAAATTTGAAAATTTGTAATCGGTACCCATTATCCTTGATGAATGTACCCTAACAGTTTGATTACCATGTTGCAAAATAAATGTTTTGCCATCTATGCCTATGATCTTCCCTGGGCCTTTCCATTCATTAGAATTGTCTCTCTTATAGTGTACCATTTCTCCTTGTTGAAAAACGGCATCTGATGGCCGTACATTATGTCTTAAAGCTTTGCGAATTCTTTCAGAGACTTCTGCTTCCAAAAAAGCTTTTATACTGCTATGTAACACGTTTAAATGTTCAGCAAAACCTGAGCTAATTGTAGTTCCTTCCCAAGCTGGAGGCTGGTCATCCAAAATGGAGGGAATTTTAGGATTTCTACCAAACACTAATTGATAAGGACTATAGCCCCCAACCATCTGCAATGAATTCTTTGCATGTACCGCCCATGCTAAAGCTGAATTTAGCGTGCAGTTTGGTCGATCTCCCAAAATTTTCCGAAGCATGTCATCGATAACAGCATGATTTCTTTCGCAGACACCATTACTAAACAGGCTTTCGGCAGCCGTGTTCATAACTCTGATATTCATGTTTTCACACATATCCCTAAACTCATCATTAGCAAATTCTCCCCCATTGTCCGTAAAGAATTTTGCTGGTGGACGCATTCCTGTCCCGATCCATTGTTCCACAATTTTGTCCAAAATTACTCTCTTTTCTTTACTTCGTGCAATTGTTGATTGACTAAATCTGGTAGCTAAATCTACAAAATGCTAAATAAATATATTATTTGCTTTATCCCAGATCTTAAGGTCCATGGCCACAATGTCATTAAAATCCCTGGCTAAAGGTATGGTTACTATCGGTCGTGCTGGTGTCCTTCTGTACGTCCTGCAAACTTCACAGCGATCAGTAACCTGTTCTATCAGCTTAGAATAGTCATCATCCCTTACCCCTGCATCCTTTAATACATTTTTCAGCCTCCGAGGAGATGGATGTGCAAATTGCCTATGCAGTTTTACTACAATAACTTTTTACCAGCTAAAGTCACATTATCAACTGTCATTAATACATCCTTAACCACTCTACTTGAAACATTATTTGTCAATAATGGAATACAATAATGTCCCGACTGTGTAAATTGTAAGTCCACCATCTTTCCGAAAACTGTTGCCTTATCCTGTTCCATATCCAGCTTCATGTGTGCTTTCTTCATCGACGGTCTGCTCAGAAGCAAAGGTATCTCACTTGATACAACATCCGTGCTAATAAAATGATTCAGTCCAGCAATATTGCAAGGGATCACCACTCTTTTCAGCGACTTCAGAGTATTATCATCCCCAAACCTGAATCTTGTGGAACTTTTAAATTCTTTAACCTTGTTACGATTTTCAGCATCCAATGAGTCCAGATAACATTTTAACCAGTCAATCCCACACACATTAGATGTGCAGCCACTGTCCAATACAGCACAGTTAAAAGATTCTGCAACCAACACCCTCATTACTGACGTAAAACAGCTTGTTAATAGGACAATGCCTTCTTTCTGGTCACTATCTATTTCCTCTTCTGATTTTTCCGTGTCATGTGTCGCTTCAAATACTCTATCATAACGAGTTGGACAGTTGAAAGCATAATGGTATTGAGAGTCACATCGAAAACATCGATTTATCATGCCCTGTGCATTTCTGGGGTTCATCCTCCTATTGTAGGTTCTAACTGGGTTTCTGTCTTCATAATTTCCTTGTCTCGGTCTTCTTTTATAGTCTTGAGGCCTGTTCGTAGCCATACAATTTCACCATCCTGTTAGTAGTGTATCTTCCATATTCTGCCTTATAGCAGGCTGACCTATTTGGGTCATCAGAGCCATTGGAATCGAATGTTTCCCCCAAATTTTTTTTTAAAGCTGTTGTCATCTGTTCGAATAAGGTATCGTTATCCATAAACTGAACTCCTGTCAAAACCAGGAGCCTATCCATGTTGCTCACTCTAGCACAGTCAAGTAATTTAAAGGCCAACACAGACTGTGGAAATTCCAGCCGGTGTTTCTGCAGCTTTTTATATAGTCTGCCAAATTCCATTATATAGTCTTCCATAGATAAATCCTCCATTTTCCGGAACTTATCAAAATCCGACCATACTTCATACGCACTTAACAAGTCATCTTTCTTATAAATCTTGTCCATATAAAGTAATAAAGTCGCCAGACCTTCTTCTGAGTTTAACTCTTCCAACTCCAGCTCGGAAAGCACTTTGTTTCGGATTTTACTGCCACCTGGTAAAGAAAGAGCAAATGCCATACCTTGTTTTCTCTTTCCTAAAGCAGTCACCTTACTCCACATAATAACTGCACGTCTCCATTGGTCGTATGATTCCCTTTCAGAAAATAGGGGAGGATAATCATAACCAGCCATCTTTGTCCTGGGTTCAGCCATGTTTCCCTTTTTTTTTCACTCCTTGGTTTGATCTGGAAAAATTGTATCTTTCAAGCCATCACATTGACACAGCAACCATTCTCTACTACCATTGTTAGATATGTTAGATGCTGTGGTATGAAGAGGCAAGAGTTCAGCTCCTTTTTCACCAACACACCGTTAATGGTTCAAACTCACTCTGCACAGAACTCTACAGATCATCACAAGCTCCAGAGTCCACCTAAAGCCCCTTTACATGTCAGTGTCAATCATTGAACACTTAACATAAATGAGACAATCATTGAACACGTAACATAAATGAGACAACTAATTGCAATGTCTCTTAACCCATTACTTAACAAACACTCTGATATACCCCACACCCCTCACTGTAACACTCTGATATACCACTCACCCCTCACTGTAACACTCTGATATACCCCACACCCCTCACTGTAACTCTCTAATATACCCCACACCCCTCACTGTAACACTCTGATATACCCCACACCCCTCACTGTGACTCTCTGATATAAACTAACACCCTCACTGTAACACTCTGATATACCCCACACTCCTCACTATAACTCTCTGATATACCCCACACCCCTCACTGTAACACTCTGATATACCCCACACCCGTCACTGTAACACTCTGATATACCCCACAACCGTCACTGTGACACTCTGACATACCCCACACCCGTCACTGTGACACTCTGACATACCCCACACCCCTTACTGTAACTCTCTGATATACCCCACACCCCTCATTTTAACACTCTGATGTACCCCACACCCCTCACTGTGACACTCTGATATACCCCACACCCCTCATTGTAACACTCTGATATACCCCACGCCCCTCACTGTAACACTCTGATATACCCCACACCCCCTCACTGTGTCACTGATATATCCCACACCCCTCACTGTAACACTCTGATATACCCCACACCCCTCATTGTAACACTCTGATATACCCCACACCCCTCACTGTGACACTCTGATATACCCCATACCCCTCATTGTAACACTCTGATATACCCCACACCCGTCACTGTGACACTCTGACATACCCCACACCCCTTACTGTAACTCTCTGATATACCCCACACCCCTCATTTTAACACTCTGATGTACCCCACGCCCCTCACTGTAACACTCTGATATACCCCACACCCCCTCACTGTGTCACTGATATATCCCACACCCCTCACTGTAACACTCTGATATACCCCACACCCCTCACTGTAACACTCTGATATACCCCACACCCCTCACTGTAACACTCTGATATACCCCACACCCCTCACTGTGACACTCTGATATACTCCACACCCCTCACTGTAACACTCTGATATGCCCTACATCCTCACTGTAATACTCTGATGTACCCCACACCCCTCACTGTAACACTCTGATATACCCCACACCCCTCACTGTAACTCTCTGATATACCCCACATCCCTCACTGTCTCACTCTGATATACCCCACACCCCTCACTGTAACACTCTGATATACCCCACACCCCTCACTGTGACTCTCTGATATACCACACACCCCTCACTGTCTCACTCTGATATACCCCACACCCCTCACTGTAACACTCTGATATACCCCACAGCCCACACTGTAACACTCTGATATACCCCACACCCCTCACTGTCTCACTCTGATATACCCCACACCCCTCACTGTGACACTCTGATGTACCCCACACCCCTCACTGTAACACCCTGATGTACCCCACACCCGTTACTGTAACACTCTGATGTACCCCACACCCCTCACTGTAACACTCTGATGTACCCCACACCCCACACTGTAACACTCTGATATATCCCACACCCCTCACTGTAACACTCTGATATACCCCACACCCCTCACTGTGACACTCTGATGTACCCCACACCCCTCACTGTAACACCCTGATGTACCCCACACCCGTTACTGTAACACTCTGATGTACCCCACACCCCTCACTGTAACACTCTGATGTACCCCACACCCCTCACTGTGACACTCTGATGTACCCCACACCCCTCACTGTGACACTCTGATGTACCCCACACCCCTCACTGTAACACTCTGATGTACCCCACACCCCTCACTGTAACACTCTGATATAACCCACGCCTCTCACTGTAACACTCTGATATACCCCACACCCCTCACTGTAACACTCTGATATACCCCACACCCCTCACTGTGACACTCTGATGTACCCCACACCCCTCACTGTAACACTCTGATATGCCCTACATCCCTCACTGTAACACTCTCATATACCCCACACCCCTCACTGTCACACTCTGATGTACCCCACACCCCTCACTGTAACACTGATATATCCCACACCCCTCACTGTGACACTCTGATGTACCCCACACCCCTCACTGTAACACTCTGATATGCCCTACATCCCTCACTGTAACACTCTCATATACCCCACACCCCTCACTGTCACACTCTGATGTACCCCACACCCCTCACTGTAACACTGATATATCCCACACCCCTCACTGTGACACTCTGATGTACCCCTGACTTCCAGTGGCGGCCATGGAATAAGCAGTCGTGCATTTGGTACCTCCGGCTCATGGTGGACTTTTTTGGCCCTTTTCCGGAATGAGGGGTGGAAATGTGGATGGAACGAGGTGTCAGAGTGCTGGGTCAAGGTGTAACTCCTCTGGTGTGGCTGGTGGTAGGACCTACAAACTAGGCATGGGTGGAGAAGAAGGGAGCTGTTGGAACAGGAGAGTTTTCAAGGTAACCAACCTGTTTGGAGAGGTCTCCCGACCACCCCCCCCCCACCCTGCCAATCAACCATATCATTCTTTGGGCCCTCCCCCGGCTGGTGGCCCTCCCAGCCCACCATCATAACTTCTCTTTGTCCAAGAAGAGGTGCAACGGTAGCACCATCGCCATTAGCGACTCGCCCACCTGCAGCCTCCTCATCAACACCCGGTGCGCTTGGTCGGCCTTCAGAAGCCGGTCAATGGCCCCCTTCCAATTAGCGTCTCCAGCATTTTGGCCACACACGTGCCAGCCTCCTCTCCTTCGATGTCTTCGGGCACCTTCACCATCCTCAAATTTTGTCTTCAGGAGCAGTTCTCCAGATCTTGCACCTTGAGCCTTTTTTGGGTCTTCCGCATCACCCCCATCTTGGCCACCAATGCGGCTGCTGTCACAATGTTCCCTACCTCGAACGCCACCCGTTTCTTCACCAGCACCCCCCCCCCCCCCCCCCCCCCTCCCCTCGTCTTCGAGGGCAAAGGAATTTTTGTATTTCTCCCATGTGCACAGGGTGTACTCCCGGTTTGACCTTTTGGTGGATGAAGAGGTTTATGAGCGGGTGAGGGCTGCCATTCCGGGTGCGTGGAGCTAAATGACACGGGGGAGGTCACAGCCACCACGCTGTAGGAGGCACTCAAGACGATGAGTCGGGGGGGAGGAGTTTATTTCAATTTGGGCGTATAGGGGGAAGGTGGAACGAGCAGTGATGGCAAAGCTGGTGGAAGAGATTCTGAGGGTAGACAGGAGGTATTCGGAGGCCCCAGAGGCAGGGTTGTTGAGGGAGAGGCAGAGGCTCCAGATGAAGTTTGGTTTGGTGTCCACGGGGACGGTGGTCGGGCAGTTGGGGAGGGCCGGGGGTGGGGGGTCAATATACGCGTTTGGGGAGAAAGAGAACAGGATGTTGGTCCACCAGCTTAAGAAACAGGCGGAGAGGGAGATTGGTAAAGTGAGGGACGGGAGGGGAAGGGCGGTGCTGGAGCTGGTGGGGGTGACTGAGGCGTTTGAGGAATTTTACAGGAGGTTGTATGAGTCGGAGCCTCCGGCCGGGAGGGGGGAGCGGGAGGAATGCGGTGGTTCGTGGGTGGATTGGAGTTTCCCACGGTGGACGAGGAGTTTGTGCAAGGATTGGGGCCCCTATTGGGTTGAGGGAAGTGATGAAGAGTATGGGGGCGCTGCAGACAGGGAAGGGCCTGAACACGGACAGGTTCCCAGTGGAGGTTTACAAAACGTTTTGGGGGGGACCTGGGTGAGGGGGGAAGTCCGTCCTGTTGTGAGATGGTCATTGCAATGAGGTACACAGAACATCCAGTCATTTAACTAGAAAGATGATTTGTTCACAAACACGTGAATAGATAACTAAGAGATAATTATTCAGACAATAACTATTAAATGAATTCAGTGAATTCTACTGGAATTACTCCAAGTGTGACTATCCTCTTGTACGTCCTACTACGAACTGGCGGGTGTCTCTAGATATTGGGGTCGGTGAGAAGGGTCAGTATGGGGTAAGATGGAGGTGGCATCTTGGAGGGGAACGAGCTTGAGGGCATTGCTAACAGCGCCTCTTCCGTTCTCACCGGCCAGGCTCTCTGTGAACACGGTAGTGGTGTCGACCTTGAGGGTATTATAGAAAATCATTATCATAGAATCAACAGTGCAGGAGGCCATTCTGCCCATCAAGTCTGCACCGGCCCTTGTAAAGAGCACACTACTTAAGGCCACACCTTCACCCAAACCCAGTAACCTGATCTAACCTTTTTGGACACTAAGGGGCAATTTAGCATGGCCAATCCACCTAACCTGCACATCCTTGGACCGTGGGAGGAAACCAGAGCACCCGGAGGAAACCCACGCAGACACAGGAAAAATGCGCAGACTCCACACAGACAGCGACCCAAGCCGGTACCGAACCCGGGACTCCGGAGCTACAAAGCAACAGTGCTAACCACTGTGCCACCGTGACGCCCAAAGCAAAAAAAATTCAACGGCAACATCTTGTTGAGCCAAGTGCACTTTACTAACTCACAAATGTAACCTCTACAACAAACCCAACCACTGAGAACTGTGGCATTCATCAGTTTAAGCCACCATGCACAATGCCCATGATTTGGCTGCTCTGATTCATTCATTTCAAAATTAATAGTCCATTAACACCAGAATCAATGGTGATGCAAAATACAGGGTTTTAACTAAGTGAGTCACATAAGTGAGTCACATTTGATAACTTAAAGAAGAGGGAATTTAAAATGTATGGGGGCATTGGAGGCAGCACTTGAGACTGGAGGGTGCCTCGGTGGGGGCACCAATCTGTGATAATCCTCGGTTTGCACCGGGGGTGGGCTAGATTCGAGGTTTCGGGGGTGGCGGCGGGCAGGGATTGAGCGATTCAGGGACCTGTTTGTAGTGGGAAGCTTTGCGGAATTAGAAGACTCGGAGGAAGAATATTAGCTGCCCAGGGGGAATGATTTCAGCTACTTACAGGTCTGGGTTTTGGTGAGGAGAGTGCTGATATCATTTCCTGCCTTGCCACCCTTTGGGGCTGCAATGTTGTCGAGGGAGAGGGTAGGGGAGGGGAAGGTGTCCAAGGTCTACAAGAAGATGATGGATTGAGGGAGTAGAGGGCCGGATGAAGGAGGATTGAGGTTGTCAGCAGAGGGGAAGGGGGAGGAAGTGGGTGTTGGTTATTTACTTCTGTAATTTCAATTCTGCTTTCATTTGTTCTGTTTGTTGTTTGTTAATGCAAGCGCCTGAATAAAATACATTTTTAAAAACTCAAATGTAACTACACCCTACACTGTAACTCAGATATACCCCACACCCCTCACTGTAACACTCTGATAAACCCCACACCCTTCATTGTAACACTCTGATATACCCCTCACCCCTCACTGTAACACTCTGATATACCCCACACCCTTCACTGTAACACTCTGATATACCCCACACCCTTCACTGTAACACTCTGATATACCCCACACTCCTCACTGTAACAACCTGATATACCCCACACCCTTCACTGTAACACTGATATACCCCAAACCCCTCTCTGTAACAACCTGATATACACTCACTGACAACAATCTGCTATTACTGGTGCTTTGTTACATGCTTCAGGATCCTTCACCATTTCTCTCAGTGTCAGGGGACAAGGCTACACACCCAGGAGCCAAACCAAACTCCCAATGGAGATTGTGAATGACTCTTTTCCTGTGCAGTACTGGATGTGGAGGTTTGTTGAAACCTGGCTGCTTGAACACAAGGCTTTTCAGGAAAGAACTTGAGAGGCAGATAAAACAAACGGACGGAGAGTGTTTATGCTTCATGCCGGATGATTCATGTGCCGGCTCTGTGCAGGTCACGTCCTTCCAGCTGCGGAGTCGACCGTCATTAGTTGGTCCCACCCTTCCTGCACTTCAATGCTGCTGAAGATCTCACCCAGAAGCTCCACAGTTGAAGGAGTCCAGTGATGGACCACAACAGCTATCCAATGAAGAAACTTGGCTATGACAGCAGAGACTATGAGCAGGCAAAATCCAATAGTTGTGCTTCTTATGTCAGGTACTTTCTGCTGTCCACCAGCATTATCCAGTTGCTGATAATCATGGGGCTTGTTCTCTTCATGATCTACGGAAACAATCAAAGCAGCCAGCAGAATCACCTGGAGAGCACTCAGAACCAATCGGTTGAGTTCATTGGTGAAATCAACAAGCTACGTGCCATCACATTCAGCCAGAATATGGAGCTGAGGAGCTACCGGTACAGGACTGGGAACCTGACAATCAAACTGATGACCATCAGCAAAAGGTTGAATATCTGCATTTCCCAAAAGGCAAGTCTTTCTCTTTTTTTAAATTTGGAGTACCTAATTCATTTTTTCCAATTAAGGGGCGTGTCCAACCCACCTACCCTGCACATCTTTGGGTTGTGGGGGCGAAACCCACGCCAGACACGGGGAGAATGTGCAAACTCCACACGGACAGTGACCCAGGGCCGGGATCGAACCTGGGACCTCGGCGCCGTGAAGCTGCAGGGCTAACCCACTGCGCCACCCTGCTGCCGAGTCTTTCTCTTTAACAATTCCCAACTGTGTGATGTTCTCCATGGTTTGTGGCATGAAACACAGCCTTTTGGGTCCCAGTCAGTGGGTGGCACTCTCAGCCCTGGAGTGGTTGTGGGTTCGAGTCCCACTCCAGAAACTTGAGTGTGTAATCCAGACAGACACTCACGACGCAGAGTGCTGTACTGTCGTTGTGTTGTCTTTCCAGTCCAAAACGAGCAGGTTAGGTGGATTTGCCGTGATAAATTGCCCTTAGTGTCCAAAACGTTTAGGAGGGGTTATTGGGTTACCGGGATAGGGTAGAAGTGAGGGCTTAAGTGGGTCGGTGCAGACTCGATGGGCTGAATGGCCTCCTTCTGCACTGTATGTTCTATGTTCAGACAAAACCTTAAACCAAGTCCACGGCACTCTACCGAAGCAAAGTGATGGAGCCCGCCCTGGCGTCCTGGCCAATACTTATCCCTGAGCTACAACAGATGATGTAGCCACTTAATACATTGCTGTTTGTGAGTTCCAGTTTTGCACACACTTCAGTACAGCAAATCTGGTCCATATAGTGCATTCTAGTGAATACACGGCACATGTTCTTATCCAAGCTGGTCTTACCAGCAAGAAACTAAATAGAGAAACTTCAAGAGTGGTGAGAATGTGGAACTCGCTACCACAGGATGTCATGAAGATTTTAGTTGGGTCTAGATAAGTAGGAGGGAGAAAGATGTTCCGCTGTGGAGGGTTAGAGTGAGAACACACTGGCATTGACTGCTTGGCCGAATGGCCTGTTCCTGTCCACTAAACTCAATGTTATTCTATGGATAACTTGACCAGACTATATGTCTGTCACATGATTCTTCAGCTTTCTCTGAAATGTAGCTATTTTAACTGTCTCAAATTTCACTGCGGTAACGGGTTCCACATTCTCACAAATCTCTGAGTAAACAATTGTTTTTTGAATGTTTCATTGGAATTGTTGCTGACTACTTATGAGCTACTTATTGCCCCTAGTTTATGACTTCCACTTTTATGATCTTAAAGACCTCAATCAGGCCACCTTTTTGCTTCTCTTTACTAGAGAAAGTGTTCAGCCTTTCTGAGAAAGTCTTCTCCCTTCTGGTGTCATCCTTGTAAATCTTTATCGCACCTTCCCTCTGCCTCTATATCATTTTTAGTAGTGTGAAGACCAGAACTGTTCACAGTACTCCAGATGAGGTCTAGCCAAGGTTTGATACAACCCTTGCTGCTTTGCAATTTTCTCTCGTGAGAAATGAACTCCAGTGCTTTGTTTAGTAGTGGCGTTATTAATCTGCGTGCCTCCTTTTTGTGATTTTAGTATAGTTACCTCTAGATCCATCTACCTCGTTCAAACTCTTCTTTCCCAGAGAGTATGGAGCCTCCTTGTTCTTCTGAACAAGATGAATCACCCCACGTTTACTCCTATAGCAATTCAATTGCTATTTATACACCCATTCTGCAAGTTTATTCTTGTCTTCCTGTATTTTGCTTCATGCTTCCTCAACGTTAACAATTTTATGTCTCCCTGTGTCTGTGTGGGTCTCACCCCCACAACCCAAAGATGTGCATGCTAAATTGCCCCTTAATTAGAAAAGGAATTGGGTATTCTAATTTTTTTTAAAAAAATTATGTCAACCTGCAAATATTGAAATTGTACCATTACTTACTGAGTCCAAATCATTAATATAAATCTAGCCTCGATTACTGTGGATAACCTCTTCTCATCATTTGTTAGTCTGAGTAACTACCTTTAATAACTATTCTCTGCACTTTGTTTTGTCGTTTCTTTAAAAATAAATTTGAAGTACCCAATTAATTCTTTTATTTTCCAATTAAGGGGCAATTTAGCATGGCCAATCCACCTACCCTGCACATCTTTTTGGGTTGTGGGGGTGAGACCCACACAGACAGGGGGAGAATGTGCAGACTCCACACGGACAGCGACCCGGGATCGATCCCAACTCCGGGTCCTCGACGCCATGAGGCAGCAGTGCTAACCACTGCGCCGCTTATTTGTTTTATTGTTAACCCACGCCCATTTCACTAAATGTCTCTTTATTTCACGAAGGTCTGATGTTAGTCAATAATCTACTACTATATGCTTTAAAAAAAAGTATTTGGTGTGCTGTAAAGTGTTTTGGGACATTTTGAAGTTACTATGTAAAAGTTAGTGCGTTTAACCCTAAGGATACCGAGACATACAACAACAACTTCAATTCATACAGCACTTTTTAATGTGGTAAAACATCACAAAATGCTTCACAGAAGTGTTATTAAACAGCATTTGACACTAAATCACATAAATGTTTAACAGGGCAGATGACCAAAGGTGTCAGTTTTTTATGGAGTTTCTTAACAGGATGAGTGATTTGATCCGTGGAGATTTTTAGGGAGGGAATTTCAAAGTTTGGGACTCGGTGGGGGGGATTTGATTAAAAAGCGCTGACATCTGATGTCAGCCTCTGACGAGATTAACTTTCACATTCAGGAAGACAAGAGTATGAGTGGGTCAATGGAGTCAGCCCATATTAAAAATCTTCCAGCTTCCCCCCCCCCCCCCCCATATCTCGGTCATTTCGACGACCCTCTTGAGTTTTCTGTACTCAACAATTCTGGCCTCTTATACATCTCTGTCCTTTCAGCTTCCTGGGCCCTAACCTCTGGAATTCCCTCCGGAAACTTCTTAGCCTCCCCACCCCTCTCCTCCTCCTTTCAGACATCCTTAAACCTGCCTCTTTGACCAAGTTTTTGGTCTCCTGCCTTAATATCTCCCTATGTGGCAAATTTAGTTTGATAACACAGCTGTGAGGTGCCTTGCAAGCTAAAGGTGATATATAAATGAAATCTGTTGTTGTACTCAGTGTTGATCCTGCTATTCAGTTGTCCTATCCCAGGACCTCAATCCCTCTCCTCCCTCGGCCTTTCTTTTCCCTCACAATCCAAGGGCACTTCAAGACCAGTCTTGGCATCTTCTAACCACAGCCACCTGACCTTCTGCCTCTTTGTCACAGCTATATGGGGCTTTGACCTGCAATGCCCCCAATGTTGGGGGGTGGAGGAGTGGGGGGGGGGAGCTCAGGATGAGTTGGCTTCTTCTCCTTTCAAATTAAGGGGTGGCTTAATTGAGGTTGAAATGATAGAGGTAATGTGAGCAATAATAACGCCGCTTTTATTCCACCAACAGAATGTTTTAAACACCACCATCATCCTCAGCGGTCTTCCTCACGACACCTCAGGTAAGTCACTGAACTGCACTAGAAGGCGGAACGCACTTCGTTCTGACTAAGAGTCAGGCCGTTCGGGTTCGATGTCGGAAAGTACTTCTTCACACCAAGGGGAATAGAGATCTGGAACTCTCTTCCCCAATAAACCTGGAGCAGCCGGGAGGGAGTTGAAAAGTTCAAAACTGAGATCGATCATTATTTTGTTGGGTGATGTGATAACCTTTGTCATAATATCCACTCGTGTATATAATGAGATGCAGACAGGCAGTGATTGACACACAGGATAACCAATGAACGCACAACACAGAACAACCAATCACCAGACAAGACACCACCACTATAAAGCCCACAGGGCATTAAGACGCCCGCTCTTTTTCGGGACCCAGACACTGAGACAGTCAGAGTGCACAAGTCAGTGGACATTATTGCCATGTGGTAGCTAGTAGGTCTGGTCGAGCCAGTAAGAGGTCGTCAGTAGGATTAGTAGAGTGTCAACCCACAGCTGAACATGTACAGCCATTCATAGTTTAAATAAAACTGTATTGGATCATCTCCGGTGTCAGACGTTTGTTCCAGCCTCCCTGCATCCAGTTACAGTCAACATCGAATCAACCCGCCTAACACATCAACCTTCACGAGGACCACGGGCGATCACTGATTGATATCCCCACGGGCTTCGCGGGGTACGGGTTGCCGTGGTGAGCGGGTGTAGGCCCCCCTGCAGCTGGGGTTCATTAGTGGGATGTTTAAATCTAGCCCCCAGACCCAGACCGGCAGTTCCCGGTAGTCCTGGGCTGGGACGGTTGTTGTGTGTCGTGGATAGTGGTTTTATTTTCATTTGAAGTAAACCAGTTTGGACTTTCACTCTGCACCTGCTGGAATTACTACATTGGCGACGAGGATCAAGTGCAGGACTCTGAACAGCCTTTTCGAAACTCATCGATGACAACTCTGGTAAGAAACAAAGCAAGGCGGCACGGTGGTGCAGTGGTTAGCATTGCTGCCTCACGGCGCTGAGGACCCAGGTTCGATCCTGGCCCGGGTCACTGTCCGTGTGGAGTTTGCACATTCTCCCCGTGTTTGCGTGGGTCTCACTCCCACAACCCAAAGATGTGCAGGATAGGTTGATTGGCCATGCTAAATTGCCCCTTAATTGGAAAAAAGGAATTGTGTACTCTAAATTTAAAGAAAAGAAGCAAAGCAAAAGGAAAAACCCGGAAATGCCCTTGTTTGGGAAGCTCAAGCCTTATGTCGCGGGCGTGGATGATTGACCCCAGTATGCCAAACACATGCGCTACTTCTTCCGTGGCTTGGCATATAAGGGGATGACAGACATAAAATAATCCTTTTGACAGCGTGCGGGCCCTGACATTGAGCATTATTAACAGTTTAACTGATCCTGCAGCCCCTGACACTGACAAGCTTGTGGATCCAGTAAAGAACCATCAGAACCCAAAGCTGCCCGTAATCCTCCAGCTTTACCAATTCAACATGGCTGGGGAGCCCCTGACAGAATTCCTGGCTAGACCCAGATGTCAAAAGGGTTATAAAATTATCACTATCCTTGGAGAATACTGAGAGAGGAACCCAAGAACTCCAAGGGATGGTGCAAGCTAAAGCCATCTCCGGCCCTTGCCTTGCAAGTCCATCAGCCCATGGAGGACAAAAAGATGCAACTAAACAGCATCAGCACCCCTAAGGTTGCCCCGATAAAGATAACAGTCTTGGTCAACAATCATTCCCTAGAAATGGAGGTGGGCACGGAATCTGCCGTCCCCATCATCGGGGAACTGACCTTCCGCCTTCTCCAGATGGGCATTTCTTTCCCCTAGGCCTGCGAGACATCAGCGCCAGGTTGACCACATATACAGGGGAACCTTTGAAGAGTATGAGGACTATTATGACCCCGGTTACCTATGGACAGCAGACCGCCCGACTCCTACTACTTGGAGTACGAGGACCAGGACCCAGCCTCTTGGACAGAGACTGGCTCCAAAGAATCCATCTGGACTCGCTACAAACTTTTAAGCTAGGAGCCAGTGGATTGTACGAGGTTATTGGCAAAAACCCTGAAGAAGTCCTTGGTAGAGTAAAGAAAGGAGCAAGGGCAAAGATTGGTGTGGACCCCGACCCCCTAACCAAATATTTCAGGGCACAGCCAGTCCCATACGCTTTACTTACCAAAGTAGAGATTGAAAAGTCATCTTCTACTCTCAGCACTTGTTGTTTAGTGAGGAAGGCCGTCATGTCATTCGTGCGGTGTCCTTGGATCCTGCCACTGAGGACCACATGGTGCAATTTTGCCAGTGTGGGTCCTTCTAGGTCCTTGCTTGAATCTGCTTTGTGGACACTCATAAGGTATTGAAGAAGTTCAAGGCATGGTGACTTCTTCCAATGCCATCAGAGGGGCCAAGCTTGTGGGCAGCAGGAGGCGACTTAGGGCATCCACATGGGTAACGTGTTCCTGAACGGTGCTGGAGAGGATATTGGTAGGACACTAACAATAATGTCCAACGCTAGCTCTGAGCCCAGGCGATGGTGGGAATCACTTTATCCCAGCAGTAGTTTATGGTCTGTTCCGATTTTGAAATGTCAGCTATAGACAAATGTGTGGAATTTCTTCAACCCAAAAATAACAGCCAATCCTTCCTTTTCGATCTGAGAACAGCACCTTTCTGTATCCGCCAAAGTTCTGGATGCATACGCTACAGGTCTCTCTGTGCCATCGTCCTATCGATGGGAAAGGGCTTCCCCAATACCATATGGAGAGGCATTACATGTTAATACCAGTTCTCTCTTGGGGTCATAATGAGCTAGGATGTTTGACAATAGTAACTGCTGCTTAACCTTCATCCTGCAGTGCCTGCCACAACCATTTCTGTATTTTTAACAGTAAATACCCACTGTCCATGTGGAGTTTGCACATTCTTCCCGTATCTGCGTGGGTCTCACCCACACAACCCAAAGATGTACAGGGTAGGTGGATTGGCCACGCTAAATTGCCCCTTAATTGGAAAACAAAGTTTGGATAAATTTCCCTAGTATTTTGTGAGGCCCAGGAAAGATTTTAATCCAGTTATATTTTTGTATGGTCAGTGCCTCTTTGATGGCTTTCACTTTATCCTCCATGCAGTGTAGGCCTTTTCTATCGACTCAGTACCCTAGGTGGATCACTTCGCCTGCATGGAACTTGCATTTTCCTCATCCAAAAGGATATTAATAATAATCTTTATTATTGTGGCAAGTAGGCTTACATTAATACTGCAATGAGGTTACTGTGAAAAGCCCCTAGTCGCCACATTCTGGCGCCTGTTGGGGCACACAGAATGTCTAATTCACCTAACAAGCACATCTTTCCAGACTTGTGAGAGGAAACCGGAGCAACCGGAGGAAACCCACGCAGACATGGGGAGAACCTGCAGACTCCCCGCAGACAGTGGCCCAAGCCGGGTATCGAACCAGGGACTCTGGCGCTGTGAAGAAACAGTGCTAACCACTAAATCCCTCTCCAACTCCTCGATGCTCTAAACTCCATTGTCAGTGCCTCTATTGCCAAGGCAAAAGCAACCGGGAGAGTGGACAACCCTGCCTTGTCCCATGATGTTGCCGGAAGTATACCGAGCTCACCCGGTTCGTCCGCATGCTCGCTACTGGCACCTTGTACAACAAGCGGACCCAGTCTACAAACCCCTGCCTGATCACAAACTGTCCTAACACTTCCCACAACTACTCCCACTCTGCCCGATCAAAAGCCTTTGCTGCGCCCATTGCCCCCTCTACCTCCTGACCCTCCTGGGACATCATTACCACATTGAATAATTTCCTAACATTCGGCGACAATTGCCTCCCCTTTACAAACCCCTATCTGGTCTTCCCCGATCACCCCCGGCACACAGTCCTCGATACGCAAAGCCAGGATCTTTGTCAGCCACTTTTGAGTCCACATTTAATAATTTAATCGCGATATTGGACAGTAGGACCCACACTGCTCTGGATCTTTATCCTTCTTCAGTATTAGGGATATGGACGCCTGCGATAATGTAGGGGGGGACCATGCCCCCACATCCAGTCCACTCACGTCCACCCAGTGGGCCACATTGTCTGAAGCCACAATCGGCGAGTACCCCGAGTCAATGACTCCCCCCCAACAGTGTCTTGCCCACCACGAAAAAAATCAACCTGAGAGTACACTCTGTGCACATGGGAGAAGTACAAGAACTCCTTCGCCCTCGGCCTCCCAAACCTCCATGGGTCCACCAATCCCATACGCTCCATGAACCCCTCCTCCCTACCCTGCCAATCAACCTCTTTCTGGGCTTGCCCCCACCCTATGTCACGCGACCCTCAAGGCCCACCCTGGATGCCCACTGTCATCACTTCTTTTCTTACTGCACCACAGCAGCCACACCTTTATCAACAGCCCCCCCCCCCCCCCCCTTCACCTTCCCCTAAGCAAAATAACAGCCCCATCCCCTCTTCTGCGCTAACCACCTGCCCCCCACCCCCCCTCCCTCCCCGGCCAACTGTGCTCCAGGAATCGGTGGAGACGCACCACCATCGCCCTCGGCGGCCTGTTCACCTGCGGCCTCCTCATTACGGGCTGTTTAGCTCACAGGACTAATCGCTGGCTTTTAAAGCAAACCAAGGCAAGCCAGCAGCACGGTTTGATTCCCGTAACAGCCTCCCTGAACAGGCGCCGGAATGTGGCGACTAGGGGCTTTTCACAGTAACTTCATTTGAAGCCTACTCGTGACAATAAGCGATTTTCATTTCATTTCAATTGTGCCCTATGTGCTCGGTCAACCTCCAGCATCCGGTCAAAGGCCCCGACCTCATCAACTTCTCCAGCACCTTGGCTACAAATGAACCAGCATCCACTCTCTTGATGCCTTCAGGCAACCCCACGATTCTTAAATTCTGTCTCCGGGAGCGATTCTCCATGTCTTCCACCTTCTTTAACCGCTTCCGAGTCTCCCACATAACACCTACCTCAGCTGCCAATGAGACAGGCTGCTCCTCGTGCTCCCCCATCGCCTCCTCCACTTTCTGAATAGCTTGGTCCTTGGACTCCAGCCTCTGTTCCACATGGTCAATTCCCACTTTTAATGGTTCCACTATCTTGGCTAGGTCCTCCTGGGCTTCCTGGGCTCTGCCGGCTGAACTTCTTGTTTAAGAAGTCCACCAGCTGCTCCATTGACCACTATGCAGGGAGGTCTGGCCCTTTACCCTCCGCCATCTTGACCTGTGTCACACCAAGATTCTCTTGCTCCAAGTGCTCCTTTCTTTTCGCCCCACCTCTGGGGCGAAATTCTCCGACCCCACGCAGAGTCGGAGAATCGGCCGGCAGCGGCGTTAATCCCGCTCCCGCAGGGTTTTTAATTCTCTGACCGGCCAAAAACCGGCGCTGTGCAAATCCCGCCGGCAGCCTCTGAAAACAGCTAGCGCCGGCGGGATTTCATTATATTTTTGTTTCCACAAATCTCCGGCCTGGATGGGCTGAAGTCCCGCCGACGTGGCCACGGGTCACGTCAGCGAAAATCACAGTAGCTTTAAAACGGCGTCAACCATTGATGATGGTTGACGACGTTCAGTGTCGGGGGGGGTTGCGGCATCGGGGGGGGGGGGTTGCGGCATGGGGGGGGGCTTGCGGCATCGGGGGGGGTTGCGGCATCGGGGGGGAGTTGCGGCATCGGGGGTGGGTTGCGGCATGGGGGGGGTTGCGGCATCAGGGGGAGTTGCGGCATCGGGGGGGGTTGCGGCATCAGGGGGAGTTGCGGCATCGGGGGGGGTTGCGGCATCAGGGGGAGTTGCGGCATCGGGGGTGGGTAGCGGCATCGGGGGGGGGTTGCGGCATCGGGGGGGGGTTGCGGCATTGGGGGGGGGTTGCGGCATGGGGGGGGTTTGGGGGAAGCGGCGTGCAGAGAGGGGGGGCGACGGATGCCCGGGGCCAACACACCGTCGCCCCCCCCTCTGTATGCCGCTGCCCCCTACCCCAACCACCCCCCCTCACCACCCCACCTCCCTCCAACGCCCCTACCCCCCTCCCCACCACCCCTACCCCCCTCCCCACCACCCCTACCCCCCTCCCCACCACCCCTACCCCCCTCTAACGCCGCCCCCCCCCATCTCTCGCAACGCCGCAACCCCCCACCCTCAACGCCGCAACCCCCCCTCATCGCCGCAACCCCCCACCCTCAACGCCGCAACCCCCCCTCATCGCCGCAACCCCCCCCCTCTCAACGCCGGGTCCCCCCCTCTCAACGCCGGGTCCCCCCCCTCTCAACGCCGGGTCCCCCCCTCTCAACGCCGGGTCCCCCCCCTCTCAACGCCGGGTCCCCCCCTCTCAACGCCGGGTCCCCCCCCTCAACGCCGGTACCCACACCCCGTCCCCCTCCCTCTGAAGGCCGGTACCCACACCCCCCCCTCCCTCTGAAGGCCGGTACCCACACCCCCCCCCTCTCTCCTCCTCCCCCCCTTCCTTCCTCCTCCCCCCCTTCCTTCCTCCTCCCCACTTCCTTCCTCCTCCCCCCTTCCTTCCTCCCCCCTCCTTCCTCCTCCCCCCCTTCCTTCCTCCTCCCCCCCTTCCTTCCTCCTCCCCCCTTCCTTCCTCCCCCCCTCCTTCCTCCTCCCCCCCTTCCTTCCTCCTCCCCCCCCTTCCTTCCTCCGTTAGTGGGGGGGGGGGTGCGGCGTTAGTGGGGGGGGGTGCGGCGTTGGAGGGGGGTAGGGGTGGTGAAGGGGGTAGGGGTGGTGAGGGGAAGGGGTTGGGGTAGGGGCAGCTGCGTGCAGAGGGGGGGCGATGGTGCGTTGGCCCCGGGCATCCATCGCCCCCCTCCTCTGCACGCCGCTGCCCCTACCCCAACCCCCCCTCACCACCCCTACCCCCTTCACCACCCCTACCCCCCTCCAACGCCGCCCCCCCCTCCAACGCCGCCCCCCCTCTCTCAACTCAACACCGCAACCCCCTCTCCTCTCAACTCAACGCCGCAAAACCCCCCAACGCCGGTCAGTCTCTCTCCCCCCCCCCCCCCCCCCCCAAATGCCGGTCTGTCTCTCTCCCCCCCCCCCCCAAATGCCGGTCTGTCTCTCTCTCTCCTCCCCCCCCCCCCCCCAAAATGCCGGGGTTTGTCTCTCTCCTCCCTCCTCCTCCCCCCCCCCCAATGCCGGTCTGTCTCTCTCTCTTCCCCCCCCCCCCCCCAAAATGTCGGGTCTGTCTCTCTCCTCCTCCTCCCCCCCCCCCAATGCCGGTCTGTCTCTCTCTCCCCCCCCCCCCCCAATGCCGGTCCTGTCTCTCTCCCTCCTCCCCCCCCCCCCCAAATGCCGGTCTGTCTCTCTCTCTCCCCCCCCCCCCCAAAATGCCGGGTCTGTCTCTCTCCTCCTCCTCCCCCCCCCCCCCCCAATGCCGGTCTGTCTCTCTCCTCCTCCCCCCCCCCCCCCAAATGGCGGTCTGTCTCTCTCTCTCTTTCCCCCCCCCCCAAAATGCCGGGCTGTCCTCTCTCCTCCTCCTCCCCCCCCAATGCCGGTCTGTCTCTCTCCCCCCCCCCAAATGCCGGTCTGTCTCTCTCTCTCCCCCCCCCCCAAAATGCCGGGTTTGTCTCTCTCCTCCTCCCCCCCCCCCAATGCCGGTCTGTCTCTCTCTCCCCCCCCCCCCCCCCCCAAAATGCCGGGTCTGTCTCTCTCCTCCTCCTCCCCCCCCCCCCCAATGCCGGTCTGTCTCTCTCTCCCCCCCCCCCCCAAATGCCGGTCTGTCTCTCTCTCTCCCCCCCCCCCCAAAATGCCGGGTTTGTCTCTCTCCTCCTCCCCCCCCCCCCCCCCCCCAATGCCGGTCTGTCCTCTCTCCCCCCCCCCCCCCCCCCCCCCAAAATGCCGGTCTGTCTCTCTCCTCCTCCTCCCCCCCCCCAATGCCGGTCTGTCTCTCTCTCTCCCCCACCCCCCCAAATGCCGGTCTGTCTCTCTCCCCCCCCCCCAAACGCCGGGTCAGTCTCTCTCCTCCTCCTCCCCCCCCCCCCCCCCAAAACGCCGGGTCTCACCACTTCCGCAGCTGGTGAAACTGACGCGTATCGCGTCAGTCAGCTGCTGGCCCCTCCGGGAACGGAGAAAAGCTGCCTAAAAGAAGGCCCCCACGCCGGAGTCATCTACACCAATTTTGCTCGCCGGAAATCGGCGTTATGACGGTCTGCAGAGAATTTCGCCCCTGGTCCGTGGATCCATCCACCAGCCCCACGAGTGGAGTTTAGCTTCTCCAATCACTCCCGCACCTTTTTTCAGCTGCCCAACAAGCAGGGAAAAAGGTCCAAAAAAACCGCCTCGAGGTGAGCTGCAAATGAACGACCACTCACTCCATGGCCGCCTCCAGAAGTTCCGTTATCCTTTTACTCTTAATGTACTTGCAAAACATGTCCTTGACATGGATTGGGTGGCACGGTAACACAGTGGTTAGCACTGTTGCTTCACAGCGCCTGGGACCGGTGTTCAATTCCCGGTTTGGATCACTGTCTGTGTGGAGTCTGCATTTTCTCCCCGTGTCTGCGTGGGTTTCCTCCGGGTGTTCCGGTTTCCTCCCACAAGTCCCAAAAGACGTGCTTGTTACACAAATTGGACATTCTGAATTTTTCCTCTGGGTACCCCAACAGGCGTCGGAGTGTGGCGACTAGGGGATTTTCACAGTAACTTCCTTGCAGTGTTTTTTTTTATAAATTTAGAGTACCCAATTATTTTTTCCAATTAAGGGGCAATTTAGAATGGCCAATCTACCTATCCTGCACATCTTTGGGTTGTGGGGGTGAAACCCACGCAGACACGGGGAGAATGTCTTCCTTGCAGTGTTAACGTAAGCCTACTAAAGATTATAATAGAACTTTTTCCTGATATGCATTGCTGTAGAACATGTTCCTGACATGCATTGCTGCAGAATATGTCCCTGACACGCCTTACTGTAGAACATGTCTCTCACATGCTTTACTGTAGAATATGTCCCTGAGATGCATTGTAATAGAACATGTTCCTGACATGTATTGTAATAGAACATGTTCATGACGTGCATTGTAATAGAACATGTCCATGATGTGCATTGCTGTAGAACATGTCTCATATTTGCATTGCTGTAGAACATGTCCCTGGTTTGCATTGCTGTAGAACATGCTATGTACTGACACAATTTGAGTTTGAAATTGTTTTGAAAAATAAGAATAGGAAGAAAATATTAACTGTTTTCCAATCTTTCATAACTTCAGACGCCAACGTGAAAAGACAAATCAATCTCTTGAAATCGTGCAAGAACTTGCATGCAAACTACTCAATCGTCCAGAGGAAACTCGAGAGTATCAAAGGCGAACAAGAGCTGCAACAGGCCAAACACACCTTGGAAGTAATGAAACTGAACAGCCAGCTGGCAGATCTCAGAGGGAACTGCTCATCCATGGGCAGGGAGTTCCAGAACATGATGACGGATATCAAGGCAAATTATGAAGCCCGCTACAGGCCAATGGCAGAGCAAATCCGGGGGAACTATAATCTGGGTCTGAACGAGAAATTAGAGAAAATAAAAGCAAACTGTCTGCCATTGCCGTCGAGCTTCCAGAGTCAGCTCCAGGAGAAGATAGATCGATTTGACGCCATCGTCAGAGGTGTATGGCAGAACAGCAATCAACAAAACGCAAAGATAAGCGCCTTGGAAAAGAGGGCAGAGGAATGTCGTCAAGAGGCAGCAGCCCAGTTCAACCAATTCAAAGTAAAGGAGGCGGCAATGCAGGAAGAAAAGAAAGCATACTTGGCAGAGAAGGTGCTGATCCTGGAGGAACGGAATAAGATGAGGAGAGAACTGGAGAGCCGCAATCCAGGAGCCATCAACACCCTGTCATCCTGCCACACTGTCCATGTGAGTGAGTAAGGCTGATAGAGGCGTTCAAGCTGGTAGCCTGGCTGATCAGTCTCGGGGAAGCTGGGAACCCCAATAGACGAGGCTGAGATACTCAGATTCCAGGGTCAGCCGTCAGAAATTTAAAATAATTGGCTGAAGAAACAGAGGGAAATAGAAAATTTTTGGGGGGGACAACACTAACTGAGAGATGGTGACATCAGATTTCACAGTCGTTCTCAAAAGGAGTGATGCGACCATCAATTCAAAAGAGATGATTAGTAGAAGTGAACAGTGGTTTTAATCAGCTAAATCTGTGCCTGCCTGCGACTGCTCTGTACTGAGTGCCGCCTACAGGCTGCAGATTTATATACCACCCCCGAGGGGGCGGAGCCCACATGGGCATCAACATAATACAATGCAATACAGTGGTGAATTGCAGTAGCAATACGTTCACCACAAGGAGTATTAGGTGCACGTTTGAAGAGAATGGCTTTGCAGGGTTCAGGGGAAGAAAAGTTTGGATGGAGGGTTTTTTGAAGAATTGTACACGTTGAATTAATCTTTTCAGACAAGGCAGTAAAAGTGGGACTGGGTTTACTATCTGTGAGTCATAGGAAGGAGAAATTCTATAGCACCTTCCACAACCTCAGAACATCTTTACAGTCAATGTGGTATTTTTGAATTGCCATCATAGAATCCATCGAGTTCCTAGATTCAGGAGGAGGCCATTCTGCCCATCGAGTCTGCACTGACCCTCCGAAAGAGCACCCTACCTAGGCCCACTCCCTGGCCCTATCCCCATCACCCCACCCAACCCGCACATCGTTGGACCGTGAGAGAAAATCGGAGCATCCAGAGGAAGCCCACGCAGACACGAGGAGAACGTGTAAATTTACACAGTCACCCAAGGCCAGAATAGAACCTGGGTCCCTGGCGCTGTGAGGCAGCAGTGCTAACCATCAGAGCTTAAAGAAGGATGGAGAGAGAATTGGAGACATTTAGGGAGGGAATTCCGGAGCATGGGGCACAGGCAACTGGAAAATGGCGGAGAGATTAAAATCAGGAAGACACAGGGGCCAGATTTGAAGAAGCGAAGAGATTTCGGAGGGTTGTCTGGCTGGAGGAGATTACAGAGATGGGGGAATGAGGCCATTGGGGGATCTGAAAGCAAAGAATGAAAATGTTAAAATCCAGTTGTTTGCCAGCCAGCGTAGGTCAGTGAGCACACAATCCAAAGTAGGTTCGGGAACCATGGGGGTGCGTGGCTTGTGGGAGGGCTCGGTTTGTTCTCCCAGGCAGCAACATGCCAAACAAGTGTTAGATCCAACATGGCTGATATTGATGGCATATCCTTCTTAATATGTTAACATTTTCTGACTCCACCAACCCTTACCATTCAGGAGAGGGCAGGAGTGGGGAAGCCTGAAAGCTTCCTTTGGGGCTCCACAGAGGGAGAAACAGACCCACTTTCCCAGCCCACAAGAAAACTGCTGGGTCATTTCTGGGCCTGGGTCCTACATTCAAACCTTAGTTAGAGAGTCTCCATGACATCAAGGGGGAATGATCTGTGCATTTAAAGGGACCCCACGCTCTAACTTCAACCTCACCAATACATAGAATTACTTTGAATTAGTGGCATGTAAACAGGCCATGCAGCCCATTTAGTCTGTGCTGGTTTTTATGCTCCACCCGATTCCTCCCATTCCCCATCTACACCTTTTTGGTCTATCAGCTAATAGTTTTCGTCCCTTTGATGGCATGCCCTTTAAGGGCGGCACGATAGCTCAGTGGTTAACATTGTCGCTTCACAGCACCAGGGTCCCAGGTTCGATTCCTGGCTTGGGTCACTGTCTGTGCAGAGTCTGCACGTTCTCCTCGTGTCTGCGTGGGTTTCCTCCGGGTGCTCCGGTTTCCTTCCACAATCCAAAGACGTGCAGGTTAGGTGGATTGGCCATGCTAAATTGTCCAAAGGGGTTGTGTGGGGTTACTGGGTTACGGGTATGGGATGGAGTTGTGGCCTTAAGGGGGGTGCTCTTTCCAAGGGCTGGTGCAGGCTCAATGGGCCGAAAGGCCTCCTTCTGCACTGTAAATTCTATGTTCTTTTCTCTCATGTCTAGTTTTCTTCATGAAACTTCCCTATTCTAGTTCCGTATTCTCTAATAGAAAGAAATATCATCTGGTCTTCCCAATGGATCATCTACCTTGTGTTCCTGGCCCCTTGTTGGCATCTACGGCAAGTGGAGATATTTTCTCCATGGTGACCCTGGCTCACTCTTCAGAGTAGTTTTGTTTATCCGTGAGGATTATGCTTCACGATGGAAAGGCACGTTAAGTGTTCTCACTTGATGTGACCAGGGCCTTTGTAACTGGCTCCAACTGAGCGGCAGCATCTATTGGAGACAAAGGAAATAGCTGGAGGAAGATACACATCCAAACAACTTTATTGGGCACGACTTCCTTTCCGTAAAGTCCGGCTGGCTCGGTTCCTGATTGCTTTAGTCCCACCAGAAGCTCATCAAATTGCTCCCCTGATAACAGTTAAAAATATTTCTGAACACAGCTCACAGAGAAAAAAAAAAATATATGTTGTGACAGACTCCATTCATAACTCCAGGATATCCCAAAGCAATTTATGGACAATTAAATGGTTTTTAAAGTGTAGTTGCTGTTGTGATCTGGATTGGCCCAATCACAATTCCACAAACAGCAAAGAGACATTAAGCAGATAATCGGCTTTTAGTGATATTGGTTCAGAGATAAACATTGGTCCGGGGGTTAAACCCCCCCCCCCCCCCCCCCCCCCCCCCCGCTCTCTTTTCGAAAGAGTTCCCGTTTTTTTAATCCCCCCCCCCCTCCCAGAGGGAAGATGAGGTCTTAGTTTAATGTCTTGTGCGTAAGACGTCACCCCTCAGTACTGGCAATGGGAGTGTCAGCCTGGTGTTTATGCCCAAGTCTCCGAAGTGAGACTTGAAATCTCCGTACTCGAGGGCCGGAATCCTCCGGGGACCAGATGATCTCACCGCTGACTGATGACGGGGCTGCTACTGCCGTCACTAAACACGCTGCGGGAAAAATCCAGTCCACGGCTTCCACTGACCACGATGTGGAGATGCTGGCGTTGGACTGGGGTGAGCACGGTAAGAAGTCTTACAACACCAGGTTAAAGTCCAACAGGTTTGTTACAAACACTAGCTTTCGGAGCGCAGCTCCTTCACCTGAGGAATGAGCAGTGCTCCGAAAACTAGTGTTCATAACAAACCTGTTGGACTTTAACCTGGTGTTGTAAGACGTCTTACTCTACTGACCACGGCACAGCTTTAGCCGGGCTCTGATGAACATCAGACCCTTTTGGGGTTCAACAATACCAGTGTATATTTATGTTACACATTTAATGTAATAAAACATCTCACAGAGACTTTACAAAATAAAATATAGCAAAGAACAAAGAAAAGTACAGCACAGGGACAGGCCCTTCGGCCCTCCAAGCCTGTGCCGACCATGTTGCCCTCTAAACTAAAATCATCTGCACTTCCGAGGTCCGTATCCCTCTATTCCCATCTATTCATGTATTTGTCAATATGCCCCTTAAATGTCACTATCGTCCCTGCTTCCACCGTCTCCTCCGGCAGCGAGTTCCAGGCACCCACTACCCTCTGTGTAAAAAACCTGCCTCGTACATCTCCTTTAAACCTTGCCCCTCGCACCTTAAACCTATGCCCCCTAATAATTGACCCCTCTACCCTGGGAAAAAGCCTCTGACTATCCACTCTGTCTATGCTCCATATAATTTTGTAGATCTCTATCAAGTCGCCCCTCAACCTCCGTCTGAGCCATATAAGGAGATATTTAGACAGGTGACCAAACCCTGGTCGGTGAGGTAGGTTTTAAAGAAGGAGGGGGACCGGTGGGGAGGTGTAGGGAGGACATTCCATTGTTTCGCTTGACTAAGATTTAACCTCATTCCATTCCAGCTCTCCTCACAATCATTTTTATTTGTTGAATGAAAAGCAAGTGAATAATTCTTCTTTTTCACCAAGGGGGTGTTTCTGAGCCTGCCGTCCCTCTCTCACTCTGAGAGGGTGATGGAGCGTATCCAATTATTACTGTTCATGAGGCTCTACCTGTGGTCAGGAGCTCAGTCTGAAAATGCACTCCTTTCCCCTGGTCACATCTGCTTAATTAACTTGCAACCTTCTTCCTGCTTCAAGACACAGCACTCCCTGTTCAACTTGAAGGCGAGGGACAACTTGTAGAATCTACAGCTCAGAAACAGACCATTCAGGACAAAGAGTCTATTTATGTTCCACATAAGCCTTCTCCCACACTCATTCATCTCATGCTATCAGCATAAACTTTTATTCCTTGCTCCTTCATTATCATAGAATTTACAGTGCAGAAGGAGGCCATTCGGCCCATCGAGTCTGCACCGGCTCTTGGAAAGAGCACCCTACCCAAGGTCAACACCTCCACCCTATCCCCATAACCCAGTAACCCCCACCCAACACTAAGGGCAATTTTGGACACTAAGGGCAATTTATCATGGCCAATTCACCTAACCTGCACATCTTTGGACTTTGGGAGGAAACCGGAGCACCCGGAGGAAACCCACGCACACACGGGGAGGATGTGCAGACTCCGCACAGACAGTGACCCAAGCCGGAATCGAACCTGGGACCCTGGAGCTGTGAAGCGATTGTGCTATCCACAATGCTACCGTGCTGCCCCTTACGTGTACCTATACTTGAATGTATCGTAATTGAATATCCAATGGGCATGTGACATTCAGGAAGAACAGGACGCTGAGAAAAGGTGGTGGGGTAGCTCTGTTACTTAAAGATGACATCAATGCTGTAGTGAGCAATGACCTTCGTTCCAATGATCAAGACGAGAATCAGTTTGGGTGCAACTGAGAAGCAGCAAGGATAAGAAAACAATGGTGGGAGTTATTTATAGATCGTCAAACAACTGTGGTAATGTAAATCACAGTATAAAACAGGAAATTAGAGGTGCATATGACCAGGATAACACAACAATCATGGGAGATTTCAGTCTACATATAGACTGGGTAAATCTAATTAGTACTAATGTTGTGCAGGACAAATTCTTGGAATATGTGCAAGATGGTTTTCTAGTGCAATACGTTGAGGGCTAGTTTAGATCTAGTATTACGCAATGAAAAAGGGCTCATTAATAGTCCGGTTGTAAAAGAGCATTTCGGAAAGAATGATCATAATATGATAGAATTTTACATTAAGTTTGAAAAGGTATAGTTCAATCAAAGATTAGGGTCTTAAATCCAAACAAAGGAAACTATGAAGATATTAGGGTCAAACTGGCTGTGGTAGTTTATTAAACTATGTTCAGAGGAATAATGGTAGACAGGAAATGGCTAACATTTAAAGAATGAGACATAGTTTACAACAAAAAGAAATTCCTTCAATGCACGAAAATCCAGCAAGGAAAATGTTCCAACTATGACTAACACATGAAATCAAGGATCGTATTAGATCAAAGGAAGAGGCATATAAAGTTGCCAAAGAAATGGTGAGCCTGAGAATTGGGAGCATTTTAGAATTCTGCACAGTAGTACCAAGAAAAAGATTAAGAAAGAGAAAATAAAATATGGGAGTAAATTAGCAAGCAACATAAAAACGTACTGTAAACCCCTCTATTGATATGTAAAAAGGAAACGATTGCCAAAAACAAATGTGGGTCCATTACAAGTGAAATCAGGAGAATTAATAACGGGATCAACAAACTGTCAGAGAAACAAATACTGTGTACTGTCTTCAGAGAGGAAATTACTGAGAGAAATAATGGAGTATCAAGGGACTAGTATTAATGAGGAGCTTTTTAAATGTTAAAATATTAAATTGGAATAAAAATACTTTTTTTTTAAAAAGAACTTTTTAGATATTAACACAATGCAGAATCTTTACAGTTCAGAAAGACGTCATTCGGCCCATCGAGAGCACACTAGTTCTCTGAAGGAGCATCCTACCTCATCCCACTCCCCTACCTTATTCCCGTAACCTTGCACATTCTTTCTTTTCAGATGGCAACCCAATTCCCTTTTGAATACCTTGATCGACCCTACCTCCACCACCCGCTCAGGAAGTTTGTTCCAGATTCTGATCACCCTCTGGGTGAAAGATTTTTTCTTCATCACTTCTCCTGTGGCCCATTATTCTGAGTATGTGCCCTCTAGTTCTTGGAGCTCTCTCAAGAGTGAACAGTTTCTCACTGTATTTACCCTGTCCATACCCCTCAGGATCTTGAATACTTCAATCAAGTCCCCTCTCAGCCTTCTGTTCTCCAAGAAAAATAGACCCTACCTCTCCAAATGATCCTCATAGCTACAGTTCTTTATCCTTGGAATCATTCTTGTGAATCTCCTCTGTACTCTCTCCAATGCCTGCACATCCTTCCTCAAGTATGGAGCCCAGAACTGGATGCCGGTTCCAGATGAGGCTAACTAGTGTCTTATACAAGTTCAACATGGCCTTATTACTCTTTTAAAAAAAATAAATTTAGATTACCCAATTATTTTTTCCAATTAAGGGGCAATTTAGCGTGTCCAATCCACCTACTCTGCACATTTTTGGGTTGTGGGGGCGAAACCCACGCAGACATGGGGAGAATGTGCAAACTCCACACGGACAGTGACCCAGAGCCGGGATCGAACCTGGGACCTCGGCGCCGTGAGGCGGTTGTACTAACCACTAGGCCACCGTGCTGCCCCCTTATTACTCTTTTACTCAGTATTTATATTATTATCAGTTAAAAATAAACACTAGAGAAATTAATGGAACTTAAAGTGGATAAATCCCCTGGACCTGATGATCTACATCCCAGAGTGTTGAAGGAGGTGGCTGTAAAGAGAGTAGACACATTGGTGTTCATATTTCAAAATTCTATAAACTCTGAAATGGTTCCTGCAGATTGGAAGGAGGTATTTAAGAAAGCAGGGAGAACTACAGACCTGTTAGCCTAACTTCAGGAGTAGAAACAAATCCTAGAATCTAATCTAAACAATGCGACAGCCGAACAAATAGAGACAGGATTGGGCAGAGTCCGCATGGATTTAAGGAACGGAAATCATGGTTAACATACCCTGGGGGCAGCACGGTGGCACAGTGGTTAGCATTGCTGCCTATGGCGTTGAGGACCCAGGTTCGATCCCAGCCCTGGATCACTGTCCGTGTGTAGTTTGCACATTCTCCCCGTGTCTGCGTGGGTTTCACCCCCACAACCCAAAGATGTGCAGGGTAGGTAGATTGGCCATGCTAAATTGCCCCTTAATTGGAAAAAATAATTGGGTACTCTAAATTTATTTTTTAAATGTTTAACATACCTGTTGGAGCTTTTTGAGGGTGTAACTAACAGATTAGTTAAGGTGGATGTTGTATATTTAGATTTTCAGAAAGCTTTTGATAAGGTCCCACACAGCTGGTTAGTAAACAAGATTAGAGAATTGAGGGAAACATATTGACAAGGATTGAGAGCCTGTTAATGGACAGAGACAAGGAGTCGGAATAAATGGGTCATTTCTAGGTTGGCAGGCTGTGACTAGTGGGGTACCACAAGCAGTAGAACATGGGCCCCAGCGATTCACGGTCTACATCAATGATTTGGATATGGGGATTCAATGCAATATTTCCAAGTTTGCAGATGACACAAAACTCAATGGAAGTGCCAGTTTTGAGAAGGATGCAAAGAAGTTTTTAGGGGATTTGGAGAGGCTAAGAGTGGGCAAAAGTTTGGTTGTCAAATGTGGAGAAATGTGTTGGGTGTCCAGTTTGGAAGGAATACAGCAGAAATACAGGGGGCGTTTTTGAGCCCACGTTAGCGTGAGATTAACACTGAAGGCGGGGAGAGCTGGAGAGTTCGCATTTCCCGATTTTCCCACAAAGGGCGGGTCCTAATTTAAATAGATGTTAATTAATTTAAATTCGATTAACGAGCCCCCTCTCACTGAATATTCATACCTCACCAACATGACATCGCATTGGTGAGGTTTACAACAGATTAGGCCAAACGTGAATCAGTCAAGGGGACCCCTTGGGGGGTGCGGAGGTACGTATAGCCCCGGGGGGGAGAGGGACATGCCTGAGGCAGTGCCCCCTGGAACAGATTGGCACTGCCAGGTTGGCACTGTGCCAATGTGCTAACCTGGCAGCGCCAGCCTGTGCTGTGGGTTAGTGCCAGGGCAGGCCCTAGTGGGAGCCCCATGGGGGAGGAGAGTTCATTTATGTGTGGTGGGACGAGAGGGTGGGGGGGGGGGAGGGGAGGGGAATGCAGCGATGATTGTCGGAGGGGGGGGGAATGGAGAGCCCCCAATAACTACGTGGTGGGGGTCGTTAGATTTCAGCGTCATTTGTGGCGCCCTTTAAAGATGGCGCCCCAAACTCTGTGGAGACAGCTGCCGGCTCTATCAGGCCCCGCCCAGCCAGAGTGACGGCAAAAACTACGGCCATTCATTTGTTTTCTTTCAAGAGGCTCAAGATCCAGGGAGAAAACTGGTCTGTGGAACGGGAGAGCTTTCAATCTGAGCCCGTCACTGCCAAACGCTGGTAAGATTCCGCTCACAGAATATTTCTCAAGCGGTGAGAGATTGGGAAGTGTTGATCTCCAAAGGGCCCTGGGTGTCCTTGTTCACGAGTCACTGAAAGCTAACACGCAGGTACAACAAGCAATTAAAGTGGCAAACGGCCCTCGAGGAGGCTTTGAGTACAGGAGTAAAGATGTCTCATAGCAATTCTATGGAGCTAGGTGAGACTGCACCTGGAGTATGTGCATTGTTTTGGCTTCCGTAATCGAAGGAAAGATATCCTTGCCCTAAAGGGAGTGCGAGAAAGATTCATCAAACTAATTCCTAGGGTGCAGGCAAAGCCCTGGGGGGAAATATTAACCAGATTGGGCCATAAAACCCGGGAGTTTAGCAGAATGAGAGGTGTTCTCATTCAAACATACAAAGTTCTTACAGGGCTCGACAGGGTAGATGCAGGAAGGGCGTTTCCCTGGCTGGAGGGTCTAGTACCCAGAGGACATAGTCTTCGGGTAAGGGGCAGGTGATTTAAAACTGTGAAGAGGAGGAAATCCTCTCAGAGGGCGGCGAATCGTTAGAATTCCCTGCCCCAGAGGGCTGTGGACGCTCAGTTGTTGAGTCTGTTCAATACGGAGGTTGATAGATTTCTACATGTTCAAAACATCAAGGTATATGGAGATAGTGCAGGAAAATGGTATTGAAGGTGATCGGCCATGTTCGCATTGAGTGTTGGAGCGGGCTCGATGGGCTGAATGCTCAGATTTCTTATGTTCTTATGGTTTTCTCACCTCTCCCTGGGAGAAGACATTTCTCCTGAATTCCCTGCTGGATTTATGAGTGATTGTATTATTATATTCTTTAAGTGGAGAGAGGTACAGGAGGGTCTGGGTGTCCTTGTACAGGAATCACAGAACATTAGTAATCAGATACAGCAAGAAACTCGGGAGGCAACAGGAATGTTGGTGTTTATTGCAAGGGGAATGGAATATAAAATTAGGGATGTTTTATACAGGACATGGAGTGAGCCCTCGTCTGGAGTCCTAGGTACAGCTTTGGTCTCTTTATTCATGAAAGGGTATAATTGTGTTAGGAAAAGTTCAGAGAAGATTTAGTCGACTGGGATGGGGGGGTAGGTTATCTTATGAGAAAAGATCAAACTGGCTGGGTCTGTATCCACTAGAGTTCAGAAGAATGAGAGATGACCTTTTTGAAGCATGCAGGCCATGATTCTTCAGCCGCGCCCATCCACTGACCGGAAATTCCCACCCGAGGTCAACGGACCTTTACATGGCCCGCCTCCCGTCCATGGCGATCTTGCCACGGTCGTTGCTGAAGAATCCAGCCCATAAGATCCTGAAGGGTCTTGACAGGGTAGATACTAAAAGGATCATTCCCTTTGTGGGAGAGACTAGACCTCAAGGACACGGTTTAAAAATAAGAGATCTCCCATTTAAGATGGAGATGATCGAGGGTCAAAAGTCTTTGGAACCTCTTCTCCAGAGAGCGGTAGGGTCAATGAATATTTTAAGGCAGTGGTAGATAGGTTCTTGACGAACAGCGGAGACAAAGGTTATCGGGGTAGAATGTGGTGTTGAGGCTATAATTAGATCGGCCATGATTTTATTAAGTGACAGAATTGGCTCAGGGGGCTGAATAACCTACACCTGTTCCTAATTTGTAAGTTTGTATATAGTTGTGACCCTTAGTTCTGGCGTCGTTCACAAGTGGACGAATTGCCATAGCTACCATACCAAATCTCTTCATCACTCCATCTTCTCTTTTCTCGGCAAAGGAACTTCAACTTCTTGACCCTTTATTAAAAGTTGCAGCCTCTAACTGTTGGTTTCCTCCTTGTGAATCTATTTGCGCTTCCTCCAACTATGGTTGCACGGTAGCACAGTGGTTAGCACCATTGTTTCACAGTGCCAGGGACCCGGGTTCGATTCCCGGCTTGGGTCACTGTCTGTGTGGAGTCTGTACACTCTCCCCCTGTGTCTGCGTGGGTTTTCTCCGGGCGCTCCGGTTTCCTCCCACAAGTCCCGAAAGACGTGCTGTTAGGTGAATTGGATATTCTCAGTTCTCCCTCTGTGAAATGAAATGAAATGAAAATGGCTTATTGTCACGAGTCGGCTTCAAATGAAGTTACTGTGAAAAGCCCCTAGTCGCCACATTCCGGCGCCTGTCCGGGGAGGCTGGTACGGGAATTGAACCGTGCTGCTGGCCTGCTTTAAAAGCCAGCGTTTTAGCCCAGTGAGCTAACCCAGCCCCTTGAAGTAAATGTAAATTTACTTGAAGTAAATCAGCTTTGAAGTAAGTGATGTTTTAAAAATGTATTCAGACTTAAAAACTCTGTGTACCCAAACAGGCGCCGGAGTGTGGCGACTAGGGAATTTTCACAGTAACTTCATTGCAGTGTTAATGTCAGCCTACTAGTGACACTAATAAAGATTATTACTCTCGGTAATGGTGGCACAGTGGCTAGCACTGCTGCCTCACAACGTCAGAGACCCGGGTTCAACTCCGGCCTCAGGAGACTGTCTGTGCGGAGTCTGCACGTTCTCCCCGTGTGTACGTGCGTTTCCTCTGGGTGCTCCGGTTTTCCCCTACAGTCCAAAGATGTGCAGGTTAGGTGGATTGGCCATGAACAATGTGTGAAGTTACGGGGATAGGGTGGGGGAAGTGGGCCTGGGTAGGGTGCTCTTTCAAAGGGTCAGTGCAGATTTGAAGGGCCGAATGGCCTCCTTCTGCATAGTAAGAATTCGATGGACATTGAAATTTAAATTCTTCAAGTGTGAAATAACAAAAGTTCCACACAAGTTTGACATCACTGCTCAGCTTTTCAATTGCATCCCTTTAGCAATGAACCCTGTTTTTCGGTTTGTCCTTTCATCATTTTATTAACCCTTAATTGATACTTATTGTAAGCTATGATTCTGCACACATTTCCCCAGCACCGCTACAATGCTTAAACTGTTATTATCTAATATTACATTCTCCTTCTCTTCCTAAAAAAAATGCATCAATTCACACTTGCCTATATTGAAATTAATTTGCCAGTTACACATGGTCCCTATTGGGAAGGGGTTTTACGAATTGTTTACAAGACCTGGGACAGGTTCCAATTCTCTGGGGAATATTCCCTGGATATATCTTCGTGAGAGCATTAATTTATCAAATGGACAGGATTCTGGGAACTGGGAATGAACGTCATGGTGGAAAGACGAGAGAGTGGAGTTTGTTTTACAGTGCGGGGAAAATGGGAATTTCTAAACAGTTTCCAGGGTTATGAAAGCTCTGTTTCCTGCTCCTGATGCCTTCTCATATTCAATGGGCAAGTCTGCACAATATCCAATGATACAGCCTGTCCCATTCTAATATCAGACCCCAGGCCCACTCCTGTCCAACTCTAATATCAGACCCCAGGCTCACTCCTGTCCCATTCTAATATCAGACCCCAGGCCCACTCCTGTCCCATTCTAATATCAGACCCCAGGCCCACTCCTGCCCAACACTAATACCAGACTCCAGACACACTCCTGTCCCATTCTAATATCAGACCCCAGGCCCACTCCTGTCCAACTCTAATATCAGACCCCAGGCCCACTCCTGTCCCATTCTAATATCAGACCCCAGGCCCACTCCTGTCCAACTCTAATATCAGACCCCAGGCCCACTCCTGTCCCATTCTAATACCAGACTCCAGGCCCATCCCTGTCCAACTTTAATATCAGACCCCAGGCCCACTCCTGTCCCACTCTAATATCAGACCCCAGGCCCACTCCTGTCCAACTCTAATATCAGACCCCAGGCTCACTCCTGTCCCACTCTAATATCAGACCCCAGGCCCATCCCTGTCCCACTCTAATATCAGACCCCAGGCCCATCCCTGTCCAACTCTAATATCAGACCCCAGGCCCATCCCTGTCCAACTCTAATATCAGACCCCAGGCCCACTCCTGTCCCACTCTAATATCAGACCCCAGGCCCACTCCTGTCCCACTCTAGTATCAGACCCCAGGCCCACTCCTGTCCAACTCTAATATCAGACCCCAGGCCCATCCCTGTCCCAATCTAATACCAGACCCCAGGCCCACTCCTGTCCAACTCTAAAACCGGACCCCAGGCCTACTCCTGTCCAACTCTAATATCAGACCCCAGGCCCACTCCTGTCCAACTCTAAAACCGGACCCCAGGCCCAATCCTGTCCCAATCTAATATCAGACCCCAGGCTCACTCCTGTCCCACTCTAATATCAGACCCCAGGCCCACTCCTGTCCAACTCTAATATCAGACCCCAGGCCCACTCCTGTCCAACTCTAAAACCGGACCCCAGGCCCACTCCTGTCCAACTCTAGTACCGGACCCTAAGCCTACTCCTGTCCAACTCTAATACCAGACCCCAGACCCACTTCTGTCCCACTCTAATACTAGACCCAGGCTCACTCCTGTCCAACTCTAATACCAGACTACAGTACTACCAGACCCCAGACCCACTTCTGTCCCACTCTAATACCAGACCCAGGCTCACTCCTGTCCAACTCTAATATCAGACCCCAGGCTCACTCCTGTCCCACTCTAATATCAGACCCCAGGCCCACTCCTGTCCAACTCTAATATCAGACCCCAGGCCCACTCCTGTCCCACTCTAATATCAGACCCCAGGCCCACTTCTGTCCAACTCTAATACCAGACTCCAGGCCCATCCCTGTCCCACTCTAATATCAGACCCCAGGCCCACTCCTGTCCCACTCTAATATCAGACCCCAGGCCCACTCCTGTCCAACTATAATACCAGACCCCAGGCCCACTCCTGTCCAACTCTAATACCAGACTAATACCAGACCCCAGGCCCATTCCTGTGCAATTCTAACAATTTAGTTGCTTTTCATTCTAACAGGAGGAGTTGACCAAGCTACAGAGTGAATATTGGCGTCTGAAGGGGGAAAAAGTGTCGATGGCAGGTAGGTGCGTGCATGAACACATAGCGTTCACTAGGAGTTTGAACCTGCACGTATTTACATACACGTGTGGTTTACAGACGAATATTTGCATGTATCCTCAACTGCCCTTTTGCTCTTTTGCCAATAACTCTGTCCTCTGGTACTGGAACCTGTGCGACTGGAAACAGTGGGCTGGATTCTCCGATTTTGAGACTACGTGCTGACGGCGGGGTGGAAACAGTGGTGTTTTGCGACAGCACAAACAGCGCAACAGGTGCAGCGATTCAGCAGCTCTAAACGGGCTAGCACCATCGCCACGTGGAACACAGCTGGTTCCATGTGAAACGGTGCCGGATTCACCAGGTCCGTGATTGGCGCACATGAGACTCACAAGCCGCAGCCGCACTTAACGGTCCCCCCACCCCACCCCACCCAGACACACGGTCCCAGCCAACAAGATGGCTGCAAGGAGAGCAGCGCCAAGGTTCGGGGATGCAGAGCTGGACACCCTCTCTGACGTTGTGGAGGAGAGGCGGATGACCGTGTACCCCAGCACAGGAGGAAGGCCACCAAGCGCAGCCATTCGCCGTGCCTGGGCGCAGGTGGCAGACACAGTCAGCACCGTGGGCAATGCCGTCCGGACTGGCCAGCAGTGTCGGGAGAGACTGCACAACCTCCTCAGGGTGGCCAGGGTGAGTAGGCTGCTCCGTGCTCCTGGCATTAACCACCCCCCACACACACCCCTAAGCCTACCTCCCCCTCCCCCCCAGGAGAAGGCCGCGCACAACCGCCGGGAGTGGGAGCAGACTGGAGGGGGACCACCAGACCTGCGGCCCTTCACAGTGCCCGAGCACAGGGCACTGAACGTGGTCGGCAGCACGGAGGAAAGGGAGGTCACCGAGGTGGAGGTTGGCGGCGGGCGAGCAAGTGAGACCCTGCTTAGTTGCACATCCCCATGACACAGAGAATCATATAATTTACAGTGCTGAAGGAGGCCATTTGGTCCATCAAGTCTGCTCCGGCTCTTGGAAAGAGCACCCTACTTGAGCCCACGCCTCCACCCTATCCCCGTAACATAGTAATCCCACCTAACCTTTTTGAACGCTAAGAGCAATTTAGCATGGCCGATCCACCTAACCTGCACATCTTTGGACTGTGGGAGGAAACCGGAGCACCCGGAGGAAACCCACGCAGACACGGGGAGAGGTGCAGACTCCGCACAGATAGTGACCCCCTTGAGCACTTTGGACCCTACGGCACTCCCTTAGTACTGTACAGGAGTACCAGCCTTAATTGTTGTGCTTAAAGCCTGAAGCGGGGCTTGAGTCTAGATTCATGTGACTTGGAGGCAAGAGAGTTTTTAAAAATAAATTTAGAGTACCCAATTATTTTTTTCCAATTAAGGGGCAATTTAGCGTGGCCAATCCACCTACCCTGCACATCTTTGGGTTGTGGGGGCGAAATCCACACATACACGGGGAGAATGTGCAAACTCCACACAGACAGAGACCCAGGGCCGGGATCGAACCCGGTTACTCAGTGCCATAGGTGGCAGTGCTAACCACTGCGCCACAGTGCCGCCCTCCTTAATTTCATCAGTGTCCAACAATCTATCAATCTCAGACTTGGATGTCCTCATTTCCTGAGAAAGTTCTCTGGGGTCGGGAATCCCTCAGATAATTGAGCACAATGTTGAGATGCAAAGCTACAAGTATCACATACAAACCCAGAAAGCTGCCCCCCTTTCTGCGGGGCACTTCTGGCCAACCCCCCCACCTTTCATCCTCTATATAGATGAGGTCATAAAAAACTCTGCTTCCCGACCTCCAGTGACAGCCATGGAGTGAGTGGTCACACATTTGGTGGCTCCCCTCGAGGTGGATTTTGTTGGCCCTTCCCTAGAGCATTAAGCTCTGGTAAGATCACATCAGGTAGGACCTCCATGCGATGCCATATCTCCCTATTTCGAGCAAGGCCCATGTAGAACCTCTTCCAAAATGCCTCATAGCCAGTGAAGTACCTTTTTGTTAAGCGTGGCCACTATTGTAAATTAGAAAGCGTAGCATGCTGATTTGTGTAGAGGGAGATCCCACAAACAGCAATATTGTCATTTGGTTCTTTAAGTGACGGAGGAAGAATTCACCTGCGGCTGTGGGGTCCTTCTCAGCCACCTCCGAGGGCAGGCAAGGCCTTGATCCATAAGGCAACACCTCCAAAAATGCAGCAGTCCTTCAGTACTGGTACTGAGTGAAGGCTCGATGAACTAAAAGCTTTCTGACTCTGCGGCAAATGGGCTTCCCACGGAGACATGTTGGCAACACAAGTGGGGTGTGAGAATCAGAGAGAGGAGGAGATATCACAGATTGAGAGTTTGCAGATGATCAGTTTTCAATGAGTGGTTGATTTGCACCCAGTTAAGGTGATTCTGAGGGGACCTGAGGATGGACCTTGTAGGCAGCCAGTGATGAACATTTGGAATGTGCTGTATATATCAAGCGAATTTGAAAAACACATGATGGAGAAAACATTGCTGGGATACGGGGAAGGAAAGGGAAGTGGGACTAACTGAATTGTTCTTTGAAAGAGCAATACTCGATGGGCTGAATGTCCTCCTTCTATGATGGAGTATTCTATGGTTCTTTGTCCCCAGAGCGTAGAGAACTTGAGCGACAGTTGGAGAGCCTGACCCAACTCATGGGAGACCGGATTGGAAAGTGATGGAAGATGGAAATGTGTTGGTCGCAGGTGAGGAGTCCCTAAGGTGGCATTTTCCCCTCTTGGTGTTAGATCAAAATTTGTGTAGGTGGGAGGAAACTCTGGAAGTTGTGTTATAATTGTGTGAACCACTTCATCCAAATGTTCTTCGTGTCTGTCCCTTTCCCTGCCGTAGCCAATGTTATAATGCTGGTAGCCAGTTGGCGAAGGAAGAAACCAGTCATTACTTGAAAAAGATTTATTGACAGAGTGACATATTAAATGTATTTATATCACCTTCTCCACCCTCCTCTGCCTGTGTCAATGTTTCTTTATATGTACTCAAGTAACTGTCCAATCAATGTCCTCCACCTGTGGATATTTAATTTCAATTGATACAATTAACAGCTGCTGGCTACCTGAGGTAGCACTGAAAATCCAAACAGGCAGCATGGTCGGCCCAGGCTGGGAGGGTCGAAGGGCCTGTTCCTGTGCTGTACTTTTCTTTGTTCTTTGTTCCTGGATTATGGCCAGTAAGATGATTTGTAACCTCTTCTACTTCCTCCGAAATAATTGACCATAGTCCTGACCTTGTAAGGTACTCTCCGTCTGAATTACTGCCATTGCCCTGAACTGTAACTGCTGGTTATATTGAATCTGATTGCTTCCCCCCCCCCCCCCCCCCCCCCCCCCCCCCCGGCCGTCTCCATTTGTCCCTGACACTTTCTGTGGTGCCATTCGATCACCCAGACAACCTACGCCCGGACTCGCAGCTAGGTAGCCATTTCTTCATGTGTGGGCTATCAAAATGTGAGTGTTTACCTTCTTCCACAGAGGCATTGCAGGCCAGCCTGATCCTCTTTCCCTGTGACACCTGTGCATTTGTGCACCTTGCATACAAGAATAATGGGACACTGATTTTTCTTCTGGCACAGTGGTTAGCACTGCTGCCTCACAGCTCCAGGGACCCGGGTTCAATTCCAGCCTCAGGTGACTGTTTGTGTGGAGTTTGCACTTTCTCCCCGTGTCTGCGTGGGTTTTGTCCGGGTGCTCTAGTTTCCTCCCACAGTCCAAAAATGTGCAGATGAGTTAGATTGGCCGTGCTAAATTTCCCCTTTGTGTCCAAAAGGTTAGGTATGGCTACTGGGTTATGGGGAAAGGTGGAGGTGTGGGCTTAAGTAGGATGCTCTTCCAAGGGCCGGTGCAGACTTGGATGGGCCGAATGGCCCCCTTCTGCACTGTAAATTCCATGATTGTAGGGCAGCACGGTAGCGCAGTGGTTAGT
The DNA here is from genome assembly GCF_902713615.1 of Scyliorhinus canicula. Classification (NCBI taxonomy): domain Eukaryota; kingdom Metazoa; phylum Chordata; class Chondrichthyes; order Carcharhiniformes; family Scyliorhinidae; genus Scyliorhinus; species Scyliorhinus canicula. The sequence goes on along the minus strand of NC_052163.1, from coordinate 113,370,603 downwards.
GCTGCTGCCTCACTGTTCCAAGGACCCAGGTTCGATCCAGCCCCAGGTCACTGTCCGTATGGAGTTTGCACATTCTCCCCGTGTTTGCATGGATTTCACCCCCACAGCCCAAAGATGTGCCGGGTAGGTGGATTGGCCACGCTAAATTGCCCCTTAATTGGAAAAAAATAATTGGGTACTCTTAATTTACTTTTAAAACTTCTATGATTCTATGATCAGGAATGGGAGCCCTGGATGATCTTCCCATCGAAAGGCACTGAGATCAGTAACAGCAATCCAGCTAAGGTTAACTAAGTCAAAACAGGGAGGGGGCGATCTATGGTCAGTCTGGTTCAGATCCGGAGCTGGGGAGAAAGTGGGAAAAGCAATGGGATTGAGTACTGGAGAAGAATGGGAAAATGGGATGAGTAATGGGTAATAATGAGTTGCAGTGAAGAAGGAGTGGAATGGAAGTTTGGGAAGTAATATTGAGAAGATATATAATGGGTAAACAGTTGGATTGTGAATTATTTTTGGGTCTTGGGTGGCATGGACAAGAATGTTCTTCTGCCTATCGCTAATTACCCAATATTATGGGACTGGAGATACATTTAGGCCCAGCCCAGGTAAGGGCACATTTCTTTTCTTCAAGGACTTGAGTAAAGTGGTGGCAAATTAGTAGGATTGAGTGTGAGATAATAATAATAACCTTTATTAGTGGCACAAGTAGGCTTACCTTAACACTGCAATGACGTTACTGTGAGTGCAAACTGACTTTGAAGGACAAAGATACAGGCCGGCATTCTCCGGCCATTCCATTTTCATGCCAGCAGCGCATCCCCACCCTCGCGTTACCCAGTGGCGTGGGGCGGTTACGATGGGAAATCCCACTGACAATCGGTGGGACGATCGAATCCCGTGCCAGCGACTGGCGCACCGCTGAGAAGAATGCAGTTGGCAGACCGGAGAATCCTGCCCATGGCCTGGGGTAAGACGTGGAGACAAACCATCTCAAACAGGCAAACGGGTTGGTTTAGCTCACTGGGCTAAATCGCTGGCTTTTAAAGCAGACCAAGCAGGCCAGCAGCACGGTTCGATTCCCGTCCCAGCCTCCCCGGACAGGCACCGGAATGGGGTGACTAGGGGCTTTTCACAGTAACTTCATTGAAGCCTACTCGTGACAATAAGCGATTTTCATTTCATTAACACTAACACTTCTGTTTTACAGATTGTCGGTATAAATCAAAGGAAAACACCTGTTCTGCACAAAGCCAGAAGCATCACAATCTTGGACAGTTAGAGAACCTAATCTCGTTTATGTACAGACACATCCAGTGGAATCCTAATATTCTGATCAATCGAACTGGTTTAATGAGAGTTCGCAATGACTTAATTGTGTTGACAACAGCTCCCACGATCTCTCTTGAGCAACACTCACCAGCAATTTAACTATCTGGACAAGGCAGCACGGTGGCACAATGGTTAGCACTGCTGTCTCACAGCGCTGAGGACCCGGGGTCGATCCCGGCCCCAGGTCACTGTTAGTGTGGAGTTTGCCCATTCTCCCCGTGTCTGAGTGGGTCTCACCCCCACAACCCAAAAAGATGTGCAGGGTAGGTGGATTGGTGACGCTAAATTGCCCCTGAATTGGATAAAAGGAATTGGGTACTCTAAATTTATTATTTTTTAAATGTAACTATCTGATTAAGTGACATTGAGGAGCGGGGTTAGGAGGGATTGCTTTGCACAAAGTCTTGTTGGACCTTGGAAGTGTTTTGTCCCAGAGACTCTTTGAGACAGAAACCATTACATCATTTAAGAGAAAATTAGGTCATTATTTGAGGTAGAGAACTGTGGGAGAGTGGTGCAGTGGGATTATTTTAGTATTGATAAAGGGCTATGGGCAGAGTGTTGGGGCAGTGGGATTAGTTTGGAATCGATACAGGGCTATGGGCAGAGAGTTGGGGCAGTGGGATTAGTGTAGTATTGATACAGGGCTATGGGCAGAGAGTTGGGCAGTGGGATTAGTGTAGTATTGATACAGGGCTATGGGCAGAGAGTTGGGACAGTGGGATTAGTGTAGTATTGATATAGGGCTATGGGCAGAGAGTTGGGCAGTGGGATTAGTGTAGTATTGATACAGGGCTATGGGCAGAGAGTTGGGACAGTGGGATTAGTGTAGTATTGATATAGGGCTATGGGCAGAGAGTTGGGCAGTGGGATTAGTAGTATTGATACAGGGCTATGGGCAGAGAGTTGGGACAGTGGGATTAGTGTAGTATTGATACAGGGCTATGGGCAGAGAGTTGGGGCAGTGGGATTAGTGTGGTATTGATATAGGGCTATGGGCAGAGAGTTGGGGCAGTGGGATTAGTGTAGTATTGATACAGGACTATGGGCAGAGAGTTGGGCAGTGGGATTAGTGTAGTATTGATATAGGGCTATAAGGAGAGAGCAGGGCAGTGGGATTAGTTTAGAATCGATACAGGGCTATGAGGAGAGAGCGGGGCAGTGGGATAGAAACATAGAATTTAGGAGAAGGAGGAGGCCATTTGGCCCTTCGAGCTTGCTCTGCCATTCATTATGATCACATGATAATCAATACCCTAATCCCGTTTTCCCTCCCATATCCTTTGATCTTCTTCACATTAAGTGCAATATCTAACTGCTTCTTGAAAACAATGTTTTGGCCTCAACTATTTTGCGTGGTAACAAATTCCACAGCCCCACCATTCTCTGGGTGAAGAAATTCCTCCACAGCTTTGTGCGAAATGGTCTACTCAGTATCCCCAGACCGTGACCCCTGGTCTGGAACCCCCGCCCCGGTCAGGAACAACCTTCCTGCATTTACCCTGTCTCGTCCTGTTAGAATGTTATAGGTTTCTATGATATCCCCCTCATTCTTCTGAACTTCAGCGAATACAGTCCTACCCGATTCAATCTCTCCACATACATCCGATTACTCTGCGATTGATACAGGGCAAGGGTAGAGAATGGGGCAGTGGGATTAATTTTGGATCGATATAGGGCTATGGGGAGAGAGCAGGATCAGTTTAGGATTGCTGCTGGGTTATTGTGAGGAAATGAAGGCAGTGGGATTAGTTTGGGATTTATCTAATAGACAGTTAGCGCAGATATGTTGGGTCGAACAGTGTCCTTCAATGCTAGAAAGGTTTCTGGCTGTATCGTTGCACAGGTGCATCCCATGAACTCTCCTGGGCCAGTTTTACAGTTTAATTCCAGCCCCCATTAATCTGTAGCTATCTGAGGTCACTGACAGATGTGGGAATTCTGAGTGAGGGTCTATCCACCAGTGAGACATGCTAATATAAACTTCCCTTGCAAACCTTTAAACCACCAATCAGCCTGATGAATAAAAAATCTAAACAAAAACAGAACTGAATAGATTGGCAGAGTTCAGCACTGCACCAGGCTGCAGAGGTACAGACTGATGATGCCTGCTATAAATAATTGCCGTAACATTATCTCGGATAAGGTTTAGTTTGAGAAGCTAGTGGCGGTTCAATGATCAGTATAATGGGATTCCACAGTGTGTGAATGTATGTGTTGGTGAGAGTGTGTTTGTGTCACTATGAGTGTGTGTTGGTGTGTGTATGTTGCTGTGAGTGCATAGAGCAACATAGAACATAGAACAGTACAGGCCCTTCAGCCCACGATGTTGCGCCGACCACTTATCCTAATCTAAGATCAACCTAACCTACACCCCTTCAATTTACTGCTGTCCATGTGCCTGTCTAAGAGTCGCTTAAATGTCCCTAATGATTCTGACTCCACCAACTCTCCTGGCAGTGCATTCCATACACCCACCACTCTGTGTAAAGAACCTCCCTCTGACATCTCCCCTATACCTTCCTCTAATCACCTTAAAATGATGTCTCCTCGTGACAGCCATTTCCGCCCCTGGGGAAAAGTCTCTGGCTATCTACTCTATCCATGCCTCTCATCACCTTGTCCACATCCATCAAGTCACCTCTATTCCTGGTAAATCTCCTCTGTATCCTCTCCAAAGCATCGACATACTTACTATAATCAGGCCACCAGAACTGGACACAATATTCCAAGTGTGGTCTAACTAGAGTTTTATAAAGCTGCAGCAAAACCTCAAGGCTCTTAAACTCAATCCTCCTGTTAATGAAAGCCAACACACCATACTCCTACTTAACAACCCTATCAACCTGGGTGGCAACTTTGAGGGATCTATGTTCGTGGACCCCAAGATCCTTCTGTTCCTCCACACGTCAAAGAATCCTGCCTTTAACCCTGTATTCAGCATTCAAATTCAGCCTTCCAAAACGAATGACTTCACATTTATCAAGGTTGAACTCCATCTGCCACTTCTCAGCCCAGCTCTGCATCCTGTCAATGTCCTGTTGTAACCTGCAACAACCCTCAACACTATCTACAACTCCCCCAACCTTTGTGTCATCGGCAAACTTACTAACCCACCCTTCCACTTCCTCATCCAAGTCATTTAGAAAAACCGCGGAGAGCAGAGGTCACAGAACAGATCCTTGCAATACACCTTGGAATTCACCGAATTCCAGGCGGAAAACTTTCCATCCACTACCACTCGCTGTCTTCTTTCGGCCAGCCAATTCTGTATCCAGACAGCCAAATTTCCCTGTGTCCCATGCCCCCTAACTTTCTGAATGAGCCTACCATGGGGAACCTTATCAAATGCCTTACTGAAATCCATATACATCACATCCACTGCCCGACCTTCATCAATGTGTCTCGTCACATCCTCAAAGAGCTCCAAGGGGCTGGTTTAGCTCACTTGGCTTAATCGCTGGCTTTTAAAGCAGACCAAACAGGCCAGCAGCACGGTTCGATTCCCGTACCAGCCTCCCCGGACAGGTGCCGGAATGTGGCGACTAGGGGCTTTTCACAGTAACTTCATTGAAGCCTACTCGTGACAATAAGCGATTTTCATTTTCATGAGGCTTGTGAGGCATGACCTGCCCCTCACAAAGCCATGCTGACTATCTTTAATCAAACTATGTTTTTCTAAATAATCCAAAATCCTATCTCTCAGAATCCTTTCCAATATTTTGCTCACCACAGACGTAAGACTGATGGATCTGTAATTCCCAGGGATTTCCCTATTCCCTTTCTTGAACATTCAAGGGGAACATTCGCCTCCCTCCAATCATCCGGTACTACTCCAGTGGAGAGTGAGGACGCAAAGATCATCGCCAACGGCGCAGCAATGTTTGTGTGTGTGTGACACCAAGATGTATTTGTTGGGATGCATTTGTGTATTGCAATGAATGTGTGTGGGTAGTTGGTGTGTGTATGTGTCGCTATGAATAATGTGTGTGAGTATGTTGGTGTGTGTGTGTCACTATAGGTGTGTGTGAGTATGTTGATGGTGTGTGTGTCACGATAGATGTGTGGCACTATGTTGATGTGTGTCACTATAGGTGTGTGTGAGTTTGTTGGTGTGTGTCACTATAGGTGGTTGTGTGGATGTTGGTGTGTGTGTGTGACGATGTTGGTGTGTGTATCACTATAGGTGTGTAAGGTGTGTATCACAATGCTGGTGTGTGTGTGTCACTGTATTGGTGTGTGTCACTATGGGTGTGAGTATGTTTGTGTAAATGTTCAACAATGTAATTGTCTTCATTACTTGACGAACAATTTTCTCCTTTTCATCGGCTAATTCCATTAATTACTCATGAGCGATTGTACAGTATGAATATGTAAAGTCAGAATCACACCTACTTTTCCTTAAAATCGGAAATCCAAAAGAAATGAATGAGCAAAATTAACCGATAGGCGTTAACAATGAGTGGAAACCAATACATATTAACTAACAGTTATTAACCAAACCAATAAATATTAATTACTTGATATTAGCCAAAAGGTGTTAACCAATAAATATTAACAAATAGATGTTGATTAAAGGCCATTAACCAATAGGTGTAAACCAGTGAACATTAACCAATGATTATTGTACAAATCAATGTTGACTAACAGATATACCTCCCCCCTCCACCCCCCACCTCACTGACATTAGACTAACATAATAAACCCACAATTTAATGACCCAAGCACTGGTTATTCCTTGTAGCAACGTTTTCTTTATTGGCCATTTATTCAAGGTATTTTTTTTAAAGTAATGATTTGATTTACTTATTATGATAGTGTATGCAGCATGTCCTACTCCCATCACACTCGCTACCCCCGTTCCTCGCCAAATATCAGATCAGCCTAAGTGCCCACACATCTGCATCTCAGTGTCATCTTCCTGGTGGCCGGGGCCATGTCACAGTTTGGGATCAGTTTAACCTGCCCCTCTATCAAGTCCCTGCCTCGGATGGGATGTACTTGAGTGGAGTCCAGGAACAGGGTGCAATGTCATGAAGCTAACATGATGTTTTGGAAATGTTTAAATTTATATAAAAGGCTCCTGCATTGTGAAAATCAAGCAAAGAACTGATGTTATTTCATTTTGGTAACCAATAAATAAGTGTTCAATACTATGGTAGGCTGGAGTGTGTCATGCAAGATATACACACACTTGTGCATACACGCACACTTACACACGCATGTGATATGTACACACATCAAACATGTTCACACAAGTGGAGTCCAGAATCCGCTATGTTTTTTCTTTTGTGGAAAGCCCAGTGAGGTTAAAGGTCATAATACAAGATGGTGCTGAGATGAAGGAGAAGATGAAGCAAATCAGACCTTGAGCAGTGGTTACATAATGCCAGGAATGATAGAAACAGGTGGAGGCCATTCAGCCCCTCCAGCAGGTTCCACCTGTTATGGCTTATCTGTATCTCATACCCATTTACCCACCTTTGGTTCACATCCCTTGGGATTAATACCTATTGGATCGTGGGATGATAGCTAGACTGGGGGACATGAGGAATTTCACAATGTTGTAGCCCTGGGAAAGAATGTGTTAGGGTCGGTGTCCGTCACATTGAAACCAAGGAAATATCACTATGCAAAGGGTTATAGAATCATACAATCAGAATTTACAGTGCAGAAGGAGGCCATTCGGCCCATCGAGTCTGCACCAGCTCTTGGAAAGAGCACCTACTTAAGCCTCCGCCATATCCCCGTAACCCAGTAACCCCACCTAAACTTTTTGGACACTAAGGGCAATTTATCATGACCAATCCACCTAACCTGCACGTCTTTGGACAGTGGGAGGAAACCGGAGCACCCGGAGGAAACCCACGTAGACACGGAGCGAATGTGCAGACTCCACACAGACAGTGGCCCAAACTGGGGATTGAACCTGGGACCATGAAGCAACTGTGCTACAGAGCTGCCTCAGCTTGTGAAGGTGTGGAGCTGAGTGCCTCGCTGCCACTGTGTGGAGGCCATTCGGCCCATCAAGTCTGCACCAACCCCCGGAAAGAGCATCCTACCTGGGCTCACTCACCCTTCCCATTTCCATGACCCCATCTAACCTGCACATTTTTGGACTGTGGAAGGAAACTGGAGGACCCAGAGGAAACCCACGCAGACTCTAGGGAGAACGTGTCAACAGTCACCCAAGGTCGGAATTGAACCCAGGTCCCTGGTGCTGTGAGACTGCAGCGCTAGCCACTGTGTCACCGCTCCAGCCTCAGGACAATGCAGTAGGTTTTGAAGTTCCCACTGCTATAATGTAGCAATTGTGGCAGTCAACCTGAGCACAGCAAGATCCCAGTAACGGTAATGTGATAATGGCCGGGTTACCTGGGATAAGTGTGCACGGTTGACATGCCATGGATGAGACAACCAAGAACAGGTCTCTGACGTGCACTGTCACACTGAAAAGATGATCACCTGACAGGTTATACGTGACTCGGAGGAGTGAATATTTACTGAAGTAGAACCAATGAGCAGAGATCACAGGCTCTCTGTACAAGGTACTGCATTTGCCTGAGTTGACCAGTACCGCCCAGTCTGTTGAGTGTGCGACCGTCCCGATAGAGATAAATCGGGATTAATTTCCCCAGTGACCGACGTAAATAACCAAAGGAGAAGATTGCACATTTTAAGGCTGGGAGACTGTCAGGGGAGGGAACGGAAAATTGGGAGAGGCAGCCGGCAGGATCAGAAAGTCCCATTTTACATCTTTTACTGCAGCAAACAAATTAAAATCAGCATTAATCAAAGGTTACTCAACCGGGAACTAATGCACCAAACCAAAGAAAAGGGGCTCAATTCAGCAGCCTCGTCACGCCTGGCTTGCTGTCAGGGCGAGGCAGTTGAATGTTGCGAGATTGAATGGAATCTCATCAGATGTCACGATCGGGATCCCGCTCTCGCTGGGTGAGATCCAGGTCAGCATATTTAAATTAACCATTAGGCTCATTTAAATATGCGTTCGCCCGATTCGCCTGGGGCCCTGGATTCACCGCGCCTGAGAAACCTTGCCTGGGTGCCGTTTAGTACTGACCCACACAAACAGGGCGGGGGGGTCTCCCAGGTCATTGGAGCCTCTGGTGGTCGGGCATTTGGCAGGGTGGCACTCTGGCACTTCCTCTGGAACCTTGGCAATGCCAGAATGGCACCTTGGCACTGCCAGGCCAGCACCTTGGCACTGCCCAGGTGTCTGGCGGCACTGCCAGAGTGCAAGGTTGGCAGTGCCAAGGTGCCCAGCTGTCAGGTTGCCCGTGCCAAGGGTCGGGCCGGGGATGGCCATAAGAGGTGGGGTGAGGGGAGGCGCGAGGACCCCGGAAGAGGTAAGTGAGGTGAAGTGGGGTGTCTGGAGGCCATGGTGGGGTTACTGAGGGGGGGGGGGGAGGAGTAGGGGCGTCAAAAGATCAGGGCTGCCTTTAAACATGGTGCCCTGATCCGTGAGTAGTCTTCTAGGAAATGACTTAAAGAATGGCTTTGATGGGGAGTTCCTTGCCCAGGGCAAAAGAAATGGCAAAGTGCCGTTGAATAGTGGGGTCCTTCTCATTCCTGCGGGCGCTGCAGTACTGCCAGATGTGTAGCATTACAAAAATAAGTCAAACGTCACTCCCTGTCCCCCCCCCCCAGCAGGCTCCCTTCTCTCTGCCACACTGGGTCACAACTTCCAAAATCATTTCACTCAGCCTGGGTCATCCAGATACAATTTTAAATTTGAAGAATTCCCATGAATTCTGGACCCTTCCTCGTGAACAGAAAACCAGAACTCACAAGCATCTGCTTGATTGTTAACACAAAAACAGGAATTCTCAGCACCGCTTGGCAGTGTGTGTCCCTCTCACTCAAAACGCAGCCCTTCCTGGTGTGAAAACAGTCACGTGACATTTCAATGGGTTTCTGTTATGGTTTCTTTCTCCATGACACCCAGCCTACATTGGCCTGTCTCTGAGGTGTTTGGTATAGAGTCGTCACCCCCTTTTCGAAAAGGTTCTGTTTCACCTTAAGCTAAAGGAGACATTTTAATACATAATCGTCTTGCAAAGTCCAGCATTTGGAACAAGTGGGCAGACCAATGTGGGTCTTGGGAAGTTGCATAAATGTTGACTTATTGCATTGTAATTGGATGATCATCGTCTTTGTTGTTGGTCACAGCTCCTGCATGATAAATCAGCTTATCCATTTCCTCTGGGCTCCATTCTTGTTTAACTTGAGGTTGTGTTATTGATAAACATTGTCCGAGCTTTTCCTCTGTTTAGCTTGGCAGGCTCCTGATACAGGGAACACAGATGGGTGATAAATTCTAAGGGTGTCGTCTCTCCATTTCCGATCTTTGCTAATCAGAAGATTGTGTCGAGTTTTTTTCAACTAGCAGTCCAGTGCAGCTTTCTGGTAGAATAATGAGAAATAAAGATCAGGAAGATGCCAGGTTTATTCCCCAGTGGCTGACAAGGGAGGCGGGGGGGGGGGGGGGGGGGGGGGGGGTACCAAGAGTCAGGCTGGGCCGCTCTTTCTCTAGATTATGTTTGTCCCTCCAGGAGTGTGGTAATGAGTTAACAATGGAGCTGGGCCCACCAAGTTTGCCCTCGAACCGGCATTGAAAGGTTGATTTTCGACCTCACCCAGCGTGAATGAGATGCGAGAGGGGTTAAAATCATACGGAATGTTTTTTAGCAAAGGTTATAAAATAATAAAATAAATAATCTTTTTATTGTCACTTGCATTAACACTGCAATTAAGTTACTGTGAAAAGCCCCTAGTCTCCACACTCCGGCGCCTGTTCGCGTACACATAGGGTGAATTCAGAATTCTCAGCCAGTACCGGAATTGAACCCACGCTGCTGACCTTGTTCTACATCACAAACCAGCGGGTGATAATATGACATGGACAGGGTTGGGTAAATGGAGTTAAGGTGCAGGTCAATCATGTTCTCATTGAACAGCAGAACTGGCTGAAGGGGCTGAATGGCCTCCTTCTGTTGCTGTGAATCCAGTTATAGGCCCGAAGTTGTGCTTCTACCAGCCCGGTGACATTTCTTTCTCCAGGTTCTTTAATGTTTTTTTTTTATAAATTTAGAGTACCCAATTATTTTTTCCAATTAAGGGGCAATTTAGAGTAGCCAATCCACCTACCCTGCACATCTTTGGGTTGTGGGGGCGAAACCCACGCAGACACGGGGAGAATGTGCAAACTCCTCACAGACAGTGACCCAGGGCCGGGATTCGAACCCGGGTCCTCAGCGCCGTAGGCAGCAATGCTAACCACTGTGCCACCGTGCTGCCCTAGGTTCTTTAATGTTGACCAAATTCCCTCTCATTGTGGGAAGGTGCCTGGTCAGTTTTCAAATCTCAAGTGTGGTGAAGCCAACGATGCCACCACAGTGTTTTGCACGGTAACTCAGTGGTTAGCACTGTTGCTTCACAGTGCCAGGGTCCCAGGATCCATTCCCAGCTTGGGTCACTGTCTGTGCGGAGTCTGCACGCTCTCCCCGTGTCTGCGTGGGTTTCCTCCGGGCGCTCCGGTTTCCTCCCACAAAGTCCCGAAAGACGTGCTTGTTAGGTGAATTGGACATTCTGAATTCTCCCTCTGTGTACCCGAACAGGTGCCAGAATGTGGCGACTAGGGGATTTTTACGGTAACTTCATTGCAGCGTTAATGTAAGCCTACTTGTGACAAAAAAGATTATTATTAGGGAGAGCCACACAGGGAAAATCGCCTGATATTTCAACCATGGAGAGGGAGCGGAGATCAAACCAGCTGTGGAAAAAAATAAGATTTAATGCTTGCTGACGGACGCAGGCATCTCGTGTCGAGAGGCAGGTCCCTTCTCTACGTAACTGCTCAAGAAAGATAAGCGGTCAAATCATAAACAAACCATGACAGTGATAGGAGGCAGAATTGGTCCCGTGTGCGACATAGAGGAATGACAGATCTCTCCGTCTGGCACTGAAACAATGGGACATAGTCTGGGCAGCATCCAAGACGAACATTCCCAAGAAAAATAGGTTCCTCTGGCGTCTAAGTTTATAAAAAGCAAAACACCTCCTGCCTCCAGACTGCAAACACTGAGGTAATAACCAATCCCACGAGAAACTAAACAAACAGAATCTGTCTCACTGCCAACGTCACTGCTTTTATTTCAGATTGTTAGTTTCATAAGGTCTCTCGGCTTAGTAACAAAACAGGAAGAACTGGACAGAATCAAAGAGTTCTATTTTCGAAAAAAGTTTCTTTTTAAATGCAGCCAAACAGTTGTCTATATTCGGAGGACAGCCATATAACTGAGGGATGAATTGAGACTGAACTGTCAGGGATTTCAGCCCTCAAATTAATTCCACTTCCGTCGGGACTTGTATTATCAAACCATTCCCCTAAAAGACTCGGATTCTCCCACCACATTTCATCCGACGGCGATCGCGTTGCGCCAGGTGGATGGCGGGAAAGGCCCAAATCGGGCTTCGCGCCGGATGCAATGCAAAACCGAGTGCGGGTCAGGGTCACGACCTCACTGGGCATGATCCAGATAATTGCTTATTTGGCTTATTTAAATCTGCACGGCCTATTTGAGGCCTCATTCTCCCCGCGACTGGGAGTCATCGGCCGCACCAGCGAGTCATCAACCTGGCACCGATTAGTACTGATCTGCACGAGCGGACACCAGGCATGATGGCCATTCCGGGGGTCTCAGAGGCCAATGGAACACCCCCCCCCCCAACCCCCTCCCCGGTGGTTGGGGAGAGAGCAGGGCAGAATCCGTTTTTTAAATTGTGTTTTATTCCAAACATACTCAAAAAATACAACAACACAAATTGGTAATACAGAACAGCCCCATATATCACAGTTTGTACAGTTTGTCCCCTTTTCACCCCCTCCCCCTCCCCTCCCTCTTCCGCACCCCAACTCCCGCCGCCCCAGCGACAAAGAATTCCTCAAACATTGTCATGAACAGCGCCCACCCGTGTCTCAAAGCCCTCCGCTGATCCCCTCAACTCAAGCTTGATCTTTTCCAGCCGAACGAAGTAATTCAGTTCCCCCAGCCAGGCCGCCACCCTCTGCGGCGTTACCAACCCTGAATCCAACAATATCCTACACCGGGCAATTAGAGAGGCGAAGGCTACGACATCAGCCCTCTTTCCCTCCATCAACCCCGGCATTTCCGACACCCCAAAGATCCGGTCTGATCTCTACCCCCACCATCTTCAACAGCGTCCCGAACACCGCCTCCCAGTATCTGTCCAGCTTCTCGCTGCCCCAGAATATGTGTACATGGTTCGCCGGCCCTCACACACACTTCTCATACTCGTCAGCCACCCCCTGGAACCCACTCATCCTCACCCTGGTCATATACACCCTGTGCACCACCTTGAACTAAATCAAGCGCATCCTCATGCATGAGGAGGTCGAGTTTACCCTACGCATCGCCTCACACCACACTCACCATTTTATCCTCCCACCTCCTAAAATCCCCCCTAACCACCTCCATCAGCGTTGTCAGATTCCACTTGTGCATCCTCGCCCACTCCCCATCACCTGGACCCCCAACTACCTAAACCTATCCCTGGATATGGCACCTGAGCATCCTGGCATGGCCAATCTTTGACCCTCGCACTGCCAACCTGTGACCCTGGCACTGCCACCCAAGAGAACACCTCGGAGGAGAATTCTAAGGAGACCATCATTGAGGCATCGCAGCTGTCATGCCCACCTCCCACCAACGCAGAGACACACACCTCGTTGGCGGATATTAGTGGACAAGCCTCTGGGGCACAATCAGGTGAGCACCACACAGTTGCTGATACACATCAGGTGAAGGTAGGAACATCCAAGGGAGACAACAGTCGGAGGTCTGCTGGATCCCAGGACCCAGCTGGGTCCAAGACTAAGATGCTGAGCCTCCGAACAAGGTTCTCCTAGAGCAGGTGCAGATGATCGGACACAGCTGTGACATTCAGGAGGGGGTGTCAGTGACACTCCAGTGACTGCAAGCCAGGATGGAGGAGTTCCAAAGGCTTTGGGCGCAGGAGATGGTGCCGACAATGGGGCAATGTTGGGGTGGTGACTGCAGTGGAAAACCTGGAGCACGATGTCTACGTCTTGAGTACTGGTGTCCAAGGCATGGCTCAGCCTGTGACGACCAGGGCGGAGGACCTCGACAACATGTTCCAGTCGATGAGGGATGTGTCCTAGACGCAGGTAGACACTGTTGAGGAACTGCGGAGGATCGCTGAGGGTGTCAACACTATGGTGCAGACAATGAGGAACATCCAGAACTGACAGAGCCACATGAGTCTTTCAAGCTCTCTCCAACTGCCCTTCCATTGCATGGAGTCCCCCAGGGCCCTACAGGCAGCATTAGAAAGGAGGAAGGACTGGAGGCCAACCCGGGGCCTGTCAGCAAGGAGACGGTGGCTGTCTCCAGTTCCTCTGAATCCCTCCTGACACTGGCTCATCTCCAGGGCAGTGGGTTGAACAGGGTGGCACGGCGATGCCAGTGACACCGGTAAGTCAGCTGGGGCTCTCCAACTCCAGGCCTTCCAGAAGACTTCCGTCAAGGGCATCAAAGGTCACAGGGCATGGAAGGCAGCAGGCTACGTTCACCTCGAATGCGCATTCTGGGGACAAACCCAGACATATCAGCAGACCACAAAGATCAAAAAGAGTGAGAAGCAGAGTGGGCGCTGGGGGGGAGGGGTGTCACTAAATGTAGCTAAGGGGGATGGAAATCTGTCACAGTGAGATGTTCACTATTAAAATATGTCACACCTGGGGTGGCACAGTGGTTAGCACAGCTGCCTCAAGGCACCGAGGTCCCGGGTTCAATCCCGGCTCTGGGTCACTGTCCGTGTGGAGTTTTCACATTCTCTCCGTGTCTGCGTGGGCTTCGCCCTCACAACCCAAAGATGTGCAGGGTAGGTGGATTGGCCACGCTAAGTTGCCCCTTAATTGGAAAAAAACATGTCGCACCTGATGTATGTGAAGCCTCTGTCACGTTAATCTTCATAGCAGGCATGCCTGCACCCACACCCCCGACCCTCTGTGCCGTCTCCCCCCCCCCCCCCCCCCCCCCCCCCCCCCCGGTCACGGGCACAGTGGTCCAATATCTAAAGCCCCCGACGCGGACCCCATTCAGACGATGGGTGTGAGCGCACTGCCAACACTGGGCAGATTGAAAGGAGTCAGACTCTAGCAGAAGCCAAGGAGCAGCAGAGCTTTCCTCACAGCGAGTTATCGTCACACAGGCCATTCGCCTTGGTGTGATGTCACACAGCCCCTTGGAGGTGAGGGAACAGGGTGATCAGGAATGGGGTTCAGGGATTGGGGGGAATGGGGGCGATTGGGGATTGGGGGGAGGGAAATGGGGGGTTTAATCTGACGGACAGAACTTTGTCCTATGGGATTCTGGAGATGATGAGGGCCTTGCTGGTCCTCGAGGCGTGTCGGACCCTTGCGGCCACCTGGCCTCCATCCATCGGCTCCTCCTGGGGCTCATCCTCCAGTCCCTTCTGGCCCACCTCCTCAAACGAAACCACTCTCTCCGCCTCCTCCTGCTCTTGCTGTTGGTGTCAACAATGGGGCAATGTTGGGGTGGTGACTGCAGTGCAAAAACCTGGAGCACGATGTCTGTGTCTTGAGTAATGGTGTCCAAGGCACCATCATGACATTCCACTGCTGCATCGGGCTGAGCAGACCCCCCCCAAAGCGGGACACCCACTGGGGGGCTGTACTGCAGGGCACCGCCAGAGAGGTGCAGACATTGGAACCGTATTTTGAGCAGCCCGTGCAATCGGTCAATGACAGCACAGGAGGCAGGGTGGGGCTCATTATAACGGGTCTCCATCTTGGTCTCAGGCCTGCACACCAGATGTCATCGACCATGACCTCAGCGGGTAACCCTTGTCCCCCACAAGCCAACCCGTCACCCCAGGGTGGTCTTCAAAGACTGGGGATCTCTGAGTGCCCCAGGATGTCACTGCCATGCACGCTCCCTGGGTAACGGGCACATGTGTACGATACAGAGTTGGCGGTCGCACACAATCTGAACATTCAGGGAGTGGAACCCCTTCCTGTTGATAAAGGGCACTCCTTGATGCCCTGGTACCTGCAGGGTGAGATGCATGCCATCGATACCCCCTTGGACTTGGGGCATCCTGACGATGGCAGTAAACCCTGCAGCCGGGGCATCTCGGTGGACCTGGTCCAGCTCAAAGGTGATAAAGTCTGATGGCTGGGCATGCAGGACATCTGTGACCTCCCGGAGGCACCGGAGGGCTGACGGTTTTGATATGCCACACTGGGCCCCCTTAAACCCGGGCATAAAGGTTTAGGGCCGCTGTGAGCTCCATGTCCACCGGGGGCAGGTGTCCTCCTCCTCCACGGGGTGCCAAGTCTGCGAGGGTGTGGCACAGGTGCCGCACTGTCTCTCTCTGCTGAGATGCAGTCTTGTGCGGAATATGCTGTCTGTCAGTTCATTGAATGACCAACGACGTCTGTACACCTTGGGCCGTCGCTGGCCTCCCCTTCTGAGTTCCTCCTCAGCCTGATAGGTGGCCGGGTCTTCAGGGTGTGTGGTGGCCCCCTGCTCACAGGGTGCCACTTCCAGCCTATGTTGGCGTCGTTGCTGTCTCCGGCAACGGACCGCCTTGACTCTCACCAGCACAGCGAGGAAAGCCTCCGCAGACGTGGTTATATCTGTAAGGAATTAGAGGCGGGAGTTTGCCATTTAGCGAGGGCTTCCATCCCGGGACCCTCAAATCCCCCAAGCCTCCCCCACCCTGACGGGCCCAGCCTTCTCTCAGAGTGCCACCCAGTGAGCTAGTTGTGCTGGCAAACCTCGCTCTGCACACTCACCCCCGGCCACATCAGGAGCACCTGGACCCCAGACTGCTGGCGGGAACATTAGGGAGGTTGTGCTCAACTGTCCTCAGCTCATCCACACACCGACCCTTTGGTCGCAAGGATAGCCCCAGTGCTAAAGCCCTGCTCTGTACTGTTTGATTGTTGACAACTGTCTCTTTGGTGCTGAAGCTTCTAGAGTTCAGCCACACTGTTCCTGCATCAAAGGTCATTTGAATAACAATTCACTAATCATCCTCTGAGCTATGGCACGTGTGTCCTCGATGAGGCACTTGGCAGTTGAGAATATTTTGTTTATTAAATGGTCAACAGTAACAAAAATTTTAAAATCAACTACGCAACATTTCACATATCTCACTAACAATCAAACAACAAGGAAACGCCACCGTTCTATATTGGTAACAACACAAAGCTATAAGGGGCAGCACGGTAGCACAGTGGGTAGCACTGTTGCTTCTCAGCTCCAGGGTCCCAGGTTCGATTCCCGGCTTGGGTCACTGTCTGTGCGGAGTCTGCACATCCTCCCCCTGTGTCTGCGTGGGTTTCCTCCGGGTGCTTAATCTTCTCCAGCCTGAGAAACCTTGCCATGTCGCTGACCCACGACTGGTGGCTTTTGAAAGTAACTTTATTGCAGTGTTAATGTAAGCCTACTTGTGACAATAAAGATGATTATTATCAGCTCATTTTCTCATAAAGAAACAAACACACAGGGTATCGCCCCCTCGCAGGTTCTTCAACAGAAATGGAGGATAAGCCTGAGAATGTGTTATCATGCCCAGAACTGTGTCGTAGAGATGATCTGTCCGTCAATGTGTGGCTTGTTCCATCTATCAGTGCCATCCTCTGCCCAGGAGGCACAGCTGTGCAGGCCCCTCCCACACAGCCCAATCTCACCAGAACCAAATCCTGACATCCACATATTCCACTGGCGCTGAAGGTGCAGTTGAATATCCTTGATTTCCAGCGTGTTTGAGCCACGGTGATGTGCCAGTTACAGGAATCACCACACTGATGTGTTGGGCTGGCTGGGTCGATGTGGACTGCACTTGATGCATTGTAGCGAGAGACAGACTTCCAACACTTGATGAGATGCAACACGATTTTATTTAACGTCTTAACTACTATACATGTTCAACTGTGGGTTGACACTATACTGAATTGACTGGAGACCTAGTACTAGCCTGACCAGGCTTACTAGCTACCACATGGTGTTTGCACTGACTAGCTCACGAGCTCTGACTGTCTCAGTGACTGGGTCCAAAGAGAGCGGGAAACCTAGTGCCCTCTGGCTTTATAGTGGTAGTGTCCTGTCTGGTGATTGGCTGCTCTGTTCTGTGTGCTCACTGGTCATCCTGTGTGTCACTCACTGCCTATCATCACTCCATCATATACATAGATGTATATAATGACACACACCAGCAATAAAAGCATCAGCAGTCTGCAAAAGCATTTCTTCAACGGTGTAATCAGGTGGCCCATTTGGATCAATTTCATGCACCAGGTCCCACAGCGTCTTCTTCAAACCGGATTGCCTTCTGGACTCCAACATCCCCCTGAGCTCGGTGTTCCAGGACCCAGGTGTCTTAGAAAAAATGTTCCTTCTTTCCAGCTACAGAAAAGGCAGGACACAGCAACAGCAGCCTCCAGGCATCTGCAGTTACCAGCAGGAGCAAGCAGCAGGGGCAAGCAGCAGGAGCAAGCAGCAGGGGCAAGCAGCAGGAGCAAGCAGCAGGGGCAAGCAGCAGGAGCAAGCAGCAGGGGCAAGCAGCAGGAGCAAGCAGCAAACACAACCTGCAGCTGTGACGAGCTCTCACAACTAACAAGGTTAATTCCTCATTTGAAATATCCTCCAGATGTGAAGCTGGAGGCTGCTCACAGTCAAAGGGAGTGAAATTGACTTTCAGGAGAGAAGCTGCAGCTGTGGTTACCCCTGTTATGGATGTCAACAATATTTAAAGATGGCTTGAAGGCCTCACAGACACAGGGGCCCAGGTGTGATCCGTGACCTGAACACCTCAGCCCCTCGACCAAGCTGAACCCCCCCCTGAAGGGACCCCCCCCCCCCCCCCCCCCCGTCCACCAGAGCACTGGGGCGATAGCGCGGTGCCCTTGAGCCGCATGTCAGAAAGTGGAAATGGCTACTCACCTCCTCACTTCCCCTCGGCTGCCATTGCACCCTTTCTGTTTTTGTAAAGGAGGATTGAACGCGACTCAGTTTCAACACAGCAATAACAGAGCAAGACAAGGCACAGAGCACAAGACATGGCGAGGTCAGGGCCCCTATCCTACCTCTCCCAACTGTGATCGCTCCAGAAACAAGGCCTGGCAAAAAGGATCAAGGAGAAAAGAATTAGAAAAATAAATGTTCCACATGACTCGGGCTCGGCTGAGTTGGTTCTTCCTGGGGGTAACGGATGGAAGTGAGAAGTGTGGGCGGGGGTCTGCGAATCATGTTCATATGTTCTGGGGTTGCGAGAAGTTGGAAAGCTTCTGGGAGGCAATGTTTATTTTTTAATAAATTTAGATTACCCAATTATTTTTTCCAATTAAGGGGCAATTTAGCATGGCCAATCCACCTACTCTGCACATTTTTTTTTGGGTTGTGGGAGCGAAACCCACGCAGATACAGGGAGAATTTGCAAACTCCACACGGACAGTGACCCAGAGCCGGGATCGAACCTGGGACCTCAGCGGCGTGAGGCGGTTGTGCTAACCACTAGGCCACCGTGCTGCCCTTTGGGAGGCAATGTTTGCGACTTTATCAACGATACTGAGGCCAAGGTGAAGCCGGACCCTATGGTGGCGATTGTTGGGGTATCGGAGATGCTGGAGCTGCTGGGCAGGAAGGAGGCCGATGTCACAGCCTTCGTCTCTCTGATTGCCCAGAGCAGGATTTAAAAAAAATCTATAATTTTATATTACCCAATTCATATTCAATTACCCAATTCATATTTTCCCAATTAAGGGGCAATTTAGTGTGGCCAATCCATCTAACCTGCACATCTTTGGGTTGTGGGGGCGAAACCCACGCACACACAGAGAGAATGTGCAAACTCCACATGGACAGTGACCCAGAGCTGGGATCGAATCTGGGACCTCGGGGCAGTGACCTTGGTGACCTTGGTCACTAAGGGCAATTTATCATGGCCAATCCACCCAACCTGCATGTCTTTGGACCGTGGGAGGAAACCGGAGCACCCGGAGGAAACCCACGCAGACACGGGGAGAATGTGTAAACTCCACACGGACAGTGACCCAGCCGGGAATCGAACCTGGGACCCTGGCACTGTGAAGCCACAGTGCTAATCAATTGTGTTACCGTGCTGCCCGATTAAGGGCGGAGGACCTGTGGCGTTTTGCGTTGAAGGAATTGGTGGCGCATCCTCACCGATGCTGCGACTGGTGAGGGGTTAGGCAGCCCTGCCGTGTAAAACTCCCCGCCTCCACAAAATAAGGCTGGAGAATGGCTGGGTCCACGGCCGTGCATGTGCACGGTGTCGATCTGCAGCGGTTGAACCATAAAGCATGGTGCCGGCCATGTGCGGACCCGACCTGCCAGATAGCGCCCCCCCCCCCCCCCCCCCTTGGCCATCGATTGTGTTCTATGTGGCGCTGGTGCTAGCCCCTCAACGGTCTCTGAATCAGTCCAGTTCGGCGCCAGCTTTGCTGTCGTGGAACTCCACGAATTCTGCCCCCTGTGTATATATATATATTTTTTAATGGTTTTTATTGAGTTTTCATATTTATATCCAACAAATTACAAATTATTAGAGAAAAAAAAACACGCAAAAATTAACATGTATATTTACAGGTAGGCATCTTCATAATAACAACTGTGGCGTAACACAGGCCAACTCAAAACGTAAGACGTTTTTGAGGTACCGTAGCTCATTCCCCCCGTCTAGCCGAAATTTCTCTGTCAGTTCGTCCAGCGATGCAATCCTGTCGTCCGTGTATAGGTCCCTGACTGTCAGTGTCCCCCCGTCCTGCCTCCACCTTTTGAAGGTGGCGTCAGTCAGTACTGGTGTGAACCTATGGTTGTTGCAGATGGGAGCTTTGTCCGACATTTTGGTCAGGCCAAGTTGCTGCCGCAGTTGATTCCAGGATTGGAGGGTGGCTGTCACCACTGGGCTGCTGGAGTGTTTTTTGGGTGGGGATGGGAGTGCTGCCGTGGCGAGGGCCCTGAGGGAGGTCCCCATGCAGGAGGCCTCCTCCGCATGCACCCACTCGGCTTCTGGCTCCTGGATCTATCCCCTTACTCGCTCGGCTGTTGCCGCCCAGTGGTAGAATTGTAGATTCGGGAGGGCTAGCCCCCCCCTGGATTTTGTTTTTTGTAGGACCTTCTTTGGGATCCTAACATTTTACCCCCCCCCCCCCCCCCCCCCCCCCCCCCATACGAACGCCATGATAAGTTTGTCCAGCACTTTGAAAAAGGCCTTGGGGATGTAGATCGGAATGGATCTAAACAGGAAAAGGAACCTGGGCAGTACGTTAATTTTGATCCTCTGGACTCTCCCCGCGAGGGAGAGCGGGAGTGTGTTCCATCTTTGCAGGTCCTTTTTTACTTCCTCCGTCAGGCTGGTGAGGTTCCATTTGTGGATCCCTTTCCAGTCATGGGCTATTTGGATCCCCAGGTAGCGGAATTTGTGTCGGGCTTGTTTGAACGGCAGCCCCTTTAGTGAGACTAAGTGCCGATGCCGGCGTGGAAACAGTGGCGTTTTACGACAGAAAAAAAGGGCGCAACTGCTTCACCGATTCAGCTGGCACTACCAGGGTACCCAGATGGCACCAGGCAGGGCACCACCCTGTCCAAACGGCATGCAGCTGGCAACCTCCAATCCTCCTGGAGACCCCCCACGAGTGCCATTCTGTCTGGTCCCAGTTTGTGGGCAGTACCAAACGGTGCTCGCCCTGAGGTCGCCGAGGCAAACGGATTGAATCCCAAAGCCTCACGTACATCAAATCTGACGCCCCACCAGGACCAATTTAGTGACCATTGGAGGGGCTAACACCAGGGCCGCGTGGAACACGATCAATTCCAATGAGAAACGGTGCAAGACACAAGCCGTTTGGGGGGGGGGGGGGGAGGGGCGCCCTCCTCATCACCAGGTGATCCTGCAAGACACAAGACATGACACATGATTGGATTGTGTGGGGGTGTCACCCAAAAGTATTTAGGTATATGGTGAAAAGGCGAGTATTTGGAGTTAGGTTCCAGATCAACAAGATATCACTGAATGGTGGAACCGGCACGAGGGGCCGAATGGCCTCCTCCTGTTCCAGTGTTCCTACATCTGAGAACAAGTTTTTGAAGGTACATCTGAATATCTCCTCGTAGGGCTCAGTGTCAAATTTTGCTCCGAAGTCAGTGCCTTGGGGCGTTTTGATACATTAAAGGTGACACTTAAATGCAAGTTGCAGTTTAGAATTCAGATTGTTTCAGGACCTGTTATTGTAGTGACAGCCATGTCCACATAGAGCCACATGGGGGCAGCACACTTCACCCAAATATTGACAGGATCTTTCCCAAACTGTTTCTGAATTAAGTTTCGCTTCATCTTCCCTCTGATATATGAAGTGACTGGGAAACCAGGCAGTGATTCTCGAGGCTGAGATTGTTACACTGACATTTCCGAAAGAGTACATCTGCCTTCAGGTTGTGGATTCACTGATAACTACAGAAATTCTATCAGGCATATCACTTTGATTTTAATTTTGGCTCATTTTCTCAAGGAATGAGTACACAAAAATGAAAATAATTCTGGACAGGTACAGCACGGGGTTAGATGGAGAATAAAGCTTCCTTTACACTGTCCACATCAAACACTCCCAGGACAGGTACAGCACGGGGTAGATACAGAGTAAAGCTCCCTCTACACTGTCCCCATCAAACACTCCCAGGGCAGGTACAGCACGGGGTTATATACAGAGTAAAGCTCCCTCTACACTGTCTCCATCAAACACTCCCAGGACAGGTACAGCATGGGGTTAGATACAGAGTAAAGCTCCCTCTACACTGTCCCCATCAAACACTCCCAGGACAGGTACAGCACAGGGTTAGATACAGAGTAAAGCTCCCTCTACACTGTCCCCATCAAACACTCCCAGGACAGGTACAGCACAGGGTTAGATACAGAGTAAAGCTCCCTCTACACTGTCCCCATCAAACACTCCCAGGACAGGTACAGCATGGGGTTAGATACAGAGTAAAGCTCCCTCTACACTGTCCCCATCAAATACTCCCAGGGCAGGTGCAGCACAGGGTTAGATACAGAGTAAAGCTCCCTCTACACTGTCCCCATCAAACACTCCCAGGGCAGGTACAGCACGGGGTTAGATACAGAGTAAAGCTCCCTCTACACTGCCCCCATCAAACACTCCCAGGACAGGTGCAGCACAGGGTTAGATACAGAGTAAAGCTCCCTTCATCCAACAGGTTCCATTGGAGGAGCGTGTACAAGGACCAAATGGACCCAAAACCATTTCCTCCATTTTTGTCAGCAGCAAACAAGGTAAGAGAAAATAGTGGGTCGCGAAGGTCAGCCGGTGTGGGTCGCAAAGGTCGGCCGGTTGGTAAAAATGGGTCCCCGGAAAAAAAGTTTGAAGAACACTGTTCTACACTGTCCCCATAAAACAATCCCAGGCCAAGTACAGCACGGGGTTAGATACAGAGTAAAGCTCCCTCTACACTGTCCACATCAAACACTCCCAGGGCAGGTATAGCACGAGGTTAGACACAGAGTAAAGTTCGCTGTACACTGTCCCCATCAAACACTCCCAGGACAGGTACAGCACAGGGTTAGATACAGAGTAAAGCTCCCTCTACACTGTCCCATCAAACACTCCCAGTGCAGGTCCGGCACGGGGTTAGATACAGAGTAAAGCTCCCTCTACACTGTCCCCATCAAACACTCCCAGGACATGTACAGCATGGGGTTAGATACAGAGTAAAGCTCCCTCTACACTGTCCCCATCAAACACTCCCAGGACAGGTACAGCACGGGGTTAGATACAGAGTAAAGCTCCCTCTACACTGTCCCCATCAAACACTCCCAGGACATGTACAGCATGGGGTTAGATACAGAGTAAAGCTCCCTCTACACTGTCCCCATCAAACACTCTCAGGACAGGTACAGCACGGGGTTAGATACAGAGTAAAGCTCCCTCTACACTGTCCCCATCAAACACTCCCAGGACATGTACAGCATGGGGTTAGATACAGAGTAAAGCTCCCTCTACACTGTCCCCATCAAACACTCCCAGGACAGGTACAGCACGGGGTTAGATACAGAGTAAAGCTCCCTCTACACTGTCCCCATCAAACACTCCCAGGACATGTACAGCATGGGGTTAGATACAGAGTAAAGCTCCCTCTACACTGTCCCCATCAAACACTCCCAGGACAGGTACAGCACGGGGTTAGATACAGAGTAAAGCTCCCTCTACACTGTCCCCATCAAACACTCCCAGGACAGGTACAGCATGGGTTAGATACAGAGTAAAGCTCCCTCTACACTGTCCCCATCAAACACTCCCAGGACAGGTACAGCACGGGGTTAGATACAGAGTAAAGCTCCCTCTACACTGTCCCCATCAAACACTCCCAGGACATGTACAGCATGGGGTTAGATACAGAGTAAAGCTCCCTCTACACTGTCCCCATCAAACACTCCCAGGACAGGTACAGCACGGGGTATGATACAGAGTAAAGCTCCCTCTACACTGTCCCCATCAAACGCTCTACATAAGAAATATAGTGACCGAAATAGAATAAATTCGATTTTTAACGAACTACCTCACGATTATAATTGACAAAAGTCCCCATTGCTGTGATATTGTCTGCTTTCCACACAGAGGCCTTACTGTGGTGTATCAGCCTCATTCCAGCTGCCCCAGTGGGAACTGTATGGATGATAAACTGATAGCTGAGTTAGCAATGTGCTGCTCCTGTCCTGGTCCCTGTGTCACACTGGGCAAAGAGGGTCCAATATTCAATGGTGGTCTGTACCTCACTGTTTTCCACCCCCCCTGTTTATCTCTCGTTCTCTGTTTGCCTCGATCTCCATGTTTCTTGTTTGTCTCCCGGGATAATGATTTGCCGTGGCAGTCTGCGCTCTGCGGTCAGTTACCGCGTTTCAGGTTTTCTCTGACGGGAAAGTACATTTTCAGATGCTGTTCACCGTCTCGGGACACCCTGAAGTACCATCAATTGTACGCGAGGCGAGTGATTTACCAAAGTCTGGCTTTAATTGACTAGAACACAGCTCTGCGATCGTCTACAATGGAAAGGAACGATCGTCAGTCGTCTGACCATTTATACCTCGTTAATAGAGGCGTGGTTAACTCAGCCTCTTGGCCAATCGGTCGAGAGGCACATGACCGACCAGGGCCAATGGTAAGCCGACGTTCTGGCCCAATGGCAGACGAGTATGCAGATCATATCACCACACACCCCAAAACACTTCACAGACAATGAAGTACTTTGTGAAGTGTAGTCACCGCTGACATGGAGGAAATGCACAGGAAGATCCCATACCCAGCAACGTGATAACGGCCAGATAATCAGCTTTCTTTGTCGCCGATGCTGAACGATGAATGAATATTGGCCCAAGGAAGATTTGCTCTAATTTTCTTTTCAATAACGCAGTGGGATCTTTCGCGTCTCCCGAGAGGGGAGGTGTTCATTTTAACATCATGCTCATCTGAATAAGCTGGGCAGTCAGTCGCTCCTTGCACGGGAACCTGCTGGGCAGTGAGACCCGGGAGTGTTGGAAGAGAAGGATTTGCAGGTGGGAATCTGGGAACAATCTCAAACATCAGAATCTGACAGCGTTCCCAATTTATCATAACCTGAATCATAGGATTTACATGGAAGGAAAAGACGCTGTTCACAGCAAGGGTGGGGTGGGGGGACCACACACACGTTCTGCATCTAGATAACAATAATCTTTATTAGTGTCACAAGTAGGCTCACATTAACACTGCAATGAAGTTACTGTGAAAAGCCTCCAGTCACCACACTCCGGCGCCTGTCCGGGTACACAGAGGGAGAAATTAGAAGGCACAATTCACCTAACAGGCACGTCTTTCGGGACTTGACCACGCAGGCACGGGGAGAACATGCAGACTCCACACAGACAGTGACCCAAGCCGGGAATCGAACCCGCGTCCCTGGATGAGGCTCCACCCATTCATCTGGCCTGTCAAGACAGTCAGAATGAGGAGAAACCCTGGCCAATGTGGGAACTTTGGGAGAGGCAAAGTCCTGGGTGAGCTGGAAACACCTTGGTTCAGCCTCACTGGGAAGAGGATATTCACCTGCTCCATGTGTGTGGGAGACACATTCTCAATAAAAACCGTTCAAAAGGCAGCACCGCCAAGCGCACAGCTCGAGGGGCAATTAGGGATGGGCAACAAATGCCAGCCAAGCCCGCATCCTCTAACAAAAAAGATAACTTCCCTCAGTGCTGCAGGAGGGTCAGCCACAGAATCAAGAGCCTGCAATGGGCCTTGACCCCACAACATTCAGACCAGGAGGCGAGAGGGTTAATAATAAGACAGCTCCTTTGCCAGTAATTCACAGGAGTGAATAAACTCCCATTCAGAGACCCAACTCCCCATTCCTGCAGGCTACTGGGAGTTATAATCAGCCCAGTCTCTGCCTCAATGTTTCTTTTCATAGACCTCAATGCATCTCCCCCTCTCTCGGTCACACAGCCTCCTCTCCCTGTTAATCTCTGTCTCATGTCTCCCCCTCTATCTCTCTCTCTGCCTGATGCCCCCCTCTCTCTCTGCCTGATGCCCCCCTCTCTATCTCTGCCTGATGCCCCCCTCTCTCTCTCTCTCTGCCTGATGCCCCCTCTCTTTCTCTCTCTCTCTGCCTGATGCCCCTCTCTCTCTCTGCCTGATGCCCCCATCTCTCTCTCTCTATCTCTGCCTGATGCCCTCTCTCTCTCTGTCTCTGCCTGATGCCCCCCCCTCTCTCTCTCTGCCTGATGCCCCCTCTCTCTCTCTCTCTCTGCCTGATGCCCCCTCTCTCTCTCTGCCTGATGCCCCCATCTCTCTCTCTCTATCTCTGCCTGATGCCCTCTCTCTCTCTGTCTCTGCCTGATGCCCCCTCTCTCTCTCTCTCTGCCTGATGCCCCCCTCTCTCTCTCTGCCTGATGCCCCCATCTCTCTCTCTATCTCTGCCTGATGCCCTCCTCTCTCTCTGTGTCTCTGCCTGATGCCCCCCCTCTCTCTCTCTCTGCCTGATGCCCCCTCTCTCTCTATCTCTGCCTGAT
This sequence comes from Scyliorhinus canicula, assembly GCF_902713615.1. NCBI lineage: Eukaryota > Metazoa > Chordata > Chondrichthyes > Carcharhiniformes > Scyliorhinidae > Scyliorhinus > Scyliorhinus canicula. The sequence continues at coordinate 113,344,101 of NC_052163.1, read as the reverse complement.
GCCCCCCTGTCTCTCTCTGCCTGATGCCTCCCCTCTCTCCCTCTCTCTCTGCCTGATGCCCCCCTCTCTCTCTCTGTCTCTGCCTGATGCCCCCCTCTCTCTCTGTCTCTGCCTGATGCCCCCCCCCTCGCTCTCTCTGCCTGATGCCCCCTCTCTCTGTCTCTGCCTGATGCCCCCCTCTCTCTGTCTGCCTGATGCCCCCTCTCTTTCTCTCTCTCTCTGCCTGATGCCCCCCCTCTCTCTCTCTGCCTGATGCCCCCCCCTCTCTCTCTGTCTCTGCCTGATGCCCCCCTCTCTCTCTCTGCCTGATGCCCCCCTCTCTCTGTCTCTGCCTGATGCCCCCCTCTCTCTCTCTGCCTGATGCCCCCTCTCTCTGTCTCTGCCTGATGCCCCCCTCTCTCTGTCTCTGCCTGATGCCCCCCCCTCTCTGTCTGCCTGATGCCCCCCTCTCTCTCTCTGCCTGATGCCCCCCTCTCTCTCTCTGTCTCTGCCTGATGCCCCCCTCTCTCTGTCTCTGCCTGATGCCCCCCCTCTCTCTCTCTGTGTCTGCCTGATGCCCCCCTCTCTCTATCTCTGTCTGATGACCCCTCCTCTATCTCTGCCTGATGCCCCCCTCTCTCTCTCTCTGCCTGATGCCCCCCCCCTCTCTCTCTCTCTGCCTGATGCCCCCTCTCTCTCTCTCTGCCTGATGACCCCTCCTCTCTCTCTATCTCTGCCTGATGCCCCTCTCTCACTCTCTCTGCCTGATGCCCCCCCCTCTCTCTCTGTCTGCCTGATGCCCCCCCCCCTCTCTCTCTCTCTGCCTGATGCCACCCCCTCTCTCTCTCTCTCTCTCTCTCTGCCTGATGCCCCCCCCCCTCTCTCCTCTGCCTGATGCCCCCCTCTCTCTCTCTCTCTATCTCTGCCTGATGCCCCCCCCTCTCTCTGTCTGCCTGATGCCCCCCTCTCTTCTCTTCTCGATCTCTGCCTGATTGCCCCCCTCTTCTCTCTAGCTCTGCCTGATGCCCCCCTCTCTTCTAGTCCTGCCTGATGACCCCCCTCCTCTCATCTCTGCCTGATGCCCCCCTCTCTGTCGCTGCCTGATGCCCCCCTCCTCTCTCTGTCTCTGCCTGATGCCCCCCTCCTCTCTATCTCTGCCTGATGACACCCCCTCTCTCTCTAGTGCTCTGCCTGATGCCCCCCTCTCTCTATCTACTGCCTGATGCCCCCTCTCTCTCTATCTCTGTCCTGATGCCCCCCCCTACTCTCTATCTCTGCCTGATGCCCCCCCCCTCTCTGTCCTTCTGCCTGATGCCCCCTCTCTCTCTCTGTGCCTGATGACCCCTCCTCTCTCTCTATCTCTGCCTGATGCCCCCCTCTCTCTTCTAGTGCTCTGCGATTGCCCCCCCTCTCTCTCTCTCTCTCTCTGCCTGATGCCCCCCCCTCTCTCTCTCTCTGCCTGATGCCACCCCCCCTCTCTCTCTGCCTAATGCCCCCCTCTCTCTCTCTCTCTATCTCTGCCTGATGCCCCCCTCTCTCTCTGTCTGCCTGATGCCCCCCTCTCTCTCTCTCTGCCTGATGCCCCCCTCTCTCTCTATCTCTGCCTGATGCCCCCCTCTCTCTCTATCTCTGCCTGATGCCCCCTCTCTCTCTATCTCTGCCTGATGCCCCCCTCTCTGTCTCTGCCTGATGCCCCCCTCTCTCTCTGTCTGCCTGATGCCCCCCTCTCTCTCTATCTCTGCCTGATGCCCCCCTCTCTCTCTATCTCTGCCTGATGCCCCCCTCTCTCTCTATCTCTGCCTGATGCCCCCCTCTCTCTCTCTGCCTGATGCCCCCCTCTCTCTCTCTCTCTGCCTGATGCCCCCCCTCTCTGTCTCTGCCTGATGCCCCCCCTCTCTCTCTGTCTGCCTGATGCCCCCCTCTCTCTCTATCTCTGCCTGATGCCCCCTCTCTCTATCTCTGCCTGATGCCCCCCCTCTCTCTCTCTCTATCTCTGCCTGATGCCCCCCTCTCTCTGTCTCTGCCTGATGCCCCCCCCTCTCTCTCTCTGTGTCTGCCTGATGCCCCCCTCTCCCTATCTCTGTCTGATGACCCCTCCTCTATCTCTGCCTGATGACCCCTCCTCTCTCTCTATCTCTGCCTGATGCCCCTCTCTCTCTCTCTCTGCCTGATGCCCCCTCTCTCTCTCTCTGCCTGATGACCCCTCCTCTCTCTCTATCTCTGCCTGATGCCCTCTCTCTCTCTCTCTGCCTGATGCCCCCCCCTCTCTCTGTGTGTCTGCCTGATGCCCCCCCCTCTCTCTCTCTCTCTCTGCCTGATGCCCCCCCCCTCTCTCTCTCTCTGCCTGATGCCCCCCCCTCTCTCTCTGCCTGATGCCCCCCTCTCTCTCTCTCTATCTCTGCCTGATGCCCCCCTCTCTGTCTCTGCCTGATGCCCCCCCCTCTCTCTCTATCTCTGCCTGATGCCCCCCTCTCTGTCTCTGCCTGATGCCCCCCCCCTCTCTCTCTGTCTGCCTGATGCCCCCCTCTCTCTCTATCTCTGCCCTGATGCCCCTCTCTCTATCTCTGCCTGATGCCCCCCTCTCTCTATCTCTGCCTGATGCCCCCCTCTCTCTCTCTATCTCTGCCTGATGCCCCCCTCTCTCTGTCTCTGCCTGATGCCCCCCTCTCTCTCTCTCTGCCTGATGCCCCCCTCTCTCTCTACCTCTGCCTGATGCCCCTCTCTCTCTCTCTGTCTGCCTGATGCCCCCTCTCTCTCTCTGCCTGATGCCCCCCTCTCTCTCTATCTCTGCCTGATGCCCCCCTCTCTCTGTCTGCCTGATGCCCCCTCTCTCTCTGTATCTGCCTGATGCCCCCCTCTCTCTGTCTCTGCCTGATGCCCCCCTCTCTCTCTATCTCTGCCTGATGGCCCCCTCTCTCTCTATCTCTGCCTGATGGCCCCCCTCTCTCTCTCTCTCTCTGCCTGATGCCTCCTCTCTCTCTCTATCTCTGCCTGATGCCCCCCCCCTCTCTCTCTATCTCTGCCTGATGCCCCCCTCTCTCTCTGTCTCTGCCTGATGTCCCCCCCTCTCTCTCTGCCTGATGCCCCCCTCTCTCTGCCTGATGCCCCCCCTCTCTCTCTATCTCTGCCCGATGCCCCCCCCCTCTCTCTCTCTGCCTGATGCCCCCCTCTCTCTCTATCTCTGCCTGATGCCCCCCTCTCTCTCTCTGCCTGATGCCCCCCCCTCTCTATCTCTGACTGATGCCCCCCCTCTCTCTATCTCTGACTGATGCCCCCATCTCTCTATCTCTGCCTGATGCCCCCTCTCTCTGTCTCTGCCTGATGCCCCCCTCTCTCTCTATCTCTGCCTGATGCCCCCCTCTCTCTCTCTGCCTGATGCCCCCATCTCTCTCTCTCTATCTCTGCCTGATGCCCTCCCTCTCTCTCTGTGTCTCTGCCTGATGCCCCCCCTCTCTCTCTCTCTGCCTGATGCCCCCTCTCTCTCTGTCTCTGCCTGATGCTCCCCTCTCTCTCTCTGCCTGATGCCTCCCTCTCTCCCTCTGCCTGATGCCCCCCTCTCTCTCTGTCTCTGCCTGATGCCCCCCTCTCTCTCTGTCTCTGCCTGATGCCCCCCTCTCTCTCTCTCTCTGCCTGATGCCCCCCTCTCTCTGTCTCTGCCTGATGCCCCCCTCTCTCTGTCTGCCTGATGCCCCCTCTCTTTCTCTCTCTCTCTGCCTGATGCACCCCCCCTCTCTCTCTCTCTCTGCCTGATGCCCCCCTCTCTCTCTGTCTCTGCCTGATGCCCCCTCTCTCTCTCTGCCTGATGCCCCCCTCTCTCTGCCTGATGCCCCCCCTCTCTCTCTCTGCCTGATGCCCCCTCTCTCTGTCTCTGCCTGATGCCCCCCTCTCTCTGTCTCTGCCTGATGCCCCCCCTCTGTCTGCCTGATGCCCCCCCTCTCTCTCTCTGCCTGATGCCCCCTCTCTCTCTCTGTGATTCCCCCCTCTCTCTGTCTCTGCCTGATGCCCCCCTCTCTCTCTCTCTGCCTGATGCCCCCCCCCTCTCTCTGTGTCTGCCTGATGCCCCCCTCTCTCTATCTCTGTCTGATGACCCCTCCTCTATCTCTGCCTGATGCCCCCCCCCTCTCTCTCTCTCTGCCTGATGCCCCCCCCTCTCTCTCTCTCTGCCTGATGCCCCCTCTCTCTCTCTCTGCCTGATGACCCCTCCTCTCTCTCTATCTCTGCCTGATGCCCTCTCTCTCACTCTCTCTGCCTGATGCCCCCCCTCTCTCTCTGTGTCTGCCTGATGCCCCCCCCCCTCTCTCTCTCTCTCTGCCTGATGCCCCCCCCCCCTCTCTCTCTCTCTCTCTGCCTGATGCCACCCCCCCCTCTCTCTCTGCCTGATGCCCCCCTCTCTCTCTCTCTCTATCTCTGCCTGATGCCCCCCTCTCTCTCTGTCTGCCTGATGCCCCCCTCTCTCTCTATCTCTGCCTGATGCCCCCCTCTCTCTCTATCTCTGCCTGATGCCCCCTCTCTCTCTATCTCTGCCTGATGCCCCCTCTCTGTCTCTGCCTGATGCCCCCCTCTCTCTCTGTCTGCCTGATGCCCCCCTCTCTCTCTATCTCTGCCTGATGCCCCCCTCTCTCTCTATCTCTGCCTGATGCCCCCCTCTCTCTCTATCTCTGCCTGATGCCCCCCTCTCTCTCTATCTCTGCCTGATGCCCCCCTCTCTCTCTATCTCTGCCTGATGCCCCCCTCTCTGTCTCTGCCTGATGCCCCCCCCTCTCTCTCTGTCTGCCTGATGCCCCCCTCTCTCTCTATCTCTGCCTGATGCCCCCCTCTCTCTATCTCTGCCTGATGCCCCCCCTCTCTCTCTCTATCTCTGCCTGATGCCCCCCTCTCTCTGTCTCTGCCTGATGCCCCCCTCTCTCTATCTCTGCCTGATGCCCCCCTCTCTCTCTCTGTGTCTGCCTGATGCCCCCCTCTCCCTATCTCTGTCTGATGACCCCTCCTCTATCTCTGCCTGATGACCCCTCCTCTCTCTCTCTCTCTGCCTGATGCCCCCTCTCTCTCTCTCTGCCTGATGACCCCTCCTCTCTCTCTATCTCTGCCTGATGCCCTCTCTCTCTCTCTCTGCCTGATGCCCCCCCCTCTCTCTCTGTCTGTGCCTGATGCCCCCCCCTCTCTCTCTCTCTCTGCCTGATGCCCCCCCTCTCTCTCTCTCTCTCTCTGCCTGATGCCCCCCCCCCTCTCTCTCTGCCTGATGCCCCCCTCTCTCTCTCTCTATCTCTGCCTGATGCCCCCCTCTCTGTCTCTGCCTGATGCCCCCCCTCTCTCTCTATCTCTGCCTGATGCCCCCCTCTCTGTCTCTGCCTGATGCCCCCCCTCTCTCTCTGTCTGCCTGATGCCCCCCTCTCTCTCTATCTCTGCCTGATGCCCCTCTCTCTATCTCTGCCTGATGCCCCCCTCTCTCTATCTCTGCCTGATGCCCCCCTCTCTCTCTCTATCTCTGCCTGATGCCCCCCTCTCTCTGTCTCTGCCTGATGCCCCCCTCTCTCTCTCTGCCTGATGCCCCCCTCTCTCTCTACCTCTGCCTGATGCCCCTCTCTCTCTCTCTGTCTGCCTGATGCCCCCTCTCTCTCTCTCTCTCTGCCTGATGCCCCCCTCTCTCTCTATCTCTGCCTGATGCCCCCCTCTCTCTGTCTGCCTGATGCCCCCTCTCTCTCTGTCTCTGCCTGATGCCCCCCTCTCTCTGTCTCTGCCTGATGGCCCCCCTCTCTCTCTATCTCTGCCTGATGCCCCCCTCTCTCTCTGTCTGCCTGATGCCCCCCTCTCTCTCTATCTCTGCCTGATGCCCCTCTCTCTCACTATCTCTGCCTGATGCCCCCTCTCTCTCTCTGCCTGATGCCCCCCTCTCAATATCTCTGCCTGATGCCCCCCTCTCTCTCTATCTCTGCCTGATGGCCCCCCTCTCTCTCTATCTCTGCCTGATGCCCCCTCTCTCTCTATCTCTGCCTGATGCCCCCCCCCCTCTCTCTCTATCTCTGCCTGATGCCCCCCTCTCTCTATCTCTGCCTGATGCCCCCTCTCTCTCTCTCTGCCTGATGCCCCCCCCCTCTCTCTCTGTCTGCCTGATGCCCCCTCTCTCTCTCTCTGTCTGCCTGATGGCCCCCCTCTCTCTGTCTCTGCCTGATGCCCCCCTCTCTCTATCTCTGCCTGATGCCCCCTCTCTCTCTCTCTGCCTGATGCCCCCCCTCTCTCTCTGTCTGCCTGATGCCCCCTCTCTCTCTCTCTGTCTGCCTGATGGCCCCCCTCTCTCTCTCTGCCTGATGCCCCCCTCTCTCTCTGTCTGCCTGATGCCCCCTCTCTCTCTCTGTCTGCCTGATGCCCCCCTCTCTCTGTCTCTGCCTGATGGCCCCCCTCTCTCTCTCTGCCTGATGCCTCCTCTCTCTCTATCTCTGCCTGATGCCCCCCTCTCTCTGTCTCTGCCTGATGCCCCCCTCTCTCTCTATCTCTGCCTGATGCCCTCCTCTCTCTGTCTGCCTGATGCCCCCCCTCTCTCTCTCTGTCTGCCTGATGCCCCCCTCTCTCTCTATCTCTGCCTGATGGCCCCCCTCTCTCTCTATCTCTGCCTGATGGCCCCCCTCTCTCTCTCTCTCTGCCTGATGCCTCCTCTCTCTCTCTATCTCTGCCTGATGCCCCCCCCTCTCTCTCTATCTCTGCCTGATGCCCCCCTCTCTCTCTGTCTCTGCCTGATTTCCCCCCCTCTCTCTCTATCTCTGCCTGATGGCCCCCCTCTCTCTCTCTCTCTGCCTGATGCCTCCTCTCTCTCTCTATCTCTGCCTGATGCCCCCCCCCTCTCTCTCTATCTCTGCCTGATGCCCCCCCTCTCTCTGCCTGATGCCCCCCTCTCTCTCTCTATCTCTGCCCGATGCCCCCCTCTCTCTCTCTCTCTCTGCCTGATGCCCCCCTCTCTCTCTATCTCTGACTGATGCCCCCCTCTCTCTATCTCTGACTGATGCCCCCATCTCTCTATCTCTGCCTGATGCCCCCTCTCTCTGTCTCTGCCTGATGCCCCCCTCTCTCTCTATCTCTGCCTGATGCCCCCCTCTCTCTCTCTGCCTGATGCCCCCCCCCCCTCTCTCTATCTCTGCCTGATGCCCCCCTCTCTCTGTCTCTGCCTGATGCCCCCCTCTCTCTGCCTGATGCCCCCTCTCTCTCTGCCTGATGCCCCCCCCCTCTCTCTCTCTGCCTGATGCCCCCCCCTCTCTCTCTCTCTCTGCCTGATGCCCCCCCCCCCCCTCTCTCTCTCTCTCTGTCTCTTTGTTCCTGGCTCGGGCGGGGACACAAAGCGGATGATTAATCCTGCATTTTGCTTTCATCCCTCTAACCTTGCTGTTTCTCAGTGCTGTGTGTGAGAGTGGAGAGAGAGAGAGAGAGAGGGAGTGTGTGGCTTCAGGGGGCTGTAATGATCAGGAGGGGTTGTTGCAAGTGCTGCATAAAGCTTTTTTTTTAAAGTGGAGGGAAAATACAAACCCACAGCAAAAAAAAATCAGTGATTGAGCTCCTGACCCCAATGCAGCCCCTGTAGACAGAGAGCAGCATCCAGCCAGCCAGTCACCGCTTGGTGCTGTAGAGATGCCGGTGCCAAGGAGGGACAAGGAGGACAGCCAGGCGGAGAGGCAATCTCAGCCGGACAAGGAGATGAGAGAGGCGGCGGAGAAGCGGGCGGCCACCGCTGGAGTGCTGGGTGAGTGAAAGCTGGGGATGGGGAGGAAACCCATCCACATTTGGTGGGGTTTGGGGGGGGGGGGTGCAGATCGATGTATTTCTGCCTTGGAAATAAACATGCACATTAATGAAATAAATGCCTCGTCTTCCTGCACCAAAACAGGAGGTAGAGAAAGAGGGGCAGGTTCTGGGGCAGGGCGATGCACCAACTGTTTAAAGGGGCCACTCTGCAACCCCCCCCCCCCCCCCCAAACAACATCATCCTGTGGGATATTTCTCTGCACCCCGGGAGAATTTGCATCCCAATCAGGAGAGAAATGCAATTGTGTGTGTGTGTGTGTGTGTTTTGAAACAGGGGCTGCGCAGAATGTATTGCATCTAATCCCTGCAGTGCACATTGTGAAATATCCACTGAATTGATGTGAACGGGATCGATTTCCCTCCGGGGTTATTTTACAAACTGGGATGCTGCGCGGGCAAGTGTCCTGTCTGCATATTTATTGGCGCCGGATCTTGCAGAGTGTTGATGGGCTGTGAAGGACACACGTTTGTTTAAGGGAGTCTGGTGCAGAATCTCCCATGGAGCAGGTCAAAGCCAGGAGAGGGCCAGGGGCCCTCTCATCTCCAGTCTCCCCCCCCCCCCCCCCCCCCCCTCAAACCCCTATCTACCTGTGCCACAAGTCTTGCTTTCATCTGCAGACTCTGAACTTTCCTCCTCTTTCCCTCCACACTCAGTCCCATCCTCTTCCTCCACGATCAGCTCAAACCTGGACCGTGCCAGCCCTCCGTGCCAGCCCTGGCCCACCTTGGCCGTCAAACCCCACTCTGCAGATTTGTGCAGGTAATCCGGGGCCAACACTGCCATTGCCAGCACCACCCCCCAAACCCTCAAACCCAGGAATGCTGCACTGTCAGCGTTACCGTTTCCCGGTGAAGATGTCAAACCGGGATCCCCTTTGCCCTCTCAGGTGGCTGTAAATGATTCGAAGGCCACTATTCAAGGAACAATCCTCCCCGGGTGACCCAGGGCATAGTTATCCTGCAACCAAAGACACTAAAAACAGGTCAGCTGGTTATTATGTTATCACGGAGCGTGGGATCTTGCTGTGTACAAATTGGCTGCCACCTTTCTTCCATTACCACATTTCAAAACTTAAGTGTTCTGGGATGTTCTGGTGTCACAAGAGGTGCCATACAAATGTAAGTCTGTTTGTCTACATGATCCCTATATCCTCTTTGTTCAACCTCCAACCCCGCAACATCGCTGTTACTCTGAAATTCCCTCAACCTTCCTGTCTCACCCTCGCTTCTCCATTTAAAATTTTATCAAAACATACACTCAACTTTTGGACAATACCTCCTCAACTCTTTTGTCCTGTCGCTGGTCATCTGTTACATGATGCACCTTGGAAATCTGTGACTAATAGAGCTCTGTGTAGTCTTACAGTCATGGGGGAGGTTAATGGAAACAGCTCTAATTTCTCCCCTGACCCCCCTCCCCATCCATGAGCAGAAAACTGTTTTGATTTGTTTCCCTCTTTCTAAGCATTGCCGTATTTCCCCAACCCCTCGGATTTTGGTGCGATCAAAGTTTCTATTAATAATCCCACAGCAAACTCGAGATAGGATGAACTCAAAGGGTTAGTTTATTTGCACACACTTGAAACGGCAGAAGAGGATTGCAACATCATCTCCATAATCAAACAGTAAAAAACGGGATAGAGAAAATAGGGTTTACAGCAGAGAGACCGCAGAAAAAATAAATGTTGGTTCAACTGAGTTCCAGAATCAAAATCCAATGAGGTATATCTTCACGGCGGTCAGCAGGTTGAAAACCAATGCTGTAGAATTGACCTTTCTGGTGGTGCTGGCATCACACAATGAGATAGGCACGCAGAAATGAAGCAGCATTGTAGGTGATGGCACAAAACTTCCGATAGCCAGAGTGTAGATGGGGCCAGATGTTCAACCTGGGCAAAGCTCCTTTCTGTGTGGTCTGCTAGGCAGATGTTAAATCAGCAGAATGAACTATTCAGCTCAACAAGACAATATTAACTTGTTCAATGAGCCAGAAGCCTCGGTCATATGACCCCCTCCTCTCCAACAGGTCTTTAACAAAGGGTGTGTACCCATTACAACACCAGGGTGTGTATCCATTGTCTGGAATTTGGCGGGGTCTCAAAGACTGTGAAACGTCCCAGCCATTATGAGTTGCCTTATCAGACCCTGTGTCTCCTGTTGGCGAGCCTGGGTTAGCAAATGCTTTGTCTAGCTCTTTTTGAAGTTGGGTCCCCAGGTGACTGTTAATGACTCCTCACAGATAACAAGGTGCGAGTTTCGCCAAAATTGCAAAGTAGCTTCTTTTTATAAATAGTAGAGTGTGAGGCCGTAGTCCATCACAGTAGGCAGTACGCCTGGCGTACTGTGTACAGTTTTGGTTACCTTACTTAGGGAGAGATATATTCGCATCAGAAGCAGTTCAGAGAAAGTTCATTCGGCTGATTCCGGGGATGAAGGTGTTGCCTTATGAGGAAGATTGAGCAAGTTGGGTCCAGATTCAGAGGAGTTCAGAACAATGAGAGGTGATCTTACTGCAACCTATATGGATGACACCAAGGTTGGTGGAGTAGCAGATAGTGTTGAGGATTGTCAGAAGATACAGCAGGACATAGATAGGTTGGAGATTTGGGCAGAGAAATGGCAAATGGAGTTTATTCCGGACAAATGTGAGGTAATGCATTTTGGTAGGTCTAACATAGAGGGGAAATATACCGTAAATGGCGAAACTCTTAGGAATATAGAAAGTCAGAGAGATCTGGGTGTGCATGGCCGCAGATCTTTGAAGGTGTCAACACAAGTGCACAAGGTAGTCAAAAAAGCATACGGAATGCTTGCCTTCATTGGACGGGGCATCAAGTATAAAATCTGGCAAGTCATGCTACAGTTGTATAGAACCTTGGTGAGGCTGCACTTGGAATATTGTGCACAATTCTGGTCGCCACACTACCAGAAGGACGTAGAGGCTTTGGAGAGAGTGCAGAGGAGGTTTACCAGGACGTTGCCTGGTCTGGAGATGATAGCTATGTGGAGAGGCTGAATAGACTCGGACTGTTTTCATGAGAAAGACGGAGGTTGAAAGGTGGCCTGATAGAGGTCTACAAGATTATGAGGGGTATAGATAGAGTGGATGGGCAGGCACTCTTTCCCAAGGTGGAGTGGTCAGTCACCAGGGGGCATAGGTTTAAGGTCCGTGGGGCAAAATTTAGAGGGGACGAGCGAGGCAGGTTTTTTACGCAGAGGGTGGAGAGTGCCTGGAACAGGGGAGGTTGTGGAAGCAGATACATTAACGGCGTTCTCGACAAACACATGGATAGGATGGATGGAAAGGGATACGGCACAAAGAAGTGCTGAGGGTTTTTGGCAAAGGCTGATATCATGACCGGAACAGCTTTGGAAGGCCGAAGAGCCTGTTCCTGTGTTGTATTGTTCTTTGTTCTTTGTTATTTCAATGAGATTCTGAGGGCGCTTGATAGGGGTAGATCCTGAGAGGATGTTTCCCTCGTGAGGGAATCTAGAAGTTGAGGGAACAATTTAAAAATAAGGGAAAATCTGAGTTAAGTTGGAAACAAAGAGAAATTTATTCTCTCAAAGGGTCGTTAGTGTTTTTCTTACTCAGCAGAAGGGGCTGGGTCATTGGATATATCCAGGGCTGTGATAGACAGACTATTGATTAACAAAGGCGGCATGGATTAAGAGGAGCAGGCAGGAAAATGGAGTTAAGGCCACAATCAGAGATAAACCATGGTCTTAATAAATGTGGAGCAGGCTGAAGGGGTCAAATTGGCTACTCCTGCTTATTAGCCAACATGCAAAAAGTAATCGTAAATGCTGTTGTGATGTTGGTTTGTCAAGGAGAGAATGTGATGCTCCAGATGTACAGAGTCTGGGTCAGACCCCCATCTGGAGTCGGTGGGTTTAGTTCTGGGCTCCGCCCCACAGGGAGGAGAGATTGTCCTTGGAGGGGGTCGTGGCACAGATTGACCAGGGTGACACCAATGCTGAAAGGGTAAAGCTATGGGGACGTGTTGTACAAACTAGATAGTGCAGCTACAATACTGGCCGGAATGCTCCGTTGTCGGGACTCACTTTTCCGGCTGGCAACGGATCCCCTCCCCTGGGTTTCCCGGTCGTGTTGGGTGGTTACAATGGCACATCCCATTGACGAACGGCGGAAAGATAGAATCCTGCCTCCAGCGAATGGCGCTGCCAAGAAACGCGTGGCCGGGGGATCGGGGAATCCAGTCTTCTACTCAATAATGCGGAAAATTGCCGGGGCTCAGTTAAAAAGCAGAACAAACCCATCCTGCTTCGGAAATATATCGTCGGTTCTTAATTGTCACTTGGGGGAGGGGAGAGGGGCTGGTGCATGGGAGTGGGGGGGTGGATTTAAACCTAGGGGCTGGATTCTCCATCGCTGCCCACAATGGAAAACCCCATTGGCCGGCTGCAGGGTCCGAGGATTCCATCCATGGTCTTTGGATTTTTGTTGGAGAAGGGTTTGGACACAGTAGACATAGGAAATGAAGAGGAAACGTGGATCAGTAATTTTCTAATATAGAATCATAGAATTTGCAGTGCAAAAGGAGGACATTTGGCCCATCGAGTCTGCACCGGCCCTTGGAAAGAGCACCCTACCTAAACCCATATCTCCACCCTGTACCCACACCTCCACCATATCCCCGTAACCCCACCTAACCTTTTTTTGGATGCTAAGGGCAATTTAGCATGGCCAATCCATCTAACCTGCACATCTTCGGACTGTGGGAGGAAACCGGAGCACCCGGAGGAAATCCACGCAGATACGGGGAGAACGTGCAAACTCCACACAGTCAGTGACCCAAGCCGGGAATCAAACGTAGGACCCTGGAGCTGTGAAGCCACAGTGCTAACCACTGTGCTACTGTGCTGCGGTGGAGCTGATCCACAGGGCTGAATGTCCTTCTCTTGTTCCTGTGTGCTGCATTATACAAGCAAACAAGATGAAGAGAAGAGAGTTGGGATACATGGAAACACTAAGTGTAGAAATAAAGCTGGAGTGTCACTGAGCAAAGGTGAGGGGACAGTCAGGTTCCTGATCACCATCTAGTGCCTCTGTTCGACAGGACAAGTGGTGGCGTCTGAGGGCAGCACATTCTGGGACAATGTCCGAGACAGGGAATAAGGAGCAGATGGGAAGACATGAGCGGCTGGTTATTTGCAGCTGCCAAGGGTTAGGGCAGATGATTAGGACACACAAATACACACACACATGCACGGCCACACAAACAGATACTCACATATATACACACCAGCACGCATACACACACAATCACAGATATACACACACACAAACAGATGCACACACACATATGCACACAAACAGATACATACAGATATACACACAAGCACGCACACACACACAAACACAGATATACACACACATAAACACAGATGCACACACATATACGCACACAAACAGATACATACAGATATACACACAAGCACGCACAAACACAGATATACACACACACACACAAACACAGATGCACACACATATACGCACACAAATAGATACATACAGATATACACACAAGCACGCACACAAACACAGATATACACACACGGATGTACACGCACGCACATAAACACAGATGTTCACACACACATATACACAAACATATGCACACAAACAGATACACACAGATATATACACAATCAGATAGTCACAGATGCATGGACAGACAAAGATACATGGACAGACACACACACACTCACACACACACACATAGAGACGCAGACAGATTTACAGAGAAAGACTCACACACACATGGAAGTGAACAACACCTGCTCAAATACCCTGAGTATTACCCCTTCCACCCAAGGGTGCTGAGGCCCTGTTTATCTCTCTATATGGGTGCCACTCTGGATGTTGGTTTCATTGAGCTCAGAGGGTGCCTCCTCTTCCATGGGGTTAAGCACTCGCCACATTGTAAATGGGAAGGAACGAGGCTGATGGTGAGATTATGGAGCAGGAACATGCTTCTGAATTTAGGAGTTCTGAAAATGCAGATGACTTGAACAGTCGTTCAATTCTATTTAACTAAAATACTAATTAATAAAACAGCCACTTCCCACTGAGTAAATAACATGTCTTCTCATTTGTTTTGACTAAACAGAATGATCAGTAAAAGGGTATTATCAACAGTTCTGGAAATCTTCACAAGACAACTTCCGTTCTGTCTCAAAATCCATTGCCGAGTTTCCATGGAAACAATTTATCGTCACAAGTGTACCATTTGCTTCAACAAATATTTATTGAATTTTGTATTTACCAAAGTCAATGCTGAGTATGGAATATATGCAATGTTAATGCTGAGCATGGAATATTTTTCTGCACTGTCCCCAACAAACACTCCCAGGACAGGTACAGCACGGGGTTAGATACAGAGTAAATCTCCCTCTACACTGTCCCCATCAAACACTCCCAGGACACGTACAGCACGAGGTTAGATACAGAGTAAAGCTCCCTCTACACTGTCCCCATCAAACATTCCCAGGACAGGTGCAGCACACGGTTAGATACAGAGTAAAGTCCGTCTAACTGTCCCCATCAAACATTGCCAGAACAGGTACAGCACGGGGTTAGATACAGAGTAAAGCTCCCTCTACACTGTTCCCATCAAACACTCCCAGGACAGGTACAGCACAGGGTTAAATACAGAGTAAAGTCCGTCTAACTGTCCCCATCAAACATTCCCAGAACAGGTACAGCACACGGTTAGATACAGAGTAAAGTCCATCTAACTGTCCCCATCAAACAATCCCAGGACAGGTACAGGACGGGGTTAGATACAGAGTAAAGCTCCCTCTACACTGTCTCCATCAAACAATCCCAGGACAGGTACAGGACGGGGTTAGATACAGAGTAAAGCTCCCTCTACACTGTCTCCATCAAACAATCCCAGGACAGGTACAGCACGGGGTTAGATACAGAGTAAAGTCCATCTAACTGTCCCCATCAAACAATCCCAGGACAGGTACAGGACGGGGTTAGATACAGAGTAAAGCTCCCTCTACACTGTCTCCATCAAACACTCCCAGGACAGGTACAGCACGGGGTTAGATACAGAGTAAAGCTCCCTCTACACTGTCCCCATCAAACACTCCCAGGGCAGGTACAGCACGGGGTTAGATACAGAGTAAAGCTCCCTCTACACTGTCCCCATCAACCACTCCCAGGGCAGATACAGCACAGGGTTAGATACAGAGTAAAGCTCCCTCTACACTGTCCCCATCAAACACTCCCAGGGCAGGTACAGCACGGGGTTAGATACAGAGTAAAGCTCCCTCTACACTGTCCCCATCAAACACTCCCAGGACAGGTACAGCACAGGGTTAGATACAGAGTAAAGCTCCCTCTACACCAGGGGTGGGCAAACTTTTCCGTGCAAGGGCCACATTCAGAAATTCACAATTCACAAAGGGCCGCATAGTATATTAAGTAAAATAATTACTTCACCCGGTTATGATTCTGGGCGCCTTATATAGAACATAGAACAGTACAGCACAGAACAGGCCCTTCGGCCCTCGACGTTGTGCCGAGCAATGATCACCCTACTCAAGTCAACGTATCCACCCTATACCAGTAAGTAACCCAACAGCCCCCCCCCCCCCTTTGGCGGGCCGCATGCGGCCCGCGGGCCGTAGTTTGCCCACCCCTGCTCTACACTGTCCCTTCAAACACTCCCAGGACAGAATGAAGTATGTCCCACCAGTATGCCTCAACCCCAACATGATTTGTCCATCTCCTAATGCACCAGTGCAACAATTTTACTCTCCTCACACCAGCTAACCTGTGATCTCGGTAAATGAGAATGGCAACTTTCTGCTGAATCATGAAGAATGAGTTTGAAAGTGCTGAATCCTGTCTCTCTCCCTGCGTTGATTGTGGCAGCAGTAACACCTCCAGGCTCTTCCACTCCCTTCAGAAAGTCACATCACTCCAATGCTATTGAATTCTGGAATGTTCCGTGCAACACAATGCCTTTGGGTTAGGGAGGGCAAAAAGTCAGTCGCTATCCTGCCCGTAGAGAATGCACACACCGCTGGGTAATTAATTGGCCCTTGCTGGAAAGCTTCAGCAGCCCAATTCTGTATATGCCCTGGGAGTGTTTGATGGGGACTCGGGGTCCTAGTGTGGAAAAAGACCACAACTGAGAAGTCTGTGGTTGGAAATTCCTCAGCCGTCTCGGAGGCTCCGCATCGAACCTCAGCAGGGAAGATGGCGGCGGGGGCACCAGCATTGCGGCCACCCCGATCGGCAGAGGCTAACTGGAGTGCTGACTACGGAGTTTGATAAGCAGTTTGAAAAATATTTTGAGAGACTGGTAGCATAGTGCTTAGTACTATTGCTTCACAGCGCCAGGGACACGGGTTCGATTCCCGGCTTGAGTCACTGTCTGTGCGGAGTCAGCACGTTCTCCCCGTGTCTGCGTGGGGTTTTCTCCGGGTGCTCCGGTTTCCTCCCGCAAGTCCCGAAAGACGTGCTGTTAGGTGAATTGGACATTCTGAATTCTCCCTCAGTGTACCCAAACAGGCACCGGAATGTGGCGAATAGGGTATTTTCATAGTAACTTCATTGCAGTGTTTTTTTTTTTTTTAATTTTTTTTAATTATAAATTTAGAGTACCCAATTATTTTTTCCAATTAAGGGGCAATTTAGCATGGTCAATCCACCTAACCTGCACATCTTTTGGGTTGTGGGGGCGAAACCCACGCAGACACGGGGAGAACGTGCAAACTCCACACGGACAGTGACCCAGAGCCGGGATTCGAACTCGGGTCCTCAGCGCCGCAGGCAGCAATGCTAACCACTGTGCCACCGTGCTGCCCCGACTTCATTGCAGTGTTAATGTAAGCCTACTTGTGACACTAATAAAGATTATTATAAAAAGTGATGGTCGATATTCTGGGTAAACCTATTGAGAAGATGCTGGGTCTTGTCCTGAGAAATTGGAGACGACTTTGGAAGCTGTGAAGGAACATGATGAGGTGTTGAATGTGGTGGAAGTGGCTTTGTCAAGACACAGCGACCAAATCCCCTCATTGGAGGCTGACATCTCGCTGGTGGCGGAGAAGAATAAGAGTCTGAGGGCAAAGTGGATGACCTCGAGAATCGGTCGAGGAGACAAAACCTCAGGGCCGTGGGATTGCTGGAGGGTATGGAGGGCCTGAATTCAACTGCGTACTTCCCACAGATGTTTTGTAAGATGGTGGGGGAGGGTGTACTGGCGTCCCCTCCAGAGTTGGACGGGGCCCATCGAACACTCTGGCAGAAGCCTCGGGCGAATGAGATGCCGCGAGCGGAGATAGTCAGATTCCATAGCCTCCAGGAGAAGGATCGAGTCCTGAAGTGGGCCAAGGGGAATTGTGACCTGCGATGGGAAGCAAGCCACATTAGGATATATCAGGATGCTAGTGCGAAGCTGGCAAAGAAGCGGGCGGCCTTTAATCAGGCCAAAGCGGCTTTATAATAGAGTGGAGTGAGATTTGGAGTGGTGTACCCGGCCAAGCTGTGTGTGATACCTTTTATACCTTTTATACATTTGATACCTTTTCACCTGAGGAAGGAGCAGTGCTCCGAAAGCTAGTGTTTGAAACACACCTGTTGGACTTTAACCTGGTGTTGTAAGACTTCTCACTATGTATTTGTTGTTATTTCTCTGTTTTTGGAGTTGCGATGGGGTTATTTTGCCGAAGTTGTAAGGTGGGGGATGGGAGGCTAACTTTGGAAATATATGGCTCCTGGTGGGGGTCATACTCTTGGTAGGGGGGGTTGAATGTTATATATTTGTAGCCGGTACGGGTAGGGGGTGATTCTTTCTCTTTTTTTCGGCCTTGGGGAGGGGCTACATCGCCAACATTAAAGTTTTAGCTAGTGAACTGGAGCGAGCCTGCTGGACCAGTTTTTGTGGTTCTATGACCGAGCGTTTTTGTTTGGGTGGGGCTTGGTTAGGAGGGGGTATTGTTCTTTGGAATGTAGTCAACATGGAGTGGAAGGGGATAAAGAGGGGAGGGATGGGGCACAGGGTGTCCTTAGATGCGGACGAGTTGCTCCTTCTTGTTCTGGACCCGGTCCCCGCTATGGAGTGATTTAATGAAGCCATTTAGGAGCTTTGGTTCATTTTTGGGCTACAAGCTAAATCTGGAAAATGCTGCCCAGTTAGCCCCCCAGGCAGGGAAGCCAACCTGGGGGTGTTGCCTCTTTGCTTGACCAACTCTAGCTTCAGGTATCTGCGAGTCGGTGGCCCATGATCGGCCCCGGCTTCATGAATCAAACTTCACAAGTCTGGTGGACAAGTTTTAGCCCGATCTGCAAAAGTCCTGGACTTGCTGGGGCTGCAGACGGGAGTGAAGGCAGCTGAACTTGCCTTTGCTTTGCTGATCGCGCGGAGGCATGTTCTTCTGGGGTGGAGGTCTTCTACTCCGCCCAGCGCCTCAGGACGGTTGGGTGACCTAACGGAATTGTTGTACCTGGAGAAAGTTAAGGACACCATTAGAGGGTCGGTGAGGGATTCCACCAGAGATGGCAGCAATCCGTTACCTACTTTAAGGAATTGGTCACCGTCAGTTGTTGGGGGGTAGGGGGGTTAGTTTATTTTATTTGTTTTTTCGGTTGTCTTTTTGTTTATCTTGGTGGATGGGGTGGGCTTGATTAGTCGGGGCGTTTGTTATGTTGTTTTCTGTGTATCATCTGCTGTGATAATATGGGTTTTGTTGTAAGAATTATTGTAAAATTGTAAAATCTTTCAGAAAAATCGCTTTTTTTAAGGGCAGCACGGTGGCGCAGTGGGTTAGCACTGCGGCCTCACGGCGCCAAGGTCCCAGGTTCGATACTGGCTCCAGGTTACTGTCCGTGTGGAGTTTGCACATTCTCACCGTGTTTGCGTGGGTTTTGCCTCCACAACCCAAAGATGTGCAGGGTAGGTGGATTGGCCACGCTAAATTGCCCCTCAATTGGAAAAAATGAATTGGGCACTTTAAATAAAAATCGCTTTTTAAAAAATTTGGCAGATGGAATATAATGCAGAAAAATATGAAGTTGTGCACTTTGGTAGGTAGAATAAAGGAGCTGAATATTATTGTTTCTTTTTATAAATTTAGAGTACCCAATCATTTTTCCAATTAAGGGGCAATTTAGCGTGGCCAATCCACCTAGCTTGCACGTTTTTGGGTTGTGGGGGTGAAACCCACGCAGACACGGGGAGAATGTGCAAAATCCACACGGACAGTGACCCAGAGCCGGGATCGAACCTGGGACCTCAGCGCCGTGAGGCGGTTGTGCTAACCACTAGGCCACCGTGCTGCCCAGCTGAATATTATTTAATTGGAGAAAGACGGCAGAAAGCTGCAGCACAGAGGGATTAATACACAAAAAGCTAACCCACAAGTTCAGCAGATAATAGGGAAGCCAAATGGAATGTTGACCTTATTTAGATTACCCAATTCATTTTTTCGAATTAAGGGGCAATTTAGCATGTTCAATCCACCTACTCTGCACATCTTTGGGTTGTGGGGGTGGAACCCACACAAACACGGGGAGAATGTGCAATCTCCACACGGACAGTGACCCAGAGCCAGGATCGAACCTGGGACCTCGGCGCCGTGAGGCCACAGTGCTAACCCACTGTGCCACCGTGCTGCCCTGAGACAGATTTTTAATCAGTAAAGGAATCAGGGATAAGTCAGGAAAATGCAGTTGAGGATTGTCAGATCCGTTATGATCTCATTAAATGGCGGAGCAGACCCGATGGACCAAATGGCCTATTTCTGCTACTCGTCTTTTAGTCTTATGGTCCAGGGAGTGTTTGATGGGGACAGTGTAGAGAGAGCTTTACTCTGTATCTAACCCTGTGCTGTACCTGTCCTGGGAGTGTTTGATGGGGACAGTGTAGAGGGAGCTTTACTCTGTATCTAACCCTGTGCTGTACCTGTCCTGCGAGTGTTTGATGGGGACAGTGTAGAAGGAGCTGAACTCTGTATCTAACCCCGTGCTGTACCTGTCCTGGGAGTGTTTGATGGGGACAGTGTAGAGGGAGCTTTACTCTGTATCTAACCCTGTGCTGTACCTGTCCTGGGAGTGTTTGATGGGGACAGTGTAGAGGGAGCTTTACTCTGTATCTAACCCCATGCTGTACATGTCCTGGGAGTGTTTAATGGGGACAGTGTAGAGGGAGCTTTACTCTGTATCTAACCCTGTGCTGTACCTGTCCTGGGAGTGTTTGATTGGGACAGTGTAGAGGGAGCTTTACTCTGTATCTAACCCTGTGCTGTACCTGTCCTGGGAGTGTTTGATTGGGACAGTGTAGAAGGAGCTGAACTCTGTATCTAACCCCATGCTGTACCTGTCCTGGGAGTGTTTGATGAGGACAGTGTAGAAGGAGCTGAACCCTGTATCTAACCCCGTGCTGTACCTGTCCTGGGAGTGTTTGATGGGACAATGTAGAAGGAGCTTTACTCTGTATCTAACCCCGTGCTGTACCTGTCCTGGGAGTGTTTGATGGGGACAGTGTAGAGGGATCTTTACTCTGTATCTAACCCTGTGCTGTACCTGTCCTGGGAGTGTTTGACGGGGACAGTGTAGAGGGAGCTTTACTCTGTATCTAACCCTGTGCTGTACCCACCCTGGGAGTGTTTGACGGGGACAGTGTAGAGGGAGCTTTACTCTGTATCTAACCCCATGCTGTACCTGTCCTGGGAGTGTTTGACGGGGACAGTGTAGAAGGAGCTGAACTCTGTATCTAACCCCATGCTGTACCTGTCCTGGGAGTGTTTGATGGGGACAGTGTAGAGGGAGGTTTACTCTGTATATAACCCCGTGCTGTACCTGTCCTGGGAGTGTTTGATGGGGACAGTGCAGAAGGAGCTTTACTCTGTATCTAACCCCGTGCTGTACCTGCCATTTGGCCCCATAAAGATCAATTTACCTCGGCCCACACCTCCACCCTATCCCAGTAATCCAGCAACCCCACCTAATGTTTGGACGCTAAGGGCAATTTATCATGACCAATCCACCTAACCCGCACATCTTTGAACTGTAGGAGGAAACCGGAGCACCCGGAGGAAACCCACGCAGACGCGGGGAGAATGTGTAGACTCCGCACAGACAGTGACCCAAGCCGGGAATTGAACCCGCGTCCCTGGCGCTATGAAGCAACAGCACTAACCACTGTGCCACCGTGCCTGTCCTAGGACTGTTTGATGGGATGGTGTAGAGGGAGATGTACTCTGTATTTTACTCCATGCTGTACCTGCCTTGGGATTAAATGGTTCCAATGGCAGGAATAGTGAGGAATCATTCTGTCTGGTGGGACAGTTTCCCCTCCTCTTTGAGAGTGGTTGGGGCAAAACTTTGCATCAAAATATACTTAAGCATTTGTTATTGTCACCAATACAACGAAGGGTGTTGGTTGAAACTGTAGTGCATCATCTGTCTCCAGTGAGTGTGAAGCATTTGCTGTCCGCTGTTCAAAGATAAGCAAGGGTGTTCTCGCACTTGTCCTCACCAATACTTATCTATTAACCAACAATGAAGAACAGATTATCTGCTGATTATCACATCTTGTTTGTGGTAGTTTGCTGTTCCCGAATGCCTGTCGCATTTACCCTCGCAGCAATGGCTGCAAATGGAAAAGGACAGGGCTGGCTGTAAAGCACATTAGTACATCCTGAGGTTGCGAATTAGAAATTCTGTTGGTTACTTAAAGCCAGGAACAAACACAATATGATCCGTCTCCCCAGAGTGTCTGTCAGACAGCAGAGAAACAACAAATGACTGAACTCTGGGAATAACGGCACCTCAAATTTCCTGTGGGATTTCCTTTCCCGATAATCATCTCTCATGAAGATATTGCAGCATGAAATTGTATTTGTATGTGTGTATGTTTAATAGTTGTTTTAATACATTCTACATGCTGGAAACAAATTTAACTGCATAGCATATTAACATGTTAACATTTAAGGGAAATGGATATTTAACAACAACTTGTATTTAGATTGCGGGCCGGATTCTCTGTTGCTCGACACCGGAATCGACGCCAGCGCCGGTTTGCACGTTTCGCCCCCTCCAAACCTGTGTCATTGTGACGCACGCCACGGGCAGTCGCCATGCCATTGGCGCCTCATCGGCTGCCCCGTTCGCGATGCTCCGCCCCCGATAGGCCGAGTTCCCGACGGCACGGGACACAGAAATCGTGAACGCGGCGTGGTGGCTGTGGACTGTGTCCAGAGCCGCCACACTTGGCCAGGACCCATGTCGCCGGCTGGGGGTGCTTCAACGAGGGGTGGGGGACCTGGCGGGAGTTGTCCTGGGTGGGCTGTGGGGTCCGCGCATAGCCGGCGCTAAGTTGCACGACCCGACCGCTGCAGGTCATCAGCCATGCGCATGCACGGCCCAGGACCCGGCCATTCTCTGGCCGTTTGCGGCACGAGAGGCGGGAATTTTGGTCAGCGCCGGTGATGGTCCCTCACCGGTAAGGGGCAATTTAGCGTGGCCAATCCACCTACCCTGCACATCTTTGGGTTGTGGGGGCAAAACCCAAGCAAACACGGGGAGAATGTGCAAACTCCACACGGACAGTGACCTAGGGCCGGGATTGAACCTGGGTCCTCGGCGCTGTGAGGCAGCAGTGCTAACCACTGCACCACCGTGCTGGCCTGTATAAAACATTTTTAATAATGTTTTTTAAAGTACATCACAAAACATTTTGACTTGAAAGTTACAGGAAGTCCATGTTCCACTCGGGAATGCCTGAATACAAGTGTAATGATTTTGACATCTGCTATGTACACTTCATGTCAGGCGGACAGCTTAGGGGTGAAACATTTCAAATTGCATCAACTTTCACAACTTCCAGCTGTCCAGAACCAGGAGACATGACCTTAAAATGAGAGCCAGGCCAGTCAGGGGAGATGTCGGGAAACGCATCTTTACACAAAGGGTAGTGGAAATTTGCATCTCCATCTTCTGAAACGCTGGTGGACAGTTGACAATTTCAGCACTGAGAGAGATAGTTGTTTTGGTTTGATTTGATTTATTGTCACATGTACCGAAGTACAGTGAAAGGTATTTTTCTGCGGCCAAGGGAACATACAGAGTGTGTACATAGTAGGCAAAAAAGAATGATCAACAGAGAACATTGACAAATGGTACATCGACCAACAGTGATTGGTTACAGTGCGGAACAAGGGGTCAAACAAAGCAAATACATGAGCAAGAGCAGCATAGGGCGTCGTGAATAATGTTCATACAGGGAACAGATCAGTCCGAGCGTGAGTCGTTGAGGAGTCTTGTAGCTGTGGGGAAGAAGCTATTCCTATGTCTGGATGTTCGGTTTTTCAGACTTCTGTACCTTCTGCCTGATGGAAGGGTCTGGAAGAAGACAATGCCTGGGTGGGAGGAGTCTCTGATAATGTTGTGTGCCTTCCTGAGGCAGCATGAGATGCAGACAGAATCAATGTGGGGGTGGCAAGTTTGTGTGATGCGTTGGGCTGAGTTCACCACACTCTGCAGTTTCTTGTGATCTTGGGCCGAGCAGTTGTCATACCAGGCTGTGATGCAGCCGGATGGGGGAGTCAGGGTTATGGAGCCAAGGAGGAGAGATAGAGACAAAGGGTGCGATTCAACCACCGTGTACCGAGCGCAACGGGTGAATCCCGCGCGAGCCCCAAATGAAAAAATGAAATGAAAATGAAAATCGCTTATTGTGACGAGTAGGCTTCAATGAAGTTACTGTGAAAAGCCCCTAGTCACCACATTCCGGCGCCTGTCCGGGGAATCTGGCTCTGCATCAGTCCAATCTCGAGTCACCTTATTCACTCTGTCTGCCACAATCTGGATCACAGCCTCACTTTAAAAAAAATAAATTTAGAGAACCCAATTATTTTTTTTTCCAATTAAGGGGCAATTTAGCATGGCCAATCAACCTAACCTGCACATCTTTCAGGTTGTGGGGGTGAAACCCACGCAGACACGGGGAGAATGTACAAATACCACACGGACAGTGACCCAGGGTTCGAACCCTGGTCCTCAGCGCCATAGTCCCAGTGCTAACCACTGCATCACCATGCTGCCTCACACTCTCACTTTTGAAATTAACAGCAAATTACACATTATGAAATGCCACAAACAGCATTGCGATAAATGTCCTGATAATTTGCTTTTAATTATAATAATAATCTTTATTAGTGTCACAAGTATGCTTACATTAACACTGCAATGAAGTTACTCTGAAAAGCCCCTAGTCACCACACTCTGGCGCCTGTTCGGGTACACGGAGGGAGAATTCAGAATGTCCAATTCACCTAACAGCACGTCTTTCGGGACTTGTGGGAGGAAACCGGAACGCCCGGAGGAAACCCACACAGACACAGGGAGGACGTGCAGAGTCCACACAGTCAGTGACCCAAGCTGGGAATCGAACACGGGTCCAAAGCGCTGTGAAGCAACAGTGCTAACCACTGTGCGACCAAATTATGTTGGTTAAGGGATGAATATTGACAAGGAAAACCCTCCTGCTCGTCTTCAAAATACAGCTACACAATCTTTTATGTTCACCTGTGAGGACAGACGGGTAGCAGTTTAATGTCTAATCCAAAGGACTGCACCCCTGGCAGTGCAGCACTCAGTGTGAACTGTACTGGGGGTGTCCGCCTGGATTTTTTGCTTAAGCATTTGTAGTGAGAAACAAACACACAGCCCTCTGATTCATGGCAGACACTAGATGATACTGTTTAAAACATTTAGCCCATCAGACCGGGCACAGTTCACACCATCACAGCCTCAGCCCCAAGTGTGCTAAGTGTCCTGAGAAAGCTCCAACAGAGGTCCAGGACAGATTGAACTGACCCCACACATAGATACATACATACATCCCAATTAGGAACAGGGGAAGACAACTCGGCCCCTCGAGCCTGCTCCGCCATTCAATAAGACCATGGTTGATCTGCTTGTAACCTCGACTCCACATTCGCACTTACCTCTGATAACCTCTCAACCCCCCCCCCCCCCCCTCTTGTTCATCAAAAACCTATTTACCTCTGCCTTAACAATATTCAAAGGTTTTGCTTCTGTTGCCTTTTGAGGAAGAGCTCCAAAGATTCACGACCCTCAGAGAGAAAATAAATTCTCTTCTTCTTTGTCTTCAATGGGCAACCCCTTCAAAAGGTCCTCTGACGAGAAGGAAATTATATTGGAAAGCTCAGTTACAGCCCAGATGTTATAATGGTGAGCCTACTGTACTCACCGTTATTAGTGCTTAAATAATGCGGCGACTTGAGAAGGCTATATCTGAAGTTGCAAATTGCCAAATATTGCTGGATGATTTGCATAGTTCTGTCATCGGGCTTGTGAAAACGGCAGCTTACCCTCAACCTCCCTCTGAGTGACAAAATAATTGCTGCCTTTGCACATTACCCCATAAACCCACCACCAAAAGTTAGAGCTGGTAATTAACAATGTAAGGACGTTTTTAAGATGGAATTTACAATCCTGCAATGTCACTTAACCTCCCCGGCCCAGAAAATGAACAATTGTGAAACTGTGAAGTCTCAAGCCAGCCACCAGTAAATTGATGTTAGCAATTTTTTAAATATAATTCTTTTCTGTCTCATTTTATCCCCCTCTCTTGGTCTAATGTTTCTGTTCCTCTCGTTCTTATTGGACTCTAATTCATCTATTTTCTTCTCCATTCCCTCTCTGCTTCTTTCTCAATCCTTAACTCTCATTGGTTACATAAAATTTACAGTGCAGAAGGCGGCCATTTGGCCCATCGAGTCTGCACCGGCTCTTGGAATTAGCATCCCACTTAAGCCTGTAACCCAACCCTAACCGCTTTGGATACTGAGGGCAACTTATCATGGCCAATCCACCTAACCTGCACATCTTTGGGCTGCGGGAGGAAACTGTAGCACCCGGTGGAAACTCAGGGAGAATGTGCAGACTCCGCACAGACAGTGACCCAAGCCAGGAATTGAACCTGGGACCCTGGAGCTGTGAGGCAACTATGCTAACCACTATGCTACCATGCTGCCCTGCGCAGATGGACTGCTTGTCCTGCTGTTCACTGAGGTCGTAGAGTGCCCTTTGCCCTTGAACTTGAAGCAATTTACAGGACAAGTGATTTTTTTGAGCTGGAGGGTGAGGAAACAAGACCAACTTAATGGATGTGGTGAATGTAACGTAGTAATTCACACTGTATTTACCAATACCATTGTAAGCGCAGTAGCGTTATCCGACCATTAAGGAGAGTAGCTCTGGGAATGCTCAGGAGTTTGTACAGGGCTCCACACTTGGCTCCGCCCATGACTCCTCCCCATTGGCCAGGTTTCGCGCGCTCTGCGCGATTGACCCTGAGCCAATCACGAGGTCAGTGGAGCACGCCCTCTTATAGGCGCCATGCTATCACACCTTCCTCCTTCACAAAGTCAAACCTAAATCTGACGTGTGGAACTCAGGCTGGGAGGGAGTCAGACAAGAAAATGCATCAGGAGATGAAAAGTCTCATTTATTCAGGGGCTTTATGTGACAGGTTTAACTGGCTCGAATAATTAACCGCCCTGAAGGCAGCAAAGCCAAGGAAGAAAATAAGTGAGAACGTACTCACTTGCATTTCTGTAGCACCTGTCACAACCTCAGTAGGGCCCCAAGCACTTCATTGCCGATGGAATATTTTGGGCGCGCAGTCACTGTCGGAAAGCAGGGAGGCAATGGGCTGAAAGACCCCACCTCCGACAGCTCAGCACTCCCTGATGATTGGCAGTGTCAGTCAGGATCTCTGGGGTGGGTCTGAGACTCGCAACATTGTGACTCACAGGTAGGAGGGTGACTCACTGAGGACCACACCACGGCAAGGGAGTTAAAGAAATACAAACTATGTTCCAGGTATAACAAAGAGAGGGGGAAGGGAAGTTCTAGACTGCGGATCAGGAGCAGCCATTGGCATTCACCAATAATCCGTGATGTGGGTCACCAACAAACACAAAGAGATAACCGCTGATCATGCCAGTTACAGATCTATGACCTAAATAACTGGAGGAGCTTCCTGTAAAAAACAATAATGTTTTTACAACAGCGCAAACCTGAGCGGAATAGACTTTCATTAGTTGGGG
Source organism: Scyliorhinus canicula (assembly GCF_902713615.1). Classification (NCBI taxonomy): domain Eukaryota; kingdom Metazoa; phylum Chordata; class Chondrichthyes; order Carcharhiniformes; family Scyliorhinidae; genus Scyliorhinus; species Scyliorhinus canicula. The sequence continues at coordinate 113,317,209 of NC_052163.1, read as the reverse complement.
ACTCCGACAGTCAAACACCTTTAGCTGCAAGGCCTTGGGTCCATCCCAGGGTTGGGACTGGCCTTATAGAAATGCAAGTGGAAGTTCAAGTCTTGTGCGCTCTCACGCACGTATTTTACACTCTCTCCCTCACACACATTCTTTCATCATCTCACACACACTTTTCGCACTCTCTGTCACTCACAGTTTTGGTTCCTCGCCCAGTGAAAGGATGATGCGTGTGTAGCCCTTGTGTCGTCCTCTATGCACCGACCCATCCCCCGATATGACCTCATTTATGTAATAGTGCTTTCCACCAATGTCACTGTCAACACAAGTATTGTAAGAAGTCTGACAACACCAGGTTAAAGTCCAACAGGTTTGTTTCAAACATGAGCTTTCGGAGTGCAGCTCCTTCCTCAGGTTGAATGACGAGGTATTCACCTGAAGAAGGAGCAGTGCTCCGAAAGCTCGTGTTTGAAACAAACCTGTTGGACTTTAACCTGGTGTTGTCAGACTTCTTACTGTGCTCACCCCAGTCCAACGCCGGCATCTCCACATCAACACAAGTATTGACAAGGAGGCCATCCTCCCCCATTCCCCAAGCCGTGAGGCCCCAGCGTCAGACAGGGTGAGGAACAGTCAGTACATTGTGCCTCAGGGTATAGCCCAGCCTGTCACAAACTCTGGTCCATTGATCATTCTCCCAGCGAGGGGGGAGGGGCTAATCAGTATCCAAGCTACTGACAGATGGGAGCCAGAATGCACAGGAAGAAATACTTACATTTCTATAGCGCCTTTCATACCCTCAGGACGTCCCAACGTACGTTCCAACCAGTGAAGTGCAGTGACTGTTGTGATGGAGGGAACTTTAAAAAAATGAATTTAGAGTACCCAATTCATTTTTTCCAATTAAGGGGCAATTTAGCGTGGCCAATCCACCTACCCTGCACATCTTTGGGTTGTGGGGGCGAAACCCACGCAGACACGGGGAGAATGTGCAAACTCCACACAGACAGTGACCCAGAGCCGGGATTGAACCTGGGACCTCAGCGCCGTGAGGCAGCAATGCTAACCACTGTGCCACCGTGCTTCCCCGAACCTCGGACCTCAGAACCGTAAGGCAGCAATGCTAACCACTGTGCCACCGTGCTGCCCCGAACCTGGGACCTCAGCGCCGTGAGGCAGCAAGGCTAACCACTGTGCCACCGTGCTGCCCCGAACCTGGGACCTCAGCGCCGTGAGGCAGCAATGCTAACCACTGTGCCACCGTGCTGCCCCGAACCTGGGACCTTAGTGCCGTGAGGCAGCAATGCTAACCACTGTGCCACCGTGCTGCCCTTGATGTGATGTAGGAAACATGGCAGCCAATTTGTTCACAGCCAACTCCCTTAAACAGCAATCTAATAACTACCAGATAATCTGTTTTAATGATGTTGGTTGAGGGGGTAAATATTGGCAAGAACTCCCCAGATTTTCTTCGCAATGGGGTTTATGGAATCCTTTGCTTTCACCATGAACAACCAGACAAGGCCTCCATTTAACCTCATCCCAAAGCCAGCACCTCCAACTGTGCAGCATTCCCTTAATCTCGGGAGCACCAGCCAGGAATATTTGCTGAAGTGGCTTGTGTGGGACTTGAACCAATGACCTCCTGACTCAGAGGTGAGAGGGAGCGAGAGCGCGACTCCTTCACTGAGCCACAAGTGACAACAATCGGTTTATTATTGAAAATTGTTCTTTCAGGAAAGAATTTGTTTAATCCAACAGCGCACTGGATTAACCTCTTACCTTCTCACTCTGGGTCATTGCAATTGCCAAATGTTAAATCTGAGTGGGAAGGATAGTTTGATGTTCCCATTAATAGCTTCTGTAAGTTTTTTTAAAAAATAGTCCATAGGTTGTGGGCCTCACTGGCTGGACCAGCATTCATTGCACATCCCTAATTTCCCTTGAGAAGGTGGTGGTGAGCTGCTTTCTTGAGCCGCTGCAGTCCCCGTGGTGTAGGTACAACTACACTGCTGTTAGGCAGGGTATTTCAGGATTTTGACCCAGTGATAGTGAATGAACAGCGATATATTTCCAAGGTGGTGTGTGACTTGCCGGGAGACCAGCAGGTGTTAATACTTGAAGGGGCACTGACCTTTGTGGTGATATGCATCACTGTAAATACACAAGGGTTAATGTAAATACACGTAGACTAGCTAGACACTAGAGGGAGAACCAGAGACATGACACATAGACATTCAACCAATAGGTCAGTAAGATAGGACACGACCAATGGGCATTCACAACACACACAGGTGACACTACCACAGGAGGGCATTACACCAACCCATATAAGAACTAGGAGCAGGAGTAGGCCACCTGGCCCCTCGAGCCTGCTCCGCCATTCAATGAGATCATGGCTGATCTTTTGTGGACTCAGCTCCACTTTCCGGCCTGAACACCATAACTCTTAATCCCTTTATTCTTCAAAAAACGATCTATCTTTACCTTAAAAACATTTAATGATGGAGCCTCAACTGCTTCACTGGGCAAGGAATTCCATAGATTCACAACCCTTTGGGTGAAGAAGTTCCTCCTAAACTCAGTCCTAAATCTACTTCCCCTTATTTTGAGGCTATGCCCCCTAGTTCTGCTTTCACCCGCCAGTGGAAACAACCTGCCCGCATCTATCATATCTATTCCCTTCATAATTTTATATGTTTTTATAAGATCCCCCCCCTCATCCTTCTAAATTCCAACGAGTACAGTCCCAGTCTACTCAACCTCTCCTCATAATACAACCCCTTCAGCTCTGGGATTAACCTAGTGAATCTCCTCTGCAAACCCTCCTGTGCCAGTACGTCCTTTCTCAAGTAAGGAGACCAAAACTGAACACAATACTCCAGGTGTGCCCTCACTAACACCTTATACAATTGCAGCATAACCCCCCTAGTTTTAAACTCCATCCCTCTAGCAATGAAGGACAAAATTCCATTTGCCTTCTTAATTACCTGTTGCACCTGTAAACCAACTTTCTGTGACTCATGCACTAGCACACCCAGGTCTCTCTGCACAGCAGCATGCTTTAATATTTTATCGTTTAAATAATAATCCCGTTTGCTTTATTCCTACCAAAATGGATAACCTCACATTTGTCAACATTGTATTCCATCTGCCAGACCCTAGCCCATTCACTTAACCTATCCAAACCACTCTGCAGACTTCCAGTATCCTCTGCACTTTTTGCTTTACCACTCATGTTAGTGTCATCTGCAAACTTGGACACATTGCCCTTGGTCCCCAACTCCAAATCATCTATGTAAATTGTGAACAATTGTGGGCCCAACACGGATACCTGAGGGACACCACTAGCTACTGATTTCCAACCAGAGAAACACCCATTAATCCCCACTCTTTGCTTTCTATTTATTAACTAATCCTCTAATCATGCGACTACTTTACCCTTAATGCCATGCATCGTTATCTTATGCAGCAAACTTTTGTGTGGCACCTTGTCAAAGGCTTTCTGGAAATCCAGATATACCACATCCATTGGCTCCCCGTTATCTACTGCACTGGTAATGTCCTCAAAAAATTCCACTAAATTAGTTAGGCACGACCTGCCCTTTATGAACCCATGCTGCGTCTGCCCAATGGGACAATTTCTATCCATATGCCTCGCTATTTCTTCCTTGATGATAGATTCCAGCATCTTCCCTACTACCGAAGTTAAGCTCCCTGGCCTATAATTTCCCGCTCTCTGCCTACCTCCTTTTTTAAACAGTGGTGTCACGTTTGCTAATTTCCAATCCACCGGGACCACCCCAGAGTCTAGTGAATTTTGGTAAATCATCACTAGTGCATCTGCAATTTCCCTAGCCATCTCTTTTAGCACTCTGGGATGCATTCCATCAGGGCCAGGAGACTTGTCTACCTTTAGCCCCATTAGCTTGCCCATCACTACCTCCTTAGTGAGAACAATCCTCTCAAGGTCCTCACCTGTCATAGCCTCATTTCTATCAGTCACTGGCATGTTATTTGTGTCTTCCACTGTGAAGACCGACCCAAAAAACCTGTTCAGTTCCTCAGCCATTTCCTCATCTCCCATTATTAAAACTCCCTTCTCATCCTCTAAAGGACCAATATTTACCTTAGCCACTCTTTTTTGTTTTATATATTTGTAAAAACTTTTACTGTCTGTTTTTATATTCTGAGCAAGTTTACTCTCATACTCTATCTTACTCTTCTTTATAGCTTTTTTAGTAGCTTTCTGTTGCCCCCTAAAGATTTCCCAGTCTTCTAGTCTCCCACCAATCTTTGCCACTTTGTATGCTTTTTCCTTCAATTTGATACTCTCCCTTATTTCCTTAGATATCCACGGTCGATTTTCCCTCTTTCTACCGGCCTTCCTTTTTGTTGGTATAAACCTTTGCTGAGCACTGTGAAAAATTGCTTGGAAGGTTCTCCACTGTTCCTCAACTGTTCCACCATAAAGTCTTTGCTCCCAGTCTACCTTAGCTAGTTCTTATCTCATCCTATTGTAATCTCCATTGTTTAAACACAAAACACTAATATTTGATTTTACCTTCTCACCCTCCATCTGTATTTTAAATTCCATCATATTGTGATCGCTCCTTCCGAGTATATCCCTAAACATGAGATCATGAATCAATCCTGTCTCATTATACAGGACAAGATCTAGGACCGCTTGTTCCCTCGTATATAAAAGAACACAGCACACATGATCTTCCTCTTTCCAGTGGAGACACTCAGTGAGTACACAGGGTTGATTTGAAACACATCACACCCACCACGTGGATTGTAGCAGACTGGTTTGTCAGTCTAAGTAGCTATAGCAGGATTAACAGGAGAGTCGAATCCAAGTAGGAGGATTGTTAACAGTTTAATAAATGTGTTGAAGTTATCTCCAAGCCTGAACCTTCCTTTGTCGGAGTGCACATCAAGGAAGCAGCTTACGCTACGTCAAGAGCATAACAAAACAACCTTGTGATTACATTTCTACTGTGATGATGCCCATTGGTACTGACCCCACAGAACAAATGGCAAATGTGAGCTAATGCATTTTGGAAGGTCTAATCCGGACAAATGTGGTAATGCATTTTGCAAGGTCTAATGCAGGTAGGGAATATACAGTGAATGGTAGAACCCTCAAGAGTATTGAAAGTCAGAGAGATCTTGGTGTACAGGTCCACAGGTCACTGAAAGGGGCAACACAGGTGGAGAAGTTAGTCAAGAAGGCATATGACATGCTTGCCTTCATTGGCTGGGGCATTGAGTATAAGAATTGGCAAGTCATGTTGCAGCTGTATAGAACTTTATAATTTAGAACAGTACAGCACAGAACAGGCCCTTCAGCCCTCGATGTTGTGCCGATCAATGATCACCCTACTCAAACTCACGTATCCACCCTATACCCATAACCCAACAACTCCCCCTTAACCTTACTTTTTAGAACACTACGGGCAATTTAGCATGGCCAATCCACCTAACCCGCACATCTTTGGACTGTGGGAGGAAACCGGAGCACCCGGAGGAAACCCACGCACACACGGGGAGGACGTGCAGACTCCGCACAGACAGTGACCCAGCCGGGAACCGAACCTGGGACCCTGGAGCTGTGAAGCATTGATGCTAACCACTATGCTACCATGCTGCCCCAGTCTGGCCACAGTGCTAGCCACTTGTGCTACCGCTACCATTTATTTTTTACTCCATCGATTGATTCTTTTTAAAAATGAATTTATAGTACCCAATTCAGTTTTTCCAATTAAGGGGCAACTTAGCGTGACCAACCCACCTACCCTGCACATCTTTGGGTTGTGGGGGTGAAACCCTCGCAGACACGGGGAGAATGTGCAAACTCCACACGGACAGTGACCCAGAGCCGGGATCGAACCTGGGACCTCGGCGCCGTGAGGCAGCAGTGCTAACCACTGCGCCACCGTGCTGCCCACTTATAGACACTCTTAAAAACCTACCAGTTTGACCAAGTTTTTGGTCAGCTGACTGAATATCTCCTTATGTGACTCAGTCTCAAATTTCTACATAGAATCTTACATTTCATTCCATCTTAGGGGCTGTTTAGCACTGGGCTAAATCGCTGGCTTTGAAAGCAGACCAAGGCAGGCCAGCAGCACGGTTCGATTCCCGTAACAGCCTCCCCGAAAAGGCGCTGGAATGTGGCGACTCGGGGCTTTTCACAGTAACTTCATTTGACGCCTACTCGTGACAATAAGCGATTCTCATTTTTCATTTCATTTTTCATCTATTTGGCCCATCTATTTGGTGCTGATGTTTCTGCTCCACAGGAGCCGGTCCCATCCCTTCTTCCTCTCGCCCTATCAACATCTCCTTCTATTCCTTTCTCCTTCGTGAGTTTATCGAGCTTTCCCTTAAATGTATCGACACTTTTCACCTCAACCACTCGCTGTGGGAGCGAGTGCCACATTTTCACCACTCTCTCGGTGACGAAGTTTCTCCTGAATTCCTCATTGGATTTATTCGTGATTATACTATACCTGTAATTTTGTTTGATAATAATCCTGTGAACCACTTTGGAATGTTTTACTGTATCAAGGGCTCTGAATAAATACAAGTTGCTGAGGTTGGTCCAGATTGAAGCATCGATTATGGGAGATTCCTATATTTGCTTAATTTATTTATTTTTATCATTTTTCTGTCAGGCAGATTAACAACATCCTTGAAATCTAATTATTTTTGGAATGTAAGGACGGAATAAGATCCCATAAAAAAAGCGAACATCCAACGTGTTGAAAGAATCGGCTTCGATTTGGGTCTGGGGTCAGTCTGAGTCTGGGGTCAGTGTGAGTCGGGGTCAGTGTGAGTCTGGGGTCAGTCTGAGTCTGGGGTCAGTCTGAGTCGGGGGTCAGTGTGAGTCGGGGGTCAGTGTGAGTCTGGGGTCAGTGTGAGTCTGGGGTCAGTGTGAGTCGGGGGTCAGTCTGAGTCGGGGGTCAGTCTGAGTCGGGGGTCAGCCTGAGTCGGGGGTCAGCCTGAGTCGGGGGTCAGTCTGAGTCGGGGGTCAGTCTGAGTCGGGGGTCAGTCTGAGTCGGGGGTCAGTCTGAGTCGGGGGTCAGTCTGAGTCGGGGGTCAGTCTGAGTCGGGGGTCAGTCTGAGTCGGGGGTCAGTCTGAGTCGGGGGTCAGTCTGAGTCGGGGGTCAGTCTGAGTCGGGGGTCAGTCTGAGTCGGGGGTCAGTCTGAGTTGGGGGTTAGTCTGAGTCGGGGTCAGTCTGAGTCGGGGGTCAGTGTGAGTCGGGGGTCAGTGTGAGTCGGGGGTCAGTGTGAGTCGGGGGCCAGTCTGAGTCGGGGGTCAGTCTGAGTCGGGGGTCAGTCTGAGTCGGGGGTCAGTCTGAGTCGGGGGTCTGTCTGAGTCGGGGGTCAGTCTGAGTCGGGGGTCAGTCTGAGTCGGGGGTCAGTCTGAGTCGGGGGTCAGTCTGAGTCGGGGGTCAGTCTGAGTCGGGGTCAGTGTGAGTCTGGGGTCAGTGTGAGTCTGGGGTCAGTGTGAGTCTGGGGTCAGTGTGAGTCTGGGGTCAGTCTGAGTCGGGGGTCAGTCTGAGTCGGGGGTCAGTCTGAGTCGGGGGTCAGTCTGAGTCGGGGGTCAGTGTGAGTCTGGGGTCAGTCTGAGTCTGGGGTCAGTCTGAGTCTGGGGTCAGTCTGAGTCGGGGGTCAGTCTGAGTCGGGGGTCAGTCTGAGTCGGGGGTCAGTCTGAGTCGGGGGTCAGTCTGAGTCGGGGGTCAGTCTGAGTCGGGGGTCAGTCTGAGTCTGGGGTCAGTCTGAGTCTGGGGTCAGTCGGAGTCTGGGGTCAGTCTGAGTCTGGGGTCAGTCTGAGTCTGGGGTCAGTCTGAGTCTGGGGTCAGTCTGGGGTCAGTCTGAGTTGGGGGTCAGTCTGAGTCTGGGGTCAGTCTGAGTCTGGGGTCAGTCTGAGTCTGGGGTCAGTCTGAGTCTGGGGTCAGTCTGAGTCGGGGGTCAGTCTGAGTCTGGGGTCAGTCTGAGTCTGGGGTCAGTCTGAGTCTGGGGTCAGTCTGGTTTTGGGTTCAGTCCGTGCTTGGGGATATAGGGCTGACAGGCCTGGGCGGGATTCTCTCACCCCGGGGCCAGGCCGGAGAATCGCCGGGACTGGGGCGAATGACGCCACGCTGGTCCGCCGATTTTCCGGAGAGCGGAGAATTGGTGCCATTGGCGCCGGCGAGGTTGGCGCAGCGCCGGTTGGGGGCCGCTCTACGGCAATTCTCGGCCCAGGATGGGCCGAAAGCTGAGTCCCACCGGCGCCATTCACACCTCTCTTACCCGGCAGGACCTCGGCGTGGACGCGTCTGGGGGCTGCCTGGTGGAGGGGAGGGGGGTCCAACCCCGGGTGGGGGGCCTCCGCTGTGGCCTGGCCCGCGTTCGGGGCCTACCGATCGGCGGGCCAGCCTCTCGGACTGGGGACCACATTTATTCCACGCCGGCCCCTGTAGCCCTACGCCATGTTGCGTCGGGGCCGGTGCGGAGAAGGGAGCCACTGCACATGCGCCGACCCGCGGCGCCCATCTGATGGCGGGGACCCGCAGCTGGAGCGGCGTGGGTCGCTCCAGTGCCATGCTGGCCCCCCTGTAGGGGTCTGAATTGCTGCTCCTGAGGGCATGTTGACGCCGTCGAGGAACACGCGCCGTTTAAGACGGCGTCAACACTTAGCCTCAGGATCAGAGAATCCCGCCCAGGATTTCAGTCAATCAGCCTCACGGTTTAGCGGGACTCCCTGAAATGCCAGCCCTGTCTCTCTCTGAGTCCTGGTCCCTGCCACCATCCCCCTGTCATTCTCACCACCCCAGCCCCCACATACCAACCACATCCTCATTGAAAACTCCAAGTGGCCAATCCACCAGGATTGGCCTGGAGTTCCAGGGATTTTTATAATAATAATCTTTATTAGTGTCACAAGTAGGCCTACATTAACACTCCAATGATGTTACTGTGAAAATCCCCTAGTCGCCACACTCCGGCGCCTGTTCGGGTACACAGAGGGAGAATTCAGAATGTCCAATTTACCTAACAGCGTGTCTTTCGGGGCTTGTGGGAGGAAACCGGAGCACCCGGAGGAAACCCACGCAGACACGGGGAGAACGTGCAAACTCTGCACAGACAGTGACCCAAGCCGGGAATCGAACCCGGGTCCCTGGCGCTGTGAAGCAACAGCGCTAACCACTGTGCCACCGTGATTTACGGATGAATTCGTCGGCACTCACTGACTGCGAAGAAATTTTGAAAAAATCAATCAGAGGCAATTCAGTGAGTCTTTTTTCACTTTCTATCAATATTTCCAATAATTGGGGTGGCACGGTGGCGCAGTGGTTAGCACTGCTGCCTCATGGCAGCGAGGACCCAGGTTCAGTCCCGGCCCCGGGTCACTGTCCGTGTGGAGTTTCCACGTTCTCCCCGTGTCTGCGTGGGTCCCACTCCCACAACCCAAAGATGTGCAGGGTAGGTGAATTGGCCACGCTAAAATGCCCCTTAATTGGGAAAAAAACAGTAATTGGGTACTCTAAGTTAATAAAAAATATATTTCCACTAATTAGTTGTAAAACACCTCAGAGAAAAATATCTCTCCCGCAAAGTCAATCCCATTTGATTACTGTTCCCATTCGGGAGTTGCCAGGTCACGTGATGAAACCTCCAGGATTACATTCAGCTTGAGTTGGCAACACATTAAAAAATTCTGTACAGAGGAAACCTGAGACTCGACCAACCTACCCCTCCCCTCCCCACCCCTCCCCCTCCGCCACTGCCTGTACTGAAGGCAGTACTGAAGCTGGTAAGTCTCGGCGACTGAGGGTAAGGGAGCAGGTCAATGGTCTGCTGAGTATCGCAGGGAATCAATTGGAAGCTGATGATCCGATTTCTCAGGAGAGAGAAACTGCATTCCATCTCAGCAGCTGATTGACAGATTCATACTTGAACCCTCCTGATATAAAGAAGAGAGAGAGAAATTGGAGCGAGAGAGAGGGACAGCGACTGACAGCCTTAAGATGGTCTACAGTGAGGAGCACAGATATTACTGAACAGCGTAAGGTCTTTACTCAGTTAACAGCCGAAAATGCGTGGCCAACGGGCCTTTGCTGAGTCTGTTGGTGATGTTCAAAGGAGATTAGACGCAGATGGAAGGCTGAGTCCTGTGCCCATTATCTTAATCAGGTTTGTGTTTTAGTCTTTTCTGAAAAAGATTGTAGTTCCACAAGTACCGGTATCTCTCATTCAACTGGCCATTCATCGTGCATGTGCCTCGCCATTGACTGTCAGTAAACTATTGAACTGCAGAGGGCATCATGGCTTGGCACAGTTCTGTTCGCCCCTGACAGATACACACACACACAGGCTTCGTAGCCCCTACACAGACTGGCCATGCTGTCCAACTCTGTACGTCATTGTGCCCGACAATATGCAACACTGCACTGCACTGTACCATACTGCCCGACAGTATGCAACACTGCACTGCACCATACTGCCCGACAGTATGCAACACTGCACTGCACTGCACCACACTGTCCGACAATTAGCAACACTGCACTACACTGTACCATACTGCCCGACAATATGCAACACTGCACTGCACTGCACCACACTGTCCGACAATATGCAACACTGCACTGCACTGTACCATACTGCCCGACAATATGCAACACTGCACTGCACCATACTGTCCGACAATATGCAACACTGCACTGCACTGTACCATACTGCCCGGCAATATGCAACACTGCACTTCACCATACTGTCCGACAATATGCAACACTGCACTGCACTGCACCACACTACTGCACTGTACCATACTGCCCAACAATATACTGCACTGCACCATACTGCCCGACAATATGCAACACTGCACTGCACCATACTGCCCGACAATATGCAACACTGCACTGCACCATACTGCCCGACAATATGCAACACTGCACTGCACCATACTGCCCGACAATATGCAACACTGCACTGCACTGCACCATACTGCCCGACAATATGCAACACTGCACTGCACCACACTACTGCACTGTACCATACTGCCCGACAATATGCAACACTGCACTGCACCATACTCCCGACAATATGCAACACTGCACTGCACCATACTGCCCGACAATATGCAACACTGCACTGCACCATACTGCCCGACAATATGCAACACTGCACCACACTACTGCACTGTACCATACTGCCCGACAATATGCAACACTGCACTGTACCATACTGCCTGACAATATGCAACACTGCACCACACTGTCCGACAATATGCAACACTGCACTGCACTGTACCATACTGCCCGACAATATGCAACACTGCACTGTACTGTACCACACTACTGCACTGCATTGTACCACACAGTATTGCATCGCACGGTATTGACCACAACTGTACCAGACTGTACCACACCCTATATACCACACTGTACTGAACTGTACTGCACTATACCATCCTCTACCACACTATACCATCCTCTACCACACTATACCATCCTCTACCACACCACTGTACTGTATTGTACTGCACCACACCATAAAAACCATAAGCCATAAAATCCCTACAGTGGAGAAGGCGGCTGTTTGGCCCATTGATGCGGCATCGACTCTCTGAAAGTGCACCTTACCGAATCACATTACCTCGTCCCATCACCTAACCTACACATCTTTGGACTGTGGGAGGAAACCCACGCAGACACGGGAAGAACATTACAAACTCCACACAGTCATCCAAGGCCAGAATTTAACCCGAGTCGCTGCCACTGTGAGGCAGTAGTGCTAACCACTATGACACCATGCATTACAGTACTGTACCACATCACACCACACTATACTGCACTGTATTGTACTGTATAACACTATTGTATGGTACCACACTGTACCGCGCTGCATCGCACTGCTGTACCGCGCTGCATCGCACTGCTGTACCGCGCTGCATCGCACTGCTGTACCGCGCTGCATCGCACTGCTGTACCGCGCTGCATCGCACTGCTGTACCGCGCTGCATCGCACTGCTGTACCGCGCTGCATCGCACTGCTGTACCGCGCTGCATCGCACTGCTGTACCGCGCTGCATCGCACTGCTGTACCGCGCTGCATCGCACTGCTGTACCGCGCTGCATCGCACTGCTGTACCGCGCTGCATCGCACTGCTGTACCGCGCTGCATCGCACTGCTGTACCGCGCTGCATCGCACTGCTGTACCGCGCTGCATCGCACTGCAGTACCGCGCTGCATCGCACTGCAGTACCGCGCTGCATCGCACTGCTGTACCGCGCTGCATCGCACTGCAGTACCGCGCTGCATCGCACTGCTGTACCGCGCTGCATCGCACTGCTGTACCGCGCTGCATCGCACTGCAGTACCGCGCTGCATCGCACTGCTGTACCGCGCTGCATCGCACTGCTGTACCGCGCTGCATCGCACTGCTGTACCGCGCTGCAACGCACTGCTGTACCGCGCTGCACCGCACTGCTGTACCGCACTGCTGTACCACGCTGCTGTACCACACTGTACTGCACTGTACCGCACTGCTGTACCACACTGTATCGCACTGCTGTACCACACTACTGCACTGTATCGCACCGCTGCATCACACTGTACTGCATCGCACTGCTGTACTGCACCACAATGTATCGCACTGCTGTACCACACTACTGCACCGTATCGCACTGCTGCATCACTCTGTACTGCACTGCATCGCACTGCTGACCACACTGTATCGCACTGCTGTACCACATTGTACTGCACTGTATTGTACTGTATTGCACTGCTGTACCACACTGTATCACACTGCTGTACCACACTGTATCACACTGCTGTACCACACTGTATCACACTGCTGTACCACACTGTACTGCACCGTATTGTACTGGACTATACTACATTGTCCCGCACTGTACCGCATTGTGCTGAATTGCACTGTTGTACCACACTGTACTGCACTGTATCGCACTGCTGTACCATACTGTACTGCACTGTATTGTCTGTATCGCACTGCTGTACACACTGAACTGCACTGTATTGCACAGTATTGCACTGCTGTACCATACTGTACTGCACTGTATTGTCTGTATCGCACTGCTGTACACACTGAACTGCACTGTATTGCACAGTATTGCACTGCTGTACACACTGTACTGCACTGTATTGTACTGTATCGCACTGCTGTACCACACTGTACTGCATGTATTAGACTGAATTGCACTGCTGTACACACTGAACTGCACTGTACTGCACTGTATTGTACTGTATCGCACTGCTGTACCACACTGTACTGCATGTATTAGACTGAATCGCACTGCTGTACACACTGAACTGCACTGTATTGCACAGTATTGCACTGCTGTACACACTGTACTGCACTGTATTGTACTGTATCGCACTGCTGTACCACACTGTACTGCATGTATTAGACTGAATCGCACAGCTGTACCACACTATTGTACTGAACTGTACCACGCCCCACACTGTATCTCATTGTACTGAACTATACTGCTGTACCACACTACTGTATCACACTGCTGTACCACACTTTACTGCACTGTATCGCACTGTTTTGCACTGTATTGCACTGCTGTACCACACTGTACTGCACTGTATCGCTCTGCTGTACCACACTGTATTGTACTAAATCCCACTGCTGTACCACTACTGCACTGTATTTAACGAATCGCACTGCTGTACTACACTGTACCCTATTGTGCTGAATTGCACTGTTGTCCCACACTGTACCGCATTGTGCTGTATCGCACTGCTGTACCACACTCTACTGCACTATATCGCACTGCTGTCCCACACTGTACTGTATTGTACTGTTTCGCACTGCTGTACCACATTGTATTGTACTGAATTGCACTGCTGTACCACACTGTACTGCATTGTGCTGAATCGCACTGCTGTACCACACTGTACTGCACTGTTTCGCACTTCTATACCACACTGTACTGCACTGTGTTGCACTGCTGTACCACACTGTACTGCACTGTATTGTACTGTATTGCACTGCTGTACCACACTGTACTGCACTGTTTTGCACTGCTGTACCACACTGTACTGCACTGTTTTGCACTGCTGTACCACACTGTACTGCACTGTTTTGCACTGCTGTACCACACTGTACTGCACTGTTTTGCACTGCTGTACCACACTGTACTGCACTGCTGCATCACACTGTACTGCATTGTGCTGAATCACACTGCTGTACCACACTGTACTGCACTGTTTTGCACTGCTGTACCACATTGTATCACCACACTGTACTGCGCTGTATCGCACTATTGTACTGTATGGCACTGCTGTACCACACTGTACTGCGCTGTATCGCACTATTGTACTGTATGGCACTGCTGTACCACACTGTACTGCACCGTATTGTACTGAACTGTTCTACATTGTCCCGCACTGTACCGCATTGTGCTGAATTACACTGTTGTACCACACTGTATCGTACTGTATCGCACTGCTGTACACACTGTATTGTACTATATCGCACTGCTGTACCACACTGTACTGCGCTGTATCGCACTATTGTACTGTATCACACTGCTGTACCACACTGTACTGCACTGTATCGCACTGCTGACCCACACTGTACCACATTGTGCTGAATCGCACTGTACCACACTGTACTGCACTGTATTGTTCTGAATCGCACTGCTGTACCACACTGTACTGCACTGTATCGCACTGCAGTACCACACTGTATCGCACTGCTATACCACACTGTACTGCACTGTATTGTACTGAATCGCACTGCTGTACCACACTGTACTGCACTGTATCGCACTGCAGTACCACACTGTATCGCACTGCTATACTACACTGTACTGCACTGTATTGTTCTGAATCGCACTGCTGTACCACACTGTACTGCACTGTATCGCACTGCAGTACCACACTGTATCGCACTGCTATACCACACTGTACTGCACTGTATTGTACTGTATCGCACTGCTATACCACACTGTACTCCACTGTATTGTGCTGGATCGCATTGCTGTACTACACTGTATCGCACTGCTATACCACACTGTACTCCACTGTATTGTACTGAATCGCACTGCTATACCACACTGTACTCCACTGTATTGTACTGAATCGCACTGCTGTACCACACTGTAGTCCACTGTATTGTATTACATCGCACTGCTGTACTACACTGTACTGCACTGTGTTGAACTGAATCGCACTGCTGTACCACACTGTACTGCACTGTATTGTACTGTATCACTCTGCTGTACCAAAATGTACTGCACTGTGTTGCACTGAATCGCACTGCTGTACCACACTGTACTGCACTGAATCGCACTGCTGTACCACACTGTACTGCACTGTATTGTACTGTATCGCACTGCTGTACCACACTGTACTGCACTGTATTGTACTGTATCGCACTGCTGTACCACACTGTACTGCACTGTATTGTACTGTATCGCACTGCTGTACCACACTGTACTGCACTGTTTTGCACTGCTGTACCACACTGTACTGCACTGTTTTGCACTGCTGTACCACACTGTACTGCACTGTATCGCACTGCTGTACCACACTGTACTGCACTGCTGCATCACACTGTACTGCATTGTGCTGAATCACACTGCTGTACCACACTGTACTGCACTGTTTTGCACTGCTGTACCACATTGTATCACCACACTGTACTGCGCTGTATCGCACTATTGTACTGTATTGCACTGCTGTACCACACTGTACTGCGCTGTATCGCACTATTGTACTGTATGGCACTGCTGTACCACACTGTACTGCGCTGTATCGCACTATTGTACTGTATGGCACTGCTGTACCACACTGTACTGCGCTGTATCGCACTATTGTACTGTATGGCACTGCTGTACCACACTGTACTGCGCTGTATCGCACTATTGTACTGTATGGCACTGCTGTACCACACTGTACTGCGCTGTATCGCACTATTGTACTGTATGGCACTGCTGTACCACACTGTACTGCGCTGTATCGCACTATTGTACTGTATGGCACTGCTGTACCACACTGTACTGCACCGTATTGTACTGAACTGTTCTACATTGTCCCGCACTGTACCGCATTGTGCTGAATTACACTGTTGTACCACACTGTATCGTACTGTATCGCACTGCTGTACACACTGTATTGTACTATATCGCACTGCTGTACCACATTGTACTGCACTGTATTGTACTGAATCGCACTGCTGACCCACACTGTACCACATTGTGCTGAATCGCACTGCTGTACCACACTGTATTGTACTGTATCGCACTGCTGTACCACATTGTACTGCACTGTATTGTACTGAATCGCACTGCTGACCCACACTGTACCACATTGTGCTGAATCGCACTGCTGTACCACACTGTATTGTACTGTATCGCACTGCTGTACCACACTGTATCGCACTGCAGTACCACACTGTATCGCACTGCTATACCACACTGTACTGCACTGTATTGTGCTGGATCGCATTGCTGTACTACACTGTATCGCACTGCTATACCACACTGTACTCCACTGTATTGTATTACATCGCACTGCTGTACTACACTGTACTGCACTGTGTTGAACTGAATCGCACTGCTGTACCACACTGTACTGCACTGTATTGTACTGTATCACTCTGCTGTACCAAAATGTACTGCACTGTGTTGCACTGAATCGCACTGCTGTACCACACTGTACTGCACTGTATTGTACTGTATCGCACTGCTGTACCACACTGTACTGCACTGTATTGTACTGTATCGCACTGCTGTACCACACTGTACTGCACTGTATTGTACTGTATCGCACTGCTGTACCACACTGTACTGCACTGTGTTGCACTGAATCGCACTGCTGTACCACACTGAATCGCACTGCTGTACCACACTGTACTGCACTGTATCGCACTGCAGTACCACACTGTATCGCACTGCTATACCACACTGTACTGCACTGTATTGTACTGTATCGCACTGCTATACCACACTGTACTCCACTGTATTGTGCTGGATCGCATTGCTGTACTACACTGTATCGCACTGCTATACCACACTGTACTCCACTGTATTGTACTGAATCGCACTGCTATACCACACTGTACTCCACTGTATTGTACTGAATCGCACTGCTGTACCACACTGTAGTCCACTGTATTGTATTACATCGCACTGCTGTACTACACTGTACTGCACTGTGTTGAACTGAATCGCACTGCTGTACCACACTGTACTGCACTGTATTGTACTGTATCACTCTGCTGTACCAAAATGTACTGCACTGTGTTGCACTGAATCGCACTGCTGTACCACACTGTACTGCACTGAATCGCACTGCTGTACCACACTGTACTGCACTGTATTGTACTGTATCGCACTGCTGTACCACACTGTACTGCACTGTATTGTACTGTATCGCACTGCTGTACCACACTGTACTGCACTGTATTGTACTGTATCGCACTGCTGTACCACACTGTACTGCACTGTTTTGCACTGCTGTACCACACTGTACTGCACTGTTTTGCACTGCTGTACCACACTGTACTGCACTGTATCGCACTGCTGTACCACACTGTACTGCACTGCTGCATCACACTGTACTGCATTGTGCTGAATCACACTGCTGTACCACACTGTACTGCACTGTTTTGCACTGCTGTACCACATTGTATCACCACACTGTACTGCGCTGTATCGCACTATTGTACTGTATTGCACTGCTGTACCACACTGTACTGCGCTGTATCGCACTATTGTACTGTATGGCACTGCTGTACCACACTGTACTGCGCTGTATCGCACTATTGTACTGTATGGCACTGCTGTACCACACTGTACTGCGCTGTATCGCACTATTGTACTGTATGGCACTGCTGTACCACACTGTACTGCGCTGTATCGCACTATTGTACTGTATGGCACTGCTGTACCACACTGTACTGCGCTGTATCGCACTATTGTACTGTATGGCACTGCTGTACCACACTGTACTGCGCTGTATCGCACTATTGTACTGTATGGCACTGCTGTACCACACTGTACTGCACCGTATTGTACTGAACTGTTCTACATTGTCCCGCACTGTACCGCATTGTGCTGAATTACACTGTTGTACCATACTGTATCGTACTGTATCACACTGCTGTTACTGTATTGTACTGTATCGCACTGCTGTACCACATTGTACTGCACTGTATTGTACTGAATCGCACTGCTGACCCACACTGTACCACATTGTGCTGAATCGCACTGCTGTACCACACTGTATTGTACTGTATCGCACTGCTGTACCACACTGTATCGCACTGCAGTACCACACTGTATCGCACTGCTATACCACACTGTACTGCACTGTATTGTGCTGGATCGCATTGCTGTACTACACTGTATCGCACTGCTATACCACACTGTACTCCACTGTATTGTATTACATCGCACTGCTGTACTACACTGTACTGCACTGTGTTGAACTGAATCGCACTGCTGTACCACACTGTACTGCACTGTATTGTACTGTATCACTCTGCTGTACCAAAATGTACTGCACTGTGTTGCACTGAATCGCACTGCTGTACCACACTGTACTGCACTGTATTGTACTGTATCGCACTGCTGTACCACACTGTACTGCACTGTATTGTACTGTATCGCACTGCTGTACCACACTGTACTGCACTGTATTGTACTGTATCGCACTGCTGTACCACACTGTACTGCACTGTGTTGCACTGAATCGCACTGCTGTACCACACTGTATCGCACTGCTGTACCACACTGTACTGCACTGTGTTGCACTGAATCGCACTGCTGTACCACACTGTATCGCACTGCTGTACCACACTGTACTGCACTGTGTTGTACTGAATCGCTCTGCTGTACTACAGTGTACTGTACTGTATTGTACAGTATCGCACTACAGTACCACACTGCTGAATCGCACTGCTGTACCACACTGTACTGCACTGTGTGGCACTGCTGTACCACACTGTATTGCACTGAATCGCACTGCTGTACCACACTGTACTGTATCGCACTGCTGTACCACACTGTACTGCACTGTATTGTACTGAATCGCACTGCTGTACCACACTGTACTGCACTGTATTGTACTGAGTTGCACTGCTGTACCACATTGTACTGCACTGTGTTGTACTGCATCACTCTGCTGTACTACAGTGTACTGCACTGTTGTACTGTATCGCTCTGCTGTACTACAGTGTACTGTACTGTATTGTGCTGAATCGCACTGCTGTACCACACTGTACTGCACTGTATTGTACTGAATCGCACTGCTGTACCACACTGTACTGCACTGTGTTGTACTGAATCGCACTGCTGTACCACACTGTACTGCACTGTATTGTACTGAATCGCACTGCTGTACCACACTGTACTGCACTGTATTGTACTGAATCGCACTGCTGTACCACACTGTACTGCACTGTATTGTACTGAATCGCACAGCTGTACCACACTGTATCGAACTGCTGTACCACACTGTATTGTACTGAATCGCACTGCTGTACCACACTGCACTGCACTGTATTGTACTGAGTCGCACTGCTGTACCACACTGTATTGTACTGAATCGCACTGCTGTACCACACTGTACTGCACTGTATTGTACTGAGTCGCACTGCTGTACCTAACTGTTTTGTACTGTATCGCTCTGCTGTACTACAGTGTATTGTACTGTATTGTACAGTTCACACGGTATCGCACTACAGCACCACACTGCTGAATCGCACTGCTATACCACACTGTATTGAACTGCTGTACCACACTGTATTGTACTGAATCGCACTGCTGTACCACACTGTACTGCACTGTATTGTACTGAATCACGCTGCTGTACCACACTGTACTGCACTGTATTGTACTGAATCACACTGCTGTACCACACTGTACTGCACTGTATCGAACTGCTGTACCACACTGTATTGTACTGAATTGCACTGCTGTACCACACTGTATCGAACTGCTGTACCACACTGTACTGCACTGTATCGCACTGCTGTACCACACTGTACTGCATTGTACTGAATCGCACTGCTGTACCATACTGTACTGTACTGCATTGTACTGAATCGCACTGCTGTACCACACTGTACTGTACTGCATTGTACTGAATCGCACTGCTGTACCACACTGTATTGTACTGAATCGCACTGCTGTACCACACTGTACTGCACTGTATCGCACTGCTGTACCACACTGTACTGCATTGTACTGAATCGCACTGCTGTACCACACTGTACTGTTCTGCATTGTACTGAATCGCACTGCTGTACCACACTGTATTGTACTGAATTGCACTGCTGTACCACACTGTATCGAACTGCTGTACCACACTGTATTGTACTGAATTGCACTGCTGTACCACACTGTATCGAACTGCTGTACCACACTATTGTACTGAATCGCACTGCTGTACTGCACTGTGTTGTACTGAATCGCACTGCTGTACCACACTGTACTGCACTGTGTTGTACTGAATCGCACTGCTGTACCACACTGTACTGCACTGTGTTGTACTGAATCGCACTGCTGTACCACACTGTACTGCACTGTATTGTACTGAATCGCACTGCTGTACCACATTGTATCGAACTGCTGTACTGCACTGTACTGTACTGAATCGCACTGCTGTACCACACTGTGTTGCACTGTGTTGTACTGAACTGTACCATGTTGTTCCACACTGCACCGCATTGTATTGCATTGCATAGCAGTGCACCCAATGGGTTGAATGGCTTCCTTCTGCACTTAGAGGATTCTATGGTACCACACTACTGTACCACACTCTACCACTCTGTACAGTGTTGTACTGTACTACACTCTACCGCACTGTATAGTGTTGTACTGTACAGTACCACACTCTACGGCACTGTATAGTGTTGTACTGTACAGTACCACACTCTACGGCACTGTATAGTGTTGTACTGTATTGTACTACACTCTACCATACTGTACAGTGTACTGTACTGTACCACATTCTACCGCACTGTACAGTGTTGTACTGTACTACACTCTACCACGCTGTACAATGTTGTACTGTACCACACTCTACCGCACTGTATAGTGTTGTACTGTACAGTACCACACTCTACGGCACTGTATAGTGTTGTACTGTATTGTACTACACTCTACCATACTGTACAGTGTACTGTACTGTACCACATTCTACCGCACTGTACAGTGTTGTACTGTACCACTCTCTACCGCACTGTACAGTGTTGTACTGTACCACTCTCTACCGCACTGTACAGTGTTGTACTGTACCACTCTCTACCGCACTGTACAGTGTTGTACTGTACTGTACCACATTCTACCGCACTGTACAGTGTTGTACTGTACCACTCTCTACCGCACTGTACAGTGTTGTACTGTACCACTCTCTACCGCACTGTACAGTGTTGTACTGTACTGTACCACATTCTACCGCACTGTACAGTGTTGTACTGTACCACTCTCTACCGCACTGTACAGTGTTGTACTGTACCACTCTCTACCGCACTGTACAGTGTTGTACTGTACCACTCTCTACCGCACTGTACAGTGTTGTACTGTACCACTCTCTACCGCACTGGACAGTGTTGTACTGTACCACACTCTGCAGTGTTGTCCTGTACAGTACCACACTAGACTGCGTTGTACTGTCCAACACTCTACCGCACAGTACTGTGTTGTACTGTACCCCACTGGACTGTGTTGTACTGTACCACACTCTACCGCACTGTACAGTCTCGTACTGTATTGTACCACACTCTACAGCACTATTGTATCGTACTGTACTGTGCCACACTGTACATGCGTCATACTACTGTACCAAACTCTACCACACTACTGTGTCATACTGTGCCGTACCACACTCTACCGCACTGTATTGTGTCATATTGTGTTGTACTGTACTACACTCTACCGCATTGTACCGCACTGTGCTGTGTCATACTGTACTATGCCGTACTGTACCGCACTCTACCGCACAGTACCACACTGTACTGTGTCGTACTGTACCGCACTCTACCGCACAGTACCACACTGTACTGTGTCGTACTGTACCACACTCTACTGCATTGTACCACACTGCTATGTTGTGCTCTGCTGTATCACACTGTACTGCATTGTATTGTGCTGTACCACACTTTACAGCACCGTGCCCTACTGTACCAAACTATTGTGTATTGTAGTGCTCTACAGCGTACTGTACTGAATCAAACCGTACTGCATTTTAAAGTGCTGTTGTAAGCAGGGTGTGTAATGATGCACTGTGCTACCCTTAGGATAGCAGGTCAGTAGTAAATAATAAAATATACAAAAATAGAATGCAAGGTTAAACATTTCTTTTTTTATTGAAAACAACAATTTGGTTTTAGATGTGAGCTTAGCTATTGCCAGTCCCTAATTACCCTTCGGCAGGTGATGGTGAGGTTCCTACAACTGAGTGGCTTTCCAGGCCGTTTCCGAGGGCAGTTAAGAGTCAGCCACCTTGCTGTGGGTCTGGAGTCACTTGTAGACCAGACCAGGAAAGGGCAGCAGATTTCCTTCCCTAAAGGACACGGATGGGGCTTTTACGACAATCAGTAACTTTGTGATCATTATTAATGAGACTAACATTTAATTCCAGCGGCTGCCAGGGTGGGATTTAAACACAGCTGCAGAGTGTTCGTCCAGGCGCCTGAGTTACTAGTGCAGGAACATAACAATGATGCTACTGTCCCCATCTGAAAGAGATTGTTAGGATTGTGGAGGAGTGCAATAGGTTTCCACTCGTGAGGAGACCAAGGCAGCGTGAATAGAAGATTGTCAACAATCATTCCAAAAAAGAATTTCAGAGGAATTTCTTTGCACAGAGCGAGTTCTACTAGCCGCGTTTCGCCCGAAAGGCAGCGCGGCTCAATGTGACTGGTAGATGCCGGGAGATCCTTCTTCCGGGATCTACCTGCCTCACGAGATCTAACGCAATCTCACGAGACGTCGCAATGTGCGGGATCACATTTGTCAAATCTTCATATTGGAGTGAGACAGCTAGTCTCTCTAGTATGTGCTCTCTCACGATCTACCCAGGGCGTGGGATCTAACCCTCTTGACTTGGAGATCTTGGCAGAGCGCTGTGCAGTGCTGACCTCCACAAATGGGGACCAGATGCAATGGCACTCCTGTGGGTCTCCCAGGAGATTGGAGGCCCCCAGGTACTTCCCTCTGGGCAGGGTGGCACCCTGGAACCTTGGCAGTGAGTGTGGACCTAAACTGCTCTTCATTTAAAAAAAAACATTTAGAGTACCCAATTATTTTTTTCCAATTAAAGGGCAATTTAGTGTGGCCAATCCACCTAACTGCACATCTTTGGGTTGTGGGGGCGAAACCCACGCAGACACGGGGAGAATGTGCAAACTCCACACGGACAGTGACCCAGGGCCGGGATTGAACCTGGGACCTCGGCCCCCGTGAGACAGCTGTGCTAACCACTGAGCCACCATGCTGGCCCTCAATCTCTCTTCATAAGACAAGATACAGCTTAGAGGGCGAGACCATGCCATCCATCGTGCCCGCACAAGAACAATCCCACTCCTCTGCTGCTTTCTCCCTCTTTAAAGCATTTATCCGATTCCCTGTTACCATTGAACCAATTAAGACCAGTCGGTCAGAATGATTCGTTTTGCCGCTATTAATTCTGTAAAATCTTTCATCACAGCAATCGGAGGTTTGTGCACAAAACTGTCTAAAATCACAGGAGCTGCGGAACTGGAGCTGAGAGTCAATGCCCAGTGGGTTAGTAACATGGAGGATTTTTTGTAAATTGACTCCATGAGCAGTTGTTCAGCCGATGTCAGGGCTGATTCTGCAGCGATCTCGGTGACAGTTTACACCCCCTGGCACTATCTCAAACTGGATTTGAGTATGGGGAATGCAGACCTCAGGAGCAAGCAGAGGTTAAATTTGCTAAGGAGAACGTTAAGGCTGAACTTCGTTTTCGACAAGCTTACAGTCCAAATGCATTTATATTGCACCCTTAACTTAGTTAAAACCTCCCAAAGTGTTTCACAGGCGTGTAACTAGGCGAAAAATTGACACTGATTCACACAAAGAGATAATATGCCACAGGAACAAAGGAGCAGGAGTAGGCCATTCAGCCCGTCGAGCCTGTTCCCCCATACCATCATGTCTGATCATCCACTTCAATGCATAATCCCCATTTCTGTTTATGTCATTGGGATTTGGAAACTGCCGCTCTCTCCTTAATTATTTACAACTATATTCTCGACCGGGGTGATGTGGGAGTATGTACTGTTGCTGACGCTACTGAGATAGGTAATAAAGCAAGTTGTGCGGAGGCCACAGGAGACTGCAAAGGAAGTGAGTGGGCAAAGATTCAGCCAGTAGAGTGCAATTTGGGAAAAGGTGAGCTTATCAACTTTGATAGGAAGAATAGAAAAACGAAATATTTGTACGGAAAGAGACAGTAAAGGAAGTAATTAGGAAGGCAAATGGAATGTTTGTCTTTATGACAAAGGGGACTGGAGTATAAAAGTAGGGAAGTCGTGCGACAACTGGGGAAATCTAGATCTAGGTGCACCATTTAAAAATAAGGCCTCTCCCATTTAAGAGGGAGATGAAGAGGAATTTCTTATCTCAAAAGGGGCATTAAACTTTGGAATTCTCTCTTCCCGAGAGCAGTGTGGGCTTGGTCCCCGAATATATTCGAGGCTGAGTTAGACAGATTTTTGACCGACGAGGGAGTCAAAGGTTATGAGGAAGGATATATTAAGAGAAAGGATATATATTTTTTTTAATAAATTTAGATTACCCAATTATCTTTTCTATTAAGGGGCAATTTAGCGTGGCCAATCCACCTACTCTGCACATTTTTGGGTTGTGGGGGTGAAACCCACGCAGACACGGGGAGAATGTGCAAACTCCACACGGACAGTGACCCAGAGCCGGGATCGAACCTGGGACCTCAGCGCCGTGAGGCGGTTGTGCTAACCACTAGGCCACCGTGCTGCCCTCGAAAAGGATATATATATATATATACGGTTAAGGCCACGATCATATTACCCATGATCTTACTGAATGACGGGGCACGCTCAATGTCCTACTCCTGTCCCTATTTCCCCCATTCTTATGATCATTGCAGGTTTGGGGTTATTCTGGGCACAGCCAGTCTTGGATTCGGGATTAGGATTGGGGTTAGGAGGTGAGTTAGGATGAGGAGTTTGTTTAGCTGTCAGGCTAGTGTTCGATCCATTCAGTCCCTCCATGAGGGTAACAGCGAAAACCTCGAACAGGATAGTAAAGTTTCTTTGGAAGAAGCACTGGAAATATCAGATATCTCATGACCTTTGTAGAAATAAGGTGCAGACCAGGACTCCTATAATTAGGGTCAAGGGACTGTAAGGAGACCTGTACTGCGTCCCACATCTTTGTGAAACAAATTGTGACTGAATACTGGGGAATATTCCTCACCGTAATAACTCCTCTCTACTATCCATCCCTTTCGAAAATGTTCCTTTTCACCCTCTTAATAGAAAACCATGTTCCGTACAAAGAATTATAGCTAACACTGGTTCACAAGCCACCCTACAGACTGTTGTACTCTAATAATACCGATAATAGCAGGCCAGAAGCCTTTTGAAGGTTCACCAGCAAGCCTAAATCCCACCTCATGGTACATGCAGTTTAGGTACAGAACCAAGGATTAACAAATTTCTAAACTTCACAAACTTCCTAAGATTAAAAACACTGAAGTTGAAATGCCTCTAGACGGTGGAAATGCTATTCTTAGTTTGAGTGTAATGGTCAGGGTTGAATTGTCACCGCAGATTAACGCAATTGTGTTTAATTCCCTTTGGGAAGGTTAGGGAGAAATGTCATTCACCAGCTCACTCCTGCGTACTTCCTGGCAGGAAGACATAGACAACTATTTGGGATGGAATCTCAGGATTCTACAGAATAAGGATTTCAGGAGCTGAAAAAAACCCAAAAATACAAACTGTTTCATCCATTGAAACCCAACCTCCCATGTAAGACCATCCATTCAGCAGCCCTGACCCTCCCATCACAGAAAGTTCTTTCTGTTTGGATCTATTTCATTTCAACCCCCTTTATGGTAGCACCCCCTTTAGGGGGGGGGGGGGGTTCCCAGAGGGGCAGGTGCCCCAATCAACCAATGGGGCCGAAGCGCGTGAAGCCTGGGAGTGCAGGGTGGGTTCCCCAGTTAATTAGGAGTTTGGAAACATGGTAAGGTAAAGCCGCCATAGTCCCAGGTGACCATAGGCTGCTTTCCCCTTTGACTGGTGGTGGTTTAACCTGAGGATCACCACACCTCAGGCGAGGGGCAGGGTTGAGAAGGCGGGGCCTTCGTGAATAACCTCAGCCGGTACAGGGATTGCACCCGCGCTGCTGGCCTCGCTGTGCATCACAAACCAGCTGCCTAGCCCACTGAGCTGAACCGGCATCTTTTACCTCGCTCTCAGGTTCGATTCCCGGCTGGGTCACTGTCTGTGTGGAGTCTGCACGTCCCCCCCGTGTGTGTGTGGGTTTCCTCCGGGTGCTCCGGTTTCCTCCCACAGTCCAAAGATGTGCGGGTTAGGTGGTTTGGCCATGATAAATTGCCCGTAGTGTCCTAAAAAGTAAGGTTGGGGGGGGTTGTTGGGTTACGGGTATAGGGTGGATACGTGGGTTTGAGTAGGGTGATCATGGCTCGGCACAACATCGAGGGCCGAAGGGCCTGTTCTGTGCTGTACTGTTCTATGTTCTATGTTCTCTGTACATAGTTTCTTATTTTAACAAACTGTTCATTTGTTAATCGACCTGGTGGTCGCCTATCTGTTAGGATACTATGCCCTCCTTGGTGCTTTTCTGACTGAATGGAAAGTAATATTATGATTTTGACCCCAACTGGTCAGTGATTTAGATTCTTTGACAATGTTGAAAGTTGTGAAGAGCGAGTCTTTGGTTCTTTGATTTCAAGCAGTGGGAAAAAGACAAAAGAGGAGTGGTCGCTTTGTCCTCATTTCTGGCGACATTACCCAGTTTCACAAGAAAATGGCCAGTCGGCAAAATTAACAGTCACCCAATTCCCCACTCCAACCTCCCAAGTCTCTGCTCCTGCCTCAACTCAACTGCTGCTGAAATCCTCGTCCAAGTCCTTGTTAACTCCAGACTCGACCATTCCAACACTCCCCTGGCCGGACACCCAAATTTGCACCCTCTGTAAACTTCAGCTCATCCTAACCTGTTGGCTGAATCCTATCTCGCACTGGCTCCCAGTCCAACAATTCCTCCATTTTAAAATTCAAAGCCTTATTTTTGAGACCCTCCATGGTCTTCTCCCTTCCCATCTCTGTAACCTCTTTCAGCCTGACAACCATTTGAGGTCCCAGCAATTTTGGCACCTTGGACATTCCTTACTTTCCTTGCGCCAATGGTGGTTGTACCTTCATCTGCCTGCACAACTCTGAAGACCCCCAAAAAACCTCTGCGCCTCTCTGTCCCCTCGAAGAAGAGCCTTAAAACCCCACCTCTTTGATGCAGCTTTTGGTCACCTGTCCTAATATGCCCTTATGTGGCTCAAATGTTGCCTGATAGTTGCTCACGTGAAGTGCCTTGGTATATTTTAATAATGTTAAAGGTGCGACATAGCTGCAAGTTGTTGATGTTTTGGGCTTTCCCTCATGGTTTATGTCTGACATGAGGAAGTGTCCTTTGGAAGATCAACGTGTGGAACTCAAACCCCCCAGAGAATGTCAGCACCTTCAGGAGAGGGGGAGAGGCAATGTGAGGAACACATCAAGGGACAATGAATGTTCCCTTGGTTATTGTCCATTGGGCAGTGTTGATGATCATCACTGTTCATGTTGCCTCCCAGTTCTTCAGCTGTTCTGAAATGCTAACTTGCTGCTGGTCAGGTGCCAGGAGACTCTTAACACGCAATAAAAGCCCTGGCTTTGTGGCTTTACGCCCCAGGATAGTGGATTTGTTGTCTCCCAGGTGACTCTTCATGCTCCTGATTCTGAGGTTGCATTTGGCGCCAAGGTTCCGGAGATGCTTTTTTTTTCATTCACAGGATGTGGGGATTGCTGGCCGGGCCAGCATTTATTGACCATCTCTGAGGGCATTTAAGAGTCAATCATATTTCTGTGGATCTGGAGTCACATGGTCACAGGCAGACAATAGATTTCCTTCCCTCAAGGACATGAGTGAACAAAATGGATTTTTACAACATTTGACAATCATTTGACTTTTAGTTAATATTAATCTTTATTATTGTCAAAAGTAGGCTTTTGATGCTCACTTTTGGAACAGTGGAATCAATTTTTTTTGTGTAAATTTAGAGTACCCAATTTTTTTCCCAATTAAGGGCCAATCCACCTACCCTGCACATCTTTGGGTTGGGGGGGTGAAACCCACGCAGACACGGGGAGAATGTGCAAACTCCACACGGACAGTGACCGGGGTCGGGATCGAACCCGGGTCCTCAGTGCCGTAGGCAGCAGTGCTAACCATTGAACATTGCAATGAAGTTACTGTGAAAATCCCCTAGTTGGCACACTCTGGCGCCTGTTCGGGTACACGGAGGGAGAATTCAGAATGTCCAATTCACTTGACAGCACGTCTTTCGGGACTTGTGGGAGGAAACCGGAGCACCCAGAGGAAACTCACGCAGACACGGGGAGAATGTGCAGACTCCACACAGGCGGGAATCGAACCTAGAGCCCTGACGTTGTGACACAACAGTGCTAACCTCTGTGCTACCGTGCCGCCTACCAATTAAAAAAAAATTGAATTCAAATTACACTATCTACCATGGCAGGATTCGAACGCGAGTCCCCGGGGCATTACTCTGGGTCTCTGGATTACTAGTCCATCGACAATACCAGGACACCACTGCCTCCCTTTGTCTGGCAAAGAACCTGGTTGATGTGAGCGGCCTGATAGGGGAATAGAAACTGAGTGGAAAACAGCGCGGCAACGTGATAATCTGTGGGTCAAGTGTGCTGTGTTCAGCATTGAAAGTTGTTGAATATTAAACATGCCAGGGTGTGGCGCAATTGGTGATGCAAAGTGCCACTGTGGTGTACAATTACACTTGGGAATGTGAGGTTGCACTGGGGATGAAGTTGCAGTGAGTGGGGCGGGAGGGGAGTGAGATTGCAGTGGGGGTGAGATTGTGCTGGAAGTGAATTTGCATTAGAGGACGAGGCTGCCTTGGGGGGGGGCGGGTCATGAGGATGCACTGGAGGATGAGGTTGCATTGGGGTGAGTTTGCATTGAAGGATGAGGCTGCACCAGGGGTGAAGTTGCACTGGAGAATGAGGTTGCACTGGAGCATGAGGTTGCATTAGAAGATAAGGTTGCATTGGAGGATGAGATTGCATTGGAGCATGAGGCTGCATTGGGGTGAGGTTGTATTGGAGGATGAGATTGCATTGGAGGATGAGGCTGCATTGGAGGATGAGGCTGCATTGGAGGATGAGATTGCACTGGGGTGGTTAGGTTACATTGGATAATGAGATTACATTGGGGGTGAGGTTGCACTGGGTGTGAGATCTAGCAACTCAAGACTGGGCATCAATGAGCTGCTGTCGGTCATCAGCAGCAGCAGAATTGTACTCAGCCACAATCTGTAACCTCATGGCCCGGCATATCTCCCATTCTATTACTACAATCAAGCCAGGGATTCAACCCTGGTTAAATGAAGAGTGCAGGAGAGTATGCCAGGAGCAACACCAGGCGTATCGCTAAATGGAGTGTCAAGCTGGTGAAGCTACAGCATAGGACTACTTGCATGTCAAACAACATAAGCAGCAAGTCATAGACAGAGCCAAGTGATTCCACAACCAACAGATCAGATCTAAGTTCTGAAGTCCTGCCACATTCAGCCATGAATGGTGGTGGACAATTAAACAACTTACTGGAGGGGAAGGCTTCACAAATATAACATTCTCAATGATGGAAGAGTCCAGCACGTCTATGTAAAAGACAGGGCTGGGGGTGGCACGTGGTGCAGTGGTTAGCACTGGGACTGCAGTGCTGAGGACCCGGGTTTGAATCCCGGCCCTGGGTCACTGTCCGTGAGGAGTTTGCACATTCTCCATGTGTCTGCGTGGGTTTCACCCCCACAACCCAAAGATGTGCAGGCTAGGTGGATTGGCCATGCTAAATTGCCCCTTAATTGGAAAAAAAAAATTGGGTACTCTAAATTTAAAAAAACAAAACTAAAAAAAAAAGACAAGGCATTCGTAATAATCTTCAGCCAAAAGTGACGAATTGATGACCTATCTCGGTCTCCTCCGGAGGTCCCCAGCATCACAGATGTCAGTCTTCAGCCAATACGATTCACTCCACGTGATATCAAGAAACGGCTGAAGGCACTGGATACTGTAAAGGCGATGGGCCCTGACAACATCCCGGCAATAGCACTGAAGATTGGTGCTCCAGAATCTGCAGTACCCCTAGCCAAACTATTCCAGTTTAGCTATCAACACTGGAATATTGCCCAGGTATGTTCTGTACATAAAAAGCAGGGCAAAGCCAATCCGGTCAATTACCACCCCATCAGTCTAATCTTGATCATCAGTAAAGTGACAGAGCGGTTATTAACAGTGCTATCAAGTGGCATTTACTCAGCAATAACCTGCTCACTGCCACTCAGTTTGGGTTCCGCCAGGGCCACCCAGCTCCTGACCCCATTCCAGCCTTGGTTCAAACATGGACAATAGAGCTGAACTCCAGAGGTGAGGTGAGGGTGACTGCCCTTTGACATCAAGGCAGCATTTGACCAAGTACGGCATCAAGGAACCCAAGCTAAACTGGAGTCAATGAGAATCAGGGAGGAAACTCCGCTGGTTGGAGTCATACATGGCACAAAGGAAGATGGTTCTGGTGGTTGGAGGTCAGTCATCTCAGTTCTGGGAAGGGTAGTGTCCGAGACTCAACCATCTTCAGCTGCTTCATCAATGACCTTCCTTCCAACATAAGGTCAGGAGTGGGGATGTTCACTGATGATTGCGCAGTGTTTAGCACCATTCACGACTCCTCAGACACTGAAGCAGTCCACGTGTAAATGCGGCAACACCGGGACAATGTCAAGGCTTGGGCTGACAAGTGGCAAGTAACATTCGAGCCACACGAGTGCCAGGCAATGACCATATCCAATAAGAAGGAATCAAACAATCACCCTTGACATTCAGTGGCATTACCATTACTGAATCCCCCACCATCAACATCCTAGGGGTTATCATTCATCACAAACTGAACTGGACTAGCCAGATAAATACTGTAGCTCCAAGAGCAGTTAAGAGGCTACGAATCCTGCGGTGAGTAACTCACCTCCTGACTCCTCAAAGCCTGTCCACCATCTACAAGGCACTAGTCAGGAGTGTGATGGAATACTCCCCACTTGTCTGGATGAGTGCAGCTCGGACATCACTCAAGAGGCTCAACACCATTCAGGACAAAGCAGCCCACCTGCTTGGCACCCCTTTGGAAGCATTCACTCCCTCCACCCGTGATGCACAGTAGCAACTGTGTGCACCATCTACAAGCTTCACTGCAGGAACTCACCAAGGCTCCTTAGACAGCACCTTCCAAATCCATGATCACTACCATCTAGAAGGACAAGGGCAGCAGATACCTGGGAACACCACCACCTGAATGTTCCCCTCCAAGTTACTCACCACCCTACTTGGAAATATATCGACCGTTCCTTTACTGTCACTGGGTCAAAATCCTGGGTTAAACTTCCTCCCTAATACCACAGTGGGTGTACCACATCATATGGATTGCAGTGGTTCAAGAAGGCAGCTCACCACCACCTTCTCAAGGGCAATTAGAGATGGACAACAAATGTTGTCCTAGCCAGCAAAGCCCTCATCCTGTAAAAAGATTAATTGATAAACGATTGCACTGGAGGTGGGTAAGATTACATTGGAGGACAAGGTTGCATTGGGGTGAGGTTCCACTGGAGTGGGTAAGGTTACATTGGGGGTGAGGTTCCACTGGGGTGGGTAAGGTTACATTGGGGGTGAGGTTGCATTGGGGGTCAGGTTGCATTGGAGGTGAGGTTGCATTGGGGGTGAGGTTCCACTGGGATGGGTAAGGTTACATTGGGGGTGAGGTTGCATTGGGGGTCAGGTTGCATTGGAGGTGAGGTTGCATTGGGGGTGAGGTTCCACTGGGATGGGTAAGGTTACATTGGGGGTAAGGTTACATTGGAGGATGAGATTGCATTGGGGTGGGTAAGGTTACGTTGGGGTTGAGGTTGCATTGGGGGTCAGGTTACATTGGGGGTGAGGTTGCATTGGGGTTGAGTTGTACTGAAGGGGGTGAACACATTCTCAAAACCTCTTCATCCAAAAATAACTCATAATTGCACACAAAACTCAATGTCATTGTATCACACTCCCTCCCCCTTCTCTCTTTCTCTTGTGAGATTAATTGTGCTCTATACTGTCTGCTGATCCTGTTTTTATATTCCCACAGATAAACTATTTGGCAAAAGTTTCCTCCAGGCGGGACGTTACATCATGTCCCATAAATCATGGATGAAAACAGTTCCAACAGAGAATTGCGATGTATTGATGACATTTCCAGGTATAACTAACACCCTCATTAATAGTAACAAATTCAGAGAAAATTGCCAAGGTGAATTTTCACAGCTCTGTATTTGCAGGTTTGGAGGTGGGTACGGGGGAAGGGGGGCTGGAAAAATAATGAGAATCTGGATTCTCATTGTATTCGTGCCACCATGAACATCCGCGAGACAGGAGGGGAGCAGGAACAGCGACCACAGAGGCAGCTCTGATTCAACTAATTGGGAAAAAAATTCCCATAGCGAGCACGTTTATCCACGCGTTTCCATTGCTCGCAGCCGCGATTCACGTTGTATAAGGGGCCTCAGTGCGGAACGCACGGCCAAGGCAGCACATAGCCCCGTTTTATACACTGAGGAGCTCCTCAGTATAGCGCAAAATCGGACTCCAATGTGACCCCAACAGCCCCCCCCCCCCAAGCCGCAACGCACAATCGGAGGGTCCCTGGCCCCAATGTAGCCCCTCCGCATCCCCTCCAACACCCACGCAAGGCACCCCCAGCCCGATCGCCAGCTCAGGGGTTGAGGACCCCTCAGTTGGTAAGTTGGGGGGTCCAGAGATTTTAAATGCCGCCCCGATCTCTTCTTGCACTGGTGACCTGATATCCCCGTGGGCCAAAAATGAAGCAGAGTCCCGTTAATAGCGGGGTTGTTCGCTTCTCTCGCTCTCTCTCTCTCTCTCTCTCTCTCCCCCCCCCCCCCCCCCCAACGTGCCCAAATCGAGACTCTGTTTCATTTCCATTCAGTCATGCCTGACATCTTCTGACTGTCTAAATTTCAGGTGATCCAACCCTAACCTGTGAGGAATCTCTCCTCATAATGGAATCCTTGGAGCCTGGGTATCGTTCTGCTAAATCTGTGCCCCACTCCCCTCCAAGTCCAGTATATCCTTCCTAAGATACAGAGTCCCGAAATGTTCATAGTGACGCCAGGACATTGTGCAGCCTAAGCGGGATTTCTATCCTCTTGTATTCCACTCCTCTGGATAGAAAGTCCAACATTCCACTCGCCTTTTTGATTATTTTCTGCCCCTGTTCAAGATGTTTTAGTGATCGACGTACCTGGGCCCCTGGGTGTCTTCGCATTTCCACTGTTTCTAGATTTCCATGATCCATAGAAATGATCCATTTTTATCCCTTTCAGATCCTAAGTGGATGGCTTCACATTGAAATCCACTTGTTCCAGTCTTGCCCATTCACCCACTCTATCAATATTTTTGCAATGTTACACTTCTATCTACACAGCGTACAATGCCATGCTATTTGTGTCATCGATAAACTTGCATGTGTGACTTTCTACCCCATCCTCTCATCTTTAATAAACACGGGGAATAGCTGAGACCCCAGCACAGATCCTGTGGGACGCTACTCGTCACATTGGATGAGTGCCTGTTGAGTACTGCAACAATGAAGAAATATTTAGCTCAGCACTTGTTATGTTGTAGAATACAAGGCTACAGACCAGGTGCTGGTAAGTATAGATATAGAGAAATACAGCACAGAACAGGCCCTTCGGCCCACGATGTTGTGCCGAGCTTATGTCCTAGGTTAATCATAGAATTTTGGACACTAAGGGCAATTTATCATGGCCAATCCACCCAACCTGTACATCCTTGGACTGTGGGAGGAAACCGGAGCACCCGGAGGAAACCCACGCACACACGGGGAGGATGTGCAGACTCCACACAGACAGTGACCCAAGCCGGAATCGAACCTGGGACCCTGGAGCTGTGAAGCAATTGTGCTATCCACAATGCTACCGTGCTGCCCTTAAGAAGCAATTAATCTACAAAATGTGATTTGAATAGGCAGGGGCTTGATGGCAGACACAGACATGATGGGCAGAAGGGCCTCTTTCTGTGCTGTAAGACTCCATGACTCTGCGCCCATTGTCTGCACTCTTTGTCTCTTGTCACTCAGCCAATTTCCCAATCAACTGAGTAACGTGCAGTTGCCACAATTGCTGAGAGGAACTACTGCAGGAAAATAGGGCCGTCTGGTCCATTGTACCTGTGCCAATGCTCGATGTTAAACTGCATTTTATCTACTCAGAATCACGCTGAGCTGTATTGCAGACTGGCTTGCTGGTCAGTACAGAGTCAGGTTACAGGAACACTGAAACTGGCAGCATCCTTTGGATTTACCAGGCAGTGAACTGCTGACAGTGGTGGGAGCCAAAGCTCACAGGAACAACACTCAACTCTGCAACCAGCTCACCGTCTGTCCCAGAGGGAGGGTGGGTGTGAGTAGGTTCAGATCAATGAGGAAGTTGTGAATCAGAAGTATCTCCTTTTAAAAAAATAATCTTTATTGTCACAAGTCGGCTTACATTAACACCGCAATGAAGTTACTGTGAAAAGCCCCTAGTCGCCACATTCTGGCACCTGTCGGGGTACACAGAGGGAGAATTCAGAATGTCCAATTCACCTAACAAGCACGTCTTTCGGGACTTGTGGGAAGAAACCGGAGCACCCGGAGGAAACCCACACAGACACAGCGAGAACGTGCAGACTCCACGTAGACAGTGACCCAAGCTGGGAATCGAATCTGGGACCCTGCAGTTGTGAAGCAACAGTGCTAATCACTGTGCTACCGCGGTCATGTCAGATGGAGTTCGTCAATTCAGATCATGGGAGGAGCCATTCAGCCCTTCCAACTTGTTCCACCATTCGGATTACAGCCCATTATGGCTGATGTGTGTCTCAACTTCAGCAAACCAGCTTGGTTCGACAAGAATGAACTGCCTGGCTAACAGGAACCTTTGAATTTCTGTCTTGAAGCTTTCAAATAACCCTCAGCCTCAACAACTTTGTTTTTATTTTTTTGTTAGATGTGGGTGTTACTGGCAAAGGTCAGCATTTATTGCCCATCCCTAATTGCTCCTGAGATGGGGGTGGTGAATTACTGCCCTCAACCACTGCAGTCCATCTGGTTGGAATACCCCTCTGTGCTTGTTTGTTTTAGTTTGATACTGTTTCTCATTGCTTGTGTTGACCAAAGTTATTTAGTTACAGAGTTAGAATTCAACTCCACTCGGGATATGTACAGTTCTTCAGACAAATGCTTCTTTGAACACCTGTCACCGTTCAACAGAACTATTGCCCATTAACAGTTCTACCTAGTCTATTCTTGCGAATTTTATGCCTCTGCCCTCCAAAATGCACTTTACCCAACTTTAAAATCTAGTTTTGTGACTCCCCTTTCATAGAACAAAGAAGCAGGAACAGGCCATTCGGCCCCTCGAGTCTGCTCCGCCATTTAACTAGATTATGACGGATTTTTAAAAAAAAATCTTTACTAGCTTTTTCAACATTTTTTTAACATAAATTACGTTACACACATTTTTTTTTAAATTTTAGAGTACCCAATTTTTTTTTTCCAATTAAGGGGCAATTTAGCATGGCCAATCCACCTACCCTGCACATTTTTGGGTTGTGGGGGTGAAACCCACGCAAACACGGGGAGAATGTGCAACCTCCACACGGACAGTGACCCAGAGCCGTGATCGAACCTGGGACATCGGCGCCGTGAAGCCACAGTGCTAATCCACTGCACCACCGTGCTGCCCTTCATTACACACATTTAACTAAGATTTAACAATCTCTTCCTCAACCCGAAAACAATTAATTAACTAACTAACTGCCCTCCTCTTTTAGTTGTTGACTGAAACTAATTCCTTAAAGTGTGACAAGAACGGACGGCATCTTTTATGAAATCCCTCCTCGTTCCCTCTTAAACTAAATGTAAGTGTCTCTAGGCTGAGAAGCTCCATTAAATCACCCAGCCTTATTGAACATAGAACATTACAGCGCAGTATAGGCCCTTCGGCCCTCGATGTTGCGCCGTCCTGTGAAACCCCTCTAAAGTCCCTCTACACTATTCCCTTATCGTCCATATGCCTATCCAATGACCATTTAAATGCGTTTAGTGTTGGCGAGTCCCTGTTGAGGCACAGGGTTGGAGAAACTGACCTCCAACACAATAGGATCTGCCTCCTCACCACCAGGGAGGTGAAGGCTAAGACATCTGCCCCTGCCCGTCTGGAGCTCCGGCAAGTCCGACACCCCAAGTATAGCTCCCAGGGGACTGGGTCTAGGTCCAACTGTAACACTGCCCACATTGTGCTGAAGAAGGTGTTCCAGAATTTCCTCACTTTCAGGTACTTCCAAAACATATGTACACGGTTGGCCGGCCCCTCCTGCATTTGTTACCAGTGTCCTCAACCCCTTCAAACATGTGACTCATTCTTGACCTCACCAAACGTGTTCTGTGAACTACCTTCAATTGTATTAGTGCCAATCTTGTGCACGAGATCGATGCATTTATCCTCTAAAATTTCACACCAGAGCCCTTTTAACGTCTCCCGCAATCCCTCCTCCCATTTAGCCTTAACCTATCCAGGGATTCTGATCCTGCTTCCATTCTTTTTCTGTAAATAGCAGAGGTAACTCCCCCCTCTATCCACAACACCATCAACACCCCCTCCAGCAAAGAAGAAGGAGGTATCGGGAAAGTAGGGAAGATCTCCTTTACGAAAGGTCGTATCTGTGTATATCTAAAGGCCTCCTTTCTGGGGAGCTCGTATTTCTCCTTCAATTCTTCAAATGTTGCAAAACGGCCTTCAAGAAACAAGTCTTTCAACGTGATCTCACTTTTTTCCTTCCAGTTTTGAAACCCAGCATATATCCTTCCAAGCTTAGATAGATAGTTTTCTCGGATTGACAATAGTTTCGACCCTGACTCTAATTTAAATTGTTTGCAAAACTGCTACCATATCTTCAGTGTTGACACTACAACCAATCTCATTGAGTATTTCCGTGGGGTCAGTGAGAGTAAGGCTGTAGACAGTGCCCACAGCCCCGAACTTTTACATATGCCTTCCTCCATCTGCACCCAAACCGTATCTACTTCCCTATCCCAGCATCAAACCTTCTCAGCGTTTACCGCTCAATAATAGGGCCAAGATTCAACATGGATAGGCTGCCCAAAAGTTGCTCTTGACCCTCTGACAGTGCAGCATTCCCGCAGTACTGACCCTCTGACAGTGCAGCATTCCCGCAGTACTGACCCTCTGACAGTGCAGCACTCCCTCAGTACTGACCCTCTGACAGTGCAGCAATCCCTCAGTACTGACCCTCTGACAGTGCAGCACTCCCTCAGTACTGACCCTCTGACAGTGCAGCACTCCCTCAGTACTGACCCTCTGACAGTGCAGCACTCCCTCAGTACTGACCCTCTGACAGTGCAGCGCTCCCTCAGTACTGACCCTCTGACAGTGCAGCGCTCTCTCAGTACTGACCCTCTGACAGTGCAGCACTCCCTCAGTACTGACCCTCTGACAGTGCAGCACTCCCTCAGTACTGACCCTCTGACAGTGCAGCACTCCCTCAGTACTGACCCTCTGACAGTGCGGCACTCCCTCAGTACTGACCCCCTGACAGTGCAGCACTCCCTCAGTACTGACCCTCTGACAGTGCAGCACTCCCTCAGTACTGACCCTCTGACAGTGCAGCACTCCCTCAGTACTGACCCTCTGACAGTGCTGTATTCCCTCAGTACTGACCCCCTGACAGTGCAGCACTCCCTCAGTACTGACCCTCTGACAGTGCAGCGCTCCCCCAGTACTGATTCTCTGACAGTGCGGCACTCCCTCAGTACTGACCCCCTGACAGTGCAGCACTCCCTCCATACTGACCCTCTGACAGTGCAGCACTCCCTCAGTACTGACCCTCTGACAGTGCAGCACTCCCTCAGTACTGACCCTCTGACAGTGCAGCACTCCCTCAGTACTGACCCTCTGACAGTGCAGCAGTCCCTCAGTACTGACCCTCTGACAGTGCAGCACTCCCTCAGTACTGACCCTCTGACAGTGCAGCACTCCCTCAGTACTGACCCTCTGACAGTGCAGCACTCCCTCAGTACTGACCCTCTGACAGTGCAGCACTCCCCCAGTGCTGTATTCCCTCAGGACTACTTGCAGAGCTATGTTTGCTTTGTCAAATCCTGGATCTCCCGCCCTAACAGCACAGTGGGTGTACCTGTACCACATGGGCTGCAGTGGTTCAAGAAGAAAGCTGACCATCGCGTTCTCAAGGGGCAGTTAGGGATGAGCAATAAATGCTGGTTCTGAAGGAGTCACATTTGTGTGATAATAAATGCTGCCGTTGCCCGTGAGGAAATGCCCTGTACACAATGCCTACAGATCACCAAGGGATTGGTTTTATTACTCCCACAGATAAAACAGATGACCACACGTTACTATGGTTACTGAACCACATACGACTGGGAATCCCGGAGCTGATCATCCAGATTCGGCATCACAAACACACCAACGTTTATGCATTCTTCGTGACAGCAACCTATCAGAAGTAGGTGGGAGCTGGGTACTGTGTGAGTGTGTTTCAGTGAGCTGGGGGCTGTATTGGGTGAGGGGTGTCTGTATGTCGGATGTGTGTGGGAGAGGTGGTCCTGGCTGGGGGGCAGCACGGGATGTGTACAGGAATCAAGGGGGGAGGGGGTGGATTGTACGGGTGCTGTCTATGCTCCCTGCGCACACTGGACCTTTCTGGGGTGTGATCGGTGACCGCGCTCTCTCCATTTCTGCCTGTAGTTTACTCCGAGGAGCTGAGGAGACGAGCCTGCGGAAACCAGTGAAGGAAGAGTTTGGGGGAGGGTCCAGGGCATTTTCCTGCGAGGAGGATTACATCTACGAAAACATTGAAAATGAAATCTATTTCTTCACTTCTCAGGTGAGGCAGCCTGGACTTTCACCAGCAGTCCCATTGGCAGAGGTACTTCTATCACAACAGCACAAAATACCCTCCTTCAGATTTAAGCGCAGAATCCAGGCTCCTGGTGCAGTGCTGAGGGAGCGCTGCATTGTCTGAGGTGCCGGCTTTCAGATGAGACGATAAACCGAGGCGACCACCTGTCCTCTCAGGTATATGTGAGCGATCCCACAGCCACCATTTCAAAGGAGACCATGGGAGTTCTCCCCAGTGTCCTGGCCCAACAGTATCCATCAGGCAACAGCTGTGTGATTCGCTGACAGCGGGAATCTTTACTCCTGCCGCTTGTCAATGGGATTTCCCATTGAAGACACCCCTCACTGCCAGGAGACCCACGGGCGGGAGTGCGCAGCTGACGGGAAGAGAGATTCCCAAGAGCCAGAGAATTTGGGCCGATATCTGTCACTGCTGTTTGTGGAGTTTGCTGTGTTAACATTAGTTGTTCTGTTTGCTACATTACAGCAGGAACTGCTCTTCAAAGTCCTCCCACTCTGTGTCTGTCTGTGTGTCTCTCTCTGTCACTGTGTCTCTCTCTCTCTCTCTCTGTCACTGTGTCTGTCTGTATCTCTCTCTGTGTCTGTATCGCTCTCTCTCTCTGTCAATGTCTGTCTGTATCTCTCTCTCTCTCTGTGTCACTGTGTCTGTCTGTATCTCCCTCTCTGTCTGTATCGCTCTCTCTCTGTCACTGTGTCTGTCTGTATCTCTCTCTCTGTCACTGTGTCTGTCTGTAACTCTCTCTGTCTGTATCTCTCTCTCTCTGTCACTGTGTCTGTCTGTATCTCTCTCTGTCACTGTGTCTGTCTGTATCTCTCTCTCTGTCACTGTGTCTGTCTGTATCTCTCTCTCTCTGTCTGTCTGTACCTCTCTCTCTCTGTCTGTCATTGTGTCTGCCTCTCTCTGTCTGTCTGTATCTCTCTCTCTCTCTCTCTCTCTGTCACTGTGTCTGTCTGTAACTCTGTCTGTCTGTATCTCTCTCTCTGTCACTGTCTGTAACTCTCTCTGTCTGTCTATGTATCTCTCTCTCTCTCTGTCACTGTGTCTGTCTGTATCTCTCTCTGTCTGTATCTCTCCCTCTCTGTCACTGTGTCTGTCTGTATCTCTCTCTGTCACTGTGTCTGTCTGTATCTCTCTCTCTCTCTGTGTCACTGTGTCTGTCTGTATCTCTCTCTGTGTCTGTATTGCTCTCTCTCTCTGTCAATGTCTGTCTGTATCTCTCTCTCTGTCACTGTGTCTGTCTGTATCTCCCTCTCTGTCTGTATCGCTCTCTCTCTGTCACTGTGTCTGTCTGTATCTCTCTTTCTCTGTCTGTCTGTACCTCTCTCTCTCTCTGTCTGTCATTGTGTCTGCCTATCTCTGTCTGTCTGTCTGTATCTCTCTCTCTGTCACTGTGTCTGTCTGTAACTCTGTCTGTCTGTATCTCTCTCTCTCTCTCTCACTGTGCCTGTCTGTAACTCTGTCTGTCTGTATCTCTCTCTCTGTCACTGTCTGTATCTCTCTCTCTGTCACTGTGTCACTGTGTCTGTCTGTATCTCCCTCTCTGTCTGTATCGCTCTCTCTCTGTCACTGTGTCTGTCTGTATCTCTCTTTCTCTGTCTGTCTGTACCTCTCTCTCTCTCTGTCTGTCATTGTGTCTGCCTCTCTCTGTCTGTCTGTCTGTATCTCTCTCTCTGTCACTGTGCCTGTCTTTAACTCTGTCTGTCTGTATCTCTCTCTCTGTCACTGTCTGTATCTCTCTCTCTGTCACTGTCTGTAACTCTGTCTGTCTGTATCTCTCTCTCTGTCACTGTCTGTAACTCTCTCTGTCTGTCTGTGTATCTCTCTCTCTCTGTGTCACTGTATCTGTCTGTAACTCTGTCTGTCTGTATCTTTCTCTGTGTCACTGTGGCTGTCTGCATTTCTCTCTATGTTTGTATCTCTCTCTCTCTCTGTCACTGTGTCTGTCTGTACCTCTCTGTCTGTCACTGTGTCTGCCTCTCTCTGTCTATCTGTATCTCTCTCTCTCTCTGTCACTGTGTCTGTTTGTAACTCTCTCTGTCTGTATCTCTCTCTCTCTGTCACTGTGTCTGTCTGTATCTCTCTCTCTCTGTCACTGTGTCTGTCAGTATCTCTCTCTCTCTGTCACTGTGTCTGTCTGTATCTCTCTCTCTCTGTCACTGTGTCTGTCTGTATCTCTCTCTCTCTGTCACTGTGTCTGTCTGTATCTCTCTCTCTCTGTCACTGTGTCTGTTTGTAACTCTCTCTGTCTGTATCTCTCTCTCTCTGTCACTGTGTCTGTCTGTATCTCTCTCTCTCTGTCACTGTGTCTGTCAGTATCTCTCTCTCTCTGTCACTGTGTCTGTCTGTATCTCTCTCTCTCTGTCACTGTGTCTGTCTGTATCTCTCTCTCTCTCTCTGTCACTGTGTCTGTCTGTATCTCTCTCTCTCTGTCACTGTGTCTGTCTGTATCTCCCTCTCTGTCACTGTGTCTGTCTGTATCTCTCTCTCTGTCACTGTGTCTGTCTGTATCTCTCTCTCTCTGTGTCACTGTGTCTGTCTGTATCTCTCTCTCTGTCACTGTGTCTGTCTGTATCTCTCTCTCTGTGTCACCATGTCTGTCTGTATCTCTCTCTCTGTCACTGTGTCTGTCTGTATCTCTCTCTGTCACTGTGTCTGTCTGTATCTCTCTCTCTCTGTCACTGTGTCTGTCTGTATCTCTCTCTCTCTGTCACTGTGTCTGTCTGTATCTCTCTCTCTCTGTCACTGTGTCTGTCTGTATCTCTCTCTCTGTCACTGTGTCTGTCTCTCTCTCTCTCTCTGTCACTGTGTCTGTCTCTATCTCTCTCTCTCTGTCACTGTGTCTGTCTGTATCTCTCTCTGTCTGTCTGTATCTCTCCCTCTGTCTGTACCACTTTCTCTCTCTCTCTGTCACTGTGTCTGTCTCTCTCTCTGTCTGTCTGTATCTCTCTCTCTGTCTGTCTGTACCACTTTCTCTCTCTCTCTGTCACTGTGTCTGTCTCTCTCTCTCTGTCTGTCTGTATCTCTCTCTCTCTCTCTCTGTCACTGTGTCCGTGCATTTCTCTGTCTCTCTCTCTCCCTCTTTCCCTCCCTGTGTCTGTATCTCTCTCTCTCTCTCTCTCACCAACCTCTCTGATTATGAACCACTCTATCATTATTACCTATAAAATGTGTTGTGACTGACTCCTTTCCCATTGGCTCTGCTTCATGCTTAATCCCCCGAACAATTAATCATTGCGGGTACACATACCTCAGAGAGTGCGAATAGGGCACCCCGATTGCACCCACTGTTGCCTCCTCTGTCACTTTCCCTGCCAGAGAGAGAGAGCTGTGTCTGCAGCCAATGCAGAAATTCCAAGTTGACTTTTGAAGTGCATGTGTTATAGCTGCTCAATCGAGCGGAGCTTAGGGAGCTGCTGACTGAACGGGGGTCACAGTGCAAAGGGAAGTTGGGTGAATACATGAGGGAAAGAGGATTAGAGAATAGGATGAAGAGGGGTGCGAGGAGGTTCCCGTGCAGCATAAACCAGCATAGAATAGTCGGGCCGAATGGCCTGTTCCAGCGCTGTAAAATTCAAAGTAACTGGGTGTAACTCTGCTGAATCCTCTCGAGCCTGGATTAGAAATAAATGGTTCGAGGTATTGTTTGAAACAAAACAAAATGAAAATTCCTCGTGTCTTCACAGGAGCGACAGAGTATTATCAGGTACTGGCTCGAGAACCTTCGAGCAAAGCAAGGAGAAAATCTGCATAATATCCACTTCCTGGAAGGGCAGCCAATCAGTAAGTAGCATCTCAGCTAACTCAGCTCAGGTTTAGCTCACTCAGCTAAATCGCTGGCTTTTAAAGCAGACCAAGCAGGCCAGCAGCACGGTTCGATTCCCGTACCAGCCTCCCCGGACAGGCGCCGGAATGTGGCGACTAGGGGCTTTTCACAGTAACTTCATTGAAACCTACTCGTGGCAATAAGCGATTTTCATTTCATTCATCAGCGAGGGCTCAGAGGTCTGTGGAAATTCTGTTTGCAAGTGAGGTTATATCCCCCAACACACAACAGGCCATACATGCTATCCAGTACTGTCGCCCTCCCTCCAGAGCCTTGGCCCCGACGTCTGTGCTCAAAGGTGCTAAATCATCTTCCAGTTTGATTCTGAACTTTCCTTCAAGCTCGCAATGTAATTACGGGTCCCTTTGTGTCCATCCCCTCTCACTGGTCCATCGCTAACTGACTGGGCACCCCTTTACCAGTATTACCCAGGCTCACACATCACCAATTAATGTGGTATCAGGCATGTCTCCATTGGTAGCTCTCTCAACGTCAGATGATGAGGAATATAGGAAGCAGCACAGTAGTTAGCACTGTTGCTTCACAGTGCCAAGGTCCCAGGTTCGATTCCCAGACTGTCTGTGCGGTGTCTGCACCTTCTCT
Organism: Scyliorhinus canicula; assembly: GCF_902713615.1. NCBI lineage: Eukaryota > Metazoa > Chordata > Chondrichthyes > Carcharhiniformes > Scyliorhinidae > Scyliorhinus > Scyliorhinus canicula. The sequence continues at coordinate 113,273,425 of NC_052163.1, read as the reverse complement.
CCGTGTCTGCGTGAGTTTCCTCCGGGTGCCCCGGTTTCCTCCCACAAGTCCCGAAAGATGTGTTGTTAGGTGAATTGGACATTCTGAATTCTCCCTCTGTGTACCCGAACAGGGGCCGGAGTGTGGCGACTAGGGGCTTTTCACAGTAACTTCATTGCAGTGTTAATGTGAGCGTACTTGTGACAATAAGGTTTATTACATTGGAAGAGGAGTAGGCCATTCAGCCCATCGAGCCTATTCCACCATTTAATACAATTATGACTGTTTGGACATTTCAATACCTTTTACACCCACTATCCCCAATAACCCTTCCTTTTATTGTTATTCAGAAATCAGAATGTCTGATTCAAACACACTCAGTGACTGAGCTTCCACAACCCTCCCTGGTCGCAAATTCAAAGATTCATAACCCTTTGTGTAAAGACATCTCCTCATGGGTGGGAATGTTGGGGGATGGGTGGGAATGTTGGGGGATGGATGGAAATGTTGGGGGACGGGTGGGAATGTTTGGGGATGGGTGGGAATGTTGGGGGATGGGTGGGAATGTTGGGGGATGGATGGAAATGTTGTGGGACGGGTGGGAATGTTTGGGGATGGGTGGGAATGTTGGGGGATGGGTGGGAATGTTGGGGGATGGGTGGGAATGTTCAGGGATGGATGGGAATGTTGGTGTATGGGTGGGAATGTTGGGGGATGGATGGGAATGTTGGGAAACGGGTAGGAATGTTGGGAGACGGGTGGGAATGTTTGGGGATGGGTGAGAATGTTGGGGGTGGGTGGGAATGTTGGGGGAATGGTTGGGAATGTTGGGGGTTGGGTGGGAATGTTGGGGGTTGGGTGGGAATATTGGGAGATGGGTGGGAATGTTAGGGGATGGGTGGGAATGTTGGGGGACAGGTGGGAATGTTGGGAGATGGGTGAGAATCTTGGGGGATGGGTGAGAATCTTGGGAGATGGGTGGGAATGTTGGGGGTGGGTGGGAATGTTGGGGGATGGGTGGGAATGTTGGGTGGGAACCTTGGGGGAATGGGTGGGAATGTTGGGTGTTGGGTGGGAATGTTGGGGGATGGATGGGAATGTTGGGAAATGGGTGGGAATGTTGGGGGACGGGTGGGAATGTTTGGGGATGGGTGAGAATGTTAGGGGGGTGTGGAAATGTTGGGGGAATGGTTGGGAATGTTGGGGGTTGGGTGGGAATGTTAGAGGTTGGGTGGGAATATTGGGAGATGGGTGGGAATGTTAGGGGATGAGTGGGAATGTTGGGGGACAGGTGGGAATGTTGGGAGATGGGTGAGAATCTTGGGAGATGGGTGGGAATGTTGGGGGTGGGTGGGAATGTTGGGGGTTGGGTGGGAATGTTGTGTGGGAATCTTGGGGGAATGGGTGGGAATGTTGGGTGTTGGGTGGGAATGTTGGGGGATGGGTGGGAATGTTGGGTGTTGGATGGGAATGTTGGGGGATGGATGGGAATGTTGGGGGATGGGTGGGAATGTTGGGGGAATGGGTGGGAATGTTGGGTGGGAATGTTGGGTGGGAATGTTGGGGGAATGGGTGAGAATCTTGGGGGATGGGTGGGAAAGTTGGGAGATGGGTGAGAATCCTGGGGGATGGGGGACAATCTTGGGAGATGGGTGGGAATGTTGGGGGATGGGTGGGAATGTTGGGGGATGGGTGAGAATGCTGGGTGGGAATGTTGGGGGACGGGAGGGAATGTTGGGTGTGGGTGGGAATGTTTGGGGATGGGTGGGAATGTTGGGGGATGGGTGGGAATGTTGGGGGATTGGTGGGAACGTTGGGTTGGAATGTTGGGTGTTGGGTGGGAATGTTGGAGGCTGGGTGGGAATGTTGGGTGTTGGGTGGGAATGTTGTGGGATGGGTGGGAATGTTGGGGGATTGGCGGGAATGTTGGGTTTTGGGTGGGAATGTTGGGGGATGTGTGGGAATGTTGGGTGGGAATGTTGGGGGATTGGTGGGAATGTTGGGTTTTGGGTGGGAATGTTGGGTGGGTATGTTGGGGGATTGGTGGGAATGTTGGGTGTTGGGTGGGAATGTTGGGTGGGAATGTTGGGTGTTGGGTGGGAATGTTGGGGGATTGGTGGGAATGTTGGGTTTTGGGTGGGAATGTTGGGTGGGAATGTTGGGTGTTGGGTGGGAATGTTGGGTGGAAATGTTGGGGGGTCGGTGGGAATGTTGGGGGTAGGAATGTTGGGGTGGGTGAATGTGGATCCAGGGGAGTGAATTCCTGAGTCCTGCTGAATCTGACTACTCTGCGTTATGTCCAGTTGCAGAGCTCCTGACCCGAGGGATTATTCAGCAAGTCTTTCCCATCCATGAACAGCGCATCCTTAATCGACTGGTGAAATCGTGGGTTCAGGCTGTCTGTGAGTCACAGCCTGTAGGTATGTACAGGTGATGCTGTTTACAGAATTATTGTGCTTTTTAAGTGAAAAATCAACTAACATTTCAGGAGTAGGAAGACCTGTTTCAGTCGACAATCCACAGACTGATCACTAAATCTTTATTTGTATAATGTTTTCTTCCAGTCTTTTTAAGCTTGCTGTGTCTGGCACAGTCTGGCCTCCTGCACCAAGGGACCTTCCTGGTGCTCTGCACTGTGGGGCTTTTTCAACATACAAACATAGAAAATAGAAGGCAGAAGGAGGCCATTCGGCCCTTTGAGTCTGCTCGTCCATTCATTATGATAATTGCTGATCATCCACCTCAATAGCCTGCTCCCACCTTCCCCCGAATATCTTTTGATCCCCTTCACTCCAAGTGTTACATCTAACTGCTTCTTGAAAACTGTTCTGGCCTCAACCTTTCTGTGGTAGTGAATTCCGCAGGCCGACCACTCTCTGGGTGTAGAGACTTGTACTCATCTCAGTCCTAAATGGTCTACCGAATATCCTCAGACTGTGACCCCTGGTTCTGGACACCCCCACCATCGGGAGCATCCTTCTTGCATCTACCCTGTCCAGTCCTGTTAGAGTTTTACAGGTTTCTATCAGATTCCCCCTCATTCTTCTGAACTCCAGCGAATACAATCCTAACTGACTCAATCTCCCCTCGTACATGCGCTCTGCCATTTCTGGAATCAGTCTGATAAACCTTCTCTGCACTCCCTCTGTAGCAAGAACATCCTTCCTCAGATAAGGGGATGAAAACCGCGCATAATATTCCAGGTGTGGTCTCACCAAGACCCTGTATAGTTGCAGCAAGACATCCTGCTCCTGTACTTGAATCCTCTCGGTATTAAAGCCAGCGTACCATTTGCCTTCTTTACTGCCTGCTGCACCTACATGCTTACTTTCAGCAACTGGTGTATGAGGACACGCTGATCTTGTTGCACATACCCTCTCCTAATTTAGAGCTATTCAGATAATAGTCTGCCTTCCCATTTTTGCTACCAAAGTGGATAATCTCACATTTAACCCTGTCTGATCCTGCAACTATTTCATAAGTGCTCGGCATTAAAATCCGTGATAATAGATTTTAGAATTTTCTCTGCTATCGACAACAGACTGACTGGTCTATAATTCCCTTTTTTCTCTCAACTTCACTTTTTAAATGGTGGGCTGCCCTCCAATCTGTAAGAACTGTCCCAGAGTCTAAAGAATCCGGGAAGATGATCACCAATGCATCTGCTCTTTCCAGAGGTACTTCTTTAAGGTTATAAGGCCGAGAGGATTTATCAGCCTTCAATCCCATCAATTTCCCCATCACAATTTCTCCGCTAATACTGATCTCCTTCAGTTCCTCCCTTTCACTAATCCCTGTGCTCCCCAACATTTCTGGTGTCTTGCTTGGGTCCTCCTTTGTGAAGACAGAACCAAAGTATGTATTTAGTTGGTCAGCCATTACTTAGTTCTCCATTAATAAATTCCCCTGTTTCTGACTGTAAGGGCCCTACATAGAACATAGAACAGTACAGCACAGAACAGGCCCTTCGGCCCTCGATGTTGTGCCGAGCAATGATCACCCTACTCATCCCCACGTATCCACCCTATACCCGTAACCCAACAACCCCCTCCCACCTTACTTTTTAGGACACTACGGGCAATTTAGCATGGCCAATCCACCTAACCCGCACATCTTTGGACTGTGGGAGGAAACCGGAGCACCCGGAGGAAACCCACGCACACACGGGGAGGATGTGCAGACTCCGCACAGACAGTGACCCAGCCGGGAATCGAACCTGGGACCCTGGAGCTGTGAAGCATTTATGCTAACCACCATGCTACCGTGCTGCCCCCTACATTTGGCCCTACATTTGGCCCTACATTTGGCTTCACCAATCTTTTTCTCTTCACATACCTATAGAAACTTTTAGAGTCAGTTTTTATGTCTGCACAAGCTTACTTTCATACTTTATTTCCCCTTTTTAAAAATTAATTTAGAGTAACCAATTATTTTTTTTTCCAATTAAGGGGCAATTTAGAGTGGCCAATCCACCAACCCTGCACATCTTTGGGTTGTGGGGGTGAAACTCACACAGACACGGGGAGAATGTGCAAACTCCACACGGACAGTGACACAGGGCCGGGATTCGAACTCGGGTCACCAGCGCCGCAGTCCCAGTGCGCCACATGCTGCCCTTATTTCCCCTTTCTAAGAAAATATTTTTATTAAAAGCTTTTCCATTAGAACAAAAGCGTATTACAATATAGTACAAAACAGATGCTTCAAGTAATGATATAAAAGAACACAATTAACGAACAAGAACACATCGAATCCGACCCCCAGCCCTATATTGTACTAAACAAAACGGCTTGAATAGCTGATGGTAACTAACTCTTTAAAAAATGAAATGAATGGCCGCCATGTTAGCTAGAACCTTTCTACTGACCCCCAAATGGTATACCTGACCGCCTCCAAATGTAGAAACTCCAGGCCGAGGCATTGGGTGGAGTAGGAGATCTCCATACCAGCAGAACTCGCCTCCAGGCAGTTAGCGAGGCAAAGGCGAGGAAATCCACCTTGACCACCGTCTGCAACACTGGCGAGCCGCAGCAGACAAGACTCCAGCCCGACATTAAGAATCTCTGACATGGTGTTAAAGAAAGTGACCAAGAAGCTTAACAACGTGGGACACGACCAGAACATATGCATATGATTAGCCGGTCCGAAATAAAAGAGGACATTAACTTGTTACCTCTGGCAAAAAAAGATTTAGGGAGAAAAGTCGGGGGACACTGTAAAAGAAATAAAGACCTCGAGACGACATTCGTTTTAATAGTTTGGACCCTGCCCGCCAAGGACAGGGAAAGTTATCCCACTTCAGATTTGACCCCGTTCAATAGACTACTATCATTTAATTTTTGGAACGAGACCCAAACGTGGGCCACCCAGATTCCCAGATGACGCAGCTAGACCTGGCCAGGTGAAAAGGCAACATCACCAGATAGGCTCCCTCCCCAGGGGATTAACAGGAAATTATTCACCCTCCAAATTCAACCTATACCCAGAGAAGGAGCCAAAATTCCTAAGTAGTTTCATGATCTCATCCATAGTGGAAACTGGGTCCGTAATATAAAGAAGCAGATCATCTGTATACAAAGGCACCCTATGCTCCCTCCCTCCCCAACTTATCCCCTTCCCTTTACTGGTGGATCTTAACTTTATGGCCAGTGATTCACGACCACGACAATCAAACACATTCTCACCTAGTTTCCTTTATTTAGATTCAGGACCTAGTCTCAGAATTAACTACGTCACTCTCCATCTTAAACCATAGACTTCCTACAGTGCAGAAGGAGGCCATTCAGTCCATCGCATCTGCATCGATCCTCTGAAAGAGCACTCTACGTAGGCCCACTCACCCACGCTGTCACCGTAACTCCACCTAACCTGTACTTCTTTGGGCACTAAGGGGCAATTTTAGCATGACCAATCCACCTAACGTAAACACCTTTGGACTGAGGGAGGAAACCAGAGCATTTGGAGGAAACTCACGTATACATGGGGCGAAAGTGCAAACTCCACACAGACAGTAACCCAAGGCTGGAATTGAACCTGGGTCGGGTCCCTGGCGCTGTGAGGCAGCAGTGCTAACCACTGGGCCACCGTGCTGCCCAATCTTGATGAAAAATTCTCTTGTATTATGGTCGCTCATCCCCAAGGGCCTTCGCACAACTAGATTGTCAATGATTACTTCCTCATTACACAATAACAAGCCTAGAATGGCCTGTTCTCTGGTTGGTTGATCAACATACTGACGTTGAAAGCCATTGTGTGGACACTCCAGTGCACCAGGAGTCTAGGCCCTTTGCGAGGGTCTTTGTTGTGCCTCTGAATTCCTGTGTATTTTAAGCTGATGAATCTGTCTTCTCTTTCTTCTGCTGCAGATGAGATCTGTGAATATTTTGGGGTTAAAATCGCGATGTATTTCTCCTGGCTCGGATACTACACATGGTGCATGATTTACCCAGCTGTGATAGGTCTCGGACTCTGGACATTTACAGAGTCTGACCAGGTAGAGTTTGCAATGAATGGTTTGCCTCACGTACAAAGGCCAGAAGTCACTCCTGAATTTTCATTGAAGCGAGTAGACGATGGAAGCATACCCTTTGAACACCACGGTTTATAAGATAATAGGGGAAGCTCAACTGTATTCTCGGTGAAGGATCGTTCTTATTTGCCACTGCCCTTTAGGCATCCACCGCAGCTCAGTGGATAGCATTTTCACCTCTGATCCCTGAAGGTTATGGGTTCACGTCCCGCTCCCGCGACTTGAATACAAGTTCTATCGAACCCCAGTACTAATACTGAGGTATGGAAAGAGCCATCAAGTCGGTGCCAGCTCCCTACGGTGACCCTATGGGTTTAACTGCTCACCCAATATTTCCTTTTGAAATCATTGATCGTCTTCGCTACCACCCGCATAGACAATAATTTCCAGCTTGTTAACATTTGCAGCGTGAAAAGGTCCTTCTTCATAGCCCCCTGCAACACCTGCACTAAACCTTAAAGCTCTGTTCCCCAGAGTCCATGTACCATTTGCTAATGTGAAGAGGTTTTCTTTGTTTGCCTTATCGAAACCTGTCGTAGTCTTGCCTTTTGAAAGAGACATTCAACCAAAGTGCGACCCCCGCTCTTTGAAAGATGCCTAAGATCCTATGGCCCTATTTGAAAGAAGAGCTCTGGCTAATATTTATCCTTCAATCAACATCTCCAAAAAAATCTAGTCATTTATCATTGTTTTTTTATGGGATGTTGCTGTGCGCCAATCAGCTGCTGCGTTTCCCACATTACGACAGTGCCCATCCTACGCTTCAAGAGTATGTCATTGGCTAGAAAGCACTTTGGGATGTCCTGAGGTCATGGTAGCGTGCTATATAAATGCAAGTTTTCTTTCTTTAACAGACCAGCCGTGATGTGATCTGTGTGGCTTTTGCCCTGTTTAATGTTGTGTGGACCACCTTGTTTCTGGAAGGTTGGAAGCGTCAGAGCGCGGAGCTTGCTTACAGATGGGGCACGTTAGACCGGCCAGCAGAGCTTATCGAGGAGCCCAGGACCCAGTTCAGGGTGAGCGGTGACGCAAATATCTGGGGGTTGCTGAGGAACATGCGGCTGGGCGGTGGGGAATTCACCCCCAGGGCTATGTTCATACACGTGATACAAAGTACATCAATGTGGGATCCAAAATATCAACCACAGAGAATTTACACCACAGAAACAGGCCATTTGGCCCTACTTGTCTATGCTGGTGTCTACACTCTCCACAAGCCTTCTCCCACCCACTTCATCTCACCCTATCTTTTATTCCCTTCTCCTTCACGTGTTTATTCAGCGTCCCTTATAATGTATCTATACCATTCACATCAGCCGCTCCCTCTGGTAGCAAGTTCCACAATCTCACCACACTCCGGATAAAGAAGGTTCTTCTGAATTCCTGAATACATTTGTTAATGCCTACTTTATATTTTAAGCCTCTAATTCTCTTTAAGTTGTATTAACATCGACTAAAGATGGTCTTGCCCCATTTATAACCTGCTGCCATGTAAATATTGAGGGCAAATAAACCCAACTCGGGGCTCATTGACCTCCGAACTCTGTTACTGAATCTTTCTGTGCTGTAGCAGGTCAAGAGGCGATATGCCCATTGAGCCAGTGGTTCTCACAAAGGTGGAAGGAGATTCAGGCCAAGCATAAGCATCAGCACTGGGCAGTTGTATGGCCTCTGTGCTGTAAGATTCTATCAAAGGAACCTACCCCTTTGTACGGATTGTAATCATGTGTGGCCCAGACCATTGAACTGAAGAAGAACAAGTTCTCCCCGGTGAACTGTCCAAAATGTCTCAAACGACATCAGCAAAAACCAGATTATCTTGCCTTATTTCATTACTGTTTGTGGGAGCTTCCTGTGCATAAGTTGGCTGTTGCTGTTCCTGCATTACAACAGTGATTACACTTGAAATTATGTAAGGCACTTTGGGCTGTCCTGGGGTAAAAGACTTTGAAATGGAAGCTTTTTTTAGGGTGGCAGAGGTGCCTGAATTAGGGAAGTGTTCTACTCCTGACATGAATGTTCCTCACCTTGACAAGCATTCATGAGGGGCTGGTTTAGCTCAGTGGGCTCGACAGCTGGTTTGCGATGCAGAACAAGGCCAGCAGCGTGGGTTCAATTCCCATACCAGCTGAGAATTCTGAATTCTCCCCCTGTGTGCCTGAGCAGGTGCTGCAATGTGCTGACTAGGGGCTTTTCACCGTAACTTCATTGCAGTGTTAATGTAAGCCTACTTGTTTATTTATGTTTTATTATTAAGTTATCCCACCATTTGTTGCACAATATTTTTAACGCTTCTCATCTCTCTTTCCTGGCAGGGTGTGAAGCGAGTTAGCCCAGTTACAGGTTGCGAGGACTTCTATTACCCGCCTTGGAAACGGAGGTTGTTCCAATATTTTGTCAGTCTTCCAGTGTGTCTCTTCTGTCTCTGTATGGTCTTCCTGATCATGTTAATCTGCTTTGAACTGCAGGTCAGTAACAGGCACCTGTTGAGGCTCTTCTGTCGAAACATTGTGATGAACCATCTGTGTGGTTGTGTACAACATAGGCTCAGAACGATTGTCATTATGCTGCTGAGTGCAAGCAGCTGCTTTAGAAAAGTGTAATGGCAAATCTCAACAGCGAGATACTGACCGAGTCTACATTCCAAAGGACATTCTGGGCGGGATTTTCCCATGGGAGCGATCCTCCAGCCGTGATGGGCCAGAAAAGCTGTGGCGCAGTGCGGACAATGAAAGCTGGGAGACCCCGACCCCGGGATCTACCCGGCTCGCCACCCATTACCAGATTCAACACGATCCCGCGCGACCTTGTGATGTAAATCCCGCCCATTGTGGGCAGGATCACTTCTTGGCAAATCTGCATATCAGAGAGGGACAGTTAGTCTGACTCTAATGTGCAGATGTCCGAGGTACCTGAGCCTTTGGGATTCAATACCTTTGCTTCAGACACCTCGTGTGAGAGTTGTTCAGTACTGACTACGTGCTGAGGGACTTACTCAAGCTTGGGGCAGCTGCCGCCAAGGCGCAATGGGGAAAGGCCACTGTGTAAGGTCTTCCAACAAATGTACACCGAGGGGTGGGTAACAGTGTAAAACCCCTCGGGCTGGGTCATTAACACTCCAATGTACAAAAGGCATTGAGAGAAACATGACAATGTAAATACTTACGAAAGAATTGTAAAGTTAACAGGGAAACGTGCAGAATGTCATCCCAATTGAATGTAAGAAAGCTAAGTGAATGTGTAACTTTGATGGAAATGTGCAGTCACAGCAAATCAAAATGTTCTGTAATGTTTATTAGAGAATTTATGAATAAAGTATGCACACTGGGCTAAATCGCTGGCTTTTAAGGCAGGCCAGCAGCACGGTTCAAATCCCGTACCAGCCTCCCCGAACAGGCGCCGGAATGTGGCGACTAGGGGCTTTTCACAGTAACTTCATTGAAGCCTACTCGTGACAATAAGCGATTTTCATTTCAGTTCATTTTTTGAAAAAAAAACTGGTCTCCACAAATAGGGACTAGATGGAATGGCACTTGTGGAGGGGGGGGGGGGGTCTCCCAGGGGGTCGGAGGCCCCCAGATGCATGCCCTTTGGGCTGGGTTATACTCTGGCAGTGTCACATGGGTGCCAGCTTGGCACTGCCAAGGTGCCCGGGTGGCATTGCCAGCTGGCATGGGCACTGCCAGGGAGACAAGCTGTCATTTTCTGTGCATGTGTGATTAGGCCTGGGGTGCCCTGCATGGATGTTCCATAGTGAGTTCGGGCTGGGGGGTAGGTCAGGATCATTCCGGGGGCCTCGGAGATCAGAATGCCATTTAAAAACGGGGCTATGTGCGGCCTTGGACATGCATTCCCATTCAGGCCCCTTATACAACGCCAGTCACGTTGAAACGCCACATGTTTCTCATCGCTGTGAGCTACGGGAAACATGCAGCTAAACGCGCTCGCTCAGGGACTTTGTTCCCTTTTGGGAGAATCGTGCTTCACATTTTTTGACAGTTTTGGTTCCGATGTGAAAACCGGGGCGAATCCTGCTGGCGCCAACGCTGGCAAAACTCACCGTATGTTCAACCTTTTTAACAACATTTTTTTTTCTCCACGTGAATCACACAGCTTGCCCCTGATTCGCCCGTCCTAGGAAAATTTCACCTTTGTAACCAGTGGGGCGCTCCTTTTAAATGAGGGGAAGGTGGGATCAGGGTATTGAACTTGATGATCATAATGAATGGCAGAGCAGACTCGAAGGGCCAAATGGCCTCCACCAGCTTCTATCGCTGTGGGCATGAGCTCCATGGCTGTGGGCATGAGCTCCATGGCTGTGGGCATGAGCTCCATGGCTGAGGGCATGAGCTCCATGGCTGTGGGCATGACCTCCATGGCTGTGGGCATGACCTCCATGGCTGTGGGCATGACCTCCATGGCTGTGGGCATGAGCTCCATGGCTGTGGGCATGAGCTCCATGGCTGTGGGCATGACCTCCATGGCTGTGGGCATGAGCTCCATGGCTGAGGGCTCCACCTACATGGTGCAGGCACTGGTGGGAATCCACAAATGTCTGCGCCGGAGGATGACGGAGCTTCTGGACCTCACTCCAGCTGCCCCTCTGTCCCATGGCAGAGCCCAGGAGCCCCTGGGCATCTGAAGGGAAGGGCATCAGCAGGAGTGCAGCCTGGGGCCTTCCACCCAGGAGACCCTCGATGTGTTCAGCCCATCTGATACCTCCCTCGCTGTGAGCGAAACACCTCTCGCGCACTGCAACACCGGTGCTGCCCATGACCCTCAAGGTCCTGGCCCCACAAAGGGCGCCTGCCAAGGTCATCTCAGGCAACAGGGTGTGGAAGTCGGCAGACCGCCTCAACCCCAGCTGTGGATCATGGGGATACACCGAGACATAGTGGGAGGGTGAAGAAGACTAAGAAACAATGGGCACTTAGTGGGCACTGGTGAACCTAGTGAAAAGTCACTACTGTAAGAATTAGATGTCATTAAAAATCACTTTGTTCACCCTTAAAGAGCATCCACGCTATCATGTCATTACTACAGGGTTCATTGGTTCTAGACATTGGGGGCATAAGGGAATTTAGATCCATTAGTGCCTTTAACTTAGTTTAGTTTTTACCATTTTTGCCACATCTGGCTTTATCTGCTGGTACTCTTAAGTTTGTACGCGCTGTTCCTTCTTGCCACACTCTGGTTATCATTATCTTCTTGTCACTCTTTGTGGTACTGCAGCTCAACTCACCCCTTCTCTCCCACCATTTAGTTTAAAGCCCTCTCAACCACTTTAGTTATACAACTCTCTGAAATGAAATGAAAATGGCTTATTGTCACAAGTAGGCTTCAATGAAGTTACTGTGAAAAGCCCCTAGTCGCCACATTCCGGCGCCTGTTCGGGGAGGCTGGTACGGGAATTGAACCGTGCTGCTAGCCAGCCTTGGTCTGCATTCAAAGCCGGCTCTTTAGCCCTGTGCTAAACCAGCCCACTGGCCCCAGAGCAGGTGAAACCTGTCCAATGGTACAGCTCCCATTTTCCTCAGCGCTGGTGCCAGTGCCTCCTGAATCGAAACCCATTTCGCCCACACCAATCTTTGAGCCACACGTTCATTTCTCCAATCTTATTTACCCTACCCCACCCCAATTGGCTCATAGCCCGGGTAATAATCCAGAGATTATTACCTTAGAGGTTCTGCTTTTGATTTGTCTTTAGCTGCTCATAATTCCTAAGCAGTCATTGGTGTCAATATGGACCATGACAACTGGATCCTTTCTTTCCACGACAAGTTCCTCTTCAGCTCCAAGCAGATGTCCTGAATCCTGGCACAGGGCAGCAGTCTGGTCTTTCTTTCTTGGCTTCAGAGAATTCCCCCTGACTATACTGTCCCCTACTACCACTACATTCCCTTTAACTATCATTCCCCCTCAATTGATTGGCCTCCCGTACCATGGTATCATGGTCATCCACCCTTCAGCTCTCCACCTTCATCCCCACAAGCTGCAATGATGTCAAACCTATTGGACAATCCTAAGTGTTGAGGCTCCTCCATGTCTACCTCTTCAATCCCCTTACCTGCATCACTTGCAGCCACACTCACCTGTCCCTGACCACTGACCAAATCAGAAGGTCCTAACCAAAGGGGTGTGACATTCTCCTGGAACAAAGTGTCCAGGTGACTTCCCCTTGCCTGATGTATCGCATTGTCTATATCCTGGCCTCCAACCCATGATTCTGAGACGTAGTTCCTCAAGCCACTAACACTTACTACTGTTTGCCCTCGATCACACCTGGCGTTCAAGAATTCCCACATTGTGTAGTTGCAACACATCACCTGCCCTGCCATTTTTATTATATTTTAATTAATTATTATTTTCTTCCTTAATTTATAATGAATAAACCCGACTACTCCCAAGGAGCACTGCTTTTGCAAGTACGCCTTGCTAATACTAATAAAAGCTTACAATTACTATTAAATTACCAGAGTTTTGAAAGATTAATGAGAAAAATCCTCAGCAAACAATCACTCAGCTGCTTCCTTTGCACCTAATACCCTGACCCACCAAATTCCCACATTCACACTCTGTGACTAGCTGCTGTGTTCACGCTTAATTACCAGGGCCCATGGCATTATTCAAAGAACAGCGGGGGGGGGGGGGGGAATTTCTATCCCTCAACCGCCATCACTTAACATCAGATTAACATGCTTAATGGCAGATGTTTGTATTGTTTTTTAAAATAAATTTAGAGTACCCAATTATTTTTTCCAATTAAGGGGCAATTTATCGTGGCCAATCCACCTAACCTGCACATCTTTTGGGCTGTGGGGGCAAAACCCACACAGACACAGGGAGAATGTACAAACTCCACACAGACAGTGACCCAGAGCTGGGATTCGAACCCGGGTCCTCAGCGCCGTAGGCAGCAATGCTAACCACTGTGCCACCGTGCTGCCCGATGTTTGTATTGTTGAGTTGCTGCCTTAGTGCCCTTCAGGGGAGCACGGTAGCACAATGGTTAGCACTGTTGCTTCACGGCGCCAGGGTTCCAGGTTCGATTCCCGGCTTGGGTCACTGTCTGCGCGGAGTCTGCACGTTCTCTCCGTGTCTACGTGAGTTTCCTCCGGGTGCTCCGGTTTCCTCCCACAAGTCCTGAAAGACATGCTTGTTAGGTGAATTGGACATTCTGACTTCTCCCTCTGTGTATCCGAACAGGCGCTGGAATGTGGCAACTAGGGGCTTTTCACAGTAACTTCATTGCAGTGTTAATGTAAGCCTTCTTGTAACAATAAAGATTATTATTACATAACAACAGTCACTACACCTCAATGATAATTCATGGCGTGTAGCGCCAACACAAAGGACTTTACACATCTCGTTTGTTCATAAAGTTCTTTCTGCTTCATTTTTTTAGGAATTTGTGTCAAGTATTCAAGAATTGCCACGGATAGTCACCTATTTTCCTAAAGTCCTTTTGGCTGTGGTGGTTACAATTCTTGACGATGTTTACAAGAAAATTGCCTACTGGTTAAATGACATGGGTATGTACCAAATACAAGTGGTTTTGGGGGGCGGGGGAGGGGGGGGGGACCCCCTGTGATGGGGCAAGTGGGCCATTCACAACCTCCCAAAGGTTTACTTTTCACAACTACTCTTCATTTCATCAAGGACTTCAGTAATGTGGTGGGACTGAAAGTAACTGGGATTGTTCTCCCTGGGGCAGAGAACGTTACAGGAAGATTTACGAGAGGTGTTCAAAATCAGGAGGGGTTTCAACAGAACGAATAAGGAGAAAGTGTTTCGAGTGGCAAAGGGATCAGTCACCAGAGGACAGAGATTTATGGGCAGCTCGATAGCACAGTGGTTAGCACAGTTGCTTCACAGCTCCAGCGACCCAGGTTCGATTCCCGGCTTGGGTCACTGTTTGCGCGGAGTCTGCACGTTCTCCCCGTGTCTGCGTGGGTTTCCTCCGGGTGCTCCGGTTTCCTCCCACAGTCCAAAGATGTGCAGGTTAGGTGGATTGGCCACGCTAAATTGCCCCTAGTGTCCAAAAAAGGTTGCGTGGATAGGGTGGAGGTGAGGGGATAGAGTGAAGGCTTGGGTAGGGTGCTCTTTCCAAGAGCCGGTGCAGACTCGATGGGCCGAATAGCCTCCTGCGCTGTAAATTCTATGATTCGCTGATGATGACTGGCAAAAAAAATGTAAAATGCAGAAATATATTCTACTCAGCGAATCTGATTGGTTTGGATATATCTGCAAAAAGCAAAAATGTACAGGCAATGCGGGAGGGGGAACGGGAACGATTGGAGGAATTTCTTCACTCAGAGACTGGTGAATCTTTGGAATTTTCCACCCGAGAGGGTTGTGGATGCTCCGTCTTTGGGAATATTCAAGGCTGAGATTGGCAGATTTTTGATCTCTCGAGGTGGCACAGTGGTTAGCACTGCTGCCTCACAGCACCAGGGACACGGGTTCAATTCCAACCTCGGGTGACTGTGTGGAGTTTGCTCGTTCTCCCCGTGTCTGTGTGGGTTTCCTCCGGGTGCTCCGGTTTCCCCCACCATTCCAAAGATGTGCAGGTTTGGTGGATTGGCCGTGATAAATTACCCCCTAGTGTCCAGGGATGTGCAGCTTAGTTAGGGTTACCGGGGATAGGGAAGGGGAGTAGCATAGGTAGGTGCCCTTTTGGAGGGTCAGTGCAGACTAGAATTTCTGCACTGCAGGGATTCTATGAATGAAGAGCTTTGGGGATAGGACAGAAAAGGGGAGCCGAGACAGAAGGTTAACCGTGATCTTATTGAATAGCAGAGCAAGCTTGAGGGGCCGAATGGCCAACTCCTGCTCCCAATTCATGGGTTCTTTTGTTTATATGTTGACGGCTCTTTAAAGTAGAGTAATGGGCCAAATGGGTTCCTTCGTACTTCAGAATTCCCAGATTGGGGATACTGATATTACCCTGCACTTTCTGGCACCTATAGAGTTCCGGCTTCCAACAACTTTTCATTAGCAGCAGAAGCAATTGTGAAAACTGAGACGTGATCCCACACACTTTGTTAATTTTAACTTTGAGAGGGCAGCATAGCGGCGCAGTGGTTACCACAGTTGCATCACGGCGCTGAGGTCCCAGGTTCCATCCCGGCTCTGGGTCACTGTCCGTGTGAAGTTTGCACATTCTCCCCGTGTCTGCGTGGGTTTCACCCCCACAACCCAAAGATGTGCAGGTTAGGTGGATTGGCCACGCTAAATTGCCCCTTAATTGGAAAAATTAATTGGATACACAAAAAAAAATTATCTTTGAGGTTGATAGAATTTTGCTCTCAAAAGAAAATTTAAAAAAAAACTAAATTTAGAGTGTCCAATTCATTTTTTCCAATTACAGGCCAATTTAGCATGGCCAATCCACCTACCCTGCACATCTTTGGGTTGCGGGGATGAAACCCACGCAAACACGAGGAGAACATGCAAACTCCACACGGTCAGTGACCCAGAGCCGGGATTGAACCTGGGATCTCGGCGCCGTGAGGCAGCAGGGCTAACCCACTGTGCCCCCGTGCTGCCCCGCTATCAAAAGATATTGAGGGATACTGTATGTAACAGAGTGAGGTAACAAATCAACCAGGATCTCACTGAATAGCGGTACATAGAACATAGAACAATACAGCACAGAACAGGCCCTTCGGCCCTCGATGCTGTGCCGAGCTTTGTCCGAAACCAAGATCAAGCTATCCCACTCCCTGTCATTCTGGTGTGCTCCATGTGCCTATCCAATAACCGCTTGAAAGTTCCTAAACTGTCCGACTCCACTATCACAGCAGGCAGTCCATCCTACACCCTAACCACTCTCTGAGTAAAGAACCTACCTCGGATATCCCTCCTATATCTCCCACCCCGAACCTTATAGTTATGCCCCCTTGTAACAGCTACATCCACCCGAGGAAATAGTCTCTGAACGTCTACTCTATCTATCACCCTCATCATCTTATAAACCTCTATTAAGTCGCCTCTCATCCTCCTTCGCTCCAATGAGAAAAGTCCTAGCTCCCTCAACCTTTCCTCATAAGTCCTACTCTCCAAACCAGGCAGCATCCTGGTAAATCTCCTTTGCACCCTTTCCAATGCTTCCACATCCTTCCTATAATGAGGTGACCAGAACTGCACACAATACTCCAAATGTGGTCTCACCATGGTCACGTATAGTTGCAGCATAACCCCACGGCTCTTAAACTCAAGCTAACACACTACAGCCCTTCTTCACAACTCTATCCACTTGAGTGGCAACCTTCAGAGATCTGTGGACATGAACCCCAAGATCTCTCTGTTCCTCCACATTCCTCAGAACCCTGCCGTTGACCCTGTAATCCACATTCAAATTTTTTCTACCAAAATGAATCACCTCGCACTTATCAGGGTTAAACTCTATCAGCCATTTTTCGGCCCAGCTCTGCATCCTATCAATGTCTCTTTGCAGCCTACAACAGCCCTCCACCTCATCCACTACTCCACCAATCTTGGTGTCATCAGCAAATTTACTGACCCTCCCTTCAGTCCCCTCCTCCAAGTCATTTATAAAAATCACAAATAGCAGAGGACCCAGCACTGACCCCTGTGGTACACCGCTGGTAACTGGTCTCCAGTCTGAAAATTTTGCATCCACCATCACCCTCTGTCTTCTATGTGATAGCCAGTTACTTATCCAATTAGCCAAATTTCCCTCTATCCCACACCTCCTTACTTTCTTCATTTACTTTCTTCATGAACCGACCATGGGGAACCTTATCAAACGCCTAACTGAAATCCATGTATACAACATCAACTGCTCTCCCTTCATCTACACGCTTAGTTACCTCCTCAAAGAATTCAATCAAATTCGTGAGGCAAGACTTAACCTTCACGAATCCGCGTTGACTATCCCGGATTAAGCTGCATCTTTCCAAATGGTCATTAATCCTATCCCTCAGGACCCTTTCCATTAACTTACCGTCCACTGAAGTAAGACTAACTGGCCTATAATTACTAGGGTCATTCCTATTCCCTATTTACAGGCGGGGAGGGTTCAATTACTCTTCTTCCACACGTTCGCCCAGCAATTGGGAGTTAGTGGAAGCAATGTAGCCCTAACTAGACGCGACTTGTGGAATTTTACAGCTCCTTGCCTCACTACATTGCAAATCCAGTGTGTCTACTCCAAGGAAAAATGGCCAAAGCAGTTTCCCCATCTGCCATTATTGCTTGCACTAGGTTGTTGCTGGACTTCATAAGTTAAGTTATATGTTGTTGGTCCATGTCACTGAAGTAATCTTTCCACCAAGATTTGTCTATCATCTATCTCCCAGTCAGATATCCCATAGAAAAGCGTCCTCTACATTAGTGTTCGTCCAATGAAATTCGCTGAAGAGCCACAGGTGTTGCTATGTGACTCTGCGTTTTAACCCACAGGTGTATATATTTCACATCTAGGCTGGATTTTCCCGCCCTGCCCGCCGCAAGAACGCCACAGGCGAGCCGCGTAGAATGAAAAACTCCATTGACTTCGAGCGGGATTCTCCTCTCGCTGGGCAGACGCAACCGGAGAATCCCGCTGACACTCCCAGTGCTGCGCTGAGGGAGTGCTGCACTACCGGAGATGCTGGGCGGGGTTTCCCGTGCAACCTGACGTGTGTTTCGCAGCGACAGAGGCAGCGCTCCATTGACAGGCGGCAGTATCTTTGCTCCCGCCGTTGTCAATGGGGTTTCCCATCAAATGAACCTTTCGCCGTTGGGAAACCCATAGCGGGATTCATTGCCGGCAGGATCAGTAGATCCCACCAGCGTGAAAGGCAGGAAAATTGAGACCACTGCCTTTCAGGTGAGACAGTAAACTGAGGTCCTATCTGCTCTCCAAGGTGGAAGTAAAGATCCCGTGTTATTGTCTAAAGAAGAGTCGGGAAGTTCTCCCTGTCACTGAATTTGATTGGATTAAATTTGTTTATTGTTCTACACGCAGCTCAGACAGGGGCTGGTCAGATAGGGGCTGGTTTAGCTCACTCAGCTAAATCGCTTGCTTACCAAGCAGGCCAGCAGCACGGTTCAATTCCCGTACCAGCCTCCCCTGACAAGCGCTGGAATGTGGCGACTAGGGGCTTTTCACAGTAACTTCATTGAAGCCTACTCGTGACAATAAGCGATTTTCATTTCATTTTTCATTTCAGATCATTCCGTATATGAAACGAAAATACATAATAGGGCAAACATAAAATACATAATGTAAATACAAAGACAGAGGCATCCGGTGAAGCATACAGGAGTGTAGTACTACTCAGTAGAGAAGATGTGTGATAAGATCAGATCAGTCCATAAGAGGGTCATTTAGGAGTCTGGTAACAGCGGGGAACAAGCTCTTTTTGAATCTGTTTGTGCGTGTTCTCAGACTTTTATATCTCCTGCCCGATGGAAGAAGTTGGAAGAGTGAGTAAGCCGGGTGGGAGGGGTCTTTAATTACGCTGCCCGCTTTCCCCCGGCAGCGGGAGGTGTAGACAGAGTCAATGGATGGGATTCAGGTTCGCGTGATGGACTGGGCTGTGTTCAAAACTCTCTGTAGTTTCTTACGGTCTTGGGCCGAGCAGTTGCCATACCAGGCTGTGATGCAGCCAAATAGGATGCTTTCTATGGTGCATGTGTAAAAATTGGTATGAGTCAATGTGGACATGCCGAATTTCCTTAGTTTCCTAAGAAAGTATAGGTGCTGTTGTGCTTTCTTAGTCGTAGTGTTGATGTGGGTGACCAGGACAGATTGTTGGTGATGTGCACACCTGGGAATTTGAAGCTGTCCACCATTTCCACCATTGATGCGGACAGGGGTGTGTACAGTACTTTGCTTCCTGAAGTCAATTGTTGCGGTGCAGTAAGAGACCATTTGGCCCATCCTATCTGCACTGATTCTCCGAATGGACCATTCCCCTGGCTTCTCCCCTGCAGATTCATTCTTTTGGATAACTGCCTAATTCCCTTTTGAATGCTTTGGTTGAATCTGCCTCCACCACAATCTAAGGCGGTACATTCCAGATATGCTCAAAAAGTTTTTTCTTATATCACTTTTGTTTCTTTTGCTAATTGCTTTAAAGCTGTGCCCTCTCATTCCCGATCTTTTGATCGGTTTCTCTGTCCAGACCCCTCCTAATTTTGAATACCTCTCTCAAAACTGCCCAAAGCCACCTTCTCTCAAAGGAAACCAGTCTTAACTTCTCCAATCTATCTTCATAACGGAAGTTCCTCATCCTTCCAACCATGTCCGTGAATCTTTTCTGCACTCTGTTGGATGCCTTCCTCAAGTGTGGTGACCAGAGCTGAACACAATACCCCAGCTGAGGCTGGACTAATGACCTATAAAATTCAACAGAGCTTCCCTGTTCTAATACTCCATACCCCTATTAATATGCCCTGTTCTGTCCAATGTTTAACTTTCAATCAGCATCTTTAAAACAGATTAGCCGATCGTTTATCACATTGCTGCTTGTGGGATCTTGCTGTGTGTAAATTGGCTGTCACATTTTCTACAATACAACAGTCAATATACTTCAAAAAGGTGCTTCATCCGTTGTCTTGAGGTTGTGAAAGGTGCTATATAAATGCAAGTTTTATTATATTTATCAAACACCATTCAATAACATTCACGTCAACTTTTAATTTGATCAATTTGCCAACTAAAACACAAAAAGTTTCTTTTTAAATAAATTTAGAGTATACAATTCTTTTTTTCCACTTAAGGGGCAATTTAGCATGGCAGAAACACCTACCCTACCCATCTTTTTGGGTTGTGGGGGGTGAGACCCACGCAGACATGGGGAGAATATGCAAACTCCACACGGACAGGTACCCGGGTCCTCGGTGCCCCGAGGCAGCAGTGCTAACCACAAACAAATCCACAAAAAGGTTAAGATCACAAGCGCAAAAAAAATCACAAACGCGCATACAATGCTGACATGATTTTGAATATCACATGACCAATCCAATAGCTCAAAACTAAGCATCCATGAGGCGCTGTGTATCATCGACAAGCAAAATTGTATTCCACCACAGCCCGTAACCTCGTAGCCTGGCATCTCCCTCAGTCACCATCATCGACGCACAAACATTACTGGTAAGTGGTTTCACTCTGGAACCCCACTCTCTAACCCAAGTTATCAATTCAAACCCAATTCAAACCAATTTTTCAACTTCCCAGATTCCAACTGGTTGAGTCACACCTCCTCCACAACCTGAAAATGAAAAAAAATTGCTTATTGTCATAAGTAGGCTTCAAATGAAGTTACTGTGAAAAGCCCCTAGTCGCCATATTCCGGCACCTGTTCGGGGGGGGGGGGGGGGGGGGTGGCTGGTACGGGAATTGAACTGTGCTGCTGGCCTGCCTTGGTCTGCTTTCAAAGCCAGCGATTTAGCCCTGTGCTAAACAGTGGTTAGCAACATTGCTTCACAGCTCCAGGGACCCATGTTCGATTCCCGGTTTGGGTCACTGTCTGTGTGGAGTCTGCACGTTCTCCCCGTGTCTGCGTGGGTTTCCTCTGGGTACTCCGGTTTCCTCCCACAAGCCCCGAAAGACATGCCTGTTAGGTGAATTGGACATTCTGAATTCTCCCTCTGTGTACGCGAACAGGCGCCGGAGTGTGGCGACTAGGGGATTTTCACAGTAACTTCATTGCCGTGTTAATGTGAGCCTACTTGTGACAGTAATAAAGATTATTATTATTGAGGATTAAAAGGTTAAATTATGAGAGCAGGTTGCACAATCTTGACTCGCCTTCCCTTGTGTAAGAATGATTAAGTGGTGATCTGACTGAGGCGTTTAAGATGATTAAAGGATTTGAAGGGGTTGATAGAGGGGAACCATTTCTGCAGTTGGGGCAGAGGGGGTGGTGGGGGAGTCGAAAACAAGGGGAAAGAACTATTGAGTTCACAGAAGCAGCAGCCAAACGGGAAGCATTGGGAATATAAGGTTTATTTACAGAGAAATGAAAAGACTATGTACACAGGTCCCGGAAGGGACTATGGCCCTGGCTCACACCCGGGCTGGATTTATATACTCTGATTTCCTCTCCCGCTGATAAGGTGGCTCCGCCCCACAGCGTGGAAGCTCATATTCCACGAGACTCACGGGGAGCCTAATGGGGCCATCCTCGTGGGTCCGTGTGTGTTACAACAAGAACCTTAAAGCTGGAGCCCAGGGGTGGTGGCAGGAAGCACCTCTTCACAGGAAGGCAAGTGGAATTCTGGAACTCTCTCCCACAAAAGGGGGCAATTGGACCTTTCATGCCTGAGATTGACAGATTTTTGTTGGACCCAAGGTTGATAAATGGAGTTGAGGTGCACATTAACCATTTGGATAGTGGAACAAACTGGAGGGGCTGAATGGTCTGCTCCTGTCCCTGTATTACGGAGGACTCCGCCTAGGCTGCACCCAGACAAACCTTTTGGAGTAATAACGTTTAATGGTTGGGGGAGAATTTTGGTGAGCTTGGGGGATGTTCCTGGTCTGCTGCCACCCTTACAGCTGTGTGCAGTAGCTTGTTCCAGCTCAGCGACCTGGCAAAAGCTCAATAATCGTGGGCAGCACGGTGGCGCAGTGGGTTAGCACTGCTGCCTCACGGCACCGAGGTCCCAGGTTCGATCCCGCCTCTGGGTCACTGTCCGTGTGGAGTTTGCACATTCTCCCCGTGTCTGCGTGGGTTTCGCCTCCACAACCCAAAGATGGGCAGGCTAGGTGGATTGGCCACGCTAAATTGCCCCTTAATTGGAAAAAATGAATTGGGTACTCTAAATTTTATTTAGCTCAATAATCCAGGGGTTTTTAGTTGCCCAAATACCTGAATGAAAGTATGGTCAATCAGTACAGGGTCAGCAGTGAGCTTGTAGGAAAGACGAGGGTTCACACAGAACCCCAATTCCTATCAGCCTGACTGCTGATTGCGTCCTAACCGGTATCGGAGGTTTCAGTGTCCTAACAATGTGTCTGAATCATCTTTCTCTATATTTCCTTCTTGCAGAGAACTACCGCTTACAGAATGCCTATGAGAAACACCTCATCATTAAACTAGTTTTGGTAAGTATCCTTTCGGGTGGAGCATTATACCGAATTTCCATCTATCGTAGAGTCAGTTACAGCACAAAAGGAGGCCATTTGGCCCATCAATTCCATGCCAGCATCCCAGACAACAATCCAATCAATCCCGCACCCCCCACCCCCGTTACCGATCCCCGTAACCCTGTGAGTTTATTTCCTTCAATTACCCACCCAACTTCCTTTTGAAGTCATTGATTGTCTCTGTCTCCATCATCATGGGCAATGAGTTCCAGGTCATTATCACTCCCCGCGGAAAAAAATTATTTCTTACACTCCCTCCCGAGTACCTCTTACCCAAAATTATATGTCTGTCTCCCCTAGCCCTTCTATAATCAGCTAATCCTTACAAGGCAGATCTGTAGAATCCCGACAGAGAAGGAGGCCATTCGGCCCATCAAGTCTGCACCGACCCTCTGAAAGAGCACCGTTTTTCCATTCCTAGGTAGGGTAGGAATGGAAAAACTCTTCCCAAGGACGACATGGTGGCAGTGGTTAGCACTGCTGCCTCACAGCTCCAGGGACCCGGTTCAATTTCGGCCTCTGGTGACCGTCTCTGTGGAGTTTGCAAGTGCTCCCCATGTCTTCTGCGTGGGTTTCCTCTGGGTGCTCCGGTTTCCTACCACAGTCCAAAGATGTGCGGGTTAGGTGGGGCTACGGGGATAGGGCTAGGGACTGGGCCTAGGTACGGTGCTCTTTCAGAGGGTCGGGGCAGACCTGTCGGGCTGAATGGCCTCCTACAATCTGTAGGGATTCTGTAGATCTGTCTTCTAAGGATTAGCTGAATCAGGGAGGTGGGGGAGGGGCAGTCGTGCCATGGTGCATTCTCCATGGCATTGCTTTGACCAATCAGACTCAGCTTGCCACCCAATCTGCACTCTTTTCACATGCAGTCTGAATTGTTTCTCCATTTGAAATTTGGAAATCTCGTGTCTGTCCTGATGAGTGCAAGATGAAAAGCTTCATTCGCATGTTTCTTTTTGCAGCAATACTCAAGTTCTGTACTGTCAAGTGATTATTCCATAAGCCTCAATATTTTTAACCAGCCTTTTATGTAGTACCTTGTCAAACACTTGTTGAAAATCCATATAGACAACATCAACCACATTCCCTTCATCGATCATCTCTGTTACTTCATCAAAAATTCTATTAGTCAAACATGACCTGTATTTTACAAACCCGCGCTGGCTCTACTTAATGAACTCAAACCTCTCCAAGTGCTGTGATGTGACTCCAAATTTCTTTCACTGATTACAGATTTCAAATCCTTTCCCACCACTGATGTTAAACTAACCGGCCTGTAGTTGCTAGGACTGTCACCCTACTCTTGAGTTTGCACTGACAGCGACCCAGGGCCGGGATCGAACCACTGCACCACCGTACTGTCCTTCCTGAGCCATTCCTGCCACACCAGGTGGATGTAGAAGATCACATTTCGCTGTTTTGAAGAAGAGTACGGGAGGTTTCCCTGCCCTACCCCCACAACCGCCCCCCCTCAACTGCCCTCATCACCCCTACCCAGCCCTGCCACCCTCACCCAGCCCCGCCACCCTCATCCAGCCACCGCCAGTGTTCTGGGGCCAATTTTAATCTCTTAACCAACATCACTAAGGAAAACCATATGATCTGGTTATGTGACTCGGTCCCCTCACAAGAAGGCTGGTTCAGTAGAGCCTTTACATTGCCAGAACCACTTGTAAGAGTGGCACAATGTCGCCCTTCCCAATTTTGTAGACTTCTCTCAGTGCTGATGAGTGAGGTCCTTTTGCCTCGCCTTCATTCCCATCCCCCACTGGCGGGACGCTGAACCCCTCTCCCCTCCAGAATCCAGATCAGCTCGGATCCCAATCCCGCTTTCCCTCGCCAACACTTGGAAAATTGTCTGCCCCTCTGGGGGAGTTTGGATAAGCGTGAGGTGTCAGGAGGTATGGCACCTTGGAACCGCTGACACCAGCACGACTCAGCCTTGCTTCAGAGAAGGGCTGGGCAAAAGGGGAAGGAGGAGGGGGAAATATTGGGGGCAAATTCGAAGTCATTGAGCTAAAAGGCGAAAAAGATTTCGTCAGGTCCTTGCTGGCACAGCTGGAAGTTGCTGCTTGGGGTTAAATTTAGAAGCCATGATATTTGAGCTTCAGTCAGGCACACAAGCTCAGTCCAATAGCAGAACGCTAGCTGAACCCTGCCCCCTCCAACAGCTAGTTGTGCATCTGTTCCCTTTGCACTTCCAAGCTCAGTGTTACAGTGCTGGGTCTTAAGTGAAGATCCCGTTACCCTTTCCCCTCACATGGTGATGGAATTTGGATCTGTGTCTGTGCCTGCGATGCTCCCACACGGTGATGGGTCACCCATGTGTGGTCTACCCTCATGGTCAGAGCTGTGTGCATCTCTGCTTGATGAACGTGTAACTCCTTTCCCCTCCGATCCTTTGCCTTAGTCTTAACCTCACAATGGCACCAACTGCACGTGTGCAGAATGTCTTCGCTCCTACACCCATCCACAGTGCGGTCGCTTCATTGTCACTGATTCACCAGTGGGTTTGTACCGTAGGTTTGTGCGCATCACGGTTGGGGTCTTTGGTCCAAACCCATTTCACGAGTTGGAGACTTACAGGCAGCAGTCTCAATTGGATTTGAACCTGAGTTCAGAGCTGAAAACTTTGTATAGAATCCACAGGGAAACTGGACCTTTATTACCTTCAGAATGGGGTGTCGTAGTGCTGTCATCCCCGACCTCTCACCTGTCACCCTTCATAAACTTTAGCTCATGCAAAACTCTGCTGCCCTGTATCTGAACTCACTCCATAATCCCATTGCATTAAAAACCGTCAAGGTGATCACTTGCATAAACCACAACAGCTTTTATATATATTCCTGAAAAAAGAGAGACGTCGAAGCATCAAGGGTTATGCTGCCTGGTTTAAATTCCAAACAACACTCAGCAGTTAACTGTCAATGAAAGTGAAAGTGAAAAGTGAAAGTGAAAATCGTTTATTGTCACAAGTAAGCTTCAATGAAGTTACTGTGAAAAGCCCCTAGTCGCCACATTCCGGCGCCTGTTCGGGGAGGCTGTTACGGGCTGCGGGTCCACTTTGAAAGCCAGCGATTTAGCCCTGTGCTAAACAGCCCCTAGTGCATTCTCCATGGCAATACCTCTACCAATCAGCACTTTCTTTCCATGCAGTATAAATTGTTGTTTTCCTCTTATTTTAACTTTAGAATACCCAATTATTTTTTTTCCAATTAAGGGGCAATTTAGCATGGCCAATCCACCTACCCTGCACATCTTTGGGTTGTGGGGGTGAAACCCACAAAAACACGGGGAGAATGTGCAAACTCCACACGGACAGTGACCCAGAGCTGGGATCGAATCTGGGACCTCGGCGGCATGAGGCAGCAGTGCTATCCACTGTGCTGCACCCGTTGTTTTCCTCTTATACTGGTACTCCTGTGAAATATCCTGTTGAGTGCAAATCGAAAAACTTCAGTATGTATCTTGTTGGCAGCAATACTAAGTTATGGACTACCAAACAACCATTTACATTTATATCGCAACTTCGAGGTAGGAACTCCGTCCAAGGCACAAACAAAATCTGATACTGCGTTGAATAAGGAGATTTTAGGATGGGTGACCAAAAGTTTAGTTAAAATTATGTTTATGGAGCATCTTAAAGGAGGAGAGAGAGAGAAGCAGAGAGGTGTAGCAAGAGAATTCCTGAACTTGAGCTCCAGGCAGCTGAAGGTGTGGCGATCAGTGCTGGAGAAGTGGAAATCTGGGATGCTAACGGTGCCAGAATTAGAGGAGTGCGGAGATTATGGGGCCGGAGGAGATTACAGAAACAGAGAGGGACAAACTGGCCATGGAGGGATTTGAACATGAGGACGATAATATTAAAATCAAGGAATTGCTGCACTGGGGTCACTTGGGTGATGGGCGGATGGGATTTGGTGTGGGTGAGGACTGAGGCAGCAAGGTTTTGGATGATCTATAGGCTACAGAGGGTAGAAGGTGTGAGGCATGTCGGGAGTCCAATCGAATGGTTGAGCCTTGAGTTAATAAAGTCCACAAGGCAGAGTGACCAATAAGTATTCATCCTGGTCCAAAAAGCATCGTCTGTTCTCAACGGGCAGAATGGCCTGTTACGACAACCTGGGCTCGGGTGCGGTCAGTTCTAGCCCCTTGACCTGGAATCACAGCACAAGTGAATTAACCAATAATTCTTAGAAAAACACCCAAAGTCTTTGACCCTTGGCTGCCCAATAATTACAGTCACCGGGTTTGTAAATGCAAACACAATTACTGTTTATTTATAAGAAGAACTATAATGAAATATGCAGCAAGTACAATTGGTAAACAATTGATACCCTATTACCATTTTAGCTTGCCCCCACACTCCACACACACACACACAAGACAGACAAATACAGAGGGGGGAAATTTCATAATTAAAGGAAAAATAGAGGGTGGGATTCCCCGCAACCTGGTGGGGCGGGCCACTCTGGTGCCGAGGAGTGGCGTGAACTACTCTGGCGTTGGGCCGCCCCATAGGTGCAGAATCCTCCGCACGTTCAGGGGCTAGGCTGGCGCCGAGTGTTTGGCGCCGCGTCAACCGGCGGCGAAGGGCCTCCACCGGCCGGCGCAAGTTCGTGCATGCGCGGGAGCGGCGGCATCATCCCAACGCATGCGCAGGGAGGATCTTCTCTGCACCGGCCATGGTGGACGTTGACAGCGGCTGGTGCAGAGGGAAAGAGTGCCCCCCCCGCACAGGCTCGCCCACGGATTGGTGGGTCCCGACTGCTCATTCTCTCTGCTGCTTGATGTAAAGATACATGTGCATTAATCATCCATGGATCAAAAATGGCAACAGCAAAATAATAGAAAGGGGAACTAAGGCAATAAACAGGAAGAAGCCTTACAGGGCTCCTTCTGTGCTGTGTAATTCTATGATTCTATCTCGATCAGGGGAATGAGGAAACCCTTTTGTTGAATTCAATCCAATCCTTATGACCAAGTTACTGTAGGGATCCAAAGCTCTCCACCCCTCCCACCCCATGGATAATCTAACTCCCACCCACCCCATCAGACACCTAATTCACTCCCCTGGGTGTTTGTTCTTCAGGAGGTTAATCTTGAATTGGTGTAGACTCTGGGACAAGGTAGGTAGAAAAATCAGCCTGCTCGAACTGTGCCCCTTGACCAGGCTTTTGATTGTCTTGACTGGTCACTCTTCTCTTGGCTTGGAATGTCCTCCCCATTGTACCTGAGCTTGAATTTTTAGGATGGTGGGGTGGGGGCTTAGCCCCACCATCCGAAGCGTCGGCAGGGAACACATCCCTACCGGCTCCAATTGCCCCAGTGCCATATTACGCTCTAACGAATGTTACTTCGCACAAGGCAGGACTTTTGGAGAATTTCTGGAACTAAGTCCTGGGCCCCAGGGGACAGGTAAGTGGCAGGGGTCCCAGGGCAGGGAGGGTAGGGGACATTTGGAGGGTCGCGAGTGGGAGGTGGTCAGGGTCTCGGAGGATAGGTCGGAGTGGGGGTCCAGACGTCAACAGGCCTCAAGGGAGCGTGCTCCCTGTCAGAAGGGGGTCTTCAAACAGAGCACGCCCTCCCCCTCCAAATACCCACTTTCTGTCCGAGATAATTTCCCTCCGGCCTGCTCCCCTCAATTGGCAAACACATGCCAGCCTAGAAATTGAAGCTGGGCTGGAAAAGGTCTCTGAGGGTATCAATTAGGGAAAGGACAGGTTTCACCTCCAAGGCTCTGCCCCACCCCGGTACTGAACCATTGATGGGAATCTGGCCCTGATTACTGTGAGTCACTGTGGCTCAGTGGGTAGCACGGAGGTAGAAAGTTGTGGATTCAAGTTACACTCGAGAGACTTGAGTCCAAATTCCAGGCTGACACTCCTATGCTGCACTGTCAGAGGTACATTAAACAGAGGCTTCATCTGCCCCCTCAGGGTGGACGTGAAAGATCGCATGGTACTAGTTGGAAGTAGGCAGGAGATATTTGCCCGGTCACCTGGGACCAACCATTATCCCTCAATCACAACAACAGATGGCCAACGTCACATTGCTGTTGTGGGATCTTGCTGTGCGCCGATTAGCTACTGCGTTTCCGACGCTACAACAGTGACTCATCTTCAAAAGAGTACTTCATTGGCTGTAAAGGTCTTTGTGATGTTCTGAGGTCATGAAAGGTGCTATATAAATGCAAATCTTTTTCATCTGTACTAGCTGCTATATTTTTCCACGGGGGAGACAGTGACACTGAGGCACATTGATTAGCACTGCTGCCTCCCCGCGCCAAGGACCCGTGTTCAATTCCAGCCTCGGGGGACTGTCTGGGTGGAGTTTGCATTTTCTCCCCGTGTCTGCACGGGTTTCCTCCGGGTGCCCCGGTTTCCTCCCACAATCCAAAGATGTGCAGGTTAGGTGGATTGGCCATGCTAAATTGCCCCTCAGTGTCCAGGGATGTACAGGTTAGATAACGGGGTAGTGGGGCCTGGGTGGGGTGCTCGCTCAGATAGTCAGTGCATATTTGATGGGCCGAATGGCCTCCTTCTGCACTGTAGGTAGTCGATGATTCTATAATCTGATGCGTTAATGTGACCCTCTTGCGACGTCATCAGAAATGAGCCTAACCCTTCATTTTCTTTCTTCCCAGTTCCAGTTTGTAAATTCGTATCTTAGTCTTTTCTACATTGGATTCTACCTCAAAGATATGGAACGCCTCAAAGAGGTAAGAGCTCATTCTTCCCTGTTTGTGCTGCACAGCTCCATTCTCTGATAGACCTGGGTGCGATGGGCTGAATAGCCTTTTGCCTGTCAGGGTCTGTGACAGCTGGCTGTAACAGGCAGAAATGTATTGTGTTTTGGGGCCTGCAATTACTGAGCTCCTTTGCAAGATCGTTGTTGCATTCATCCTTTCCTGACTTGAAACGGTCGCAAATCGCATCCGTTTCCGGTCTCCCTTTATTTCACCTGTGTTTTCATTTGACATTTTCTTTCCTCTCTCCTCCGCAGATGTTGATAGTCTTCTCCCTGTCCAAAAGCCTTATCCGTCAGCTAAAAGATGCCCTCCTCCCGTACATTGTCCTCAAAATCTATCTCCTCCTCATCTTCAAACGCAACATGGCGACCAGGGTCCACATTGTCTGCTTTCGATGGTTTCAATGCCAAGTACAAACAGGGCTTGGCTTGCTGATGCATGCTTTGCAATAAGGGGGGAAAGGGCAGAGTTCAATCTCGGCAAAACCATTGGCTCGATCGTGGAGATTTTCTTGACCTAGATAATTATTTTGGGTCGGTTTCTGAAGGGATTGATCTGTTCTGCTGAAGGCGTGAAATCTGCCTCAGAAGCATCATTCCCCCCCCCCCTCCCGCAAAAACTTTCTCATTCGTCCAAAGGAACTTTCTGTGCAACTGAGTGGCTTATCCGGCCATTGGGAAGCCAATTAGAGTCATGCTTTCATTTTTCTTATTTATGCCATAAGTTTTTTTCATATTTTTTTCTATTTTTGCCTTCCCTTGGAGACAGCCAGATTTAGCGCAAGGATTCACAGACCAATGGCCTAGTTTTGTTGTTCCTTTTGTATCTGCACTCCTGTCCCGGAGCGTGACGTTGAACAGTAAAAGATGAGGTGGGGGTTGGGGCAGGGTCCGGCGGTGCTGAGGACACAGTTACTCCAATGCACCGGGGGGTTGGGGGGGGGGGGGGGGGGGGGGGGGGGGTTTACAAGCTCCGAAGACCCACACAGATCGGACACGAGTTTCCCACTAGATGTCAACCCAAAATCCAGATCCAGAATTCCGGCCACTATCACTGGATCGCTGCGAAACAGGTTTGAGCAACGGACCTCGTGACGCAGAGGTGGAAATGGTCAGTCAATGGAACCTGTACCCCAGTGAGAGTCAGTGTGTGTGGAACCCGTACCCCAGTGAGAGTCTGTGTGTGTGGGACCCCTATCCCAGTGAGAGTCAGTGTGTGTGGGACCCGTACCCCAGGGAGAGTCAGTGTGTGTGGAACCCGTACCCCAGTGAGAGTCAGGGTGTGTGGGACCCCTATCCCAGTGAGAGTCAGTGTGTGTGGGACCCGTACCCCAGTGAGAGTCTGTGTGTGTGGGACCCTATCCCAGTGAGAGTCAGTGTGTGTGGGACCCGTACCCCAGTGAGAGTCAGTGTGTGTGGAACCCGTACCCCAGTGTGAGTCAGTGTGTGTGGGACCCGTACCCCAGTGAGAGTCAGTGTGTGTGGGACCCGTACCCCAGTGAGAGTCAGTGTGTGTGGAACCTGTACCCCAGTGAGAGTCAGTGTGTGTGGAACCTGTACCCCAGTGAGAGTCAGTGTGTGTGGGACCCGTATCACAGTGAGAGTCAGTGTGTGTGGGACCTGTACCCCAGTGAGAGTCAGTGTGTATGGGACCCGTACCCCAGTGAGAGTCAGTGTGAGTGGGACCCGTACCCCAGTGAGAGTCAGTGTGTGTGGGACCCGTACCCCAGTGAGAGTCAGTGTGTGTGGAACCCGCACCCCAGTGAGAGTCAGGGTGTGTGGGACCCGTACCCCAGTGAGAGTCAGTGTGTGTGGGACCCGTACCCCAGTGAGAGTCAGTGTGTGTGGGACCCGTACCCCAGTGAGAGTCAGTGTGTGTGGAACCTGTACCCCAGTGAGAGTCAGTGTGTGTGGAACCTGTACCCCAGTGAGAGTCAGTGTGTGTGGGACCCGTACCCCAGTGAGAGTCAGTGTGTGTGGAACCCGCACCCCAGTGAGAGTCAGGGTGTGTGGGACCCGTACCCCAGTGAGAGTCAGTGTGTGTGGGACCCGTACCTCAGTGAGAGTCAGTGTGTGTGGGACCCGTACCCCAGTGAGAGCCAGTGTGTGTGGGACCCGTACCCCAGTGAGAGTCAGTGTGTGTGGGACCCGTAGCCCAGTGAGAATCGGTGTGTTGGAACCCATAGCCCAGTCAGAATGAGTGTGTGGGGAACCCGTACCCCAGTGAAAGTCAGTGTGTGTGGGACCCGTAGCCCAGTGAGAGTCAGTGTGTGTGGGACCCGTAGCCCAGTGAGAGTCAGTGTGTGTAGGACCCACACCCCAGTGATAATCAGTGTGTTTGGGACCTGTACCCCTGTGAGAGTCAGTGAGTGTGGGACCCATACCCCAATGAGAGTCAGTGTGTGTGGAACCCGTACCCCAGTGAGAGTCAGTGTGTGTGGGACCCGTACCCCAATGAGAGTCAGTGTGTGTGGAACCCGTACCCCAGTGAGAGTCAGTGTGTGTGGGACCCGTACCCCAATGAGAGTCAGTGTGTGTGGAACCCGTACCCCAGTGAGAGTCAGTGTGTGTGGGACCCGTAGCCCAGTGAGAGTCAGTGTGTGTAGGACCCACACCCCAGTGATAATCAGTGTGTTTGGGACCTGTACCCCTGTGAGAGTCAGTGAGTGTGGGACCCATGCCCCAATGAGAGTCAGTGTGTGTGGAACCCGTACCCCAGTGAGAGTCAGTGTGTGTGGGACCCGTACCCCAATGAGAGTCAGTGTGTGTGGAACCCGTACCCCAGTGAGAGTCAGTGTGTGTGGGACCCGTACCCCAGTGAGAGTCAATGTGTGTGGGACCCGTACCTCATTGATAATCAGTGTGTTTGGGACCCGTAGCCCAGTGAGAGTCAGTGTGTGTGGGACCCGTACCCCAGTGAGAGTCAGTGTGTGTGGGACCCGTACCCCAGTGAGAGTCACTGTGTGTGGGACCCGTACCTCATTGATAATCAGTTTGTTTGGGACCCGTACCCCAGCGAGAGTCAGTGTGTGTGGAACCCGTACCCCAGTGAGAGTCAGTGTGTGTGGGACCCGTACCCCAGTCAGAGTCAGTGTGTGTGGAACCCGTACCCCAGTGAGAGTCAGTGTGTGTGGGGCCCATACCCCAGTGAGAGTCAGTGTGTGTGGAACCCGTACCCCAGTGAGAGTCAGTGTGTGTGGAACCCGTACCCCAGTGTAAGTCAGTGTGTGCGGATCCTGTTCCCCAGTGAGAGTCAGTGTGTGTGGAACGCGTACCCCAGTGAGAGTCAGTGTGTGTGGGACCCATACCCCAGTCAGAGTCAGTGTGTGTGGAACCCTTCCCCCAGTGAGAGTCAGTGTGTGTGGGACCCATACCCCAGTGAGAGTCAGTGTGTGTGGAACCCGTACCGCAGTCAGAGTCAGTGTGTGTGGAACCTGTACCCCAGTGAGAGTCAATGTGTGTGGGACCCGTACCTCATTGATAATCAGTGTGTTTGGGACCCGTACGTACCCCAGTCAGAGTCAGTGTGTGTGGGACCCGTACCCCAGTCAGAGTCAGTGTGTGTGGGACCCATACCCCAGTCAGAGTCAGTGTGTGTGGGACCCGTACCCCAGTGGGAGTCAGTGTGTGTGGGACCCGTACCCCTGTGAGAGTCGGTGTGTGTGGGACCCGTACCCCAGTGGGAGTCAGTGTGTGTGGGACCCGTACCCCAGTCAGAGTCAGTGTGGGGTACCCCAATCGCAGCCTGGACCCCAGTGAGAATTGGTGCCTTCAGGAAAATAAGGGGAAAATATGGACGAGAAATTTTGCTTTTCCAAAGATTCTGATGGTCTTGATCCAATAGCTGTAGGACTTTGTATAAAGTGACGCTCATTAAATTGGGATTCTGTACCTCAGACTGACTCACACTGAATTCAAGCTCCTGCTGGAGAATGAAATAATATCCTCAGGGAACTGGGTGCTTTGTCTGAAAAATTTACACCATGGTTTTCAGGTAAAAAGGGAGAAGAATGTATTAACATTTTTTTTCAGAATCCAAACACCTCTCTCTCTTAATGATGAATTGGGATCTGCTTTTTTGGGAAGATTTAGGAAGCATTGTACAGAAACGTAACTTGTTGAGAGTGCAGATCACAGAATCCGATGGCAGTGTTCAGTCCTATTTCCACTGCGCACTCTTGTGTAGCTGCACCCTACAAAGTTTCCCTTTGGCACAGCAATAAGGAGCCAATTTGAGTGAATAATGGAGATTAGGATCTTGAGTTGAGGTCCTTTGCAAAGAGATTCCCCCCCCCCCCCCCCCCCCCCAGCTACAGGGTTGTGTATTGGAGTTTATTTTTCCACCCCGTTTTTCCCCACCCTTGCCTCGATCTCTCTGGGGCCTCGGTACCTGCCAGATTGAACCCTGCTGAGCACGTAGCAGAGTGTGTAATTCTGGCGATTTGCTGATCGGGCAGGGAAACAGGAGAGTGGAGGAAATGCCTGCTGATGGTGTGGGAGCCTTGGATGAATGAATGGTTTGATACAGCTTCTGGGCCTGTTTTTGTACAAGCCTCCAGTCCACACAATGACAATGGCACCAAGTCAGAAGAAAACAAATGTTAAAAAGCGACTTCAAGTCTTTGAAAACATGAGGGCCCTTGTTGCATGTGAAGGGCATCCATTGTACCCTTAACACTGGACATGAACTTTCTAAAACTGACCTTCTCTCACTTGTAGCCCTTA
Organism: Scyliorhinus canicula; assembly: GCF_902713615.1. NCBI lineage: Eukaryota > Metazoa > Chordata > Chondrichthyes > Carcharhiniformes > Scyliorhinidae > Scyliorhinus > Scyliorhinus canicula. Next base: position 113,239,337 of record NC_052163.1, on the reverse strand, counting down.
TGTGAGGGAAAGCATGAGTTATTTCTCAGACCGGTGTGAGGCTGGTGTGTGTGGCTGAGTGAATTCTACACTGGCGTCAGGGAGAGTCGGCTAGTCAAACGCATGTGATAAGAAACAAATGTGATAGTAACTATGTGCAGATAGTATTGAGGAGATTAGTGAAATCCTGGGGAGCAAGAGATTTGGAAAGTTGGAAATATGAACGGGCGGGGAACAGAGGAAAGTAGATCCTTGGAAAATAGGCGACAGGTTTAGATAAAGGATCTGGATCGGCGCAGGCTGGGAGGGCCGAAGGACCTGTTCCTGTGCTGTAATTTTCTTTGTTCTTTGTTCAAATCTCAGCATGCCTCCGTGTTAGCGTGACTCGGTTGTGGGTTCAAGCACCAGTCCAGCCCATAATTCTGGCTGACAGGCTTGGCGCACTGATGAGGGGGTGCTGCACTGTCGGAGGTGCCACCTTTCAGGGTTGTGGCCTTCAAACCGAGGCCCTGTCTGCCCTCTCTGATTGCCGGAGACAATCCCGGCACCGCTATTTTCAGCAAGAGCAGTGGAGTTCTTCCCGGTGTCTTGGGCCAATATTTCTCTCTCTGCCAACGGCGCAATCAGATGTTCTTATTGCTGGTTGTGGGATCTTGCTGTGCTCAAACAGGCTGTTCACATACAACGGTGATAACTCTTGGGAGGTGTGCCCCCCTCCTGTTCTGTGAAGCGGTTTGGAATGTCCTGGAGATGTGAACGCTGCTATAAAAATACAAGTCCCTTCTCTGTCTTCCCTAAACTTTAGCCACATAATAAACACCCGATTCGAGATGAGCAGATTTAGAATCGGCAGTAATTTAAGGAAGCAGAGCAGCATTCCTGTGGGTGGAGTGTGGAGACCCTGGGGGGGGAATGAACGACGATCCGGAACGATCATGTCAATGTTCAGAGCAGTCCCCCCCCCCCCCCCCCCCCCCCACCTCCCTACACACTTCCCAATCCCTCCTCGGCGAGACTGCCCGCACAGTATTCCCTTCCTCAGGTTGAAAAGAAGGTTTGCGGTGATTTTTCTCAGCGATGGTGAATTCTTTACGGCTGGGGTTCCGCCAGAGGAATCACACGATGATTAAAATAATCGCTTGGCTCCCTCACTGTATGCTGACTGCAGCTGGATTGTGCGATGAGCGGTCCTTTGTGATAAGATCTGGCTAAGTGTCAATCACTACACCCTGTATCCAGACCAATCCATCCCAGACTCAACGCTGATCACCTGCTTCCCCAGTAACCATGTCCCCTGCTCCCCCCCCCCCCCACCACCCGGTCCACCTCAGTGACTTCCCTACCCCTGCCCATATGTTTGTGGGATCTTCCTATGCACACACTAGCTGTTACACTTGCTACGTTACAACGGTGCCAACATTTCAAAATGCGCTTCATTGGCTGTAAGACGCTGTGAGATGCGCTGAGATCGGGAAAGGCGCTATACAAATGCAAGTTTTCCCTTTGTTACTTCTCGTCAGTCTCTGGTTGAGTCCAGTACAGGCGGATAAGACTTGCATTTATATCGCACTTTTTGTGACCTCAGGCTGTCCCAAGGCACTTCACAGCCAATTAGTTGTACTTACAGTTGTGATGTCAGGAAACATGGTTTGAGGACAGGAGCGGGGGAGCTTATGATGTCCCAACACCTCCTATACCATGGCCCACACTTCCTGCCTGAAACAATATCATCATGGTGAAATATTACTGGAGATAGTAATCCAGAGGCCTTCACTTCCATAGAATCCCTACAGTGCAGAAGAGTTCACTATTGCGCCTGCACCAACCCGCTGAGAGAGCACCCTACCTCGGCCACTCTCCCCACCCTATCCCTGTAACCCCACATACCCCACACAACCCTGAACACTAAGGAACAACTTAACATGGCCAATCCACCTAGCCTGCACGTCTTTGGACTGTGGGAGGAAACCGGAGCACCTGGAGGAAACCCACGCAGACACGGGGAGAACATGCAAACTCCACACAGAGCCACCCAAGGCCGGAATTGAACCCGGGTCCCTGGCACTGTGAGGCAGCAGTGCCAACCACTGTGCCACCCTTAGATAATGATTCTGAGGCACAAGCTCAAATGCCAGCACTATGGGTTAGGGAATAAAAAACTCAGATCAGTAACGGTGAGCGTCAATCTGTCAGATTCCAATAAAACCCATCTGGTTCACTAATGTATTTTAGGGAAGGAAATCTGCCGTCCTTACCCGGTCTGGCCTACATGTGACTCCAGACCCACAGCAATGTGGTTGGTTCTTAACTGCCCTCGGAAATGGCTCAGCAGCCTACTCAGTTGTAGTCAAAGAGGCGGCTCACCACCAACGTCTCCAGGGCAAATGGGGATAGGCTGCAGATTCTGGCCTTGCCGATAATGCCCACACCCTGTGAGCAAATAAAGGGTCTTTGGGGCCCAGTATTGCTGGGGGAAGGAGTTACAATCATTGCCCCAAGAGTCTCCTGAAATTAAAGATTAATCTCCAGGCTGTGGTTAAGATCAAAATAATGGAGAAAATTTATCATGGTAAAACTGTTTTCCTTTTTCTTTCAACACTTTTGTTTGTTAGTTATTAAAATATTGGGGTGTGGAAGGGACTATTTGGCTGGGTGAGGCAGGGTGTCATTGGAAAATACTTCAGCGGTTTGTCCGGCCAGAGCTGAACACTAGCTACACCCCTAACAGTTAGGAAGGCAAGTGCAATGTTAGCATTCATGTCGAGAGGGCAAGAATATAAGAGCAGGGATGTACTTCTGAGGCTCTATCAGGCTCTGGTCAGACCCCATTTGGAGTATTGTGAGCAGTTTTGGGCCCCATATCTAAGGAAGGATGTGCTGGCCTTGGAAAGGGTCCAGAGGAGGTTCACAAGAAAGAAGACTGTGGAGGCCAAATCACTGAGTGTCTTTAAGACAGAGGTAGATAGGTTCTGATTAATAAGTGGTTCAGGGGTTATGGGGAGAAGGCAGGACAATGGAGATGAGAAAATATCCGCCATGATTGAATGGCGGAGTAGGCTCGATGGGCCGAGTGGCCTAATCCTGCTCCTATGTCTTATGGTCTAACCAACTGGTAACCAGTTGAGATGTACCCCCTCCTTTAGCTGTACCCCGACAACATCCCTAAGCACCCATGTTTATTGCCCCCATTCGCGTTGGCACCTGCAGACTGACCTAAGACCCCTAACCCCAGCCCCACTGCTTTGATCTGAGCATCCAGAGCTGTCAATTTGAGAGCGGGAGTGAAGTTCGGACTCTCGGAGTCCAGTCTCCCCTTTCTCACTCAGCTTCATTGACTGATCTCCCAGTCATTGCAGAATGAAAGTGGACCGGCCTCTCCCTCAGAACCAAACCTTCCCCTCGGCTGTATGTCGTCAGCACACAGGGAGCCCTGGTGCAGCAGCAGGGAGTATAAGAGCAGCTGGCAAACTGCAGTGCAGACAGTACCTTGAGTCAGCACAAACAGGCCAGGCACGACGGAAGGGCCATGGGGGAGGGGAAACACATTTCCTTTTTCATTCTGCCTTTGCGCAAATCTAAAGGTCCTGCAGCCTGGCACGGAGACAGTGACAGGATAGGACGACACTGCAGTGGATCTCAGTGTTCCCTCCCTGACACTCTCTAAACACTGCTAAATTATTTGGATTATATGAGCAATAAGTCTCCTTCCTCCCCTCTCTTGCTCACCCCATACTTCAGCCAGTCAGCATCCGGCTCTTTACTGCCAGGGTTTGTACTTGTCCTCTAACTGAATAATTTCCCGGGCACAGAATGAGAACATTGGGATTCGATAGTTCAGCTCCACTCCAGGTTCCACTCCACTCCGGGTTCAGCTCCACTCCGGGTTCAGCTCCACTCCGGGTTCAGCTCCACTCCGGGTTCAGCTCCACTCCGCATTCAGCTGCACTCCTGGTTCAGCTAGCTCTACTCCGGGTTCAGCTCCATTCCGGGTTCAGCTCCACTCCGGGTTCAGCTCCACTCCGGGTTCAGCTCCACTCCGCGTTCAATTCCACTCCGGATTCAGCTCCACTCCGGGTTCAGCTCCACTCTGGGTTCAGCTCCACTCCGTGTTCAGCTCCACTCCGGGTTCAGCTCCTATCCGGGTTCAGCTCCCATCCGGGTTCAACTCCACTCCAGGTCCAGCTCCACTCCGGGTTCAGCTCCACTCCGGGGTCAGCTCCACTCCAGGTTTGTCTCCACTCCAGGTTCAGCTCCACTCCGGGTTCAGCTTCACTCCGGGTTCAGCTGCATCCAGGTTTGTCTCCACTCCGGGTTCAGCTCCCATCCGGGTTCAGCTCCACTCCAGGTTCAGCTCGACTCCAGATTAGCTCACATCTGGGTTCAGCTCCACTCCGGGTTTGGCTCCACTCCAGGTTTGGCTCCACTCCAGGTTTGGCTCCACTCCGGGTTCGGCTCCACTCCGGGTTCAGCTCCACTCCAGGTTCAGCTGCACTCCGGGTTCGGTTCCACTCCGGGTCCAGCCCCACTCAGATTTCCTCTCCACGCCGCGTTCAACTCCATGTTCAGCATCACTCTGGATTCCTCTCCAGTCTGTGTTCAGCGTCACTCTGGGTTCAGCTCCACACAGCAAGATCCCACACACCACAAAGATGAAATGATCAGGTAATCAGACCGTGGAGAGGAGAACGCTGTTCAGAACATCAAACAGCAGTCGAGGGATAATATACTTCACCAGGGAGTACAGAAGGGCCACTCAGTCCTGTTATGGTGTAATTTCTCATCCAGAAGACGCCACCTGAGACAGTTGAGCACTCCTTCATTACTGTGTTGGAACCGCGTGTCGGGCGTGTGAGCACTCCTTCATTACTGTGTTGGAACCGCGTGTCGGGCGTGTGTCTGTCAGGTAGATAATGTATCGAAGAATATGGCGATATCAATACAAATACAGGTACAGTAAAATTGCCACTGCCAGCTATTCTTTTTTAAATTTAGACCACCCAATTCATTTTTTCCAATTAAGGGGCAATTTAGCATGGCCAATCCACCTACCCTGCACATCTTTGGGTTGTGGGGGTGAAACCCACGCAGACACGGGGAGAATGTGTAAACTCCACACGCCTCAATTTACAGCTAATATATATTGATGTTCACGGGGGATTTATCAGCAATGAGCTGGTATGCAGATTGGGATCGTTCCATGCAGTGAGCTCTGGGAATAAGCATTCTAACGTTGGCTGTTGTAAGTGCAGTGCGGTGCGACTCTTTCTTGGTTGTGGCACGTGGTTGTGACTGCAGACACCATACAATGACAGAGGGAATGCAGCAATGACATCAGCTTCTGTTCAAAGAATCAGTTATAGATTTACAACAGCCGCATTAAGAGGCCAGTCACACACACAGCATTAAACAAAGATTCAGTCACACAGGGAATCTAGAAGCCGATGCCCCAGCAATGTGCATGTGTGTGTGTAACAGGACCGAGTGTCCCAGCACTGACTGTGTGTGTGTGTAACAGGACCGAGTGTCCCAGCACTGACTGTGTGTGTGTGTGTGTGTGTAACAGGATCGAGTGTCCCAGCACTGACTGTGTGTGTGTGTGTAAAACAGAATCGAGTGTCTCAGCACTGACTGTGTGTGTGGGTGTGTGTGTAAAACAGAATCGAGTGTCACAGCACTGACTGTGTGTGTGTGTGTGTGTGTGTGTGTGTGTGTAACAGGATCGAGTGTCCCAGCACTGACTGTGTGTGTGTGTGTGTGTAAAACAGAATCGAGTGTCTCAGCACTGACTGTGTGTGTGTGTGTAACAGGACTGAGTGTCTCAGCACTGACTGTGTGTGTGTGTGTGTGTGTGTAAAACAGAATCGAGTGTCTCAGCACTGACTGTGTGTGTGTGTGTGTAACAGGACTGAGTGTCTCAGCACTGACTGTGTGTGTGTGTGTATAACAGGACTGAGTGTCTCAGCACTGACTGTGTGTGTGTGTGTATAACAGGACTGAGTGTCTCAGCACTGACTGTGTGTGTGTGTGTGTAACAGGACTGAGTGTCTCAGCACTGACTGGGGGTGTGTGTGTGTGTAACAGGACTGAGTGTCTCAGCACTGACTGTGTGTGTGTGTGTGTGTAACAGGACTGAGTGTCTCAGCACTGACTGTGTGTGTGTGTGTGTGTGTGTAAAACAGAATCGAGTGTCTCAGCACTGACTGTGTGTGTGTGTGTGTGTAACAGGACTGAGTGTCTCAGCACTGACTGTGTGTGTGTGTGTGTGTGTAACAGGACTGAGTGTCTCAGCACTGACTGTGTGTCTGTGTGTGTAACAGGACTGAGTGTCTCAGCACTGACTGTGTGTGTGTGTGTGTGTGTAACAGGACTGAGTGTCTCAGCACTGACTGTGTGTGTGTGTGTGTGTGTAACAGGACTGAGTGTCTCAGCACTGACTGTGTGTGTGTGTGTGTAACAGGACTGAGTGTCTCAGCACTGACTGTGTGTGTGTGTGTATAACAGGACTGAGTGTCTCAGCACTGACTGTGTGTGTGTGTGTGTGTGTGTAAAACAGAATCGAGTGTCTCAGCACTGACTGTGTGTGTGTGTGTGTGTAACAGGACCGAGTGTCCCAGCACTGACTGTGTGTGTGTGTGTGTGTGTGTAACAGGACTGAGTGTCTCAGCACTGACTGTGTGTGTAACAGGACTGAGTGTCTCAGCACTGACTGTGTGTGTGTGTGTGTGTAACAGGACTGAGTGTCTCAGCACTGACTGTGTGTGTGTGTGTAACAGGACTGAGTGTCTCAGCACTGACTGTGTGTGTGTGTGTGTAACAGGACTGAGTGTCTCAGCACTGACTGTGTGTGTGTGTGTGTAACAGGACTGAGTGTCTCAGCACTGACTGTGTGTGTGTGTGTGTAACAGGACTGAGTGTCCCAGCACTGACTGTGTGTGTGTGTGTAACAGGACTGAGTGTCTCAGCACTGACTGTGTGTGTGTGTAACAGGACTGAGTGTCCCAGCACTGACTGTGTGTCTGTGTGTGTGTGTGTGTAACAGGACTGAGTGTCCCAGCACTGACTGTGTGTCTGTGTGTGTGTGTGTGTGTGTGTGTGTAAAGGACAGAGTTCCCCAACACCGACTGTGTGTGTGACCTATTATATCGCGATGACCATAACCATTGCTGACTGCGGGTGCATGGAGAACGTGCTGAGGGTGGGAAGGTGTAATGAGTGAATGATTTGAAGATGTTGCCTGTGGGCTGCTCCAGCTGTGGGATGTTTATCTTCTCTTTATATCTTTCTGCTGACAGATGTTGGCTGCTCTTTTAATAACCAGGCAGATTATCCTGAACGTGAAGGAGGTTCTGCAGCCCCTTTTCTACGAGAAATATAAGCAGGGGCACCTGACACTTCAAGTGACAGCAAGGATGCTGAGAAATCTGTTCAAACATTCGCCAGAACGGGTCAAGGAGGTCGGGGAGAGGATAGAGGAAGCGAATGAACCGGATCTCGGACACCTGGAGCCCAACCAGGGCAATGGTAAACTGGAAGCTAAGTGTGAGAACGGAGCGTGTGGCGCCCCTGAAGAGGAGGAACAACAGAACGAAGAGGAAGGGGATGACGAGAGTGTCCTGGACTGTGGCCTCCGCCTCTCAAAGAAAGTGAGCTTCGCTGGGAGTGGGCAGAAGGTGGTGAAGGAAGAAAGGAAGTGCGAGCTGGAGGGAATCTTGCAAGGGATGCTGATGGAGGAGGGGAGTCCAATCTTGGTGGAGAGAGGGGCCGAGGGAGGTCTGGTGTTTGAACTGTGTGAGCACGATGCAAAGATGGAGCCAGAATACGCTGATGCTGGGGAGGATGGGAAGGAGCTGAGTGTGGTGCTGCGACACAGGAGGAAAGACAGGGGCACGGAGCAAGGGGAGAACACTGAGATTGCAGCCAACAGGCTCTCCTGGATGGATCCACCACAGGATTATGAAGATGTTCCTCTCACTCAAGGAGAAATTGAGAGCTGTATGCAAAAATATGAGGTCAGTACTGGCATATTCATTCCTGTTAAACATACACACACAGTCCTGTTAAACACACACGCAGTCCTGTTAAACACACACACAGTCCTGTTAAACACACACAAAGTCCTGTTAAACACACACACAGTCCTGTTAAACACACACACAGTCCTGTTAAACACACACACGCAGTCCTGTTAAACACACACGCAGTCCTGTTAAACACACACAGTCCTGTTAAACATACACACAGTCCTGTTAAACACACACACAGTCCTGTTAAACACACACATGCAGTCCTGTTAAACACACACGCAGTCCTGTTAAACACACACACAGTCCTGTTAAACACACACACAGTCCTGTTAAACACACACGCAGTCCTGTTAAACACACACACGCAGTCCTGTTAAACACACACGCAGTCCTGTTAAACACACACACGCAGTCCTGTTAAACACACACGCAGTCCTGTTAAACATACACACACAGTCCTGTTAAACACACACGCAGTCCTGTTAAACACACACACACAGTTCTGTTAAACACACACACACAGTTCTGTTAAAAACACACAGTTCTGTTAAACACACACACACAATCCTGTTAAACACACACGCAGTCCTGTTAAACATATACACACAATCATGTCAAACACACACACGCAGACCTGTTCAACACACACAGACCTGTTAAACATACACACAGTCCTGTTAAACACACACACAGTCCTGTTAAACACACACATGCAGTCCTGTTAAACACACACGCAGTCCTGTTAAACACACACACAGTCCTGTTAAACACACACACAGTCCTGTTAAACACACACGCAGTCCTGTTAAACACACACACGCAGTCCTGTTAAACACACACGCAGTCCTGTTAAACACACACACGCAGTCCTGTTAAACACACACGCAGTCCTGTTAAACACACACACAGTCCTGTTAAACATACACACACAGTCCTGTTAAACACACACGCAGTCCTGTTAAACACACACACACAGTTCTGTTAAACACACACACACAGTTCTGTTAAAAACACACAGTTCTGTTAAACACACACACACAATCCTGTTAAACACACACGCAGTCCTGTTAAACATATACACACAATCATGTCAAACACACACACGCAGACCTGTTCAACACACACAGACCTGTTAAACACACACAGTCCTGTTAAACACACACAGTCTTGTGAAACACACACAGTCTTGTTAAACACACACACGCAGTCCTGTTAAACATACACACACAATCATGTCAAACACACACACGCAGACCTGTTCAACACACACAGACCTGTTAAACACACACAGTCCTGTTAAACACACACAGTCTTGTGAAACACACACAGTCTTGTTAAACACACACACGCAGTCCTGTTAAACATACACACACAATCATGTTAAGCACACACACGCAAACCTGTTAAACACACACAGACCTGTTAAACACACACAGTCCTGTTAAACACACACAGTCTTGTGAAACACACACAGTCTTGTTAAACACACACACGCAGTCCTGTTAAACATACACACACAATCATGTTAAGCACACACACGCAAACCTGTTAAACACACACAGACCTGTTCAACACACACAGACCTGTTAAACACACAGTCCTGTTAAACACACACACGCAGTCTTGTTAAACACACACAGTCTTGTTAAACACACACACGGTTCTGTTAAACACACACACTCGGTCCTGTTAAACATACACACACAATCATGTTAAGCACACACACGCAGACCTGTTAAACACACGCAGACCTGTTAAACACACAGACCTGTTAAACACACACAGTCCTGTTAAACACACGCAGACCTGTTAAACACACAGACCTGTTAAACACACAGTCCTGTTAAACACACACACGCAGTCTTGTTAAACACACACACGGTTCTGTTAAAACACACACACTCGGTCCTGTTAAACACACGCAGACCTGTTAAACACACGCAGACCTGTTAAACACACAGACCTGTTAAACACACAGTCCTGTTAAACACACACACGCAGTCTTGTTAAACACACACAGTCTTGTTAAACACACACACGGTTCTGTTAAACACACACACTCGGTCCTGTTAAACATACACACACAATCATGTTAAGCACACACACGCAGACCTGTTAAACACACGCAGACCTGTTAAACACACAGACCTGTTAAACACACGCAGACCTGTTAAACACACAGACCTGTTAAACACACACAGTCCTGTTAAACACACGCAGACCTGTTAAACACACAGACCTGTTAAACACACACAGTCCTGTTAAACACACGCAGACCTGTTAAACACACGCAGACCTGTTAAACACACAGACCTGTTAAACACACACAGTCCTGTTAAACACACGCAGACCTGTTAAACACACAGACCTGTTAAACACACACAGTCCTGTTAAACACACGCAGACCTGTTAAACACACAGACCTGTTAAACACACACAGTCCTGTTAAACACACGCAGACCTGTTAAACACACGCAGACCTGTTAAACACACAGACCTGTTAAACACACACAGTCCTGTTAAACACACACACGCAGTCCTATTAAACACACACATGCAGTCTTGTTAAACACACACGCAGTCCTGTTAAACATGCACACACAATCATGTTAAACACACACAGACCTGTTCAACACACACAGACCTGTTAAACACACACAGTCCTGTTAAACACACACACGCAGTCTTGTGAAACACACACACAGTCTTGTTAAACACACACACGCAGTCTTGTTAAACACACACACACAGTCTTGTTAAACACACACACGGTTCTGTTAAACACACACACACTCGGTCCTGTTAAACACATACACGCAGACCTGTTAAACACACGCAGACCTGTTAAACACACAGTCCTGTTAAACACACACATGCAGTCTTGTTAAACACACACACACGGTTCTGTTAAACACACACACGCAGTCCTGTTAAACATGCACACACAGTCGTGTTAAACACACACATGCAGACCTGTTAAACACACATTGTCCTGTTAAACACACACACACAGCCTTGTTAAACACACACACACGCAGCCTTGTTAAACACACACATGCAGTCTTGTTAAACACACACACATGCGGTCCTGTTAAACACACACACGGATCTGTTAAACACACACACACACACGCAGTCCTGTTAAGCACATACACGCAGTCCTGCTAAACACAGACCTGACCCTGTTGAACGCAGACCCAGTCCTGCAAAATACAGATTCGGTCCTATTAAACATACACCCGGCCCTGTTAAATACACACACACAGTCCTGTTAAACACACACACACACAGTCCTGTTAAACACACACACACAATCTTGTTAAACACAAAACCAAAGAATTGTACATTTTATTCTTTCCTGGGATGCTAGCCTCTTAAACATAGATCCAGTCCTATTAAACACACATCCGATCCTGTTGAACACACGCACACATTCTTGTTAAAACACAGACCCAGTCCTGTTAAACACAGACCCAGTCCTGTTAAACACAGAGCCAGTCCTGTTAAACGCAGACCCAGTCCTGTTAAACACAGAGCCGGTCCTGTTAAACGCAGACCCAGTCCTGTTAAACACATACAGCCATTCCTTTCAGCTGGATGGGACCTGCTGTCACCTGTTTCTGTTCTGAGCTATCTAGTCGTAGTCAGAGAATGTCCTTGAAGAGCTTCTCTTCCCTCCCTCACATTGTTAGCTCTGGAATCTTCCCAAGGGTCTATTCTTGGCCACCTCCAATTTCTCACCTACCCTGTCCCCTCGGAGACATTATCCAAAAACACGTCAGTGTTCAGAGGTACACTGATGCCACCCAGCCCCACCGCACCACCACCTTTTTCATCCTCTCCACTCTCTTCTAAATGAGCAGACTGTTTATCCAACATCCAGTACTGAATGAGCAGAAATGTCCTCCAGTTATATATTGCGAAGACTGAAGCTATTGCCTTTGCGCCCCACTCCAAACTCTGTCCCCTCTCCCCCGGCAACTCTCTGACGCTGAACCAAATTGTCGCAGCCTTGGTGTCATATTTGACCCTGAGATGAGCTCCGACTACAGCCTATACCCACTGATGTAGCATCATCTGACTTTCGCCCTGTCTCACCCATCTGCCCATCAAACCCTCATCCATGTTTATGCCAACACCACTGGTCTTGACTATTCCAAAGTTCTCCTGACTGACCTCCTGCATTCCAGAAACTTCAGCTCATCCAAAACTCTGCTACCCCGTAACTTATCCAAAACCCCTACATCAATCATCCTTGAGCTCGCTGATTTCCGCTGGCTGCACTCTCACAATGCTTTGATTTAAACAGGGGCCCTTTGTTTTGAAATAGTACCTGCATGGTCTTGCCCCTCCCTATCTCAGTAAGCTCCCCAACCCCACAACTTGCCAAAATATCTGACCTCTCGCTCAGTCCCAATTCCTCAATATTGATGGCCATTCACTCAGCTGCCTGGTGCATAATCCCTGGACAACCCTCTGGAAACCTCTCTCAATCTCTCTCCCCACCCTTTAAAACACTCCTTAAAATCAACCCGTTTAACCAGGTTTCTTGTCACCTGTCCGGAGATCTATACAACGTGATGTCAAGCTTGTTGGATGGTTCATCCAACGCATTTTGGGAGGTTTTACTGAATTAAAGAGACAATATAAATGCAACTTGTCAGTGCTGAGACACTCAGTCCTGTTACACACACACACACACACACAGACAGTGCTGAGACACTCAATCCTGTTACACACACACACACACACACATAGTCAATGCTGAGACACTCAGTCCTGTTACACACACACACACACACACACAGTCAATGCTGAGACACTCAGTCCTGTTACACACACACACACACACACAGTCAGTGCTGAGACACTCAATCCTGTTACACACACATACACACAGTCAGTGCTGGGACACTCAGTCCTGTTACACACACACACACACAGTCAGTGCTGAGACACTCAATCCTGTTACACACACACACAGTCAATGCTGAGACACTCAGTCCTGTTACACACACACACACAGTCAGTGCTGAGACACTCAGTCCTGTTACACACACACACACAGTCAGTGCTGAGACACTCAATCCTGTTACACACACACACACACACACACACACACAGTCAGTGCTGGGACACTCAGTCCTGTTACACACACACACACACACACAGTCAGTGCTGAGACACTCAGTCCTGTTACACACACACACAGTCAGTGCTGAGACACTCAGTCCTGTTACACACAACACACACACACACACAGTCAGGGCTGGGACCACTCAGTCCTTGTTACACACACACACAGTCAGCGTGCTGAGTACACTCAGCCTCCTGTTACACACACACCACACACACACAGTCAGTGCTGAGGACACTCAGTCCTGTTACACACACCACCCAGTCAGTGCTGAGGACACTCAGTCCTGTTTACTCACACAACACACACACAGTCAGTGCTGAGACACTCAGTCCTGTTACACACACACAGTCAGTGCGGGACACTCAGTCCTGTTACACACACACACACAGTCAGTGCTGAGACACTCAGTCCTGTTACACACACACACACAGTCCAGTATACACTCCTGTCAGTCTGTTACACACACACACACAGTCCAGTGCTGAGACACTCAGTCCTGTTACACACACACACACAGTCAGTGCTGGGACACTCAGTCCTGTTACACACACACAGTCAGTGCTGAGACACTCAGTCCTGTTACACACACACACACAGTCAGTGCTGAGACACTCAGTCCTGTTACACACACACACACAGTCAGTGCTGAGACACTCAGTCCTGTTACACACACACAGTCAGTGCTGAGACACTCAATCCTGTTACACACACACACACACAGTCAGTGCTGGGACACTCAGTCCTGTTACACACCCACACAGTCAGTGCTGAGACACTCAGTCCTGTTACACACACACACACACACAGTCAGTGCTGAGACACTCAGTCCTGTTACACACACACACAGTCAGTGCTGAGACACTCAGTCCTGTTACACACACACACACACACACACACACAGTCAGTGCTGGGACACTCAGTCCTGTTACACACACACACCCAGTCAGTGCTGAGACACTCAGTCCTGTTACACACACACACACACACACATAGTCAGTGCTGAGACACTCAGTCCTGTTACACACACACAGTCAGTGCTGGGACACTCAGTCCTGTTACACACACACACAGTCAGTGCTGAGACACTCAGTCCTGTTACACACACACAGTCAGTGCTGAGACACTCAGTCCTGTTACACACACACACACAGTCAGTGCTGAGACACTCAGTCCTGTTACACACACACACACAGTCAGTGCTGAGACACTCAGTCCTGTTACACACACACACACAGTCAGTGCTGGGACACTCAGTCCTGTTACACACACACAGTCAGTGCTGAGACACTCAGTCCTGTTACACACACACACACAGTCAGTGCTGAGACACTCAGTCCTGTTACACACACACACACAGTCAGTGCTGAGACACTCAGTCCTGTTACACACAGACACACACACACAGTCAGTGCTGAGACACTCAGTCCTGTTACACACACACACACACAGTCAGTGCTGGGACACTCAGTCCTGTTACACACACACACACACACAGTCAGTGCTGAGACACTCGGTCCTGTTACACACACACACACACAGTCAGTGCTGAGACACTCAGTCCTGTTACACACACACACACAGTCAGTGCTGAGACACTCAGTCCTGTTACACATACACACAGACACACAGTCAGTGCTGAGACACTCAGTCCTGTTACACACACACACAGGTCAGTGCTGAGACACTCAGTCCTGTTACACACACACACAGACACACAGTCAGTGCTGAGACACTCAGTCCTGTTACACACACACACACACACAGTCAGTGCTGAGACACTCAGTCCTGTTACACACACACACACACACACAGTCAGTGCTGAGACACTCAGTCCTGTTACACACACACACACACAGTCAGTGCTGAGACACTCAGTCCTGTTACACACACACACACAGTCAGTGCTGAGACACTCAGTCCTGTTACACACACACACAGTCAGTGCTTGGACACTCAGTCCTGTTACACACACACACAGTCAGTGCTTGGACACTCAGTCCTGTTACACACACACACAGTCAGTGCTTGGACACTCAGTCCTGTTACACACACACACAGTCAGTGCTGAGACACTCAGTCCTGTTACACACACACACACACACAGTCAGTGCTGAGACACTCAGTCCTGTCACACACACACACAGTCAGTGCTTGGACACTCAGTCCTGTTACACACACACACAGTCAGTGCTGAGACACTCAGTCCTGTTACACACACACACAGTCAGTGCTGAGACACACATTCCTTTTTTTAAATATAATTTTTATTGGAATTTTTTACAGAAAATATAAAACATAACGACAAACAATGAAATGCAACACAATAACCCATAATAACTGTAACACCCACCAGACCGTATCGACGCATGTATCACATCCCCCCACCCCCCCAACCCTAATGAACAACAAAAGAACTTAAAAAATATTAAAATTAAATAAACAAACATAGTCATTGTCGGCCCCCCCCCCGTTTTCCCTCCCCTTTTCCCTCCCCGGGTTGCTGCTGCTGCTGTCCCCGTACCCTATCGTTGATCCAGAAAGTCGAGAAAAGGCTGCAACCGCCTAAAGAACCCTTGTACCGACCCTCTCAGGGCGAATTTGACCTTCTCTAGCTTAATGAAACCCGCCATGTCATTGATCCAGGTCTCCACGCTTGGGGGCCTCGCATCCTTCCATTGTAGCAAGATCCTTCGCCGGGCTACTAGGGACGCAAAGGCCAGCACACCGGCCTCTTTCGCCTCCTGCACTCCCGGCTCCACCCCAGCCCCAAAAATCGCGAGTCCCCATCCTGGCTTGACCCTGGATCCCACCACCCTCGACACCGTCCTCGCCACCCCCTTCCAGAACTCCTCCAGTGCCGGGCATGCCCAGAACATATGGGCATGGTTCGCTGGACTCCCCGAGCACCTGACACACCTGTCCTCACCCCCAAAGAACTACTCATCCTCGTCCCAGTCATGTGGGCCCGGTGCAGCACCTTGAATTGGATGAGGCTAAGCCGCGCACACGAGGAGGAAGAATTAACCATCTCCAGGGCATCAGCCCATGTCCCGTCTTCGATCTGTTCCCCCAGTTTCCCCTCCCACTTCGTTTTCAGCTCCTCTACTGACGCCTCCTCCGCCTCCTGCATAACCTTGTAGATATCAGATATCTTCCCCTCTCCGACCCAGACCCCCGAAAGCACACTGTCGCTCACCCCCCTCGCGGGAAGCGAAGGGAATCCCTCCACCTGCCGCCTAGCAAATGCCTTTACCTGCAGATACCTGAACATGTTCCCTGGGGGAGCCCAAATTTCTCCTCCAACTCCCCCAGGCTCGCAAACCTCCCATCAATAAACAGGTCCCTCAGCTGTCTGATGCCCGCTCTGTGCCAACCCTGAAATCCCCCATCAATGTTCCCCGGGACGAACCTATGGTCCCCCCTTAACGGAGCCTCCATCGAGCCCCCCACTTCTCCCCTATGTCGCCTCCACTGCCCCCAAATCTTGAGGGTAGCCGCCACCACCGGACTCGTGGTATACCTCGTAGGAGGGAACGGCCACGGCGCCGTTACCAGGGCCCCCAGGCTTGTATCGCCACAGGACTCCCTCTCCATCCGTTTCCATGCTGCCCCCTCCCCCTCCATTACCCACTTGCGCACCATCGACACATTGGCCGCCCAATAATACCCCGAGAGATTGGGTAACGCCAGCCCCCCACCATCTCTACCCCGCTCCAAGAAGACCCTCTTCACCCTCGGGGTCCCATGCGCCCAAACAAAGCTCATGATGCTGCTAGTCACCCTTCTAAAAAAGGCCCTAGGGATAAAGATGGGCAAACACTGAAAAAGGAACAAGAACCTCGGGAGAACCGTCATTTTGACGGACTGCACTCTACCCGCCAACGATAGCGGCACCATGTCCCACCTTTTAAATTCCTCTTCCATCTGCTCCACCAGCCTGGTAAAATTAAGCTTATGGAGAGTCCCCCAACTCCTGGCCACCTGCACCCCCAGGTATCTGAAACTCTTCACTGCCCTCTTAAATGGGAGTCTCCCGATTCCCTCCTCCTGATCACCCGGGTGTACTACAAATACCTCACTCTTGCCTAAATTTAACTTATAGCCCGAGAAGCCCCCAAATTCCGCTAACAGCTCCATCACCCCCGGCATTCCCCCTTCTGGATCCGCCACATACAACAGCAGGTCGTCCGCATACAGCGATACACGATGTTCCTCCCCACCCCGCACCAGACCCCCTCCATCTCCCTGACTCCCTCAACGCCATAGCCAAAGGTTCAATCGCCAGTGCAAAGAGCAAGGGGGACAGGGGGCACCCCTGCCTGGTCCCACGGTAGAGCCTAAAGTACTCCGATCTCCTTCCATTGGTAACTACACTCGCCATCGGAGCCGCGTAGAGCAGCCTCACCCATTTGATGAATCCCTCCCCGAATCCGAACCGCTCCAGCACCTCCCACAGGTACCCCCACTCAACTCTATCAAATGCTTTCTCCGCATCCAGCGCCACCACTATCTCAGCCTCCCCCTCCACTGCCGGCATCATAATAACATTTAGTAGTCTCCGCACATTCGTGTTGAGCTGCCGTCCCTTGACAAATCCTGTCTGATCCTCATGTATCACCCCTGGCACACAGTCCTCTATCCTGGTGGCCAGGATCTTCGCCAGCAACTTAGCGTCAACATTGAGGAGCGAGATAGGCCTGTATGATCCACACTGCAAGGGGTCCTTATCCCGCTTCAGGATCAGAGAGATCAGTGCCCGCGACATCGTCGGGGGCAAAGCCCCCCCCTCCCATGCCTCATTGAAGGCTCGCACCAACAGGGGGCCCACCAGATCCGCATACTTTTTATAAAATTCCACCGGGAACCCGTCCGGCCCCGGCGCCTTACCTGACTGCATTTGCCCGATCCCCCTGACCAGCTCCTCCAACTCTATCGGCGCCCCCAGCCCCTCTACCAGCTCCTCTTGAACCCTTGGGAAGCATAGCCTGTTCATGAAGCTCTCCATCCCCCCTCTCCCCATCGGAGGTTCTGACCGGTACAGTTCCTCGTGAGACACACATTCCTGTTACACACACACACACACACAGTCAGCACTGAGATACTCAGTCCTGTGCGTTCCTCATTTACTTTTCTTTGCTCCCTCTGCTGGTGAGAAGCACATTCAGCCTCTGCTGTGCTGTTGTTATTCTCCCCTTGCAGACTGGAGGAAGCCTGCACAATGTCCACCTCTATTGAGACACTGAGCACTGGCAGCAGGAAGCTCCTGATTCCGTTTGCAACCTGCCCACGTTGCTGATCTCAGCCAGGACTGCAATGGAGCTGTCGAAGTTCAGTAAAAATGGACCGGCTGAGCTAGTGAGGAGAGCATCTCGACCAATGGTTCTCCTCGTTGCGAGCTCTTTGTTTTCCATCTCCCTTTGCCATTTCTGATTCCAGCTTCACTATTCTCCCACTTTCTGTCTGTTCATTCTCACCAACAACAATAACTTGTATTGATATACATCTTCAGTACTGAGGGTGTGCTGCACTGTCAGATGAGCCATCTTCCAGAACTGAAAGATGAATATCAGATGGATATTGAAGATCCCTTGGGCAGTATTTTAACGGAGAACACGGGAGTTCTCCCCAGTGCCCTGACCAATATTTACCGCTCAGCTAACGTCAATAAAGACAGAGTAATCTGGTCATAATCACATTGCCATTGGTGAGATCTTGTGTGTAAATTGCTGCTGCATTTACCTGACTACAACATTGACTCCACATTATTTAACTGGGAGGAACATGTTTTGGGATGTCCTGAGTTTGTTGAGGTTAGAGATAGTGAGGGTGAGGCTATCATCTCTCAAACAGTCTCTGCTCTCCCCTCAGTCCATCCCTCTCACTCCTGTTCTCTCTCCTGTTTCCCTCCGCCTTTACTCTCTTCCTCTCTATTTGTACTCCCACTATCACCTTTTCCCTGCTGCCTGCATGCTCCCTGTATATGCTCCCCCACTCCCGATCTCTTTCTTTGCTCCTTCTCTCTCTCCGGCAGTTTGTTCCCTTCCTAACTCTGCACTGTTCCTCCAATCTTTCCCTCTTTCCTTCCTTCTGTCTTGTATCCCTCCCTCAATTTCTCTTTCTTTCCTCTTCTCCAGCCCTCTTCCTCCGTCCCTCACGTTCCTCTCCCTTCTTTTCGTTCATCTACTCTCCATCCCTCTCTCTCTTTCTTGCCTCCTTCTCTCCATCCCACCCCTTTGAGAGCTTTTCATCCCTCATTTACCTTCACCCTATCCTACATATCCTGTCTCCGCTTCTTCCCCACTCTCCTTCTCCTATCCTTCCCTCCTCCTCTCCTTCCCTCCTCCTCTTACAGAATCATAGAATGATTACAGCACAGGACGCCATTCGGCCCATTCCATGCTGGCTCTCCCCAAGAGCAATGAACTAGTTCGACTCTCCTGCCTTTTCCCTGTAGCTCTATGCATTCTTTCTCTTCAGTCAATGATTCAATTTTCTTTTGAAAGCTCTGATTGAATCTGCTTCCACCACACTCTCGAGCGACGTATTCTAGATCCTAACCACTCGCTGCATTTTTCTTCATCTCACTATTCATCCTTTTGTTAAAACCTTGAAATCTGTGTCCTCTGGTTCTTGATCCTTCCACCATAGACGAATCTCTATGGTGCAGAAGGAGGCCATTTGGCCCATCGAGTCTGCACCGTCCCTCTGAAAGAGCACTCTGTCGAGGACCACTCCTCCACCCTATCCCACCTAACCTGTACATCTTTGGACTGTGGGAGGAAACCGGAGCACCCGGAGGAAACCCACGCACACACGGGGAGAACGTGCAGACTCCGCACAGACGGTCACCCAAGGCTGGAATTGAACCGGAGTCTCTGGTGCTGTGAGGCAGCAGTGCTAACAACTGTGCCACCCCAGTGGGAAGAGCTTGTCCGTCTCTACACCTTGCAGGCCCTTCATAATTTTGAACACCTCAGTCAAACCTCCTCTCAACCTTTTTATTTTTTTTAAATAAATAATTTTTATTGAAATTTTTGAAAAATGTATAACAACAAAACAATCATAATAACAATAATAAACACCCCCCAGACCCATAACAACGCATATAACGAGTCCCCCCACCCCCCAACCCGATTATCAACAAAATAAATTAAAAATAAATTAAATTAACATAAACAATCCCCCTCCTTCCCCTTCTCCCCCCTCCCCTCCTTACCCCCCTTCCCCCTGGGTTGCCGCTGCTGCTGACCTAGTTCCCTATCATTGAGCCAGAAAGTCGAGGAAAGGCTGCAACCGCCTAAAGAACCCTTGTACCGACCCCCTCAGGGCGAATTTGACCTTCTCCAGCTTAATGAATCCCGCCATGTCATTGATCCAGGTCTCCACGCTTGGGGGTCTCGCATCTTTCCATTGCAACAAGTCCTCTTAACCTTCTATTCCCCAAGGAAAACAGTCCCAATTTCTCCAATCTGTCCTCGTAACAAATGTTCCTCATTCCCTGGATCCAGTCGAGTGAATCTTTCCTGCATTCTCTCCAATGACTTCACATTCTTCCTAAAACGTATTGCCCAGCGTCGGACGTGATATTCCAGTTCAGGCTGAACCCACGTTACATACCATGGCATCCTATCTTTTGTACTCTCGGCCTCGATTTATAAAGCCCAGGATCCCATTTGCCTCTTTAGTCACTTTCTCAACTTGCCGGGCCTCTCAGAAACCTGTGCACATCTTCTCAAAAGGTTTCTTTGCTCTTTGTTTCAGGACACTTTCCAGGATTACCAAGAGATGTTTATTCAGTTTGGGTATGTGGTTCTCTTCTCCTCAGCGTTCCCCCTCGCTGCGATGTGTGCCCTCATCAATAATGTCATTGAGATCCGCAGTGATGCCTTCAAACTGTGCACTGGGTCCCAGAGGCCCTTCGGCCAGAGAGTCGACAGTATTGGTCAGTGGCAGGTAGGACCAACATTCGGACACATCCAATCAGAACACCCTTTGCATGAATGTGATTCTTACGTTATTGCCCAAAATATACCTAGGATCTACAATTCGCTATCATTTACACCGGGACTGTTATTCTCTATAATATACACAGGGGCTGTTATTCTCTATAATATACACAGGGGCTGTTATTCTCCAGAATATACACAGGGACTGTTATTCTCTATAATATACACAGGGGTTGTTATTCTCTATAATATACACAGGGGCTGTTATTCTCCAGAATATACACAGGGACTGTTATTCTCTATAATATACACAGGGACTGTTATTCTCTATAATATACACAGGGGCTGTTATTCTCTATAATATACACAGGGGCTGTTATTCTCTATAATATACACAGGGGCTGTTATTCTCTATAATATACACAGGGGTTGTTATTCTCTATAATATACACAGGGGCTGTTATTCTCCAGAATATACACAGGGACTGTTATTCTCTATAATATACACAGGGACTGTTATTCTCTATAATATACACAGGGGCTGTTATTCTCTATAATATACACAGGGACTGTTATTCTCTATAATATACACAGGGGCCGTTATTCTCTATAATATACACTGGGGCTGTTATTCTCTATAATATACACAGGGACTGTTATTCTCCATAATATACACAGGGGCTGTTATTCTCTATAATATACACAGGGACTGTTATTCTCTATAATATACACAGGGACTGTTATTCTCCAGAATATACACAGGGACTGTTATTCTCTATAATATACACAGGGACTGTTATTCTCTATAATATACACAGGGACTGTTATTCTCTATAATATACACAGGGACTGTTATTCTCTATAATATACACAGGGGCCGTTATTCTCTATAATATACACTGGGGCTGTTATTCTCTATAATATACACAGGGACTGTTATTCTCCATAATATACACAGGGGCTGTTATTCTCTATAATATACACAGGGACTGTTATTACTATAATATATACAGGGACTGTTATTCTCTATAATATACACAGGGACTGTTATTCTCTATAATATACACAGGGGCTGTTATTCTCTATAATATACACTGGGGCTGTTATTCTCTATAATATACACAGGGGTTGTTATTCTCTATAATATACACAGGGGTTGTTATTCTCTATAATATACACAGGGACTGTTATTCTCTATAATATACACACAGACTGTTATTCTGTATAATATACACAGGGACTGTTATTCTCTATAATATACACAGGGGCTGTTATTCTCTATAATATACACAGGGACTGTTATTCTCTATAATATACACAGAGACTTATTCTCTATAATATACACAGGGACTGTTATTCTCTATAATATACACTGGGACTGTTATTCTCTAGAATATACACTGGGGCTGTTATTCTCTATAATATACACAGGGGTTGTTATTCTCTATAATATACACAGGGGTTGTTATTCTCTATAATATACACAGGGACTGTTATTCTCTATAATATACACTGGGGCTGTTATTCTCTATAATATACACTGGGGCTGTTATTCTCTATAATATACACAGGGGTTGTTATTCTCTATAATATACACTGGGGCTGTTATTCTCTATAATATACACAGGGACTGTTATTCTCTATAATACACACAGGGGCCGTTATTCTCTATAATATATACAAGGGCTGTTATTCTCTATAATATACACAGGGACTGTTATTCTCTATAATATACACAGGGATTGTTATTCTCTATAATATACACAGAGACTTATTCTCTATAATATACACAGGGACTGTTATTCTCTATAATATACACAGGGACTGTTATTCTCTAGAATATACACAGGGGTTGTTATTCTCTATAATATACACACAGACTGTTATTCTGTATAATATACACAGGGACTGTTATTCTGTATAATATACACAGGGGCTGTTATTCTCTATAATATACACAGGGGTTGTTATTCTCTATAATATACACAGGGACTGTTATTCTCTATAATATACACAGGGGCTGTTATTCTCTATAATATACACAGGGACTGTTATTCTCTATAATATACACAGGGGTTGTTATTCTCTATAATATACACAGGGACTGTTATTCTCTATAATATACACAGGGGCTGTTATTCTCTATAATATACACACAGACTGTTATTCTGTATAATATACACAGGGACTGTTATTCTCTATAATATACACAGGGACTGTTATTCTCTATAATATACACAGGGACTGTTATTCTCTATAATATACACAGACTGTTATTCTGTATAATATACACAGGGACTGTTATTCTCTATAATATACACAGGGGCTGTTATTCTCTATAATATACACAGGGGTTGTTATTCTCTATAATATACACAGGGGTTGTTATTCTCTATAATATACACAGGGACTGTTATTCTCTATAATATACACTGGGGCTGTTATTCTCTATAATATACACTGGGGCTGTTATTCTCTATAATATACACAGGGGTTGTTATTCTCTATAATATACACAGGGACTGTTATTCTCTATAATATACACAGAGACTTATTCTCTATAATATACACAGGGACTGTTATTCTCTAGAATATACACATGACTGTTATTCTCTATAATATACACAGGGGCTGTTATTCTCTATAATATACACAGAGACTGTTATTCTGTATGATATACACAGGTACTGTTATTCTCTATAATATACACAGGGGTTGTTATTCTCTATAATATACACAGGGGTTGTTATTCTCTATAATATACACAGGGGTTGTTATTCTCTATAATATACACAGGGACTGTTATTCTCTATAATATACACAGGGGTTGTTATTCTCTATAATATACACAGTGGCTGTTATTCTCTATAATATACACTGGGGCTGTTATTCTCTATAATATACACAGGGAATGTTATTCTCTATAATATACACTGGGGCTGTTATTCTCTATAATATACACTGCGGCTGTTATTCTCTATAATATACACAGGGACTGTTATTCTCTATAATATACACAGGGACTGTTATTCTCTATAATATACACAGGGGCTGTTATTCTCTATAATATACACAGGGGCTGTTATTCTCTATAATATACACAGGGACTGTTATTCTCTATAATATACACAGGGGCTGTTATTCTCTATAATATACACAGAGACTGTTATTCTCTATAATATACACAGGGGTTGTTATTCTCTATAATATACACAGGGACTGTTATTCTCTATAATATACACAGGGGCTGTTATTCTCTATAATATACACAGGGACTGTTATTCTCTATAATATACACAGGGACTGTTATTCTCTATAATATACACAGGGACTGTTATTCTCTATAATATACACAGGGACTGTTATTCTCTATAATATACACAGGGGCTGTTATTCTCTATAATATACACAGGGGCTGTTATTCTCTATAATATACACAGGGGCTGTTATTCTCTATAATATACACAGGGGCTGTTATTCTCTATAATATACACAGGGGCTGTTATTCTCTATAATATACACAGGGGCTGTTATTCTCTATAATATACACAGGGGCTGTTATTCTCTATAATATACACAGGGACTGTTATTCTCTATAATATACACAGGGACTGTTATTCTCTATAATATACACAGGGACTGTTATTCTCTATAATATACACTGGGGCTGTTATTCTCTATAATATACACTGAGGCTGTTATTCTCTATAATATACACAGGGGCTGTTTTTCTCTAATGCCTCTCTACACAAACCCAAATGGGTTCCACGTGAACGTGCAGCTGGTGTGTGACCATGAGGTGCACATGATGCATGTCTGCTCCCGATACCCGGGCAATGTGCACAACGCCTTCCTCCTGGCTCCTGGGTGATAGGTGTTACCACTGCGGTTGTGGCTGATGACACCTATCGAGGTGGATCCCCATCAGGTACATCAGTGGTGGAGGCGGCCTGCTGTGCTTCCCGCCCTGCACCTGGGTCCCAGTTGGCGGTCGTCTTTCATGGTGACCGAGCCTGGATGGGCCCGACTGCTGCTCCGCTATCCCAGGTGGCATGGTTCTGCCCGCTGCCCCCAGATGTGCCAGGGACAGGAGGGGGGAGTCCGAGACTTTGCGGTGTCCAGCACCTCCCCAGCGGGAGTCACCGGCACGGCCCCATCACCTCCTCCTCCCTCGGGGTGGCCCGCCCTCTGACTGTCCAACCCCTCGGGAGTTGCTACCAACACCTGATGTCCTGGAGCAGCTGTGTGGTGCGCACCAGAGAGTATCCCAGGAGCCTCTTCACTAAAGTGCCCGACCAAGGTGAGTGTCTCTGGGTTGGTGGAGGGTTTTGGAGACAGCCGTGACAGGAAATCCATGTCAATATCGGACTCGAGCTCCGGGTTGTCCTGGGTTTCGGGGATATGGCTCCGCTCCGTGTCGGTGTCGTCGTCAATGCTCAGCTCCCAGGGTTGTGGCTGGGGGTGGGGGTGGGGGACACCAGAAGGACCCACCACATCACCAGCGGGTCCTGCAAGTCACAAGGCAAGATGCATGATTAGACAGGGGGGGGGGGGGGGGGGGGGGGGGGGGGGGGGGGGGGGGGGGGGGGGGGTGGTGTGGAGGGGAGTTGTGTGTGGGGATGAGTTGTGTGTGGGGCTGAGGGTGGCGTGGGCTGAGGGTGGTGTGGGCTGAGGGTGGCGTGGGGTGAGGGTGGTGTGGGCTGAGGGTGGTGTGGGCTGAGGGTGGTTTGGGGGTGAGGGTGGTGTGGGGGTGAGTTGTGTGTGGGGGTGAGTTGTGTGTGAGGGTGAGTTGTGTGTGAGGGTGGTGTGGGCTGAGGGTGGTGTGGGCTGAGGGTGGTTTGGGGGTGAGGGTGGTGTGGGGGTGAGTTGTGTGTGGGTGGTGGGGGTGGTTTGTGGGTGAGGGTGGTGTGGGGGTGTGGGTGGTGTGGGGGGTGTGGGTGGTGTGGGGGTGAGGATGGTGTGGGGGTGAGGGTGGTCTGGGGGTGAGGGTGGTGTGGGTGGTGTGGGGCTGAGGGTGGTGTTGGGCTGAGGGTGGTGAGGGTGGAGTGGGGGTGAGGGCGGTGTGGGGCTGAGGGTGGTTTGGGGGTGAGGGTGGTGTGTGTGTGAGGGTGGTGTGGGGGTGAGTTGTGTGTGGGTGGTGTGGGGGTGTGGGTAGTGTGGGGCTGAGGATGGTGTGGGGGTGGGGGTGGTGTGTGTGTGAGGGTGGTGTGGGGGTGTGGGTGGTGTGGGGCTGAGGATGGTGTGGGGGTGGGGGTGGTGTGTGTGTGAGGGTGGTGTGGGGGTGTGGGTGGTGTGGGGCTGAGGATGGTGTGGGGGTGGGGGTGGTGTGTGTGTGAGGGTGGTGTGGGTGGTGTGGGGGTGTGGGTGGTGTGGGGCTGAGGATGGTGTGGGGGTGGGGGTGGTGTGTGTGTGAGGGTGGTGTGGGGGTGAGTTGTGTGTGGGTGGTGTGGGGGTGTGGGTGGTGTGGGGGTGTGGGTGGTGTGGGGGTGAGGGTGGTGTGGGGGTGAGGGTGGTGTGGGGGTGAGGGTGGTGTGGGGGTGAGTTGTGTGTGGGTAGTGTGGGGATGAGGGTGGTGTGGGGGTGAGGGTGGTGTGGGGGTGAGTTGTGTGTGGGTAGTGTGGGGGTGAGGGTAGTGTGGGGGTGAGGGTGGTGTGGGCTGAGGGTGGTGTGGGAGTGAGTTGTGTGTGGGAGTGAGGGTGGTGTGGGGGTAGGGGTGGTGTGTGTGTGAGGGTGGTGTGGGTAGTGGGGCTGAGGGTGGTGTGGGGGTAAGGGTGGTGTGGGGGTGAGGGTGGTGTGGGCTGAGGGTGGTGTGGGGGTGAGTTGTGTGTGGGGGTGAGGGTGGTGTGGGGGTGGGGGTGGTGTGGGGGTTGGCAGGGATAGTGTGTGTGGGGAGTGAAGTGTGTATGTGGCTGCAGCTTGTCAGCCTCCTGAGAATCAATCGCGAATCGGGCGAATACCGCAACGTTTCCTGTTGGAATGGATTGTGTTCCACATGGCACCGGTGCTAACCCCTTAACAGTCTCTGAATCGGTCCAGGTGCGGCACCGGTTTTGCTGTCGTGAAACTCCACAAATCCTGCTCCGGCCTCAAGTCTCAGGAACGGAGAATCCTGCCGCCTGGGGCTGCTATTCATTAGACTGAACCTTCTCAACCTTGCCCCTCACCTGAGGTGTGGTGATCCTCAGGTTAAACCACCACCAGTCAGCTCCCCCCCCCCCCCTTGAAGGGGAAAGCTGCCAATGGTTATCTGGGACTATGGCAACTTTGCCTGACCTTTGCTGGGAGACTACTATTCCCTTTAATATACACAGGAAGTCAAAGCAAAGTGGGAGGAAGAGTTGGGAGAGGGAATGGAGGAGGGGTTCTGGTGTGAGCTGCTCCTGAGGGTGAACGGCTCCACCTCATGCGCGAGGTTGGGGCTGAAGGTGGTTTATAGAGCTCACCTCACAAGGGCAAGGATGAGCCGGCACTTTGAGTGTAGAGATGTGTGTGAACGTTGCTTGGGGGGGGGGGGGGGGGGGGGGGGGGTGCCGTGCAAACCATGTTCATATGTTTTGGTCGAAACGGATGCGGAGGCAGATATCGTAGCCTTCGCCTCGTTGATCGCCCGAAGACGGATTCTGTTGGGATGGAGAGCTGCCTCTCCACCCTGTGCCCTGGCGTGGTGGGGGGACCTGTTGGAATTCTTGACTCTTGAGAAGGTTAAGTTTGAACTGAGGGGAAGGACGGAGGGGTTCTACAATTCATGGGTGTTATTCATTATGCACTTTCAAGAATTGGATAACATTGAACATTAGTTGAGGGGGTGCTGGTGGGAGGGTTGGGACTGTGTGTGTTAATGGTGACTGTGAGTGATTCCCGATTCCTTTTTGTTTTTGGTGATGTTAACATGCGGGCAGTAGTTTGGGGTTTGCTGGGAGGATGGGATTGTCGTTGTTGATATGGGGATTGACATTATATTCGTTACTATAGGAATGTACCTCCGGAATGTGGCGACTAGGGGTTTTTCATAGTAAATTCATTTGAAGCCTACTTGTTAAAATAAGCAATTTTCATGCTGATCATTGTTTATTGTTGGTGGGTGTAAATTTGAGGAAAATATGAAAAAGGAGGAGTATGAAAATATTTTTAAAAAATAAATAAATAACATACACAGGAAGCGGAATCTCCATAATATACACAGGGCCTGCTATTCTCTATCACATAAACAGGGACTGTAATTCCCTATAATATACACAGGGCCTGCTATTCTCTATCACATAAACAGGGACTATAATTCCCTATAATATACACAGGGCCAGCTATTCTTTATAATATACACAAGGGCTGCTATTTATACTCCAGGACAGTTATTATTGTCTTAATCTCCTAACCATGATCGGGTGTGAAAGCAATTGTTCTACTTGAGCTGATGTGACTGAGGCAGTTATCCTGTTGTGCCGGACTGGTCTGACATACCCAACGGGCGCGATTCTCCCAACGGGAGACTGAGTGCCGACGCCGGAGTGAAACCCGGAGTGTTTCACTCCGGCGTCGGAGGCCGCTCCTCGCACCCTATCTCCCCCCCCCCCCCCCCCCCCCCCCAGGGGGCTAGGAGCTTGCGTCAAAGCAGCGCGTCGGGAATGACGCGGCCGGCGGCGCCGAAGTGACGTCAACCGCGCAGGCGCAGGTTGGCCGGCTCCAACCCGTGCATGCTCGGTTGCCGTCTTCCCCTCCGCTGCCCCCGCAAGACCTGGCGGCTTGAGCTTGCGGGGCGGCGGAGGGAAAAGAGTGCGTCGTTTACAGACGCCGGCCCGACGATCGGTGCCCACCGATCTGCTGAGCACGCCCGCGGTGCTCGATCCGCCCTCCGCCCCCCCACAGGCCCCACACTCACCTGTCGCACTCTGTTTACGCCGGCAGCGACTAGGTGTGGTTGGCGCCGGCGTAAACTGGTCGGGTTCAGCAGGCCGCTCGGCCCATCCGGTCCGGAGAATCGCCAGTCGCCGTGAGAAACGGCGAGCGGCGATTCTCCGAGCGCCGTTTCGAAAAACGCGACACGCCATTTTTGGGGGGGATGGGAGAATCACGGGGGGTGCCAGGGCGGCGTGGCGTGATTCGCCCGGCCCTCCCATGATTCTCCCACCCGGCGTGGGGAGTGGAGAATCGCACCCAATGTCGATTGCAGACATGTTGTTCTTGTGTGTGTGAAGCTGAAGCAGGAACGGTGAAATTCTGCTGAACTTGGTCACTTGCTGTTTCTCCACAGAATGTGATGGAGGCTATAGGAGTGTTGGCCATCATTGTTAACTGCTATCTGATTGGTCAGTGTGGACAACTGCAGCGCCTGTTCCCTTCACTAAGCTCCGAGATGGCTATCATCCTTGTTGTGATCCTGGAGGTAAGAGAGCACAACCAGAGTTGGAGAGTCAGAGCGAGTTATATCACAGGTAATAGCAGAGTGTGACAGTGAGGGGCGTGGGGTATATCAGAGTGTTACAGTGAGGGGTGTGGGTATATCAGAGTGTTACAGTGAGGGGTGTGGGGTATATCAGAGTGTTACAGTGAGGGGTGTGGGGTATATCAGAGTGTTACAGTGAGGGGTGTGGGGTATATCAGGGTATCAGTGAGGATTGTGGGGTATATCAGAGTGATACAGTGAGGGGTGTGTGGTATATCAGAGTGTTACAGTGAGGGGTGTGGGGTATATCAGAGTGTTACAGTGAGGGGTGTGGGGTATATCAGAGTGTTACAGTGAGGGGTGTGGGTTATATCAGAGTGTTACAGTGAGGGGTGGAGTATATCAGAGTGTTACAGTGAGGGGTGTGGGTTATATCAGAGTGTTACAGTGAGGGGTGGAGTATATCAGAGTGTTACAGTGAGGGGTGTGGGGTATATCAGAGTGTTACAGTGAGGGGTGTGGGGTATATCAGAGTGTTACAGTGAGGGGTGTGGGTTATATCAGAGTGTTACAGTGAGGGGTGGAGTATATCAAAGTGTTACAGTGAGGGGTGTGAGGTATATCAGAGTGTTACAGTGAGGGGTGTGGGGTATATCAGAGTGTTACAGTGAGGGGTGTGTGGTATATCAGAGTGTTACAGTGAGGGGTGTGGGGTATATCAGAGTGTTACAGTGAGGGGTGTGGGGTATATCAGAGTGTTACAGTGAGGGGCGTGGGGTATATCAGGGTATCAGTGAGGATTGTGGGGTATATCAGAGTGATACAGTGAGGGGTGTGTGGTATATCAGAGTGTTACAGTGAGGGGTGTGGGGTATATCAGAGTGTTACAGTGACGGGTGTGGGGTATATCAGAGTGTTACAGTGAGGGGTGTGGGTTATATCAGAGTGTTACAGTGAGGGGTGGAGTATATCAGAGTGTTACAGTGAGGGGTGTGGGTTATATCAGAGTGTTACAGTGAGGGGTGGAGTATATAAGAGTGTTACAGTGAGGGGTGTGGGGTATATCAGAGTGTTACAGTGAGGGGTGTGGGGTATATCAGAGTGTTACAGTGAGGGGTGTGGGTTATATCAGAGTGTTACAGTGAGGGGTGGAGTATATCAAAGTGTTACAGTGAGGGGTGTGAGGTATATCAGAGTGTTACAGTGAGTGGTGTGGGGTATATCAGAGTGTTATAGTGAGGGGTGTGGGGTATATCAGAGTGTTACAGTGAGGGGTGGAGTATATCAGAGTGTTACAGTGAGGGGTATTGGGTATATCAGAGTGTATATCTGAGGGGATATGGCCGTGATAAATTGCCCCTGAGTGTCCAAAAGATTAGATGGGGCTACTGGGTTCCGGGTTAGGGTGGAGGCGTGGGCTTAAGTAGGGTACTCTTTCCAAGGGCCGGTGCAGACTCGATGGGCCGAATGGCCTTCTTCTGCACTGTAAATTCTATGATTCTATGACACAAAAACTCTGTGAAGGTATACAGACATATTGAGTGGCCAAGAAAGTGACATATGAAACATAGGGCAGAATCTTTACGCACTCGCCATCTTGAGAGTCAGCACGCAACACGCTCCCGCTGACTCTCAGAAGTGAGCTCTAATTGGCAATGGGCAGGCCTTCCGTCCACCTTTGGGTATATCAGAGTGTTACAGTGAGGGGTACATCAGAGTGTTACAGTGAGGGTGTGGAGTATATCAGTGTTACAGTGAGGGGTGTGGGGTATATCAGAGTGTCACAGTGAGGGGTGTGGGGTATATCAGAGTGAGACAGTGAGGGGTGTGGGGTATATCAGAGGGTTACAGTGAGGGATGTGGGGTATATCAGAGTGTCGCAGTGAGGGGTGTGGGGTATATCAGAGTGAGACAGTGAGGGGTGTGGGGTATATCAGAGTGTCACAGTGAGGGGTGTGGGGTATATCAGAGGGTTACAGTGAGGGGTGTGGGGTATATCACAGTGTTACAGTGAGGGGTGTGAGGTATATCAGAGTGTTACAGTGAGGGGTGTGAGGTATATCAGAGTGTTACAGTGAGGGGTGTGGGGTATATCAGAGTGAGACAGTGAGGGGTGTGGGGTATATCAGAGTGTTACAGTGAGGGGTGTGGGGTATATCAGAGTGTTACTGTGAGGGGTGTGAGGTATATCAGAGTGTTACTGTGAGGGGTGTGAGGTATATCAGAGTGAGACAGGGAGGGGTGTGGGGTATATCAGAGTGTTACAGTGAGGGGTGTGGGGTATATCAGAGTGTTACAGTGAGGGGTGTGGGGTATATTAAAGTGTTACTGTGAGGGGTGTGGGGTATATGGGTGTGGGGTATATCAGAGTGTTACAGTGAGGGGTGTGGGGTATATCAGAGTGTTACAGTGAGGGGTGTGGGGTATATCAGAGTGTTACAGTGAGGGGTGTGAGGTATATCAGAGTGAGACAGTGAGGGGTGTGGGGTATATCAGAGTGTTACAGTGAGGGGTGTGGGGTATATCAGAGTGAGACAGTGAGGGATGTGGGATATATCAGAGTGTTACAGTGAGGGGTGTGGGGTATATCAGAGTGAGACAGTGAGGGGTGTGGGGTATATCAGAGTGTTACACTGAGGGGTGTGGGGTATATCAGATGGACTCACCTGAAGAAGGAGCCGTGCTCCGAAAGCTCGTGTTTGAAACAAACCTGTTGGACTTTAACCTGGTGTTGTAAGACTTCTTACTGGGTATATCAGAGTGATACAGTGTGGGCTGTGGAGTATATCAGAGTGTTACAGTGAGGGGTGTGGGGTATATCAGAGTGTTACAGTGAGGGGTGTGAGGTATATCAGAGTGTTACAGTGAGGGGTGTGAGGTATATCAGAGTGTTACAGTGAGGGGTGTGAGGTATATCAGAGTGAGACAGTGAGGTGCGTGGCATGTAACCCATTGAAAAATCTCCTATAACCTGGTTTTGTCTTCTGCAGCATTTTGCGTTCCTTTTGAAATATGTGCTGAAAATCGCAATTCCAGATGTTCCGGCCTGGGTAGCTGAGGAAATGGCGAAGCTGGAATATCAACGGAGGGAGGCATTTAAGGTGAGTCATTCTACTGGGGCAAATTTATACTTGTTAGCAATGGGTTGTCAGACGCTAGCTGTGAGGAACATGTCAGCAGCAACAGTGGGAAGGAACCTATTTAAAGAAAGAATGATAGAGACTGAAACCATTTACGTATTGCGGAACCCTTTGGCAGGGCAGTGAAACTATGAATCATGTTAATGATCTTCTTACCTTCCGAGCAGAAGCATGAGCGCCAGGCACAGCAACACTATCAGCAGCAGCAGAAGAGGAGGCAGCGTGAGGAGGAGGAGAAACACCGACAGGAACAGAAGGAGAACCTGCAGTCCAGGAAGGAGAGGGAGGCAGGGAAGGAAGATGGAAAGTCTGGGACCTTGTCCTCCGATCAGGCTCACAGCCGAGCTCACGGCAAATCGAAAGCAGCTCAGTCTGGCCAGTCTACAGAGAAACCCAAAAGGCCCAGCTCCCTGCTGGCCTCCAACAACGTCCTGAAGTTGAAGCAGATCATCCCGCTGCAGAGCAAGTTCCTGTCGGGTGGAGGGGGGAGCGCCATCACTGCCAAGTCCCCCCAGTCGCCGACCAGCAGCGAGAGCAAGCTGCCAGGGTTTCTGAGCTTCAAGTTCCTGAAGTCGCCAGCAGACGGCAAGAAGGATGGGGCGGCGGAGAAGGAGAAGGTGCAGTCGCCCACCAAACCCTTCAACCCCGGCAAGCTATTCAACTTTGGCAAGTCGGACACTGGCGTGTCCAGCAGCAACGGGACCACCACGACCCAACCCAGGGCTGGAGCTGGCGGGGCAAGTGGCGCTTCCTCATCTGAAAGCGGCGAGAAAGTCACCAGCAAGTCTGACCTCAACGGGCTCCCAGAGGCAGCAAACCCCGAGGATCCCAACACACATCCAGCAGAGGAATCAAGCAGTCCCAAGCGTTAACACATAAAGAGATTAAAGTAAAAATGTGAGCTGACACAACCTGCAAAGTGAAAACTGGATTGCAAAAAAAAAAACAGTTTCAAAAGATCCTTTACAAGTTTGGCTTCTCTCGTTATAACTTTCTAAATATAAAATTGAATATTCAGGGATGGAAATCTGTATTTGATAAACAGGACACTCATCACCTTCAGGTTTTTTTATACAACATGGTTGGTGTAGACCATTGGTTTATTGACACCAAGAATTTTGGCTTAAAATTGTCTGGGAACCGCGATTAATTTTCTGCTAACCTTCTGTTCCCGACTCCTTACTCCTTGTCAATGTCGAGCCATCTCACTCTGCAGCCTCTCGCAAAATCCGTGCCGGAAAATCCACGCAAAATCGATTCAGTAAAAACTTTACTTCAAACATTTTCACCAGTTAAATGTGCAGAACAGTCATTCATGTGTAGCCTGTGCTCAACATTACCAGTCAGCAGGTAAGGGGGAAAATATTAGAATCTGTTACTAAGACTGTGGTAACTGGGCGTTTGGAAACGAGTTATATGTTCGGTCAGGGGCAATATGGATTTCTGGAAGGGAATTCTTTCAAGAAAGTTTTGAGGGTGTAGGTAGCAGGGAACATGTGCATATGGTGGATTTAGATTTTCAAAGAAATTTGGATATATTGGCATCCAAGAGCTTATTACATGAAATTCAGATTCAAGGGGTTGGGGCAAGGATAGAGGATTGGTCAACAGACAGTAAACAGAGAGTAGGAATATTGGATCATGTTCGGGTTGGCTCGGTATGTAGGGTATCACAAGGATCAGTTAAGACCAGAAGACATAGGAGCAGAAGGAGCTCACTTGGCCCATCGAGTCTGCTCCGCCATTCAATCATGGCTGATATTTTTCTCATCCCCATTCTCCTGCCTTTTCCCCATAACCCCTGATCCCCTTATTGATTAAAAACCTATCTATCTCTGTCTTAAAGACACTCAGTGATTTGGCCCCCACAGCCTTCTGCGGCAAAGAGTTCCACAGATTCACCACCTCTGGCTGAAGAAATTCATCCTCATCTCGGTTTTAAAGGATCGTCCCTTTAGTCTCAGACGGTGTCCTCTGCTTCTAGTTTTTCCTACAAGTGGAAACATCCTCTCCATGTCCACTCGATCCAGACCACGCAGTATCCTGTAAGTTTCAATAAGATCCCCTCTCATAACACCAATGAGTACAGACCCAGAGTCTTCGACCGTTTCTCATATGACAAGCACTTGATTCGAGGGATCATTCTTGTGAATCTCCTCTGGACCCTTTCCAAGGCCAGCACATCCTTCCTTAGATACGGGGCCCAAAACTGCTGACAATACTCCAAATGGGGTCTGACCAGAGCCTTATACAGCCTCAGAAGTACATCCCTGGAGTTGTGTTCTTGGGCATCAGCTATTTACAGTCTATTGTTAATGACCCAGATGAGGGGACTGAGTATAATATATCCACATTTGCTGATGATATAAAGTTAGATGGGAAATAAGCTATGAGGAGAAGGCTGTGGAGGCAAAGTCACCGAGCACCTTAAAGACAGAGATAGGTAGGATCTTGATTAATAAGGGGATCAGGGGAGAAGGCAGGAGAATGGGGATGAGAAACACATCAGCCATGGTCGAATGGCGGAGCAGACTCGATGGGCCGAATGGCCTAATTCTGCTCTTATTCTTTTCGGTCGAAGGAGGGGCGGCACGGTGGCATAGTGATTAGCACTGCAGCCTGACAGCTCCAGGGACCCGGGTTCAATTCCAGTCTCAGGTGACTGTGTGGAGTTTGCACTTCCTCCCCGTGCCTGCGTGGGTTTCCTCCGGGTGCTCCGGTTTCCACCAACAGTCCAAAGATGTGCAGGTTCGGTGGATTGGCCGTGATAAGTTGCCCCTGAGTGTCCAAAAGATTAGATGGGGCTACTGGGTTCCAGGTTAGGGTGGAGGCGTGGGCTTAAGTAGGGTACTCTTTCCAAGGGCCGGTGCAGACTTGATGGGCCGAATGGCCTTCTTCTGCACTGTAAATTCTATGATTCTATGACACAAAATCGCTGTGAAGGTATACAGACATATTGAGTGGCCAGGAAAGTGACATATGAAACATAGGGCAGAATCTTTACGCACTCGCCATCTTGAGAGTCAGCACGCAACCCGCTCCCGCTGACTCTCAGAAGTGAGCTCTAATTGGCAATGGGCAGGCCTTCCGTCCACCTTTGGAAGGAAGACCCGCCACGGAGAATTGTTGACAGCTCTCCAACCCATCCAGGCATAGCACTGCAGTGGCCAGAAGAGGTACTGCAATGCTCTGCCTGGAACCAAATCCCGGGATCACTCCTTAAGATACGTTCCAGGGGTGGGATGGTAGGGGATGCCCTGGGAGGGGGAGGGGGGGATTTGGATGGGAGGGCGATCACGCTGTCGGGGGCGAGGTACGGGGGACTCTCAGGTCCTGGAGGGAAGGGCACCCCTCAAATCTGGAGGGCTTTCAGATTGAGGACCCCCCCCCCCTTCCCACCACCACCATCCCAAGGTGGAGAATTGGAGAATCCTTTTCTTTTTCCGACCTTGCTGTGACCCGCACCCGCCAGCCTAAAAGTGTAGGCTTGGCGGGAAAAGACCTTAATAGCCGAAAGGCCGGGTTTTCCGCCCCAGGCCTTGCCTGCCACACCCGTTAAATTGTGTCTGGGTCAGGGTGGGTAGGTTCGTGGGGGAGCACCACCCACTCAGTTTTTTTGCTCCCCGCCCTCCACCTCGGAACCCGCCTTGGGAGGAAATGTAAAATTCTGCCTAGAATGTGGAGAAACGAGAGGAAAGTAGAAAAGCGGTATTTTATTTTAAATGTGAGGACCTGGCGAATGTTGTTGTTGAGAAGGACCTGGGCGACAGGAAAGTTAAAAAGTCTTAAAAAGCCATACGCTTGGTTCGTGGTTTGATAAATAGGGAATAGAGCGAAAAGAAACATAGCAGTTATGCTGAACCTTTATAAATGACTGTTTAGGGGCAGCACGGTGGCACAGTGGTTAGCACTGTGGCCTCACGGCACCGAGGTTCCAGGTTCGATCCCGGCTCTGGGTCACTGTCCGTGTGGAGTTTGCACATTCTCCCCGTGTCTGCGTGGGTTTCACCCCCACAACCCAAAGATGTGCAGGCTAGGTGGATTGGCTATGCTAAATTGCCCCTTAATTGGAAAAAATGAATTGGGTACTCTAAATTTTTTTTTAAAAACTGACTGACTGTTTGGAGCTTAGCTGAAGTATTGTCTCCAATTCTGAGCACCACACTATGGGAAGGGTGTCAAGACCTGGGAGATGATGCAGAGGAGACTTACCGGAATGGTTTCAGGGATGAGGGATGTCAGTTACGTGGAGAAGCTGGGGTTGTTCTCCTTAGCACAGAGAAGATGAAGAGAATGTTTAATAGGGAAGTGTTCAAAATCATGAGGGATTTTGATCAAGTAAATAAGGCCTCTTTCCACGCTGTAATCATTCTGTGGTTCTATTCAATGGTGGGAGGGCTGGACACAGGTCTACAGTTTAATAACAAGAGGGGGAGCCAAGGAGAATTTTCTTAAGGAGTGAGTTCTTGTCATCTGGAAGGGTGGTGGGAGCAGATTCATTAGTAACTTTCAAAAGGAATCGGATAGGTGTTTAAAAAAAAAAAAATTTAGAGTAGCCAATTATATTTCTTTTTCCAATTAAGGGGCAATTTAGCGTGGTCAATCCACCTAACCAGCACATCTTTGGGTTGTGGGGGTGAAACCCACGCAGACACGGGGAGAAATTGGATAGGTGTTTGAAGGTGAAACAGAATTACAGCGTAAATGGGGAAATGAGCATAAGTGCATAGCTATACCAAAGAACTGGTACAGGTTCGATGGGCCGAATAACCTACGCCTCCTTTAGTGCTGCGTGATTCCAGGTGATATGTCCAGTCCATCAGTGGCCTTACTGAAGGCAAGCCCCAGACCGCGAATCAGAAAAAGCAATTGTAAACCGGGCTCCGAGTAAATCACCATCAAATTACACCTATCAGCTGGGGACAGGTAACTTGCAAGCCCAATTTCAGTTTAATTTGCCACCTGTCACGGCATCTCCACAGGATTCGTCAAGTCGCTGTGTGCGAAAACCCAAGGCGAACGTGTCTTGCGGTATTAAGTGGAAGGCCTGGGGAGTAGCTCACACTGGGGTTGAGGGCTTCAGGTGACAGAAGCATCGCCTGGGGATCCCATTAGGGATGGGACCGACTGTGTTGACCTCCATGCCTTGACCTCCCAATGCCTACTTCCACCATGCCAAGCGCTGCCCAGAAAGCCCAAAATTCTAAATTTGACCTCTGCTATGTTGGAGTTCACGATTCACTCCCAAGGTTCTGCTGGCATTCGAAGGAATTGTGGCTTTGTTCTTTAAGCTAATGATGCCTTTAGAACCACTGGCCAATTCAAAGAACTGTTTATTATCCTATATCTATATATATGGTGAATCGGGTTTCTTATGGTTCTATGTGTATAAATGTATATATTGTATATAAGCATGTATTATATTCTGTTCACCAAGAAACTCTTTCAACATATATGTATAGTTTCAGTATAGACTTGATTAAATATATCACTCGAATCGGAATTAAAATTCTAATTTAAATTTGTGTGAAATGATAAGCAGCTTGCCTTCAGTTTATTGGCTGATTGATTGGGTGAGAGCACCATATCAGCACGAATGGTGTTCCCCCTAATTTAGTTGCCATATAATTCAATTTCCTCCAAGAAAGACTTGCATGTCTGCAGCACCTTTCATGGCCGCACAACGTTCCAAAGAAATACTCAGGCAACAAATTGCTTTTTGCAGTGTCACCACCGTAAGGAAAGGCAGCCGCCAACTTATGCATAGCAAGATCCCACGGGCAGCAATGTGATAATGCCAGGATAATCTTAGCGCTGTTGGGTAAGGGCTAAATATTGGCCAGGATATGGGGTGGGGGGGGAGGAACTCTCCAGCTCTTCTTCGGAAGTGCCATGGGATCTCTTCCATCCACCTGAGGACAGATGGGGCCTCGGTTTAACATCGCGAGGAAGACGGAACCTGCAACATTGAAACACCACATCAGTACGGCGCTGGGAGTGTCGAGCCTATATTATGTGCTTATGTCTCTTGAGTGGGGTTTGAATCCACTACTTTCTGTGTGGTGAGAGAGAGTGCTACCCATCGAACCTGGGTAGACAGTCGAACCAAAGGTGCTATAAGAGATCCTTTGTATAAATGTTGTATTCAGCCTAACCATGCGCTTCAACAAAGTTGTTCCATAAATCAACTGCCATATTGTTTGGCTAAGACCTGATTAAATCTCGTTCAAGGCTTCTTTCCCCATTAATTTCAGTCAGCGGCACAGCTTCCGTGAAGGCCCTGTGGTATAACAGGACGAACCGGTTTTAAATTGATGGGGTGGAGCTCTTTCTTCTCTCTGCTGGGTCTCTGAGTTCTGCATTAAATTAGATTGTGTCTGTCCTAATCAGTGTGGACCCACAACATAAACTATCCCCAAATTTCAGCACGAGTTGACATCAAACACGACAACTCATGGACAGGGGCTGCGAGATTGCGAAAATGGAGCATGGTCGCTCTCCATTGATTTGAGGCTGAAGAACGTTGTTTGAAAACCAACACATTAACTGTGACTGACTCGTGCCGATGGATCGCTCAGAGCAGTTTGTCACCATTCAATCATCTTGTATTGACCAGGAAAGGAGTGGGCATCTGAGTTGCAATGATATTAAGAGTCACAAATCCACCTCCAGTGACCTGGGTTTCCCAACAAAAGAAGCTCTTCAGATGATGACGTCGGTCTTCAACCCAACTTCCTGTCTGCAGAAAAAGTCTTCCTTTTCCTTCCTCATGCAAACATCCTCTTCTTACCGACTGAGTCGCCAGCCCAACCTTTTCTCTGCATGAGCCAACAAGTTTGCACTATTTGAACTGAAGCCATTTTATTCTTCCTTCATGTATGTGTGTGTGTGTGTATATATATTCAGAGGGCTTAATAAACAAGGCGGGCAAAGGAAAATAAAAGGAAACAGACTTTTAAGTGGCTGAGGGCCTTGACTTTAAAATGGAGAACATGTGAACTAAGGTTCGACAGGAGGACAAATCGGCAAATGACCGTGGAGTTTCCAATTTCCTGTTTACTTGCCGTGGTATTACCAGCCTTTATTGGGTGCATTTTATTGTGCATC
Organism: Scyliorhinus canicula; assembly: GCF_902713615.1. Classification (NCBI taxonomy): domain Eukaryota; kingdom Metazoa; phylum Chordata; class Chondrichthyes; order Carcharhiniformes; family Scyliorhinidae; genus Scyliorhinus; species Scyliorhinus canicula. Next base: position 113,199,621 of record NC_052163.1, on the reverse strand, counting down.
TCTTTTGGTTAAACAAAAGAGTTTGGATTCTCCACCGCGCCATGCCACATTTCTGTTTCACCCCGCCCACAGGGTGCTCCGTTACGCCGGCCGGACAATGGGGTTTCCCATTGTGGGGCAGCCCCACTCCGTCGGGAAACCCCCGGGCTGCTGGCAAAATGGAGCATCCCGCCGGCGGAGAATCCAGCCCAAGATTTGTTACAAATATCGGATACAGCATTTCAGGTCCAAAGCAATAACAACTGATATCCACGTTACGCCTTTAATGTAATGAAACATCCCAAGGTACTTCACAGAAATGTTATGACCCAAAGTGTGCCTAAGGACTCGGTCAAAGAGCAGGTGTTAAAGAGCGCCTGAGAGGACGAAAGAGTTTAGAGAAGCAGAGGTTTAGGGAGGGAATTCCAGGGCCCAGGCAGCGCAAGGCACGGCCACACAGGCGAGCTATTATAATTGGGAATGCACAAAAGGCCAGAAAGAGCCAAGCGTAGAAATCTCAGACGGCTGTAGGGCTGAAGGTGATTACAAAGAAGGAAGGGGCGAGACTGGAGGGATTTAAAAACAAGGATGAGAATTTTAAAAACAAGTGATTGACTGGGAGCCGTGTAGGTCAGTAAGCACAGGGGTGATACGAGAATGGGACTCGTGAGTAAAGATGTGGGATTTGGATTGGATTTGTTTATTGTCACGTGTACCGAGGTACAGTGAAAAGTATTTTTCTGCGAGCAGCTCAACAGATCATTAAGTACATGGGAAGAAAAGGGAATAAAAGAAAATACATAATAGGGCAACACAAGGTACACAATGTAACGACATAAGTACCGGCATCGGATGAAGCATACAGGGTGTAGTGTTAATGAGGTCAGTCCATAAGAGGGGTGTTTAGGAGTCTGGTGACAGTGGGGAAGAAGCTGTTTTTGAATCTGTTCGTACGTGTTTTCAGACTTTTGTATCTCCTGCCCGATGGAAGAAGTTGGAAGAGTGAGTAAGCCGGGTGGGAGGGGTCTTTGATTATGCTGCCCGCTTTCCCCAGGCAGCAGGAGGTGTAGATGGAGTCAATGGATGGGAGGCGGGTTCATGTGATGGACTGGGCTGTGTTCACGACTCTAAAGTTTCTTGCGGTCCTGGGCCAAGCAGTTGCCATACCAGGCTGTGATGCAGCCCAATAGGATGCTTTCTATGGGCAGAGTTTTGGGTAACAAGTTTATAGAGTATTTTGCAGTATGAAGTAATAATAATAATCTTTATTATTATTTTCACAAGTAAGTTTACATTAACACTGCAATGAAGTTACTGTGAAAAGCCCCTAGTCGCCACACTCCAGCGCCTGTTCGGGTACACAGAGGGAGAATTCAGAATGTCCAATTCACCTAACAGCACGTCTTTCGGGACTTGTGGGAGGAAACCGGAGCACCCGGAGGAAACCCACCCAGACACGGGGAGACCATGCCGACTCCGCAAAGTGACCCAAGCTGGGAATCGCGTCCCTGGCGCTGTGAAGCAACAGTGCTAACCACTGGGTTAGCATGCTGTGTATCCCTGTTACTCTGAAGCGAGATGGGGAGGGGGGGAGCGGAGAGAGAGAGGAGAGAGTACTTCAACACCCAGCATTCTTTTTTTTAAATAAATGTTTTTTATTGAGTTTTCATATTTTATATATGACAAATTACAAATTATTAGAGAGAAAAAAAGAAAACACAAAAATGTAACATGAATATTTACAGGTGAGCATCTTCATAACAACAATTGTGGCCGCCCCCTTTAGCCAGCATACATATTTTACATTCCCCAATATGGCCGAGGCACATGTTTATAGGCATTTATTTATAGTTTGGTTTTGGGCCTTAGCTTGCCATCAAACCCCCAAAACGAACCCGTAACCCCCCCCCCCGGCTACCTTCCCCCCGATTCCCGTCCATTTCCCCCTGATTCTTGGCCACCCGACTATTCTTCCTCATGTACGTTGGCCACAAACAGGTCCCGGAACAATTGCATGAATGGCTCCCACATTCTGTGGAAGCCGTTGTCTGACCCTCGGATGGCGAATTTGATTTTCTCCATTTGGAGAGATTCCGAGAGGTCGGACAGCCAGTCTGCAGCTCTGGGCGGTGCTGCTGACCGCCAGCCAAACAGGATTCTACGGCGGGCGATCAGGGAGGCAAAGGCAAGGGCATCCGCCCTCCTCCCCAGGAATAGATCTGGCTGGTCTGAAACCCTGAAGACCGCCACTATCGGGCATGGCTCCACCCTCACCCCCACCACTTTGGACATAGCCTCGAAGAAGGCTGTCCAGTACTCCACAAGTCTGGGGCAACACCAGAACATGTGGGCGTGGTTGGCCGGGCCTCTTTGGCACCGCTCACATCTGTCCTCCACCTCCGGGAAGAACCTACTCATACGGTTTCTCGTTAAGTGGGCTCTATGTACCACTTTTAGTTGCGTCAGGCTGAGCCTTGCGCACGTGGAGGTGGAGTTGACCCTATGCAGTGCTTCGCTCCAGAGTCCCCACCCTATCTCCATCCCCAGGTCGTCCTCCCATTTCCTTCTTGTTGCGTCCAGTACGGTGTCGTCCCTATCTACCAGTCGGTCATACATGTCACTACAGTTCCCTTTCTCTAGGATACTTGCGTCCAGTAGTGTCTGTCGTGGCGGTTGTGGGTACGTCCTTGTCTCCTTTCGTAGGAAGTTTTTGAGCTGCAGGTACCGTAGCTCGTTCCCCCCAGCTAGCTGAAATTTCTCTGTCAGTTCGTCCAGTGTTGCGATCCTGTCATCCGTGTATAGGTCCCTGACTGTCAGTGTCCCCCCGTCCTGCCTCCACCTTTTGAAGGTGGCGTCAGTCAGTGCTGGTCTGAACCTATGGTTGTTGCAGATGGGAGCCTTGTCCGACATTTTGTACAGGCCAAATTGCTGCCGCAGTTGGTTCCAGGATTGGAGGGTGGCTGTCACCACTGGGCTGCTGGAGTGTTTTTTGGGTGGGGATGGGAGTGCTGCCGTGGCGAGGGCCCGGAGGGAGGTTCCCATGCAGGAGGCCTCCTCCGCATGCACTCACTCGGCTTCTGGCTCCTGGATCCATCCCCTTACTCGCTCGGCTGTTGCCGCCCAGTGGTAGAATTGTAGATTCGGGAGGGCTAGCCCCCCCCCCGGATTTTGTTTTTTGTAGGACCTTCTTCGGGATCCTAGCATTTTTACCCCCCCCCCCCCCCCCCCCATACGAACGCCATGATAAGTTTGTCCAGCGCTTTGAAAAAGGCCTTGGGGATGTAGATCGGAATGGATCTAAACAGGAAGAGGAACCTGGGCAGTATGTTCATTTTGATCGTCTGGACTCTCCCCGCGAGGGAGAGCGGGAGTGTGCACCCAGCATTCTTGAGGGAATTTCAGATCACAAATGTTGCCTCGCTCAGCTTTATTTTATCGTCTCATGTCCCTCTCACTGACGTGTGGTTCCGAGCATCGCTGGGTTTCTTGGTTTTCCAAAACATTTCCTGGGATAGCATTGCTCAGACAATGAATGGCAGCAGGCTGTTCAACCAGAACTGCACCACAGCTAAGCCCAGCTACCCCACCCACTATCCAAAAGGTCACAGTGCAGGTATCAGGAACAGGACTCAACCTCCCGGGCTTCCTCCCCATCCCTCCATTGCTAGCCCTTGGGACACTGAAACCTATCATTGAAACCTAGCAAAGCAAGCACCAGGCTTTATTTCTAAAGGGATAGAATTGAAAAATGGGGAAATTATAGCATAACGATATGTGCACTTCTGGTCGTCATATTATAAAAAGGATATCAAGGCACTGGAAAGGGTGCAGAGAAGATTTACAAGGATATCAGAAGTATGTGGGTTTACATACCAGGAAAGGAGCGAATGGCTGGCTCTCTTTCTCTTGAAAAAGGGAGACTGGAGTGACCAATTGAGGTCTTTAAAATTCTGAAAGGTTTTGATGGGAGTGGATACAGAGAGAATGTTTCCTCTGGGGAAGAGCATTGCTAGAGGCAGTCAATATAAGATAGCCACCAAGAAATCCAATCGGGAGTTCAGGAGAAAGGTCTTTACCCAAAGAGTGATGAGACTGGAACCCGCCACAAGGGGCGGTTGAAGCAAATCGTATAGATGTATTTGAGAGGAAATTAGACAAGTATATGAGGGAGAAGGGAATAGAGGGTTTCAATTATAGATTTAGATGAGAAAAGATGAGAGGGCTTGGAGTGGAGCATAAATCCCAGCATTGTCTGGTTGGGCCAAATGGCCAGTTTTTGTGTCATGTATCCAATGTAACCCTATCTGATGTAATTGCGCATGAATTGTGAGTTGAGCCAAGATGAGGACAGACCATGAGGTCAGTCCTGGGGCACTCCTGGTCTAAACAGGAGAGTTCCACATCAGACATTGCTTCCAATAACAGAACTATTTGTCTTGACATTGGCACATGCTTCTAAGTTTGTAAGAATTCTGATTCAGTAAACAGAACGTTCCAGAAGTGTGGACAGAGTGGTCATTCTTTCACTGATTTTCAACGGGGAATTAATGAATTAGGAATGAATTAGAGTAATAAAGGGACATACCAGAAAAATGATGACTTCCTCGGTCACTTTTTCTTTTATATTAATGTCTTTTTAAGAGCAAGTTAGCAATGCACATTCTGTATTGGTTTTGCCCTGTCTGCATATTATATAATGAGGGAAGGGCCACAACCTCACAGGTCAGAGGCAAAAGTGTTGCATGGGTCCACTGGAGGCCAGAGGTGATTGTGCATTACCAGATTACAGTCTGTCAGTCCAAGAGTGGGTTAGACATTTAGGTTTTGAAATCCTTTAAGCTTTGCTCCAGTCATTTGCCGTTTTTATTCCAGGACTATCGTACACACCGTCATGGAGCCTTCACTAAACACACCCTGCGAGCATTTTGAAGTAATGCATGATTGATGAGGCCATTGAGTTGATCTTTATATCCATACAAATGGCCGTTGAAAGGGGCAGCCTGTGGCACAGTGGTTAGCACTGAGGACCCGGGTTCGAACTCCGGCCCTGGGTCACTGTCCTTGTGGAGTTTGCACATTCTCCCCATGTCTGCGTGGGTTTCGCCCCCACAACCCAAAGATGTGCAAGTTAGGTGAATTGACCATGCTAAATTGCCCCTTAATTTAAAAAAAATGGCCTTTGAGAATGACCCACTTGTGAGATATTCATTGACCCCGAGTGGGAAGGTGAGAGTTGATATCTGTAGTCTACTCTTCTTACACAAAGTTTTATACATTACATAAAATTTACAGTGCACACATTTGGCCTAACTAGCCCAAGATGGTGCTTATGCTCCTCACGGGCCACCCCCACTCCTCTTCACCTCACCCTCCTGTCCCGTCCTCCCATGTTTATCCAGCTTCTTAAATGGACCTGTACTCATTACTTCAAACACTCCCTGTTCCACATTCTCACTACTCTCTGGGCAAAGACGTCTCCTGAATTCCCTGTTGGGAGTATTGACCATTTTGGATTAATGGCCCCGTGTTCTGGTCCTGCCCACAAGTGGAAATATCTTCTCTGCATCTATCCTCTAACATCCTTTCAAAACGCCCGTTCAATCTTTCCTAATAGTTTATAGCTTCCTCAGTTCTGTGTCATCCGTATCTCTTTTTTTTTGCACCTTCTCGACTGTCTGTACATCCTCTTTGTAATATGGTGACATGAACTGTGCACAGCGCTCGCCAAGTGTGGTGCACTGAAGTTTTCAAAACTGAGATTTTTGTTGGGTAGGGGTGTCAGGGGATGTGGAGCAAAGACAGATTGTTGGGACTTGAGCGACAGATGAACTATCATCTCAATGAATGGAGACACTGCTCAATGGCCGCCTCCTGCTCCTTTATTCCTTTGCCCATTACAGAATCAGTTTTAGGTCTGAAAGACTATACCAGACTGCGTGGAGTGGCAAGACAGCCTCACAGAAACTTAGTGCCAACAGGCATAATTAAACACAAGGTGACAATTTTATATATCTGTGCAGACGAGGAGTCTGGGAGTGACGCCTGGTATTCAACAGAACCTCTGCTCCAAATGGTGTGTGAAAAAGCTTTTTTCTAGGCAGCACGGTGGCGCAGTGGGTTAGCCCTGCTGCCTCACGGTGCCGCGGTCTCAGGTTCGATCCCGGCTCTGGGTCACTGTCCGTGTGGAGTTTGCACATTCTCCCCGTGTCTGCGTGGATTTCACCACAACAACCCAAAGATGTGCAGGGTAGGTGGATTGGCCATGCTAAATTGCCCCTTAATTGTGAAAAAAAAATGAATTGGGTACTTTAAATTTATATATATATATATATATTTAAAAAAAGCTTTTTTCTCACATCTCAAGTGGTTCTGATCTGGGTGCACAGCACGGAAGGCTGGTGGAGGCAGGCTCTGTCGAGGCATTCAAGGGGGCATTAGATGATTACTTGAATAGAAATAACGTGCAGGGGTATGGAGAAAAGGCAGGAAAATGACATTAAACAATGATGCTTGTTTGGAGAGCTGGTGCAGACACGATGGGTCAAAATGGCTCCTGCGCCGCAACAATTCTGTGAAGATACCAACCTAGTACTTTAGAAAAACTGATCAACTACCCAATAGGACCAGTAAACAACGAGTGACCAGACCTTCACTTCCAGCATCTGTAATTTCCATCACATTTACAGAGATCCCGGGGAAATAAAATTGTCCGTGGGCAGCACGGTAGCATTGTGGATAGCACAATAGCATTGTGGATAGCACAATCGCTTCACAGCTCCAGGGTCCCAGGTTCGATTCCGGCTTGGGTCACTATCTGTGCGGAGTCTGCACATCCTCCCCGTGTGTGCGTGGGTTTCCTCCGGGTGCTCCGATTTCCTCCCACAGTCCAAAGATGTGCGGGTTAGGTGGATTGGCCATGCTAAATTGCCCTTAGTGTCCAAAATTGCCCTTAGTGTTGGGTGGGGTTACTGAGCTATGGGGATAGGGTGGAGGTGTTGACCTTGGGTAGGGAGCTCTTTCCAAGAGCCGGTGCAGACTCGATGGGCCGAATGGCCTCCTTCTGCACTGTAAATTCTATGTTCTAAAAAAACAAGTAACAGACTGCAAATGCTGAAAACAAACTCTTTATCTGTTGGGAATATGACTTTAATCGAGAGATGTACAATGGAAAAGGTATAGACAAAGTATTTGGGGAGTGACAATTGTCAACATTGTGGGCACCATTGTGAGGTTTGAGTAGCACAGTAAACACTGGAAATAACTATTACTGTATTTCATTTGTAAAGTTCCTCGGTTTTACACTTTCGTTCTTTATTAGCAGTGTCCCTCTAAAAAGGGGGTCACTGTTGTTAGGTTTTTGTATGATGCTGTTGGGAGCGACTAACATGGATTTTATTAGAAAAGGGAAGAAGTAACTTGAGCCCTGTAAAATATCTCATCCTGAGATTAGTTATGATGCAGCTAAGGAGTGCCCAGGAGGAGGAAACATTTGAAAAATAACAAAACGTTTGTATTAAAGGAAGAACTTGCATTCATATTGCGCCTTTCACAACCTCAGGACATCCCAAAGCACTTCACAGCTAATGAAGTACCTTTGAAGTGCGGTCAGTGTTGTAATGTAGGAAACGCAGCAGACAATTTGCACACAGCAAGATCCCATATGCAGCCCAGATGACCAAATAATCTATTTTTGGCAAGGTTGGCAGTGCCAGGGAGAACATAGTGGCGGTGGTATCCCTTTGGTTCACCTGGGATAGAGGACGGGGTCTCATCAGAAGGAAAATAATTTTAATGTAAAGGCTTATTTCAGCGTGGGTATTCTTGAAACGTTCTGTATTTCCTGCTGGTATTATTAACCCACCCTCTGCTAGTACTTGATCTCAGTAATCATCAGCCCAACCTTTCACTCAAAATTAAAACACCACTCCGAGAAAACTACGGGGCTGCTGGCAAAGGTGGCAAACACAAGCTGAGAGTTCTGCCGTTGCTATCAAAGGTTTGCGTCTAAAAATCAGATCTGTGGGATGGTTTAACAGGAACAACTTGGAGAACAAATTGTGTTCTGCTGTTTTAGAACTGGGATCTCAACAGTCCCGTTTCAAGAGTGGGATTTCACAACTCTGGTTTAGAAGCAGAGCGAGCTGTCAGATGATACAACATTAATACGCATGTCTGTGGCTCATTTGCTCAGAAACAAAGTACCAGCAAACTAAGACTGCATCTTCCATTTTACTGATGTACAACGGGTTTTTTTTTAAAACTAGCTTCCGTTTCATGCAAAAAGGTTAATTTATTTAATTTATTTTGTCATATTTTTGTAATGCTGCATAAAAGATAACAATAAAAGTATACACCAAAAATGTGAGTCCTTTCTTTCCCTCACCACAGAAGCATTTATATAGCACCATTAACATTGGAAAAATGTCAGGCAGCACAATGGCGGTGGTTAGCACTGCTGCCTCACGGCGCCTAGGTACCAGTTTCGATCCCGGTTCTGGGTCACGGTCCGTGTGGAGTTTGCACATTCTCCCTGTGTTTGCGTGGGTTTCGCCCTCACAACCCAAAGATGTGCAGGCTAGGTGAAATGGCCTCGATAAATTGTCCCTTAATTGGAAAAAATGAATTGGGTAATCTAAATTTATTTTCAAAAATAACATTTGAAAATTGTCACAAGGCACTTTACAGATGACCAAACGTTTGGTCAAAGAGAGCGGTTTTAAAGAGCTTCTTGAAGGTACGAAAAGACATGTTCAGCGAGTGAGTTTCAGAGCTCGAGGCCCAGGCAGCTGAAGGCACAGCCGTCAGGCCAAATCGAGAATTGTACATGAGGCCAGAATTGGAGGAGCGCAGAGATCTCAAAGGGTTGTTGTAAGTCTCGGGAGGTTAGAGATGAGGATGGGGCGAGACGGTGATGGAATTTCATAGAATCCCTACAGTGCAGAAGGAGCCATTCGGACCAGAGTCTGCATCGATCCTTTGAACGAAGACACTATCTAGGCCCAATACCTGCAACCGCACCATAAGGGGTAATTGTTGCATGGCCAATCCACCTAACCCACACATCTTTGGACTGTGGGAGGAAACTGGAGCACCCGGAGGAAACCCACGCAGTCACGGGGAGAAAGTGCAAACTCGACAGTTTCCCCGAGGTCGGAATCAAACCCAGGTCCCTGGCGCTGTGTATCCTTCAAAAGGATACAGAATTTATTTTTAATTAAGGAATTGGAGGTCAAGGCGCACAGAGAGTGATGGGAAAATGGGACTCCTTGTGAGTTAGGATAGATTTTTCCCACTCTGTTTTGCAGATTATCACAGCACCAAAATATCCCATTTACGTGGGTGGCACTGCTGCCTCACAGCACCAGGAACCCAGGTTTAGTTTCAGCCTTGGATCAGTGTGTGGAGTTTGCATTTTCTCCCTGTCTAACTGGGTTCCTCCCACAGTCCACAGATGTGTGGGTTAGGTGGATAGGCCATAATAAACTGCCCCTTAGTGTCCAGGGATGTGCAGGTTAGGTTACAGGGATAGGGTGGGGTGGATGGGGGGAGTGGACATAGTTAGATCGCTGTTTTGAAGGCTCAGTGCAGACTCGATGGACCAAATGGTCTCCTTCTACACTGTAGGGATTCTATGATTCTGTGTTGGCAAAGGAAGCATGGAAAAAATGATAAGATAGGACTGGTGAGGCAAGGAAATGGGTCAGAGCTTGGAGACAGTACAGACCACAATTAAAGGTTATCAAAGCATTTCACATGATAAATTGTTGAGATTGTGATGATATTTGTAGGCACAGAAACCTTCACGCCAGCAAATTCACACACACACCAGCCAATTGGTTATACTGTTGGTTAAGGGGGAGAATGTTAGCCGTGGGCAGTGGGGAAATACCTGCACTTCATATCTACCACACAGAGCCAGCAAACAACCCTGTTTGACAGCTTATTGTTAGGTTTCATCAAGGAAAAGTTGAGTGGAAGAGAGGCAAAAAAAGGTGGAGGTTAGAGGGAAAAGGAAGATTCACCTCTGTCCAGGACTGAGAGAAATGCTACAAGTCCAGTGTCAACCTGGATCGTGTGCTCGAGTCTCCAGAGCGGAACGAACCCACGACCTTTGGAGAGGATGACTCGGGGACGAGCTGACACCTGTATTGGAGGTAACAACTCATACCTTTATAGCACCTTTAATGCAACAAAACATCTCAAAGCACTGCACAGGGGCGTTCTAAGCTTTGTCAAAGAATCATGTTTTTAAGGCGTGTCTTAAGGTCAAGAAGCGGAAGGGTGTAGGGAGAGAATTCCAGACTTAGGAACCAGGCAACTGAAGGCATGGCCGCCAATGGACAGAGCAAGAATTGAAGTTCTCTGGGGTACCATTGACTATTTTTAAAAAATATATAAATTTCAGGTGTACCCAATTAATTTTTTCCAATTAAGGGGTAATTTAGCATGGCCAGTCCATGTAGCCTGCACATCTTTGGGTTGTGGGGGCGAAATCCATGCAGACACGGGGAGAATGTGCAAACACCACACGGACAGTGACCCAGAGCCGGCATCGAACCTGGGACCTCGACCCCGTGAGGCAGCAGGGCTAACCCTCTACGCCACCATGCTGCCCTACCATTAACTATTTAATATCTAGTAAATGAACTTAACATTAAAACAAATATGAACAGCAGGTGATGGTATTTGTCAAAATATTTTAATTTGCTTCTAGAAGTTACATCAGCTTTTGTTTGCTAAATCCACAATAGAAAGCTCAAAAAAATTTGTACAAATTCAGAGAGCAGCATACACCAGATCAAGGTAATTACTGACTGTGATCTCTCCAAGCCTGTGTCTTATTCCATTCACTGTACAATTTCACAGAGTAACATTGGTGCGCCGGGGGCCAGTGGAGATAAGATGCACAGAGGGTGATGGAAAATGGGACTCTGCGAGTTAAGATAAGGAGCACCTTCATAGTAACACACCCCCTCCCTGCCCCAACTAACAGAATGTGGTATTGAGCCACATAGGTCAGGACAGGTTCTGGGCTATAGCCCTAGACTTTTGAAGGGTTAACAGCAAACCAGTGAAAGGAGCACCTAGAACTGCCCTGTGCTTTTGACATGGGTTAAGAGGGGGAGAAAAAATATCAGCCTCGCTTTCTGCTCCTGCTTACTATCCAATCAGCCCTGCACTGCCTGGTAAGATCCTGCTAGTCACTCCCAGTAAGATACCCACTCCTGATAAACACTGCCACATCGCTAAAGATCACTTACTGCAATGTCCAAAGGGCCATGTCAATTACTCAAGGGAAGAAAGCATTGATCAGTATACTGGAACTGGAAAAATACAAAGAATTATATCAGAAATTGCGCAGCAAGGAACAAATTTACCGTGGGAAGCATTTCCGGGAACTCTCAAGTCCGGTGATCCCAGATTGTAACCCTATTATGCAGACAGGTTGGAGAATACGGCAACAATCACAGGGTGCCAATACCCACAGTATCAGTAACCAGGGTCCAACTATTAACTTAATAACTCAACACAAACCACCACCAACCCAAGCCCCCTCCACCCCATTTTGCCCAGGGATCCATGTACTCAAATAGCCAATTGACACTTTAGATCCTTCTCCACCAGACCCCATTCTAATCACTCCAATCTGCCTGGGGCTTTCTAGTTTTGAGTTGGAGTGCTACAGTAATGTGAATCAGATAACAATCATGTACTCAGGGGGCACAGCAAAGTGGCGAGTGGGACATGGGCAAGATCAGGATTGGAATCAGCCATGATTCTCCCAGTGTCAAACACCCAAAGGGTAGATATAGGACCACCTGTCCCCCAAGCAGGAGTCACGCCTTCAAGGTGCATGGGGTGCAGGGACTGGTTGTGGGGGAGGTGCAAGGGGGAAACAGCAGAATTCCACCCAATACAGGTCTTGCAGTGTTAAACTCTGGGAATATTGTGTCTTTCCCCATTTGCAGGCTGCTGTCAAGACTGTAAATACTCGGTCTGAAACCCACAACTGGATTTGATCAGCACAGTAATCACACTGGTCTGGGCCCAGTATTACAAAAAAAAGAAAATATACATTCTTCACATTTATAAAGACCTTTATTACAAGTTTTCTGTGATGTTTTATTTATTTTTTAAAAATCCAATAAAAGCCAGCTATTGATTGGTAGCAGCTCACGGAGTTCATGCAAGGCAAAGTTAAAGGTGGTTGAGGGAAGTGAGAATGGGAGAGAGACTTTGAACAATGATCTGGTACCAGTGATTAACAATGCTGTGTAACAAGGGCCGGGCTCGGTGAACACTGGAACTATCTTTGCAACAACAATGCAGCACCTTCACGGGACTCCATTGTGCAACTGTTAGAAACTGTGAGCCTATATTCACACTAGTGTCAGTGTACTTGTGGGGTGCCGGGATGACAAGAAGATTTTTTAAAAGGAGCAATCAGAACATAACAATGACCAAAGGTCATGATACTGGCACCTGGATTCAACTGTAGGGAGTTCAAACACATTCTTCAAGCCTGAGGGAACAGACCTTTATCCGTCAATTATTAAGGGATCAGAGGGGGTGGCTTCCTGTGTAACAACAGTGAGAAACAGCTAGAGTTGTGGTCTCGTAGGAATGTAACTACTGCCAGGTTTCAAGGGAAGGGAGAGGAAGGTTGGGGGCTCGAGGAGAGAGAGAGGAAACTAGGGGGGGGGGGGGGGGGGGTTACAACTAACACAAACACGACCCCATGGTTCATGCACTATTTTCAGCCTCGGAGCACATGCAGTTTGCAGAATTATTGAAATTCGCTACCAAGAGGGATAGGGCGCATTGGAATCAGGATTTTACTCTACCTTCCACCCATACCCGGCTCCCCCGCTCCACCCACTGCAAACAAATAGACACCGATTCTTTTCCCTAACTCCCCCAACAAACAGAGGGGCATAGTCTCGTGAGCCCACTAATACCTTACCGAGTGGAGCCAGATTTGATGAAGGTTGAGATAGGATTGATGCAGCCCAACCCTGGTCTCTTTATAAACAAGAGGCACGTATATTGTCCAGCATGGCTCGCTGCACTTGGGCAAGGAGCAGTGAACCTGCAGGGTTCCCCTCCACCCTGCTCAATAATTCAGGATTGCTGCAATCCACTGTATATCCCCCATCCCTGTCAGGTTGTGCTTGGTTCGATGACTTAGTGGGGCAGAACTTGTTCACAAAGTTCACATCTTACACCACACTTGCATGAACCTCGATGTCGCAAGATTCTGCTTCAGCAACTTGAAATGGTCTGGGATCGAAAGAAGGTGAAGAATACAAATGGTGTGTAATTTTTCAGCCTTTCCCACATTGAGACAGAACAGTGTGATCTTCAGCATATCTGGTAACTGCAGACCTGATCAAGAGGAAGTAGCTAGCATATTCTCCCTTCTGTTTTGCACTGGATGAAGCAGGTATCGAGACACAAAGGAAACACATCCAGAGTGACTGTACCAGCAGCCAGCCTTCTAAAGCATTCATTTAGAAAGGATTTACTATACTATAGTGTTCCTTATGACTTCAGCACACTCTGCAGCCAATGAGGTATATCTGAAGCACGCTCACTGTGACAATGTTGGGGAAATGGTTACTACAGGAGAATAAATTCATTGATTTATTAATTGCATACGGCCAATGATTTACATCAAAAACTTTCAAGAGCCCACAGCAGAGGCAATGGCAACGGAGATCAAACCTACGTGATGCCTCACACCACATGCTGCCTTTTCCCTTCAAGGTCAACTCTGACTGGAATGAGACCGTCGGCAGATTTGATCAGGTTTCCAGTCCACACGCTTTGAATCTTCACCAATATTCTATAGTCGAAAGCTCAAGAAAGGATCTGAAAGGAGGTCGAGAGAGACTGGAGGAGGTTACAGTGGGTCGGGGCCCCTGTGCATCTATTAGGGAACAAGGGGAGCCACGTTTGGAATTTGTAAACAGTTGCAGTTATCAGTACAGTTTGCATGATTTTAGCAGCAAGGGTTTGGCATAACTTCATCTGCTAATGAATCAAAGCACTATCATCTTACTCACCCCCAAATCAAGGCTACGTACAGAGGGTGCTAAGATCTGTCCTTCATAGCCTGAGGTCATGGTATCACACTAACTCCATGAGACTGAAGGAAAAGCCCTTAACTAACCCTGATCCTCACAAGGTGCGGGAGTGTTAAATCTTGAACACTGAAAAGCACCACCTCTTTATTTAGACTGGAGATCAAGCTCACACAGGAGGCAGTAATTCTCAATTCATTCATCACCCCCACCCCAAAAGAAATTACGTCATGGTTCCTTCTGAAGTCAAAATTTGGAGACACACAAGAGACCATCACAGGAACGGGAAGAATGGAAGAAATGAACTAGACACTTTCCCTTCAGGCAACATTTCACTGCCGGCTTTCCCTGGCGACTAGTCACTTGATTTGCATTATTTTTGATTATTCAGAAAAGGGTGAGTTTCTGCCTCGTAACAGTGATCACAGCCACTAGGTTACCAATGAGAGGGACAGTTAAAGCCCCCCCTCCCAGGTCACATATTGATCCATTTGCAATGGCAACAGAGGTCTCAATGCCAAAGATGGATTGAAAGTCAGGCAGAGATGGAGACACAGCAGACCTCCCCCCCCCCCCCAGCCGCCCCAACAATGCACCATCTCAGCAGAGTTTGATACTGCGTGGGTTTGAAGGGCTGGCACAGTCAGAACTGAAGGCAATTGCTCATCCAATCCGAATTTTCTCTTTCAACAAGGAGCAGTCAGCAATAAGTGCATAGACATACTGCATCAGGCTAACGTTGCTGCTGATGCTCTGCAGACCAGCAGCAAGAGCCAGTTTTCCTCTCTTCCTGCTCTATTCTCAATCCACACCCACTCCATTCACGCTGATCATACTATGGTCTCATCTTTTTTTAAAAAGCAGAAACACGTTTCTTGTGTAAAGGCAACTCAATTAAGCTGATACTGCTCTTTGAAGTCAAGTTTCCATAGTGATGTAACACAAAGGAGATTAACTTTTCTCTGCCAATATGCAAGCTTAATCAAAAAATAAAGCTGAGAAAACATACACTCCATCAGAGATAGGAGTTACAGTGTGAGATTAACAGTGGAACGACAACACAGTTGTTAGGCCACACACTGTCACTCCATACCTGGCATTAAAACGTCAATGCCTGCATTAAAACAGTGGACAAATTAACATTATCAAAAGAGCGTAGAACACAAACATCAGGATTTGAGGGCTTGGATGTCACCGGTTCTGAGGTCCCCTTGCACCAAGTTCCTCCAGACCCCAAGGACTCAAATTAGCGACTTTCCAGCACTTGCAATGTTAACTCTTTGAACTTCAAATGATCTATTTTAAAAAGAAACACAAACCCATACAATATGGCTTCCCTTAAAATTAAAAAGGAACTGATCATAAAACCAAATGTCCCACGAGGTCAGCACACAGTTCCAATGCCAACACAGTTTAAGTCACTCGTGGTGTGAACGACTCACTCCCAGCAATACTCTGCCAGGTACACCCACCAAGGCTCTGTTGTACAAATCTTGCCATGTCCTCTATGAGACAAAGTCTGGTCTTGGGTTGGTCAGTTCAATCATTCCCCACCTCTCTTACCAGGAACGGGTGAGTGAGATGGGAAAGGGGAGAGTGAGACCATGGTAGAACAATAAAATGCAGCTCCGCAAATGACAGAGTATTAGTTTCGGGTGAGAGCAAGAGTCATTTAAATAGTTCTTGCAAATTGACTCTTTTACAGACAAACCTGACAGTTTCTGAAGGGTGAGCTCTGCTTCATAGTAAATTGACCTGGATCAAACCTGCAGGGAGCATAAGGTTAATGGTAGTGATAGACAAATAGAAATAATAAGGTATGAGTGTAGACACGGCGGACAGTACAGGTGAGTTAGACATGCACTTCAGGACCACTGCATTTCACATTGTGAGGCTCCGACTCCTACACTATTACATACTCTTTATAACCACAGACTCTGCGCTACACCCACTCAAGTCTTCGCCTCTGGAACTTCTGTAAAAACCTTGGGCAGCCCGGTCAATTGTTGATCGTAACTGGACACCGCAGAGGGCTTTTGTTGGGTCCACTTCCCTCTTCCTCCCTCCCTCACCCAGACCATAAATTACATGTAAATAAATAAAGGTGCTCCTATGATATACAAATGAAGGGCTGCACAGTGGAGAGACTGTAAGACATTACATGATGAGAAGGGAAGCACTTGCGTCTTGTGAACAGAGGATTAAGTGTCTTCGATCATGTCCTGGCTGTCTGTGCGGGCAATTTTGCATGGTGGGGCCGAACTCTCGCCTTCAACGTCCACTTGCTCTTGGTCCCTTTTCTTCGCTGCGTTCTGCAAAGAAAGATCACAGCTCAGAGGATGAATGCAGTCTCTGTATTGATTCTGTGCTAGGAGCAGTGCTCCGAAAGCTAGTGTTTGAAACAAACCTGTTGGACTTTAACCTGGTGCTGTAAGACTTCTTACTGTGCTCACCCCAGTCCCAACACTGGCATCTCCACATCATGGTTACCGGAGATGGGAGAAGTAAATCAGCCAGAATTGTTACTCAACCCAGTTACCATTCCCTGGAAATAGACCCCTCATTGTCTTGTCAAGACCAGCCGCATTGCCTCCCAGAGTCGCACAACTAGGCAACTCTCTCAATCTAAAATCTCTTATGAAGAATAAAACCATAAAATCTCTTATGGGCCTCACGGTAGCATGGTAGTGAGCATCAATGCTTCACAGCTCCAGGGTCCCAGGTTCGATTCCCGGCTGGGTCACTGTCTGTGTGGAGTCTGCACGTCCTCCCCGTGTGTGCGTGGGTTTCCTCCGGGTGCTCCGGTTTCCTCCCACAGTCCAAAGATGTGCGGGTTAGGTGGATTGGCCATGCTAAATTGCCCGTAGTGTAAGGTTAATGGGGGGATTGTTGGGTTACGGGTATACGGGTTACGTGGGTTTAAGTAGGGTGATCATTGCTCGGCACAACATCGAGGGCCGAAGGGCCTGTTCTGTGCTGTACTGTTTTTTGTTCTATGCTCTAAGATAAAGCATTTGCGAGATCTTCATTAAATTCCTGTCTTTCCCCAGCATCTCCCAATGCACTTGCCCCAATCCGGAGGAAACGTCCCCTTCTGCGGCATATCAGAAGCTCTTCCAAACCCTGCACAATTGGAACACCAGTTCACATGAAGCATTTCCCCTTGTGCCTCAGCCTTCATGTGACAACTGATAATACAGGAAATTTCCAACCACACTTACTGGGCCTCCATTCAACCAAAGCTGGCATAAGTAATGCACACCTCTTCACCCATCATTACAAATAAACTTCCCAACCATAATCAACAGCTATTAGCAGCTCACCTTTTTGTCCCATTGCTGATGGAGATATCGAAGCAATATATTGGTCTTTTCTGTCACAATGACTGTGTAAAGTGAAAAGGGAAGATACTTAGTAGTCAAGTTGCTATAAACTGTTGAATTCAATAAAATCTGGAGTGATAACTGCACAAAATAAAACAAGGTATTTCTGTGGGTTTTACATAGTTTTCAGCTCTAAATCCAGATTCAAGTTCAGTCAAGACAGCTGGGGTGAAGATTTTTGGCTGTGCGGCTGCAACTCATGAAGTGAGTTTGGGCCAAAGACCACACCTAGGATGAGCATGGGCCCATTTTCAAACCCACTGGTGAATCACTGACAATGAAGAGGCCACACAGTGATTGGTGTGGGAAGGGTTTGAAATGAATACTTTGTCTCCGTGTTTACAAAGGAAAGGGATGATGCAGTCCAGGAGGAGTACTGTAAGATATTGGATGGGATAATCGCAGAGAGAGAGGAAGTACTCGAAGGCTTGGGAATCCTTGAAAGTTGATAAGTCACCGGGGCCAGATGGATTGTATCCGAAGCTGCTGAGAGATCAGGCAGGAGATAGCAGATGCTCGGAGGACAAGTTTCCATCCTCACTAGATACTGGGGAGGTACTGGAGGACTGGAGAAATGCAAACTCCATTGTTTAAAATGGGCTCGAAGGAAATGTCAAACAATTATAGGCCAGATAGTCTTATGTCAGTCGTGGGTAAATTAGTAGATTCAATCCTGAGAGCTATGATTAATTGTCACGTAGAAAGGTATGGACTAGTCAGGGATAGTCAGCATGGATTTGTTAAAAGGTCTTGCATCACAAATTTGATTGAATTATTTGAGGAAGTGACAAGAAGGGTTGATGAAGGTAGTGCAGTGGATGTTGTGTACCTAGATTTTAGCAAGGCGTTTGACAAGGTCCTGCGTGGCAGATTGGTCAAAAAAGTAAAAGCTTATGGATACAGGGTAATGTGGAAAACTGGATAAAATGTTGGTTGAGTAACAGGAAACAGAGGGTAATGGTCGATGGATGCCCTTGCTAATGGAAAGTTGTTTCGAGTGATTTTCCACAGGGCTCATTATTGGGACGCTTACTATCTGTGTTACATATTAACGATTGGGACGTGAATATGGGGAACAGGATTGGGAAACTTTCAGACGACATAAAGAGTGGGCGAGTAGCAGGTAGTGTTGAGGATAGCTATAATCTCCAAAACAATATAGATGGGTTGGTGGAGCGGGCAGTAAAGTGGCAGATGGATTCTAATACAGAGAACTGTGGGGTCATACATTTAGGGAGATCAAACAGTTGCAGGAAGTACACAATAAATGGGAACATACTAAGAGGGGTAGATGAAGTGAGAGATCTGGGCGTATGAGTACACAGGTCCCTAACGACAGAAGTTCAAGTAGACAAGATTGTAAAGAATGAATCTGGAATACTCTCCTTCATTGGCTGAGGTATAGAATATAAAAGCAAGGACAATGTTGGAATTGTATAAAACACTGGTGAGGCCACAATTGGAATATTGTGTGCAGCGCTAGTCACCACATTACAGGAAGGGTGCAATTGCTCTGGAGAGAGTGCAGAGGAGGTTTACAAGAATGTTGCCAAGACTAGAAAACTGTAGCTACGAGGAGAGATTTGATAGGTTGGAGTTATTTTCCTTGGAACAAAGAAGGCTGAGGGGTGACTTGTTGAGGTGTACAAAATTATGAGGGGGAAGAGAAATGAGTGGACCGGATAAAATTGTTTCCATTTGCAGAGAATTCTATAACCAAGGGACATAGGTTCAAGATGAGGAAGAATATTTTTTTAATGCAGAGGGTAGTGGGAGTCTGGAATTCGCTGCCCAAGTTGGTGATAGAGGTAGAGACCCTAAACTCTTTTTTAAAGTACCTGGATCTGCACTTTATGTGCAGTAAGCTACAAGGCTATTGGTTGGGTGCAGGAAGGTGGGATTAGAAAGAGCACCTAGATTTCCTCAGGCTAGCATGCACAAGATGGACCGAATGGCCTCCTTTTGTTGCGTACATTTTCTATGGTTTTATGTAGTCGGTGCCTCCATGAGGTTAAGACTGCGTCAGAGTTTTGGAAGGGAAAGGAGCTAAACTCTCATCAAGCAGAGATGCACATAGCTTTGACCCAGAGATTAGACCACACGTGGGTCTCTCATGGCCGTGTGGGGGCATCACAGGCACAAATCAAATCCATTCATTCATTCTGAGCTCCTTCATTCCTGAAAGCCAACTTTGGCTACAAAAGACCAGTTAAGCCTCTTCAAGCACTTACTCTGTTCCGATGGGTATTCTCGCGTTGGGAGGTACACAGATGGCCTTCTATTCTACAAAAAAAAATTGCACATTAAACATTCAGTGGAAACATACAAGATTTTAAAGTTCAGCAGCTCTCATTTTCCATGGTTAATTACTTCCGGGAAATCAATTGAGATCATGCATTGGATCATACTCCATCACTAAATTCAAACTTCTGTCTTTGGATACAGCATCCACTGCCATTTCTTTTTTTTTATAAATTTAGAGTACCAAATTAATTTTTTCCAATTAAGGGGCAATGTAGTGTGTTCAATCCACCTACCTTGCACATCTTTGGGTTGTGGGGCGAAACCCACGCAAACACAGGGAGAATGTGCAAACTCCACACGGACAGTGACCCAGAGCCGGGATTGAAACTGGGACCTCGGCGTCGTGAGACTGCAGTGCTACCACTGCGTCACCGTGCTGCCCTATCCACTGCCATTTCAACCGTTAATATGTACCCCAAGTACAAAACGCGGCTACGATATCAACATACAAATTAGGAGGAGCCATTCGGCTCCTTGAGCCCACTCCGCCATTAGATTAGATCATGGGCGACCAGATTGTTGCCTCAACTCCACTGTCTAACCCTAAACGCCATTGTCATTATTTATTGAATTTCTGACAGATGCATCTGCTATCAATTGCTATCCCACAAAAAACGTGGTTGTCGACAGGTTCGAGCTGATCCTGACCGGTGAGCCCAATCCCATGTCCTCCTTATTGCCAACAGCACCTCTTTCAACCTCTGTACTATTGTCCATTTCAGCTCATCTCCTGTAGAAATCCTCATCACCTAGAGGCCTGACTACCCCAATGCACTCCTAGCCAGGCACTGACCCTCCATTAACCTCAGTTCATCCATGACACTGCTGCCCCCAACCTAACGCACCACATTCCACTCGCTCATCACCCTTATTTTCACTGACCGTCCTCCAAAGTTTCCAACTTAAAATTTCCATTTTCAAATCCCTCCATACCCTTGCCCTTCTATCACTAATCTCCTCCATCCCTAAATCCTCTGAGGTCCATGCGCTCCTCTCACTCCTGCCTCTTAAAACACCTCGGATTTCAAAAGCTTCATCATTGATGGACGTCCCTTCAACTGCCTGCACCCAAAACTTTGGAATTCTCTTGCTTAACCTCTCCATCTCTCTCCTCCCTAATGATGCGCTGTGAAACAAATCTTTTTAACCAAATCTTTGCTGTCCTTGGGTTGGGGCGCGGGGGCGTGTGTTGGAGAGAGGGACGGAGAGGGTAGTAGATGAAAGATGCACAGAACAAAAGCCACTCAAGCTCGCACTGCCTTTTCAGAGGCAAGGGCTGAGTATCTGTCATTACTGTGCATGATTTTGGACGGTTTCTGGCAGCTGATTACGTGGGTCATTGAGCAAGCCTTGCAACCAGGTTGCCAAAACGAACCTTCTCTGTGCCCAGACACTGGGTTCCACCCAGACGACAAGAGGAGAAAAGCAAATAGAATCAAAAGCATTGGCAGGGCATGGTTGCTGGGCTGGAGGACAGTGCATTGGGAAACAGGCTCAAACCTACCCTGCATGGATTCCTTTCTTTTTAAGGATGTTTGCGAAGAGGATATAAAATATTTGTGAAATCTGAAGAGTTATTTATTCAGATTGTTGCTTAAAGACTTCCTTTTATTGATTCCCCAGTCTAGCTTGACAGGACAGTAATTGTTTTAAGGCGTTGAGCGTAATTCGGTACGGCTTATTCAGGTATTCATAGTCTTAGGTAGTTCAGCAGTAAGTACTTATTAACTATACACAGGTACAGCAAAGTCCAAGCTAGGAGCTGTCTCCATGCTTGCTGCTACACACGGCTCTGTCTGTCACTATACTGATTCCCAGGTCCAGATCTCATGCTCTCTTACATCACTGTGTGGGCGGTACTGTACTCAGTCCCACGTTGAACTTTTATGTGCCAGACCCTTATGCTATCCTAACAATTACGCTCTCTACCCCCAGGTTTGGGAGAAGGGATTTATCTCCTGGTAGCATGGAGTTGTGTCAATGCCCCAGGTGAGGATGGCAAGAGATTATATACTCCCCATATCTGAATGGTTTTTAGAATGGAGGTGAAGAGACACTTGGTGTCCACAGAATCTCCAGCAAAAGGTGCGATTTCAGGACAGAAGGGCACAAACATTACTGAGCAAACTTTCCCATTCTAATATACCTTTGCTTTAGTATGCTGTATTACTTATCTCAAATGTGGTGCACGGCACCCCTCTACCTACCTTAGCTAGGTTTATCGTTACGTACTTGTACTGACAACCATTACAATATGTTGCTGATTAATCTCAGCCTTTGGTAAGTACTCACCGAAGCTTTACAAACTGAATCTGCATGAAATCGGCTAAAGTTGCTTTCGTTATAGACTGGCAATCCTTTCAAGAAGTCCGCCTGTAATCAGACACATACAAGTAAGGGGTCTGTGCTTCACTGGGAAGTTTCTGAATCAGAACTCAGTGCTTCTCATCTCTGGGTGATCCGAGGAAGGAAGGCAAAGCTATCCACCTCCAGTCAGACTGGCAATGGGAATCATCACTGCCTCTGCCAATCAAACTGACAGAGACGAGCCGAGCAGTTTAAGATTGGTGACATTTCCCCACTTCAAACCATGCAACAGAACTGCAATTTGTGCCACTGGCTTCCACACACAGCATTCATTATCTGGGAGGAGAGAAGTACTGAAAGAATGAGGGCGTAGCAGCCACACTAATACATTCCCACCAAGCCAGTGACAGTGTTTGTCATGAAGAGCCTCGAGGAGTCTGGGAAATGGCTGTTCCCCTGTCAGACAGGGAGGTTGGAAAGTGGTGTAAGAGGAGGATGGGGTGCAGTAGGCATCAGCATTATCTCAGGGCTCACACCTGAACAGAAACGGAGCAGCGAGGCACAAGTTCACGGTCCCTGTAAATTATATGTCAGCATTTATTGCAAAGGGAGTAAAGCGTAGGAAGGGTGGCAAGGT
Source organism: Scyliorhinus canicula (assembly GCF_902713615.1). Taxonomy (NCBI): domain Eukaryota; kingdom Metazoa; phylum Chordata; class Chondrichthyes; order Carcharhiniformes; family Scyliorhinidae; genus Scyliorhinus; species Scyliorhinus canicula. Next base: position 113,176,927 of record NC_052163.1, on the reverse strand, counting down.
GGCACAGTGGTTAGCACTGCTGCCTCACAGCGCCAGGGACTCGGGTTCCATTCCGACGTTGGGTAACTGCGTGTGTGGAATTTGCAAGTTCTCCTGTGTCTGCGTGGGTTTCCTCCGGTTTTCGCCCACTGTCCAAAGATGACGTTAGGTGGTTTGGCCATAAAACTTCCCCTTTCATGTCCATATGTGCCGGTTAGGTGGAGTTAGAGAGATAGGATGGAGGAGTGGGCCTAGGTGGGTGCTCTTTTGGAGGGTCGGTGCAAACTCACTGGGCCTGCACTGTGGGAATTCTATGGTTCTCTGATGATTCATTCAGAGCCTTGATGAAATCACACCTGCAGTAAAATGTACAGTTTTGGTTTCTTTACCCAAGGAAGGATATACTTGACCCAGAGGGAGTGCAACAGATGTTCACGAGACTGATTCCTGACAATGAGGTGATTGACCTCTGAGGAGCAATTCGAGTAGACGAGACCTGTACTTTCTGGAGTTACGCAGAATGAGAGGTCATCTCATTTAAACAAAATTCTCACCAGGCTTAACAGGGTAGATGCTGGGAGACTCCTTCCTCTGGTGGAGAGACTAAAACTAGCAGTCACAGTTTCAGGACGAAGGATGGACCATTCAGCATTGAGATTCGGAGAAGTAGAATATATCCATGATCTTATCATCCAAAGCTGGCTCGAAAGGCAGAATGACTTACTCCTTTATCTTATGTTCTTGTGCTTTGGCCTATCAGTGAGTAGTGTCCATCGTCGGGTGGGGTACGCAGGGGACTGGAGGGGGGGGGGGAAGAGAGGAGTAGGTGAACACACTGAAGTCAATGCACACCTGGAAGTTGGGGTTAGACTCAAGTTGACAAAGTGGAAATGCCAGAAGGGGCAGTCACAAATCTGGAGGGGGGGCAGGGGAACACAAAGGCAGAGAGTCAAGATTACCCCAGGAAAGGAGATAGGAGAATGTTTCGACCAGAGATTAAAGTAGTGGGAGGTCATTGGTTGCCTCTCACTCATCCAGTCACAGCTATCTGCTGAGAGGTTCCATTTAGTTTGGAATCCTCCGCATCTCAGTCAACTCCTGGATGGACAAAATATTACATTAGTCATAAACAGTTCAATAAAGCCGTTGTCTATATATCGTCAGAGCTCTCAATGGCTTTACATAGATTGCAGGGGTTTTCGGGAGGAAGCATCTGGTTTGCAACAGAGTGATTCTGAAAACCTCCAAAAACACATTTTCAGACCTCATTTGACAAACAGAAACAACCCAAAGAAAACCTGACCAGCCCTCAAAAATGTGTCAAATTTGATGTGAAGCCTTGGAGAAAAGTCACTGAAGAAATATCCCAATGTTGTACGGTCAGCAAGTATCCATTTTTTGGGAGAATTGAATTGAATTTGATTTATTGTCATGTGTACCAAGGTACAATGAAATGTATTGTTCTGCGTACAGTCCAGACAGATCGTTCCGTACGTAAAGATAACATAGGACGTGTTCCACAAAGAGTATTGAAGAGAACTACGTAACAGGAACCACAAACCCACAAGACAATATTGCGGAATTCCATGGAGTAAAAGTAGTTTTCAACTAATTCAGCCAGCAGCAAGTCATGCATCTTCGAAGTTGTTCGCAGGTTAAGGGATTCGGAGCTGTCTTTAAAAAAAAACTGAGGTGTGAGCTCCCCTTCAGCATAGCTTCCCAGGGACAAGAGTGGGTATCAAACCCTGTCTTGGTACACACTTCTACAGACACAAGTGGGCACCAAATCCTGCATACAAGCACGTAACCTAGAAGGGGATTCCTACAGTGGAAAAGAACCATCAGTTGTCGCATTGAAAAAGATTTGCTGTGCGAACAGTGAACCGACAGGTAGGGCCAAAGATCGCCAGCATATTTACATAAAACATTGCTCATGCCAACAAAGGCAAAAAACAACAATCAATCCAGCAATAGAAAATTTTAACACAACTCCATCAATGCGGGATAATGCACTGGTGTATAGGTCTGCCACTCTTTAACACTGGGGTACAGAATTAGTGGGAGGGGTCTGTCACTGTACAACACAGGGGTACAGTACTGGTGGGGACAGGTCTGTCACTGTATAACACTGGGGTACAGTGCTTGTGGGGACAGGTCTGTCACTGTATAACACTGGGGTACAGTACTGGTGGGAATGGGTCTGTCACTGTATAACACTGGGGTACAGTACTGGTGGGGACAGGTCTGTCACTGTATAACACTGGTGTACAGTACAGGTGGGAATGGGTCTGTCACTGTATAACATTGGGGTACAGTACTGGTGGGGATGGGTCTGTCACTGTATAACACTGGGGTACAGTACTGGTGGGGACAGGTCTGTCACTGTATAACACTGGGGTACAGTGCTGGTGGGGACACATCTGTCACTTTATAATACTGGGGCACAGTACTGGTGGGGAGGGGTCTGTCACTGTATAACACTGGGGTACAGTACTGGTGAGGATGGGTCTGTCACTGTATAACACTGGGGTACAGTACTGGTGGGGACAAGTCTGTCACTGTATAATACTGGGGTACAGTGCTGGTGGGACAGGTCTTTCACTGTATAACACTGGGTTACAGTACTGGTGGGGGCAGGTCTGTCACTGTATAACACTGGAGTACAGTGCTGGTGGGGACGGGTCTATCACTGTATAACACTGGGGTACAGTACTCGTTGGGACGGTCTGTCACTGAATAATGCTGGGGTATAGTACTGGTGGGGACGGTCTGTCACTGTATAATGCTGGGGCACAGTACTGGTGGGGATGGGTCTGTCACTGTATAACACTGGGGTACAGTACTGGTGGGGACAAGTCTGTCACTGTATAACACTGGGGTACAGTACTGGTGGGGACAGGTCTATCACAGGATAACAGTGCTGGTGGGGACAGGTCTGTAACCGTATAACACTGGGGTACAGTACTGGTGGGAATGGGTCTGTCACTGTATAACACTGGGGTACAGTACTGGTGGGGACAGGTCTGTCACAGGATAACAGTGCTGGTGGGGACAGGTCTGTCACTGTATAACACTGGGATACAGTACTGGTGGGGACAGGTCTGTCACTGTATAACACTGGGGTACAGTGCTGGTGGGGACAGGTCTGTCACTGTATAACACTGGGGTATAGTACTGGTGGGGACGGTCTGTCACTGTATAATGCTGGGGCACAGTACTGGTGGGGATGGGTCTGTCACTGCATAACACTGGGGTACAGTACTCGTTGGGACGGTCTGTCACTGAATAATGCTGGGGTACAGTACTGGTTGGGACTGTCTGTCACTGAATAACACTGGGGTACATTATTGGTGGAGATGGGTCTGTCACTGTATAACACTGGGGTACAATACTGGTGGGGACAGGTCTGTCACTGTATAACACTGGGGTACAGGACTGGTGGGGACAGGTCTGTCACTATAACACTGGGTACAGTACTGGTGGGGATGGGTCTGTCACTGTCTAACACTGGGGTACAGTACTGGTGGGGACTGGTCTGTCACTGTATAACACTGGGGTACAGTACTGTTGGGGACAGGTCTGTCACTGTATAACACTGGGGTACAGTACTAGTGGGGACGGGTCTGTCACTGTATAACACTGGGGTACAGTACTGGTGGGAATGGGTCTGTCGCTGTATTACACTGGGGTACAGTACTGGTGGGAATGGGTGTGTCACTGTATAACACTGGGGTACAGGTCTGTCAGGTACAGTACTGGTGGGGACGGTCTGTCACTATATAACGGTGGGGCACAATATTGGTGGGGACAGGTCTGTCACTGTATAACACTGGGGTGCAGTACTGGTGGGGAGGGGTCTGTCACTGTATAACACTGGGGTACAGTACTGGTGGGGATGGGTCTGTCACTGTATAACACTGGGGTACAGTACTGGTGGAGACAGGTCTGTCACTGTATAACACTGGGGTACAGTACTGGTGGGGATGGGTCTGTCACTGTATAACACTGGGGTACAGTACTGGTGGGGATGGGCCTGTCACTGTCTAACACTGGGGTACAGTACTGGTGGGGACGGGTCTGTCACTGTATAACACTGGGGTACGGTGCTGGTGGGGACAGGTCTGTCACTGTCTAACACTGGGGTACAGTATTGGTGGGGACAGGTCTGTCACTGTATAACACTGGGGTACAGTATTGGTGGAGACAGGTCTGTCACTGTATAACACTGGGGTACAGTACTGGTGGGGACAGGTCTGTCACTGTATAACACTGGGGTACAGTACTGGTGGGGATGGGTCTGTCACTGTATGACACTGGGATAGAGTACTGGTGGGGACAGGTCTGTCACTGTATAACACCGGGGTACAGTACTGGTGGGGACGGGTCTGTCACTGTATAACACTGGGGTACGGTGCTGGTGGGGACAGGTCTGTCACTGTATAACACTGGGGTACAGTACTGGTGGGGACAGGTCTGTCAATGTATAACACTGGGGTACAGTACTGGTGGGAATGGGTCTGTCACTGTATGACACTGGGATAGAGTACTGGTGGGGACAGGTCTGTCACTGTATAACACCGGGGTACAGTACTGGTGGGGACGGGTCTGTCACTGTATAACACTGGGGTACGGTGCTGGTGGGGACAGGTCTGTCACTGTATAACACTGGGGTACAGTACTGGTGGGGACAGGTCTGTCAATGTATAACACTGGGGTACAGTACTGGTGGGAATGGGTCTGTCACTGTATAACACTGGGGTACAGGTCTGTCACTGTATAACACTGCGGTGCAGTACTGGTGGGAATAGGTCTCTCACTGCATAACACTGGGATGCAGTACTGGTGGGGATGGATCTGTCACTGTATAACACTTGGCAACAGTATTGGTGGGGACAGGTCTGTCATTGTACAACACTGGGGTACAGTACTGGTTGGGATGGGTCTGTCACTGTATAACACTGGGATACAGTACTGGTGGAGTTGGGTCTGTCACAGTCTAACACTCGGCTCCAGCACTGGTGGGGGCAGGTCTGTCACTGTATAACACTAGGGTACAGTACTGGTGGGGACAGGTCTGTCACTGTATAACACTGGGGTACAGTACTGGTGGGGAGGGGTCTGTCACTGTATAACACTGGGGTGCAGTACTGGTGGGTATGGGTCTGTCACTGTATAACACTGGGGTACAGTACTGGTGGGGAGGGGTCTGTCACTGCATAACACTGGGGTACAGTACTGGTGGGGAGGGGTCTGTCACTGTATAACACTGGGGTACAGTACTGGTGGGGAAGGGTCTGTCACTGTATAACACTGGGGTACAGTACTGGTGGGGATGGGTCTGTCACTGTATAACACTGGGGTACAGTACTGGTGGGGATGGGCCTGTCACTGTATAACACTGGGGTACAGTACTGTTGGGGACAGGTCTGTCACTGTATAACACTGGGGTACAGTACTAGTGGGGACGGGTCTGTCACTGTATAACACTGGGGTACAGTACTGGTGGGAATGGGTCTGTCGCTGTATTACACTGGGGTACAGTACTGGTGGGAATGGGTGTGTCACTGTATAACACTGGGGTACAGGTCTGTCAGGTACAGTACTGGTGGGGACGGTCTGTCACTATATAACGGTGGGGCACAATATTGGTGGGGACAGGTCTGTCACTGTATAACACTGGGGTGCAGTACTGGTGGGGACGGGTCTGTCACTGTATAACACTGGGGTACGGTGCTGGTGGGGACAGGTCTGTCACTGTCTAACACTGGGGTACAGTATTGGTGGGGACAGGTCTGTCACTGTATAACACTGGGGTACAGTATTGGTGGAGACAGGTCTGTCACTGTCTAACACTGGGGTACAGTACTGGTGGGGACAGGTCTGTCACTGAATAACACTGGGGTACAGTACTGGTGGGGATGGGTCTGTCACTGTATAACACTGGGGTACAGTACTGGTGGGGACAGGTCTGTCACTGAATAACACTGGGGTACAGTACTGGTGGGGATGGGTCTGTCACTGTATAACACTGGGATAGAGTACTGGTGGGGACAGGTCTGTCACTGTATAACACCGGGGTACAGTACTGGTGGGGACGGGTCTGTCACTGTATAACACTGGGGTACGGTGCTGGTGGGGACAGGTCTGTCACTGTATAACACTGGGGTACAGTACTGGTGGGGACAGGTCTGTCAATGTATAACACTGGGGTACAGTACTGGTGGGAATGGGTCTGTCACTGTATAACACTGGGGTACAGGTCTGTCACTGTATAACACTGCGGTGCAGTACTGGTGGGAATAGGTCTCTCACTGCATAACACTGGGATGCAGTACTGGTGGGGATGGATCTGTCACTGTATAACACTTGGCAACAGTATTGGTGGGGACAGGTCTGTCATTGTATAACACTGGGGTACAGTACTGGTTGGGATGGGTCTGTCACTGTATAACACTGGGATACAGTACTGGTGGAGTTGGGTCTGTCACAGTCTAACACTCGGCTCCAGCACTGGTGGGGGCAGGTCTGTCACTGTATAACACTAGGGTACAGTACTGGTGGGGACAGGTCTGTCACTGTATAACACTGGGGTACAGTACTGGTGGGGAGGGGTCTGTCACTGTATAACACTGGGGTGCAGTACTGGTGGGTATGGGTCTGTCACTGTATAACACTGGGGTACAGTACTGGTGGGGAGGGGTCTGTCACTGCATAACACTGGGGTACAGTACTGGTGGGGAGGGGTCTGTCACTGTATAACACTGGGGTACAGTACTGGTGGGGAAGGGTCTGTCACTGTATAACACTGGGGTACAGTACTGGTGGGGATGGGTCTGTCACTGTATAACACTGGGGTACAGTACTGGTGGGGATGGGCCTGTCACTGTATAACACTGGGGTACAGTACAGTTGGGGACAGGTCTGTCACTGTATAACACTGGGGTACAGTACTAGTGGGGACGGGTCTGTCACTGTATAACACTGGGGTACAGTACTGGTGGGAATGGGTCTGTCGCTGTATTACACTGGGGTACAGTACTGGTGGGAATGGGTGTGTCACTGTATAACACTGGGGTACAGGTCTGTCAGGTACAGTACTGGTGGGGACGGTCTGTCACTATATAACGGTGGGGCACAATATTGGTGGGGACAGGTCTATCACTGTATAACACTGGGGTGCAGTACTGGTGGGGAGGGGTCTGTCACTGTATAACACTGGGGTACAGTACTGGTGGGGATGGGTCTGTCACTGTATAACACTGGGGTACAGTACTGGTGGAGACAGGTCTGTCACTGTATAACACTGGGGTACAGTACTGGTGGGGATGGGTCTGTCACTGTATAACACTGGGGTACAGTACTGGTGGGGACAGGTCTGTCACTGTCTAACACTGGGGTACAGTACTGGTGGGGACGGGTCTGTCACTGTATAACACTGGGGTACGGTGCTGGTGGGGACAGGTCTGTCACTGTCTAACACTGGGGTACAGTATTGGTGGGGACAGGTCTGTCACTGTATAACACTGGGGTACAGTATTGGTGGAGACAGGTCTGTCACTGTATAACACTGGGGTACAGTACTGGTGGGGACAGGTCTGTCACTGTATAACACTGGGGTACAGTACTGGTGGGGATGGGTCTGTCACTGTATAACACTGGGATAGAGTACTGGTGGGGACAGGTCTGTCACTGTATAACACCGGGGTACAGTACTGGTGGGGATGGGTCTGTCACTGTATAACACTGGGGTACGGTGCTGGTGGGGACAGGTCTGTCACTGTATAACACTGGGGTACAGTACTGGTGGGGACAGGTCTGTCAATGTATAACACGGGGGTACAGTACTGGTGGGAATGGGTCTGTCACTGTATAACACTGGGGTACAGGTCTGTCACTGTATAACACTGCGGTACAGTACTGGTGGGAATGGGTCTCTCACTGCATAACACTGGGATGCAGTACTGGTGGGGATGGATCTGTCACTGTATAACACTTGGCAACAGTATTGGTGGGGACAGGTCTGTCATTGTATAACACTGGGGTACAGTACTGGTGGGGATGGGTCTGTCACTGTATAACACTGGGATACAGTACTGGTGGAGTTGGGTCTGTCACAGTCTAACACTAGGGTACAGTACTGGTGGGGACAGGTCTGTCCCTGTATAACACTGGGGTACAGTACTGGTGGGGAGGGGTCTGTCACTGTATAACACTGGGGTGCAGTACTGGTGGGTATGGGTCTGTCACTGTATAACACTGGGGTACAGTACTGGTGGGGAGGGGTCTGTCACTGTATAACACTGGGGTACAGTACTGGTGGGGACAGGTCTGTCACTGTATAACACTGGGGTACAGTACTGGTGGGGAGGGGTCTGTCACTGTATAACACTGGGGTACAGTACTGGTGGGGAAGGGTCTGTCACTGTATAACACTGGGGTACAGTACTGGTGGGGATGGGTCTGTCACTGTATAACACTGGGGAACAGTACTGGTGGGGACAGGTCTGTCACTGTATAACACTGGGGTGCAGTACTGGTGGGGAGGGGTCTGCCACTGTATTATACTGGGGTACAGTACTGGTGGGGATAGGTCTGTTACTGTATAACACTGGGGTACAGTACTGGTGGGGATGGGTCTGTCACTGTATAATACTGGGGTACAGTACTGGTGGAGACAGGTCTGTCACTGTATTACACTGGGGTACAGTACTGGTGGGGATGGGTCTGTCACTGTATAACACTGGGGTACAGTACTGGTGAGGACAGGTCTGTCACTGTCTAACACTGGGGTACAGTACTGGTGGGGATGGGTCTGTCACTATAGCACTGGGGTACAGTACTGGTGGGGACGGGTCTGTCACTGTATAACACTGGGGTACAGTACTGTTGGGGACAGGTCTGTCACTGTATAACACTGGGGTACACTACTGGTGGGGACAGGTCTGTCACTGTATGACACTGGGGTACAGTACTGGTGGGGACAGGTCTGTCACTATAACACTGGGTACAGTACTGGTGGGGATGGGTCTGTCACTGTATAACACTGGGTACAGTACTGGTGGGAATGGGTCTGTCACTATAACACTGGGGTACAGTACTGGTGGGGACAGGTCTGTCACTGTAACACTGGGGTACAGTACTGGTGGGGACAGGTCTGTCACTGTATAACACTGGGGTACAGTACTGGTGGGCATGGTCTGTCACCGTATAACACTGGGGTACAGTACTGGTGGGGATGGGTCTGTCACTGTGTAACACTTGGGTACAGTACTGGTGGGGACGGGTCTGTCACTGTATAACACTGGGGTACAGTACTGGTGGGGTCGGGTCTGTCACTGTATAGCACTGGGGTACAGTACTGGTGGGGACGGGTCTGTCACTGTATAACACTGGGATACAGTACTGTTGGGGACAGGTCTGTCACTGTATAACACTGGGGTACAGTACTAGTGTGGGCGGGTCTGTCACTGTATAACACTGTGGTACAGTGCTGGTGGGAATGGGTCTGTCACTGTATAACACTGGGGTACAGTACTGGTGGGGTCAGGTCTGTCACTGTCTAACACTGGGGTACAGTACTGGTGGGGACGGGTCTGTCACTGTATAACACTGGGGTACGGTGTTGGTGGGGACAGGTCTGTCACTGTATAACACTGGGGTACAGTATTGGTGGGGACAGGTCTGTCACTGTATAACACTGGGATACAGTACTGGTGGGGACAGGTCTCTCACTGTATGACACTGGGGTACAGTACTGGTGGGGACAGGTCTGTCACTATAACACTGGGTACAGTACTGGTGGGGACAGGTCTGTCACTGTATAACACTGGGGTACAGTACTGGTGGGGATGGGTCTGTCACTGTATAACACGGGTACAGTACTGGTGGGGACAGGTCTGTCACTGTATAACACTTGTGTACAGTACTGGTGGGGACAGGTCTGTCACTGTAACACTGGGGTACAGTACTGGTGGGGACAGGTCTGTCACTGTATAACACTGGGGTACAGTACTGGTGGGGAGGAGTCTGTCACTGTATAACACTGGGGTACAGTACTGGTGGGGACAGGTCTGTCACTGTATAACACTGGGGTACAGTACTTGTGGGGACGGGTCTATCACTGTATAACACTGGGGTACAGTACTGGTGGGGAGGGGTCTGTCACTGTATAACACTGGGATTGAGTACTGGTGGGGATGGGGTCTGTCACTGTGTAACACTGGGGTACAGTACTGGTGGGGATGGGTCTGTCACTGTATAACACTGGGGTACAGTACTGGTGGGGAGGGGTCTGTCACTGTATAACACTGGGGTACAGTACTGGTGGGGATGGGTCTGTCACTGTATAACACTGGGGTACAGTACTGGTGGGGACAGGTCTGTCACTGTATAACACTGGGGTACAGTACTTGTGGGGACGGGTCTGTCACTGTATAACACTGGGGTACAGTACTGGTGGGGACAGGTCTGTCACTGTATAACACTGGGGTACAGTACTGCTGGGGAGGGGTCTGTCACTGTATAACACTGGGGTACAGTACTGGTGGGGATGGGTCTGTCAGTGTATAACACTGGGGTACAGTACTGGTGGGGATGGGGTCTGTCACTGTATAACACTGGGGTACAGTACTGGTGGGGATGGGGTCTGTCACTGTATAACACTGGGGTACAGTACTGGTGGGGATGGGTCTGTCACTGTATAACACTGGGGTACAGTACTGGTGGGGATGGGTCTGTCACTGTATAACACTGGGGTACAGTACTGGTGGGGACAGGTCTGTCACTGTATAACACTGGGATACAGTACTGGTGGGGATGGGTCTGTCACTGTATAACACTGGGGTACAGTACTGGTGGGGACAGGTCTGTCACTGTATAACACTGGGGTACAGTACTGGTGGGGATGGGTCTGTCACTGTATAACACTGGGATACAGTACTGGTGGGGATGGGTCTGTCACTATATAACACTGGGGTACAGTGCTGGTGGGGACGGGTCTGTCACTGTATAACACTGGGATACAGTACTGGTGGGGATGGGGTCTGTCACTGTATAACACTGGGGTACAGTACTGGTGGGGATGGGTCTGTCACTGTATAACACTGGGGTACAGTACTGGTGGGGAAGGGTCTGTCACTGTATAACACTGGGGTACAGTACTGGTGGGGACAGGTCTGTCACTGTATAACACTGGGATACAGTACTGGTGGGGATGGGTCTGTCACTGTATAACACTGGGGTACAGTACTGGTGGGGACAGGTCTGTCACTGTATAACACTGGGATACAGTACTGGTGGGGATGGGGTCTGTCACTGTATAACACTGGGGTACAGTACTGGTGGGGATGGGTCTGTCACTGTATAACACTGGGGTACAGTACTGGTGGGGACGGGTCTGTCACTGTATAACACTGGGGTACAGTGGGATGTGTACTTTATTCTATTACACTCCCAACCTACTTATTCCCCACATTTGAACAGTTGTGAACCTTTCCTAATCAGTGATATTCATCCCAGTGTTGATCTGCTCCCGAACCTCAGCTTTTCTCTCCCCCCCCCCCAACCCCTTCCCCCAGGGCCTGAGCCAGCCACCCTCCCCTCCCCCACACTTCCTCTCTCCACACCTCCCCCTCCCCGGCCTCGCCCTGGACCCTCAGCCCCGCTCCTCCAGCAGGCTCTGCCGCCTCAAGCCCCTGCTGCTATGCCGCTGAGAGGCTCCCTCGCACCCAGCCCCGGGCCCGGCCGGGCCGCTTCCCGCTCTCGGCGTCTCCCTCACTCACCATCTTCCAGACGTGCGCATCACTCTGCCCCTCACCCTAACCTGCTGCTGCTGCTCGACCCGCTCCTCCCCCGGCCGCCGGCCCCGCCTCGGCTCATTGGCCCTCGCTCCGCCAGCGGCGGAGGGCCGCTCGCCGATTGGGCCGCCGCCCCGTCAATCACAGCACCTCCTTCGGCCGCCGAGTTTGGTTGCGCCTGGGTGATGGTATTTCTGGAACCGCACGTGACGTTGTGGCGCCGCTCTATTGGTGAGCCGCTGTGCCCGCCGGGTGATGTAGTTGCCATCCGCAATCGATGCTTCCGGCCCGAGTGGGCGGAATCGGAAACAGAAACTACAACCTCCACCATGCACCGCGCTCAGCAGTACCAGTAATGAAGCCACTGTTCCAGTGCTAGATTTCCTGGAAGGTGCACTCAGTGCTTGTGACCTCCCAGCATTTAAACTCAGTTATTGAATTGCTTATTCATCTTTCTGCACCTTCTTCTGAATTTAATTATTCTTTACTGGGGTTCAATACATGTATTGCCAAAACAAGTCCCAGATTTGCTCTCCCGTAATTTATCTCCCAGAGCACATTCAATGTGGCTTTTCAAAGGGAATTGGATACTTATTTGAAGGGAGGATATTTGCAGGTCTGGTGAAGGGGGGCGGAATTTTGGAGAATGGGACTAGGTGAGTTGCTCTTGCAGACAGCCAGCACAGACACAAAGGGCAAGATGGCTTCCCAACCTTCACAATTCCACAAATCAAGACTCCCAAGATCTTAACACTATCTGGCAAACAGGTGGAAAATTAAAATTACCCAGGCAACACAAGGGGGGAAAAATGTGGTGCAGTGCATGAATTGGATCTGCAATGCATTGCCGAGGAGTTGAAGAATTATAGAATGGTGACTGCTGGCTCACTGGAAACGCAGCTGTCCAAATCCCACTCCACTGCCTTTTCCCGGGAGCCTTGTGGCCCTTTTTCTCTTCAGATAGTGAAGCAATTCCCCTTTGAAAGCCATGATTGAATCTGGCCCCATCACACTCTCAGCAGTACTGAGGATGGCACAGTGGTTAGCACTGCTGCCTCACAGCACCAGGGACCTGGTTTCAATTCCTTCCTTGAGTGACTGTGGAGTTTGTATGTTCTCTCCGTGTTTGTGAGGCTTTCCTCCGGGTGCTCCTGTTCCTCCTGCAGTCTGAAGATGTGCACGTTAGGTGAGGTGGCCATGCTAAATTGCCCCTTTTTGTCTTATGGGGATAGGTTATGGAAGTGGGCCTAGGTAGGGTGCTCTTTCATTGGGTTGGTGCAGACTCAATGGGCCTCCTTTAGCCTCCTTCTGCACTGTACATTCTATGAAAACTATAGGGACTATAAGGATTCTATGATTTTCATATCCTAACCATTTGCAGCCTAAATTTCGCCATTGCATTGTTTGTTAATCCTCTTAAATAGTTGTCATCTGCTTCATAAGATCATAAATAGAAGTAGGTCATTTGAGCCATCGAGAGTATGGAGGAGGCAGATTCCACTGAGGCCTTCAAAAGGAAATTGGATAATTATCTAACAGAAACAAATTGCTGGCTAAAGGGAAAAGGCAGGGGAGTGGAACTAGATAAGTCACACTTGAGAAAACAGGCATGAATATGATGTCTAAATGGCCTCCTCGGCTGTAACCATTCTATTATTCTATAACCAGCAGGAGCAAACCACAGGGGTGTTCAAACAGATCAGTAAAGTAAAGAACATTGGAGCAGCACCCAAGCCTGCCCTGCTACTCAATATCATGGCTGCATCTTCACCAGTCTTGGCTCCATATCCATTCCTTTTAATCATTTTAACAGGCAGAACCCTGCAATGTTCTGAAATTCATAATTTGAGCTCGCACCCAGCGTGTTTTATGGGTGAGAGTTCCACACTTCTACCACCCTAACTTCTCTTCTAAATGGCGTGACTCTGATTTTAAGCTTATGTTTCTTGTCCTAGAATCCTCTCTGCCCCCTTTGCGGAAAATATTTCTATATATATATCAATTCTTTTCAAAATGTTTTTAATTACTTCATGGAATGTGCACATTGCTGGCATTTGATACCCGTTCCCAATTACCCTGGGGCTGAGTGGCTCACTCGGCGAGAGCAGTTACGAGTCACCCACGCTGCAGTGGGTCTGGAGTCACCTGTAGGCCAGGCCAGCAGATTCCCTTCTCTAACGGACATTAGTGGGCCAGATGGATTTCGACGACAATCAATGATAGTTTCAAGATTCCCATCACTGAGACTAGCTTTGTATTCCAGATTTATTAAAGGATTGAATCTAAATTCCACCAGCGGCCATGGTGGAATTTGAACCCACGTTCCCACAGCATTAGCCTGGGACTCTGGCTGACGAATCCAGTGACGTTAGAACTACGCCAGTCTGCCCCCACTAAAAGTCTCAATCAACTCACCCCTTGAACCTCCTATATCAAACCAAATACAGGCCTAATTTATATAATTGCTCCTCCTAATCTAACCCATGGCAACATGGTAAATCTGTACTTGAAATGAAATGAAAATCGCTTATTGCCACGAGTAGACTTCAATGAAGTTACTGTGAAAAGCCCCTAGTCGCCACATTCCGGCGCCTGCTCGGGGAGGCTGTTACGGGAATCGAACCGTGCTGCTGGCCTGCCTTGGTCTGCTTTCAAAGCCAGTGATTTAGCCCAGTGTGCTAAACAGCCCCTACTTTGCACTCCTTCCTGAGCCATTATCCTTCCTAAAATATGATGTCCCAGGATTATACATGGTTACCCCCTAGATGCAGTCTAACCAGGGTGTTGGAGCTGTATAAAACCTTGCTGTTTTATTTTCTGGCCCTTTCTCATGTAGGATTCCATTCCGTTCGCCTTGGTGATTATTTTTTGAACCTGACCACTAAATGGGCGCCCCCTCCATCCCATTGGACCGCCACTGTTCCTGGCTATAGTCCTTTAGGAAATTGTGTCTCCAATATTGAAATGTATTATTTATTTGCTTAGTGATTTACGTTGTCATTTGTGGCCTCTCCTCCTGAACGATATTTATTTTTTTCTGGGGTGTAGTCTGCAGATACCCCCAAATTTGCTCATCCTCACAGGCATCTCAATAACTTCCGTGCTCTGTTGCAGCAGAGTGCTGGAATCTTTTGCATGCACGAGAGACATGACAACACCTCGGTTTCACGTCGCATCTGAAAGACGGCACCTGCAACAGTGCAGAATCTGCCTTGATGAGGTCTCTCGAAAAGCCTATGAGCTATTGATAAGAATACAACCACTGATCCAAGGCCAGCATTATACAACATACATCAGCTGGGGGTGGTGATGGCATAGCATAGTGGTAGAGTTGCATTGTCACTGGACTTGTAGTCCAGAGACTCGGGGTAATTTCTCTGGGGACCCTGGTTTGAATCACACCATTGCAGGTGGTGGAATTTTAATTGAATCAATAAAATCTGGAATTAAAAGTCTGCTGGTGACCATAAAAATCTAGTTTCTCAATGCCCTTTAGGGAAAGAAATCTGCCGAACATAGCTGGTCATGGTCTGGCCTATGTGACCCTAGGCCCACACCAGTGTGGTTGACTGTCTTCTGTAATGATCTAGCAAGTGAATAAGGAATGAAACTGGACAGACCACCCGGCATTGATTTAGGCACCGGAAACAATAAAGGCAAACTCAGGCCTGTGGACCCTGCAATGTCCTCCTTACTAATCTCCTGGGAGAGCTGTGTCACAGACCAAGCATACTCAGGGAATCATGATTTACAGATAATGCCCCTAACACCAACAACACCATTCCTGCAGAGATGCTGGCACGGTGATATAGTCAAAAGGGAGTTGCCCTGGGAGTCCTTAGCATTGACTCTGGACCCAATGGCGTCTCATGGCATCAGATCAAATATGGGCAAGGAAACGTCTAGTTCATTACCACGTACCATTCCCCCCTCAGCTGATGAAGCGATGCTCCTCCCTGTTGAACCTTCCTTGGAGGAAGCACCAAGGGCTGCAAGGGCACAGAATGTACTTGTTGGGGACTTTGATGTCCATCACCAAGAAAGGCTTGGGAGCACCCCTGCTGACCAAGCTGGCCACGTCCTAAAGGACATAGCTGCTAGACTGGGTCTCAGCAGGTGGTGACCTCATCCTCACCCATCCATCTGCTGCAGTTGTAGCTTTCTGACAGTATTGGTAGGAATAACTACCTCAAAGTCCTTGTGGAGACAAAGTCAAATCTTCACAATGAAGATATCCTCCATGTGTTGTGTGGCACTACCACCATGCTAAATGGGATAGATTTCAAACAGATCTGGCAACTCAAGACTCGACAACCATGAGGTATTGTGGGCTGTCACCAGCAGCAGAATTGTATGGTAAATAGTAAAACAAAAGTAATGGAAGAGGCCATCAACATCGCCATCAAGCAGCACCTGCTTAGCAATACCTGTTCACAGTTTGCATTCCGCCAGGGTCAGTTCCTGACCTAATTACGACCTTAGTTCAAACATGGACAAGAGCTGAACTGGAGGGGAGGTGAGGTGAGAGTCACTTCCCTCGACATCAATGCAGCATTTGACCAAGTGTAGCAAAACAGGAGTCAATGGGAACCCGGGGAAACCCTCCCCTGATTGGAGTCATAACTCGCACAAATGAAGATGGTTAGGGGTTGTTTTAGAAATCAATCATTTCCAGCTCCAGGACATCACTGCAGGAGCTCCTCATGGTAGTGTCTTCGGCCAACCATCTTCAGCTCCTTCATCAATGACCTTCCTTCCATCATATGTGGGGGATGTTCGTTGATGAATGCACAATGTTCATTGAATCCCTATAATGCAGGTCATTTGGCGCTTTGAGTCTGCACCGACTCTCTGAAAGAACCCCCTACCTACGCCCACTCTCCAGCCCTATCCCTGTAACCCCACCTAACCTTTTGGACACTAGGGGCAATTTAGCACTGCCAATCCACCTAACCTGCACATCTTGGACTGTGGGAGGAAACCAGAGCACCCTGAAGAAATCCATGCAGACACAGGAAGAAAGTGCAAACTCTACACAGAGCATGGCCCAAGGTTGGAATTGAACCCGGGTCCCTGGCACTGTGAGGCAGCAGTGCTAACCACTGTGTCTCCGTGTTCAGCACCATTTGTGACTCATCAGATAATGAGCAGTCCATATCCAAATGCAGCAAGACCTGGACAATATCAGGCTTGGGCTGACAAGTGGCAAGTAATATTCGCTCAACACAAGTGGCAGGCAATGGCCATCTCAGTTGGATAGAATCTAACCATCTCCCCTTGACATTCAACAACATTACCATTGCTGATTCCCTCAGTTTCAACATCACGGGGATTACGACGGATTAGAAACTGGACTAGCCATATACTTTGGTTACAAAATCACTTCAAAGGCTATCTATCAACCGTTCCTTCACTGTCGCTCCTTCTCTAACAGCGCAGTGGGTGTACTTACACCAGATGGACTGCAGAGGGTCAAGAAGACAGCTCACCATCACCTTCTCAAGAGCAGTTAGGGATCGGCAATAAATGCTCATCTAACCATCAACTCCCATGTCCCATGAATGATTCAAAACAAATCTGTAAACTTACTTGCACATGGTACATTGCTCAAAACTAGCAGTGGGCAAATTCTGGACTGAGGGAAAAAAAACTGGCAATACATGGAACAGATTCCCAGCTAGATTAGTGGTGGCCAAAAATTCAGAATGATTTAAAAACCAATTAGCCCCTATCCTGAGAAGGATTTTTTATTTTTATTTTAGAGTGCTCAATTCATTTTTTCCAATTAAGGGGCAATTAGCACGGCCAATCCACCTATCCTGCACATCTTTGGGTTGCGGGGGCGAAACCCACACAAACACGGGGAGAATGTGCAAACTTCACACAGTGACCCAGAGCCGGGATCGAACCCGGGACCTCGGCGCCGTGAGGCAGTCGTGCTAACCACTGCGCCGCCATGCTGCACCAATTTTCTATCATTCTGAACGGCCTTCCTCCTCTGAAATCATCTTGTGATCTTTCCTCGTAACTAGGAATCTTTCTGCTGGTACTTTGCTAAGTATCTCATCTCTTATTGACCAGCTCTGGATAAGATGCTTAGTGCTCTAATCAGAGTACAATTTCCTCAACCAGGTGGGCACTCTACAAATCACCCCAAACCCCCTCACCCCACCTTGTTCTCCGCAACCTCCTCCAACATTATAATCCCCCACCCACAAGCGGGGGGAGGTTTAGTGGTCATGTCACTGGACTAGGAATCTAGGTCCAAAATAGGAAATACCGGACAATCTCAGATCTGAGAGCTTCTGTGGAGAAAGAACGGAGCTAACGTTGAGTTTGTCAAAATAACCCAGAGAACCAGGCTAATGCTCTGGGGTATGGGTTCAAACCCCACCATTTAAATTCAATTAATACAAGGCTAGCTATGAAACTATCAATTGTTAAAATAACCATCTGGATCACTGATGATGTGTGCACCCAGTCTGAGCTGCACGTGACTCCAGACCCACAGTTCTGTGGTTGACTCTCAGCTGCCCTTCGAAACAGCCAAACAAGCCACTCAGTTCAAGGGCAATTAAGGATAAGCAACAAATATTGGCCTTGCAACAGAAATGGTCCCCACATCTCATGAAAGAATAAAGAAAAAAAACCTTTCAGTTCCTTTACTTCTGGCACCACCACCCTCGCTGACAGAACCCAGCAGGATAAATACATAGAAACAAACATTGAAAATAGGAGATGGTCATTTGGCCCATGGAGCCTGCTCCGCCATTTACCATGATCATGGACGAGCGAGTTCAATACCCTGATCCCTCCTTCCCCTCATATCCCTTAATCCCTTTCGCCCCAATACCTGGGTCACACTTGCAGACCAAATATCAAAGTGGTTGTAAACAATCAGCAAGATAAGTCAAAGAGGCGCAAGCTAGATAAACACACAGGACAAGGGAATAGAAAGATAGGGTGAGATGAAGAGGCTTAACATTATCATTGTGTTGAACATTTCTATGTAACAGTAAAGATACAAAAGATCCTTTCAGTAGCTTTATTTTCTTGTTAAAAGCAAATAGAAATTGACAATAATTGTTTTCCTTCAACACAGTTGTATTTACATTGCCAGTTATGTTTTAAACCTCTTGAAAATCTTCACAGCTAATGAATTACTCTGAAGTGCGAAGACTTTGCTAAGCACAGCAGTCAATATGCACAGTAACATCACAAACATATCGGAATGAATCATCAGTTTGGGGGATGAGTCGGTGGCCAGAATCCCCATGCTCTGCTTCCAATAAGTGTCATGAAATCTTCAACATCGACTGGAATAGACAAGCGAGATCCTGCTTGAACATCATGTCCTAAAGTGACACAGCACTCCTTTAGTACTGCACAAAATGTGAGACTGGGCTATGTGCTCAAGTCTCTGTTGCAGTGGGCCCTGAAGCCAAAAGGCCAGAATGGGCTGGAGTTGCAGGGTGAGGCATCTATACAAAAGCACTTCACAGCCATTGAAACAGAGTCAATGTTGTAACGTAGAGAAGCGAGGTTTGTTTAGTGATGCTGACTGAGGAATGAATTCCCGGTAGCATCCTTGTTTGAATTGTGCTGTTCTCCAATTTCACAGAAAAAGTGCCATTAGTTGTCACAGGTTGAGCAGGTAGAATTCAACCCATGACAACAGGTGAAATAGTCCACTTGGAGCTCGAGGGTACAGACAGCTTACTAATAAAGCTGAACATGTGTTATCTGGAATTCAACTCAAGGACCACTCAGATTTATTAAGGAGCTAAGTTGCTCTGGAGCAGAATGCTTGCAGATTAATTGTAACCAACACCCTCTACACACACACAGACCCACATGGGGACTTCCCCAATATATAGGGAGATAGAGCAAGGGTTTTAATTCACTTCTTTCGCCAATGTTCTTCCATCAAACAGTCGCTTCCACTTCCACTCCTTCCTCGTCCTCAAGCAGACTATAAACTGCGTGGGATTGGATCGGCCTCTGCAGTGGGTGTGCAAGTAACTTGGCCATGCAGTTATGCAGCTCCACAGCTTGCCCGGTGAGTGACACATCATACTTGTAGCTGGTCCCCTTTGTATCCAAGTTACTGAAGAATGAATACACTTCCTGTAAAAAAACAAACCAAAACTTAAACATACATTCCAAAATCTGGAAAACAAAATTACACTAATTAAACTGTCTAGAATTAGATTGGCTGGACCCCTTTATCATCTGGGCCTCCAAGTCACATGATCATGTGTTCATGCACCATTCCAGAGACACAAGACAAAGTCTAGGCTGGCACTGAGGGAGTGCTGAACTGTCAGAGGTGCTGTCTATCGGAAAGATCATTAAACCAAGGCTCTGTCATACCATGGCATTATCTGCAGAAAAGTTACATTTTCCCAGGTATACCTGACCAATATTTATTCCTTATCCAAAAACGCCAAAAAGAGATAAATAGGTTATTTATCCCATTATAGTTTGAGAGATCTTGCTGGCTGCAATTTGGCCACTGCATTTTGCTACAATTGGGACAACAGTGGAAAGTACCTCATTGGTGAAGTGCCTTAGGACCTCCTGAGGTGTTGTATAACTTAGGGTTCATTCTTTACTGTCCCTCGGGAGAACCTGCATTAACTAGGTTAAAAAGCTGCAATATAAACAGGCCAAGGACCAGAGCACGAGAGAAAACAAAAGTGCATGTGTGACAGAGAAATACCAAACACACCCTACCTTGCAGCCAGTGTCCTCTTCCATCTCTTCTGTCCCATTGTGAATGTAAATCACATCAAAGAAAAAGTAAGGAGATTGCAGAATTTTCTGAGGAGAGAAGTGGAGAAAACGCAGAGTTTACAGCAGGCATAAAGTGGGGCAGCGCGTCACATTGAGTAACTTCCGGGCTCCTACTACAAGCGCTGTTTTTTTTTTTAAAAAAAGAGCAGAAACTACGCTTGTCACATCTTCAACCCAGTGAAACATCCCGGGAGTGCTTCACTCAAGGGAAGGGATAATTTAGCATGGGGTAATTGTGCACCTAACCTACACATCTTTAGACTGTGGGAGGAAACCGGAGCACCCGGAGGAAAACCACGCAGACACGGGGAGAACGTGCAGACTCCACCCAGAGTCACCAGAGGTCGGAATTGATCCAGGGTCCCTGGTGCTGAGGCAGCAGTTTTAACCATTGTGTCATCTCCTTCATCATTCAATGTCATGCATTCCTGTTCAAACTCCCTGGCAAATACCAAAGTGAAATAATTATTTAATATTTCTGCCATCTCTCTATTGTTTGTCATCCTTTAACTGATGTGTTAGCAAAACATTTTACCATTTTGTCTTGTGTAAAATGAATGATTTAAGAAGGAAAGGGTAGATCACAGGGATAAAGGCTCTATTGCTGCTGTTGGAAATGTGGGCTGATGTAAAGTTCAAATCTTAAGAACAGGAGAGGGGTTCTAAAGTGATACAGGGTTGCAGGAGATCACAGAGCTGTGGTGGTTCATGCAGAGATTATAAACAAGGGTTTACCTCTTCAAATTTAATGTAGAGCATGGATTGTCTTCTGAGGGATTGAGTAAACAAGGTCAATATTCCCTAGAGTTTAAAATGGGAAGGGATCTCACCGAAGTATCTAAAATTCTTAAGGGCTTTGATAGAGTAAATGCTGGGAGGCTGTTTCCCGCAGCTGGAGAGCTTAAAGTGTAGAATTGGGGGCCACAGTGTCAGGATAAGGGGCCAGCTACTCGGAACTGAGATGAGAAGCAATGTATTGGCTC
The DNA here is from genome assembly GCF_902713615.1 of Scyliorhinus canicula. Taxonomy (NCBI): domain Eukaryota; kingdom Metazoa; phylum Chordata; class Chondrichthyes; order Carcharhiniformes; family Scyliorhinidae; genus Scyliorhinus; species Scyliorhinus canicula. The sequence goes on along the minus strand of NC_052163.1, from coordinate 113,155,374 downwards.
AAAGGGTTGTGAGTATTTTAATTTCCCTACCCCAGACAGCTTTGTCGCTGAGTAAAACAAAGAGATCTGGAGTGATGGGTTTTGTCAGTGCTGTGTTTGTGGTCAGGGCAGCTGGAGATTTATCATTGCACACAAGAAATTTCAGCAACAAAAAAGGTCCAATTGCCTAACTAACCCACCTTTCACCACACACCCCAATCCCATATCCCAATCATATTCCCCAATCCCACATCCCAATCACATGTCACAATCTAATTTTAATTAATCTTTATTATTGTCACAAGTAGGCTTACATTAACACTGCAACAAGGTTACTGTGAAAATCCCCCAGTCGCCACTCTCTGGCTCCTGTTCAGGTACACAGAGGGAGAATTCAGAATGTCCAATTCACCAAACAAGCACCTCTTTCAGGGCTTGTGGGAGGAAACCGGAGCGCCCGGAGGAAACCCACGCAGACACGGGGAGAATGTGCAGACTCTGCCACAGACAGTGACCCAAGCTGGGAATTGAACCTGGGACTCTGGCACTGTAAAGCAACAGTGCTAACCATTGTGCTACCCCCAATCCCACATCCCAATCCTACCCCACAACCATATCCCTTAATTTCCCCATCTCGTTTTTCTCCAGAAACACACAATTGCCTGTTCATCCCAAAACACTCACTTCAACCACATTCCCTGGTAACATTCCCCAGACTGATTAAGAATTGTAATCTTTATTTCCATTTTTCTAACTGTATCTCCAGGATTTGAACCCATTATCAGTGTAGATAAAATTTTCAAACAGGGGCACAACCAATAGCAAATACACTCCCCTGAATCGATTGATGCGATTCTCTATCTTTGCTGGGTTGGCCGATACCAGCTGGGGTGGCAATACAGGGGTAATTCTGACCTCAGTACCCCGGGTCAAAGAGGGGAAATCATCAGGTTGATTGTGCTCACTACCCAGTGCCTTGTTGCTGGGAAGTATTTCTGTGAGCAGTGGCTGAGCGCAGACCTGCCTGGAGGTCCAACCCCAGGTAATTACTCTCATCATGATGGAGAAAAATCCCAAATTGCATACTGACATATTGAAGCTTGAAATAAGGCATGTGTTTTTAAAAATGGGCATACAAGCCAAAGCTGACTGAGAACGTGGTCTGAATTTCTCCGGGGCAGGCGATACTGAGAGATACGATGGAATGTCACACCCTGTCTCAGAGAGAGATATTTGAAAGGAAGCAGTCATGCAAACGTCAACTGCCATCTCCTGTGGAGATAATGGAAGTTGATTATCATCTCAGCAGCAATGGGGCAGCATTGCGGCACAGTGGTTAGCACCGCTGCCTCATGGCGCCAAGGTCCCAGGTTCGATCGTGGCTCTGGGTCACTATCCGTGTGGAGTTTGCACATTCTCCCGGTGTTTGCATGGGTTTCACCCCCACAACCCAACAATATGCAGTGTAGGTTGGTTGGCCATGCTAAATTGCCCCTTAATTGGAAAAAATGAATTGAGTACTCTACATTAAAAAAATCTCAGCAGCAATGATACCCTATAAGTTATGTCCTAGGCCAGTTTGTGGATTTTCACCTTCTGGGAATATACAAGAGGCTGGGATAAAATCCAGCTGCAAAACTTGGTCAATGTGAACAAGTACTGGGTGCATCCGCGCGTGTGACACAGAAACAAATAGACAGCAGAGGTCCCCCCCCCTCCCTTGCGATGGTAAGTAAAAATACAAGTTACTCTCTCTCTCTTATTACTGTAAGCAAGCCAAATCAGCAAAGTCATAGCAGAAAAGGAAGAACAACTTCTCCGCTAAACTGCAACACCCTGAAATCTCAAAACCAACTACTCAACTCCTGATTCAGCGCTACTGGAATCACAAATCTCAAATGGCCGCAACGTTTCATCGTCTACTCATGGATTTTTTAAAAAAAACTTATTTTTGATTCACTTCTAATTTGTAATCAGTGTGAATGTATGTGTGTTTGTTTATTGTTTTCCTTGTGTTTAGTATCAAATAAAGTCACTCTTTCTTTAACTCAAGACAGCCTGGTTAAATTTGCTCCTTTTAAAACATAAAAACATTTGGACTGGGAGAAGGGATCCACAAGGATAGGGGTAATTTCTTACGTCATCTTGTGACCGAATGAGGGGGTTAAATAACGAACGGGAGCCAGTTCATCACTCCTCACCTGGGAGTATAAAACTTTAGGGGTATCCCGTCCGGAATTTTACAAATTGGGGCTCATTCCAAGACAGCTCCGGTGGAGGGGACAGAGGGTAACAAATTGGGGACCGGTTATAACCCTCCCTGAATGGACTTTACATTTCTACAATCCCTTTCTTAAGAACATAAACAGTTGGATCATCAATTTGTCCCTTTGAATCTGCTCCACCATTCGATACAATCGTGGTTGATCTTCTACATCGACTTCACCTTCCTACCCACTTTCCAAATCTCACCATTCCCTTAAGTGCCCAAAATTCCACTGATTTCTGACCTGAATATACTCAAGGATGGAGCATCCAGAACTCTCTGGGGCAGAGAATTCCCCAGATTCACAAACCACCGAGGGAAGAATTTTTTTTCTCTCCACTGTGATAAATGACTGGCCCGGAATTCCCAAGCTTCACTTCTGAAATGGAATAATATAAGGAAGACAGCCATTTGCAAAAGGGAAGCTCTGACAAAAACAGTTGTGTGATAAATGATAAGGTAATTTTCTCCCCCTCTATACTCATGCATGAAGATTGGCCACTTGAGTGAAGCAGCAGAGAGCAGACAGTGCCCCTGTCCCAGCATCATTAAGCCAGGTTTTGGCTGAAGCAGGTGGGGAGACAGAGATGGTGATTAACACAAGGTTCACGCAGGAGGAGAAATCTCATTCCCTACTCACATTGAGTCGCTCAATGGAGGTGGACTGTGGGTGGCAGGGTGTTCGAATGTAGACCAGGATCGTCCGTACAATGTATGGCGGTGGGATAGTCTGAACATTTTCCGTTACTGGCAGTTCAATCTTCTGTTGTCTGTGGGATTACATTAAAAACAAATTGATCAGAGCAATAAGCTCGCAGAGGAAAATTGACTGTTGAGAGAGCTAATCTCAAAGCTACATTTATTGACCTCCCTAAAACCAAAGAGTGTGGTGGGACACTGAGCTGTTAAGGCTCGGATTCCTGCTCCCCTAATGTCAAATAACTTGCACAATTTATCATCCAGGTGTGACGAGTGTGTCCAAGATTTGCTGCAAAGCCAGACAACTGTCGCTAAAAACCTCACCCTAGGCATGAATGATACTGCTGAATTATATACTTGTGGTTGGGCCGGTCCAATATTAATACTTGATTCTGCAATTTCTTTCATCCAATTCACAGTCACATCAGCCATGGCTGAGTGCAAAGCACTCTCTCCCTTCCAAGTTGCGGATTTGAATACAACTTGAGCACAAAAGCCACGGCGACACTCCCGCGCAGTAATAAGGGAGTGTTGTCTCGTCCGAGATGCTGTCGCTCGGATGAAATTTTAAACAGATGACCAGTCTGCCCTCCCAGATGGATGGAATAGATCAGGCACCTCTATTTCGAAGAACAGGGGAGTTCTCCCAATATTCATCCCTTAACCAACATCACTTCACAGACTATCTGCTCATTATTTCATTTATTTTTATCACTGTTTACAAAGCACTACTTGGCTGCTGTGTTTCATCCATTACAGCACTAACTGTATCCCATTGGCGGTAAAGCACTTTGAATCGTCGTGAGGTTCTACAAAGTGCTACAGAAATGCAATCCAGTCTTCCTTGCAGCCTCTGCAGAATAACCTGTCACCACATCCAACAGGGAATATTCTATTCCGAGGCAGTTATTAATTGCACATCAAATTCCACTCTGATCAACAGACCCAGAGATTAGTTCAACAATTATGTTTTTAAATATGAAATGTCATCAGACAAAACCCAGATTCAGGCAAAATTCCATTAAATAATCAAGAACACTCACATGAGATTGAACAGTCCATCCAGATCTGAAAAAAGACTTTAAGGAAAAGAATGAACAGCCACAGACCTGCCCCCACCAGTACTGTACCCCAGTGTTAGACAGTGAGAGACCCATCCCCACCAGTACTGTACCCCAGTGTTATACAGTGACAGACCCCTCCCCACCAGTACTGTACCCCAGTGTTATACAGTGACAGACCCGTCCCCACCAATACTGTACCCCAGTGTTATACAGTGACAGACCCTTCCCCACCAGTACTGTATCCCAGTGTTATACAGTGACAGACCCATCCCCACCAGTACTGTATCCCAATGTGGTACAGTGACAGACCCGTCCCCCACCAGTACTGTACCCCAGTGTTATAGTGACAGACCCGTCTCCACCAGTACTGTACCCCAGTGTTATAGTGACAGACCCGTCCACACCAGTACTGTACCCCAGTGTTATAGTGACAGACCCAACCCCACCAGTACTGTATCCCAATGTGATACAGTGACAGACCCGTCCCCCACCAGTGCTGTACCCTAGTGTTATAGTGACAGACCCGTCTCCGCCAGTACTGTACCCCAGTGTTATAGTGACAAACCTGTCCCCACCTGTACTGTACCCGAGCATTATACAGCGACAGACCCATCCCCACCAGTACTGTACTCCAGTGTTATACAGTGACAGACCCATCCCCACCAGTACTGTACCCCACTGTTATACAGTGACAAACTTGTCTCCACCAGCACTGTACCCCAGGGATATAGTGACAGATCCATCCTCACCAGTACTGTTCCCCAGTGACAGACCTGACTCCACCTATACTGAACCCCACTGTTATAGACCTGCCCCCACCAGTACTGTGCCCCAGTGTTATACAGTGACAGACCCGTCCCCATCAGTACTGTACCCCAGTGTTATACAGTGACAGACCCGTCCCCATCAGTACTGTACCCCAGTGTTATACAGTGACAGACCTGTCCCCACCAGTACTGTGCCCCAGTGTTATACAGTGACAGACCCATCCCCACCAGTACTGGACCCCAGTATTATACAGTGAGACCTGTCCCCACCAGTACTGTACCCCAGCGTTATAGTGACAGACCCGTCCCCACCAGTACTGTGCCCCAGTGTTATACAGTGACAGACCCATCCCCACCAGTACTGTATCCCAGTATTATACAGTGAGACCTGTCCCCACCAGTACTGTACCCCAATGTTATACAGTGACAGACCCATTCCCACCAGTACAGTACCCCAGTGTTATACAGTGACAGACCCGTCCCCACCAGTACTGTACCCCAGTGTTATACAGTGACAGACCCATCCCCACCAGTACTGTATCCCAGTGTTATAGTGACAGACCCATCCCCACCAGTACTGTACCCCAGTGTTATACAGTGACAGACCCGTCCCACCCAGTACTGTGCCCGTGTTAGACAATGACAGACCCATTCCCACCAGTACTGTATCCCAGTGTTATACAGTGACAGACCCGTCCCCACCAGTACTGTACCCCAGTATTATACAGTGAGACCTGTCCCCACCAGTACTGTACCCCAGTGTTATACAGTGACAGACCCATCCCCACCAGTACTGTATCCCAGTGTTATACAGTGACAGACCCATTCCCACCAGTACTGTACCCCAGTGTTATACAGTGACAGACCCATCCCCACCAGTACTGTATCCCAGTGTTATACAGTGACAGACCCATTCCCACCAGTACTGTACCCCAGTGTTATACAGTGACAGACCCATTCCCACCAGTACTGTACCCCAGTGTTATACAGTGACAGACCTGTCCCCACCAGTACTGTACCCAGTGTTATACAGTGACAGACCTGTCCCTCTTTACTGTACCCATGTATTATACAGTGACTGACCTGTCCCCCTGTACTGTACCCCTTTATTATACAGTGATAGACCTGTCCGGCTGTACTGTACCCCTTTGTTATAAAGTGAAAGGCCTGTCCCCTGGCACTGTACCCCAGTGTTATACAGTAAAAAATTGAAATTTCCTGCTTCAGATCCAAGACAGATTCAGAATCTATCATTACATTACTGGAGATTGTTTTTATTGTTTTCGCTTTGACATGTATTGGCAGTTCATTCCCCTCTGAAAAACAACTGCACATTGCATTCCAGTGCCGGGGCTTCTACACCTCAAAGTCAGTGCACTCTCCAATACCAGGCACAATAATGGTCTTCAGCCCATCAGATCTGCGCCAGTCAAAAACAACCACCTAATCTAATCTAATCCCATTTTCCATCACTTGGCCCATAGCCTTGTGCGCTCTGGCTTCACAAGTGCACATCAAAGTACTTCTTACAAGTTATTAGGATCTCTGCCCCACCGCCCCAACTAACCCTTTCAGGAAGCACCTGCTGCAACACTGTACTCTATTGAATGAATTTTTCACATTGTAAGGATCCCTCCTGTTTCCCTTATTTCCCCTTTCTTTTATTTTGCTGTTACATCTTTGATCCATGGATGAATTAATGAACCTGTGACTTCACGGCAAAGCTGCCTGCAAGTGGCCTACACCTTTAATTCAAACAGAGGATTGCAGGGGAGATCAGTGATGACTCTGTTTGATTGATGTGGCTGATGATCAATGAATTGACCCTAAAGGCTGTGCTCTGCCAGGTGATAGGTGGTGTTTGGATCTGATCCCACTGAAATAGTTCAGAGAGCCGAGCAGCTTTCAGTTTCGTGTTCGTAGCTTAGAGGGAAGACCACTTTCTTTCCACTCCGTTTTCCTCCAGAAAGACAGTGCTTCAGAACTGACTTGAAAGCCTGAATGAATTAGTGTGCAGGAGAACCATTACAGGCTGTGAAGGAAAGGTTCAGAATCTGATAACTCTGCAGAAAAGGCTGATGTGAGCCGACCAATTCTTTCTCCAGAAAAGGCAGAGGCCTGGAAGCAAAGCTTAATGCGAAGCCAAGGGACCACTCTCGGAGAAGCCGTGGGTAACATAGCTAAACTGCAAGGAAGATCGTTGCAGGCTGTACATCAGAGACTTTAACCACAAGCTTACTGTGAAGAAAGCATGCTGCGAACCACCATTTGAATAAAGACTTTTGACCTATATATATCCTTATTATTTTCACCTTTTCTACCCCTCTGTGTCTGTCTGTCGTTTGTGTCAGTTTAAGGGGGAGTTGGGTATTAGCTTGTCGTTAAGCAGTTGTATTTACTGCATATTGCATATTTGAAATTGTGTTGAAAGTTACAAATCTTGTGACTGTAATTATAGGGCAGCCAAGGGCCAAAGATTTGGGGTATTTTTATAAGAATTATTGGTTAATTCACTTGTGTTGAGACTCGGGGACATGTGGGGCTGGAACTGACCGCGCACTTGCCCAGGATGACTTAACAACATCCATTACAAAAGGATACCGAAGGACTCACAGACATTCGTATCCAGGTCATACAGGCAGCTGCAAACCTCCCGGGGGTCAGAGGTGAATCCTGACAGCTGGAAGGAGAGAAAAGGGACATGTAATTGTCAACAGCGCAAATCAGTACTACACAAAGAGGACAACTTGCTTCAATGACACTTGATCTCTAGCCGATATGCAAGTAAAACTGCATTCTAATGCCTTCTAGTGGCCTGAGCTTGTTAATACACCGTGACTGTTGACATTGTAAACCTGAATGCAAAGTTGAAAGACAGACATACAGAAAATCAAGAACAGTCAGCAAATTATTTGTTTGTTGGTCAACTATGATCTGGTAAGGTTCATTCCAATGTAGAGCACTGGGGTGATTACATCGCAGATATGTGGGGGCCTATTGTGCAGGCTCCCTCTGCTCCCCTTCCCTATCTTAGACTGGCACATTGCTCTTACCCAAGTGACCTCATCGTTCACCACCACAAGAGCAAACTCGTGTCGCTTGTCAATCTTGTGCTTCGTCCGGACAAACATTTCAATCATTTTCTGAGCGATGTTTAGCGCATTCGTTTTTGAACTGAACAGAGAAAAATAACTAAAATGAAATTCAACAATTCCCAATGCTTGGTCAAAGTCAGCTCAATAACACTCCTCATCCAATAACCTCACTATGCCAAAGGCACTGTAAACCCAATAACTAGTCATTACTTTACAATCTTCCACATAGAAGGACATCATTCAGCTCATCATGTCGGCTCTCTGAGCTATCCAATTACTCCCTCTCTGCTGCTCTTTCCTGATAGCCCTGAAAATGTTCCCCTTCAAGTATTCATCCAATTGAGTATTAGAAGTTCCTACTCTAAATTTATTTTTTTAAAACAGCAATACAATAACCTCTCTGTAGTTAAACACAATAGCACCTACCCTCCCCACCAGCAGCATGCTTCTGCCACACCCCCAAAGCCCAACCTAAAGTCTATAACCTTTGAGATCCTGAGGGGTTTTGACAGAGTGGATTTGAAGAGGATGTTTATTATTGTCGGAGAATCCAGAACGAGAGGCCACTGTTTGAAAATAACTGGTTGCTCATTTAAGATTAGGAGAGTTTTTCTCTCTCTGAGGGTCGTGAGTCTCTGAAACTCTCCCTCAAAACGCAGTGGAAGCAGAGTCTGTGAATATTTTTTAAGCCAGAGCTGAATACATTCTTGATTAACAAAGGGGTGAAAGGTTATCGGGGGTCGGGCAGGAATGTGGGGTTGAAGTCACTAACAGATCAGCCATGATTTTATAGAATAGTGGAGCAGGCTCGAGGGGCCGAGTGACCTTCTCCTGCTTGTAATTCATATAGCCACACATCAACAAGCTGCCCAGAAAGTGATGAGAATGTGGAACTCCCTACTAAAGGAAGTGGTTGAAGCAACTTGATGCATTTAATAATAATAATCGCTTATTGTCACAAGTAGGCTTCAATGAAGTTACTGTGAAAAGCCCCTAGTCGCCACATTCCGGCGCCTGTTCGGGGAGACTGGTAGGGGAATTGAACCCGCGCTGCTGGCATTGTTCTGCATTACAAGCCAGCTGTTTAACCCACTGTGCTAAACCGGTCCCTGGTTTAAGAGAGACTGGACTAATATTTGAAGGAGGTTGCGATGACAAATTTGGATAAGGAAAGACGAGAGGAGGCTCGAGTTCAGCAGAAACACATCATGGGCTGGTTGGACCAATGGCCTGTTTCTGTGCCGTATCTCCAATGTAATCCTAAAAGCAATCCCCAAATCACATGGCACAGACTGATCAAATATTAAACATTATCGCCCAAATCACATCTGCCACGATAATTAGATAACATTTACAGGGCAGGGGTCTGCCATTTTTATGCTTCAAATGAACCTCCTCCTGACGTCACCAATATAGCCTTCCATCCCTTTTTCCCTTGTGTGTTTATCCAGCTTTGCGTTATACATCCCCATGCTACTTGGCTCAACCAGTCCCGGTGCTAGTGAGTTTCACATTCTCATTCCCCGGGAAAAGATATTTCTCCCAAGTGGATTCATTATTGACTGTCTTTTATTTATGAGCCCTGGTTTTGCTCTCTGCATTTTTCCTGTCAAACACTTCTCTAATTTTAAAGACCTCTATTCGGTCACCCCCTCAGCCTTCTCTTTCTAGAGAAAAGAACTCCAGCTTGTTCAGTAGTCGATGATAGAAGGGGAGTTTGAAACATTAGCATAAAGCAATCTAACCCATTCATGGAATCCAGCTTCTGCAGCGACATCTCCTCTGAAAGATCCAAACAGATGATCTGTAAAGAGAATGAAGAAAACCTTGAGATCTGTCTCTCTACAATCCTCCCACCTGCATGATAAACAGACACACACAGACCGACCAGAATAACCAAAACAAATTGCCCACCCAGGAATTCATCAGTCAATTAGTGGTCAAGCCCTTCTTCAGGGTCAAGGAGATTACTTTATGAGGAGAGTTTGTGCAAACCTTTACTTATATTCCTTGGCGTTCAGGAAGAACGGCAGGTGATCTCAATGAAACATAAAAGTTTTAAGGAGACAAAAGAAAAAAAAAGAGCTAAATGTTTCAGGTCTACAATCTTTCATCAGATATGTCCTGACAATGGCCTCCTTCTGTACTGTAAATTCTATGATAATCCAGAAGCAGTGGATGCGCAGCAATTTCAAAATAGAGTTTAATAGATTTTTGGATACTAAGAGAAGCTATGTGACAGTGTGGGATGGTGGGATTGAGGTAGGAAAGCAGCGATGTTCTCAATAAATGGAGAAGGCACAAAGAACTGAATAGTTTATACTTGCTCCTTTTTCTTATGCTCTTAAACATCTCAACTTACCCTCTCCATACATAATTGCCATTTTGAAAGACAGAAGTTTTGAAGTACACTGTAATTTATGGCTCAGGTACCATTTGTGAGTGACTCTAGCTCAAGAAGTGGGTGATGTTAAAAGGATTTGGCTCACGAGTTCCAATTCCCCAAGACAGAGCTGTCATTGTGACTCTGCCGCCTTGATTGCCAGAGTTACCCTTGCCTTTCTCCCTCGCCATTGATTTTTTTTAACGTGGTCAATCCACCTGCACGTCTGTGTTGTGGATGTGAGGCCCACGCAGACAAGGGGACAACGTGCAAACTCCACACAGTGACTCAGGGCCGGGAGCGAACCTAGGTCCTCAGCGCTGTAGGCAGCAGTGCTAACCACTATGCCGCCCGGTCCCTCGCCAATTTATTCTCTTATCTCTCATACAAATAGATTGAAAGGACGCCATTCAAGTCAACAAGCCATGGTCTTCCACAGAGGTGAATTCAGCCCAATGCATCGCACAAACTTGCCACCCCCACAGTGATTCTGCATACATCTCTCGCTGCCTCAGGAAGGCAGACAGCGTTATCAGAGACCCCTCCCACCCAGGCATTGCCTTCTTCCAGACCCTTCCATCAGGCAGAAGGTACAGAAGTCTGAAGACTCGCACATCCAGACTTAGGAACAGCTTCTTCCCCACAGCTACAAGATTACTCAACGACTCCCCCTCGGACTGATCTGTTCCTTGTAAGAACACTATTCATGACGTCCTATGCTGCTCTTGCTCATGTATTTGCTTTGTTTGACCCCTTGTTCCGCACTGTAACCACTCACTGTTTTGTCGATGTATCATTTCTCAATGTTCTCTATTGATTATTCTTGTGTCAACTATGTACATACTGTGTAAGTTCCTCGGCCACAGAAAAATAATTTTCACTGTACTTCGGTACATGTAACAATAAATCAAATCAAATATTCAAATTCCAAATGGTCTACATAAATCATTCATACAGAGAACTGCCACACTTCCCAAATAAATAAAGAAGCACTTCACGAGAAGTGTTCCTACACGACAAATCTCTGGCAGTTTAACTTCCTCCGTACAATCTTCAAATAGTCTCACATCGGCAACTGGTATGTTTCAGAGAACATTGTATTTTTTAAATCTGTAAAATCCACAAATCCTCTGTGACCGTTTATGTTTTCAGTGTTTTTTGGTGAATCAGTGCAGCAGAACCTCAACAGAACTCACCACTTTCTCCGGGCAGTTAACCTTCGGAGTCCTGATCTGAGTCTCAGGCTGGGGTGGGCTTTGGAAGTGTGTCGGCAGCTGGAGTTGGGATTGAAACTGGGGTTGACTTTGTGACTGGGGCAGGAATGAAGATTGGCCTGAGGGCGCAGACTGGTTTTGAAACTGGGGTTGACTTTGAGACTGGGGTAAGGACTGGGGTTGATTTTGTGACTGGGGCTGTGGTTGAGGTTGAGGTTGGAATGGGGGCAGGGACTGGGCCGGAGTGTGGGACTGGGCTTGAGCCTGGGTGTGGGCCTCCTGCTCCTGGTGCCTCCTCCGGCTGCTCCTGGTCCTCCCCCCGACTCCTGGGCTCTCAGTCCCGGCCTCGCCATCTCCCTCCCTACTACCGGCCTGCGCCCCCTGCCCGGGCGGGTCCTGCCTGTCCTCTGCCCCCTCGGGGTTGGAGCGGGTGCTGGGTCTCTGCTCCATCGGGCCAGAAGCCTCGGGCTCGGGTTCGGAGCCGGCCGGGGCCTCCCTCCCATCCTCAGCGGCCGCCGCCATCTTTGGTACGGGACCACAACCCGGAAACGAGATAGCGCAGCCGGACGCGTATGACTCTCTGGGGGATGTAGTTTTCTGCGCGTCCATTTCCGGCGGCGATTGCACAGGAAGGACTACAACCCCAGAGTGCAGCGGAGCTCCGCCCGCCAGGCGCTATGGGTAATGTAGTCCCTAATCCGCTTCCGTCCATTGCAGCCTAGCAAATAAACTACAGTTCCCAGAAGACACTACGGTACCTTGCTGCCCATGCCCAATTCCCTGGCATCAATGTATATCTGTCCAAATGATTCTAAATCCTTCCAAACTCAATTTCTTTAAAATGCACTTTATTAATTGCAGCATAAACTATCAATACGTTTTGGCAAAGAAGGAATTACTGTGTTATTTCCATTCGAATAGATCAGGAAGGTTGATTTATTGTTTCCCAGACTATACTGTTGTCAATAAGGGATGGGTAGGGTAAGTTATTTTTCTCAGTTTTCACTGTTTCTATTTCTATTCACCATCTTACGCCTGCATCTCAACCACCTATTATTTTACGCCATCATACTCTGCCTGTCTACGTTTGCTTGGTGACAGAGTTGAAGATATACATTAGCAGGGATATATGGACAGAGCAGGTTGGGCAGCTCTTTCAACAACATGATGGGCCCACTGGACTCTTTCCCCACTCTGGCCTGAGGCAATGATGGAGAAGAAACATCTCACCGTCTCTACTGAAGGGATTTTAATTACGTTTTTGCTGTTTGTGATGATGCAGTTCATCAATAAATAAGTCAACGTCATAGAGTTTTACAGAAAGAGGCCCTTCCGCCATTATATCTGCGCCAGCCATCAAGCACCTAACATTTTCATTTCATATTCCAGTACTTGGTCGGTAGCCTTACATGCTTCAACGAAACATTGCATGTCAGTCATGTCGCATAATCAAATTCAGCTTTCATCTTCCTTTCTACACAGAGAGAACCTGCATTTATATAGCATCTTCAACAATGTCAGGCCATCCTAAAGCACATCATGACTGATAAGTAACTTCTGAAGTGTAGGCACGGTTGCCATCTAGGGGAATCAAAACAGGCTGTCGTCACCCTGTTCGCCATATAGAGCAATGAAATAAATGTTGTCCAATAAAACATTTTTATGTTGGTTGAAGGATGAACAGAACTAAGTGGCTGTTCGTGGGTGTATAAGGTCACATTTTGGATATTTCCACACCTGGAATATTGTGCACACATCTGGTCTCAAAATTAGAAAAGGGATACAGAGGAACTGCAGAAGGTGCAAAAAAGATTCACAAGCATGATAGCAGAACTGAAAGGTTCCGTCTGGATAGACTGAATGGATTGTGCCCACTTTCTCTCCGAGCGGCACGTTGGCACAGTGATTAGCACCGCTGCCTAACAGCACCAGGGATCTAGGTTCAATTCCGGCCTTAGGTGACTGTCTGTGTGGGTTTCCTCCGGGTGCTCTGTTTTCCTCCCACAAGTCCAAAGGTTAGGTGAATTGGCCATGATCAAAAAAATTGTGCTTTAGTATCCAGGGATTTGCAGGTGAAGTGGGGTTACAGGGATAGGGTGGGGGAGAGGACCTAAGTGGGGTGCATTTTCAGGGGGTCGGTGCAGACCCGATGGGCTGAATGGCCTCCTTCTGCATTGTGGGAAATTTATAATAAAGAGCTGATGAAGGTTTTCACATTCATAGTTGGGTTCGATAGGTTAGATACAGATAAAATATTTCCATTCATGTGGAAGATGAGAACAAGGGGCCATGAATACAAGATAGTCACTGTAAATTCAACAGGGAATTCAGGTGAAATGTCTTTATGCAGAGAGTGTTGAGGATATGGAAATCACAACCACAAGAGTAAGGTGAATAGCAGATATATATTTTTAATAAAATTTTAGAGCACCCAATTAATTTTTTCCAATTAAGGGGCAATTTAGCGTGGCCAATCCACCTACTCTGCACATCTTTTGGGTTGTGGGGGCAAAACCCACGCAGACACGGGGAGAAAGTGCAAACTCCACATGGACAGTGACCCAGAGCCGGGATCGAACCTGGGACCTCGGCGCCGTGAGGCAGCAGGGCTAACCCACTGCGCCACCATGCTGCCCTAGCAGATATACATTTAAGGGGAAACTGGATATGGATGAGAAAGGAATAAAGGGAGATATTGATCGAGTGAGATGGGGATGGGGTGGCTGAAATCTCATGTGGAGCCTAAACACTGGCAACAGAGCGGATGGGTGAAATGGTCGGGTTCTGCAGTGTAAATGCTACATTGACGTGCTTCTCATGTGGTGACTGTCAGCATTTGAGGGTTAACCTGAAAGAGGAAATTAAAATCCAAAGGATGTTGACTTGCAGCAGCACCAGAGAGGAAGGGCGATACCGGCAGGAAATCTCGGAGACTGCTAACTCCCAGGATCTTACATACCAAGTTTTTTTTAAAATCCCAAGTTTGATTACACAACCCTAAAGTCAGCGAAGCCAAGGAATAGGAATGGTGAGAGACTAGCAAGTTCCCACCCAGCCGTTACCCTTCACCATCCATCGCATAGCTACCTCTGTAAAGAAAGGAAGGAAGAGTCAGAACTTTTGGAGGTGGAATTGCTGTTCCGGAATGGAGGTACAGTCTTACCGATAAATGCTGAATCCCGCCTTCAAATTCATTGATCTGTTCAATAAATGAACCATTCGCTCCCTAAGCTGTGACACTGAGCACATTCAGATGCAATGTGAAGACCTGTTAGTTCTGAAGGAGAATGTTCACCTAGGACTGATCAAACCTTTATGTCCTGTGGCTGCTTTTTGAAATGTGTCTGGGTCTGGTGGACTTTCTTGGCGTTTGTGCAGACAGTGGTTTCTGTCACATGAAGAATCTAGCAAAAGGAAAGACTTGCATTTCCAGAGCATCGTTATGACCTCAGGAAGTCCCAAAGGGTTTTACAGCTACTTTTAAAAGTGTTGTGATGTAGGACACATGCCAGCCAATTTTCACAGAGCAAGATCCCATAATGTGTTTATTATGACCAGATAATCTGTTTTTTAATAATATTTTAAATTTGAGGTCTTCTATTTAGATGGGGAGGGGGTTTCGGGCAGGTTTAATGGAGATGTTTTAAACATGAATGTTTTTGATAGAGTAAATACACCAGAGGACACAGATTAGATGTTTAATCAGAGGGGGAAAATGAGAATTTTTTACGCAGCGAGTTATTGTGATCTAGAAAGCACTGCCTGAAAGGGTGGAGGAAGTTGATTCAATAGGAACTTTCCAAAGAGAATTGAATAATTGAAGGAGAAACATTTATCGGGCTATTTAATTCAAGCTGAGTCTTATTTTCTTGAAAAAAATGGCTGCAAGGACTTTAAAATGATTGAAGTTTGAGAGTGATGACAGAGAGAATCTTTCCTCTTGCGGGGAGGAGCAGTGGAGAGAGCTTTGATATGAAACATATCCGATCTTATTGTGGATCAGGTTCCAAAACAAACCCAAAGTCAGCACCTGCCAATCATGAAGCGACTTGTTCAAAGGGAAGTGACTTTAAAGAGCTTCCTGTTTTGTTTAATGCAGCCACTGCCCCCTAACAACAACCAGTCACAATGGACAATAACAACTTATATTTTAATAGCAGTATTTGTATTACAGGCAGTCAGTGTGATGTTACACACAGAACCGTCACATGTGGACCCATCATACACAGACCCATCACACACATCCATCGCACACAGATCCGTCATAGAGGGCAGCACGGTAGCACAAGTGATTAGCACTATGGCTTCACTGCGCCAGGGTCCCAGGTTCGATTCCCTGCTGGGTCACTGTCTTTGCAGAGTCTGCATGTTCTCCTCATGTTTTCGTGGGTTTCCTCCCGGTGCTCTGGTTTCCTCCCACAGTCCAAAGATGTGCAGGTTAGGTGGATTGGCCATGATAAATTGCCCTTAGTGACCAAAATAAGGTTAGGAGGGGTTATTGGGTTACGGGGATAGGGTGGAAGTGAGGACTTAAGTGGGTCAGTGCATACTCGATGGGCCGAATGGCCTCCTTCTGCACTGTATGTTCTAAAATAAAATATATGGACCCACCATACAAAGATCCGTCACACACAGATCCGTCACACATGGATCTGTCACACACAGATCGGTCACACATGAACCTGTCATACACAGACCTGTCCCACATGGATCCGTCATACATGGACGTGTCACACACAGACCTGTCACACATGGACCTGTCACACACAGACCTGTCTCACATATGCATCTGTCACACACAGATCTATCACGCATAAACTCATCAGACACATACTTGTTACACACTGACACACCATATTGACTTCTCACATGTGGATCAGTCCCAGGTACCAGTCAACATGGATCCACCACACACCTCTGTCACATGGCATCATTACATAACGTTGTGCAGTGGTGTGAATGTTGTTTTTTTCCCCATTTGTACAGTGTCGGGACCCTCTGTTGACCAGTGAATATACAGAGCTGAAAGTGGAGGTGCCAGAGGAGGAAGAGGAAGCATTAGCTGTGCTACATTATGAAGAACAGATTACAGAGTTACTTGTTGTTATTGCTGAGCTGAACAGGAAGATCGACAGACTGACAGAGACAACCATCAGGTGTGCACAGAAAATGATTCTTCCTGATTTCTGTCCCTCACCTTTCCTCATGGTCGCTCCACCTGGACGAGGCTAATGAGAGTCGAGTCCCATGGCTAGGAAGGGGTCAAGTTGGCAATGAAACCTCAAAGCTCACTCCCCCTCCTTTCTCAACTCAATGACCCAAGTTCCACCAATTTAATCCCGCATGCCTGATTCAGCTGCATAGCAAGTCAAATCTTAATGTCAGACCTGTAAGAAAGATGCACATTCCTATAGCACCTTTCACTACATCAGGATATTTTATCGACTGCACAGCACAGCTTGTGTTTCCACTGCTTTGTAGAAGTGTGAAATAGCTAGCTTCACCTGCAGCTCAAACACCCTGCCAGGGTAAGTTGAGATAAACTGGACACTTTGCTGGTCTGAAAGTGGTGGCCTTAGGGTCATTTGTGAATATGTACGATACATAGCAAGCACTGGTGTAATGGGGTAGCCATTATCCTGTGGGGTAATATCCGAGGCTCCCTGATCCGATCTCCACTGAAACACCTCAACCAATCAGAGTTGGCTTGCCAACCAACCAGCATCCTTTTCTCGTGCAGCATAATTTATCGTTCCCTTTGAAATTTAGGATTCCGGCACCTGTCCTGATGAGTGCCAGATGAAAAGCTTCAACAACTTGTCTCTTTTTTCAGAAATACTCAAGTTCTAAGACCATAAGACATAGGAGCAGAATTAGGCCACTCGGCCCATCCAGTCTGCTCAATCAATCATGGCTGATATTTTTATCATCCCCATTCTCGTGCCTTCTCCCCATAACCCCTGATCCCGTTATTAATTAAGAACCTATCTATCTCTGTCTTAAAGACACTCAGTGATTTGGCCTCCACAGCCTTCTGCAGCAAAGAGTTCCACAGATACACCACCGTCTGGCTGAAGAAATTCCTCCTCATCTCGGTTTTAAAGGATCGTCCCTTTAGTCTGAGGTTGTGTCCTCTGGTTCTAGTTTTCCTTCAAGTGGAAACGTCGTCTCCATGTCCACTCTATCCAGGCTTTGCAGTAACCAATAAGTTTCAAAAAGATCCCCCTCACCCTTCTAAACTCCAACGAGTACAGACCCAGAGTCCTCAACCGTTCCTCATACGACAAACTCTTCATTCCAGGGACCATTCTTGTGAACCTCCTCTGGACCCTTTCCAAGGCTAGTTCTTCCTTCCTTAGATATGGGGCCCAAAACTGCTCACAATACTCCAAACGGGGTCTGACGAGAGCCTTAATGCAGCATCAGAAGTACATCCCTGGTGTTGTGTTCTAACCCTCTCAACATGAATGCTAACATTGCATTTGCCTTCCTAACAGCTGACTGAACCTGCTCTTAATCTTAAGAGAATCGTGAACAAGGACTCCCCATGCCCTTTGTGCTTCTGATTTCCTAAGCATCTCCCCATTGAGAAAATAGTCCATGCATCCATTCCTCCTTCCAAAGTGCCCACTCTCCTAACCTGTCCAATTCCTTCTGCAGCCCTCCTGCTTCCTCAATACTACTTGTCCCTCTACAGATCTTTGTATCATCTGCAAACATAGAAGCAGTGCCTTCAGTTCCTCCTTCCAGATCATTAATGTATTAAGTGCTACCAAGTGACTATTTGAGAATTTACTGTGGAATAATCACACTGGGGAAGCAGTAATCTCTACTGGACAGGTTTTAAAAATCATTCAATGGATGTGGATGTCGCTGGCTCACCCACCATTTATTGTCCATCCCTAATTGCCCTTGAGAAGGTGGTGGTGAGCTGCCTTCTTGAACTGCTGCAGCCCCTGAGGTGTAGGTACACCCACAGTGCTGTTAGGGAGGGAGTTCCAGGATTTTGACCCAGCGATAGTGAAGGAACGGCCGATATATTTCAACATATTTCCATGTCAGGATAATGAATGACTTGAGGGCAGAGGTGGGGGGGAGGGGATCTCGCAAGTGATGGTGTTCCCATGTGTCTGCTGCCCTTGTCCTTCTGGATGGTAGAGTTGGAAGGTGCTGTTGAAGTGAGTTCCTGCAGTGCATCTTGTAGATGGTACACACGGCTGTCACTGTGCATCGGTGGTGGGGAGAGTGAATGTTTGTAGACATTCACTCTCACGGTAGCATGGTGGTTAGCATCAATGCTTCACAGCTCCAGGGTCCCAGGTTCGATTCCCGGCTGGGTCACTGTCTGTGTGGAGTCTGCACGTCCTCCCCGTGTGTGCGTGGGTTTCCTCCGGGTGCTCCGGTTTTCTCCCACAATCCAAAGATGTGCGGGTTAGGTGGATTGGCCATGCTAAATTGCCCGTAGTGTAAGGTTAATGGGGGGGTTGTTGGGTTACGGGTATACGGGTTACGTGGGTTTAAGTAGGGTGATCATTGTTCGGCACAACATCGAGGGCCGAAGGGCCTGTTCTGTGCTGTACTGTTCTATGTTCTATGGGTACCAATCAAGCAGGCTGTTTTGTCCTGATGGTGTTGAGCTTCTTGAATGTTTTTGGAGCTGCATTCATCCAGGAGAATATTCCATCGCACTCCTGACTTGTGCCTTGTAGATGGTGGACAGGCTTTAGGGGGTCAGGACATGAGGAATTTGCTCCAGAATTCCCAGCCTCTGACCTGCTCTTGTAGACAAGCATTGGGGAGTCAGGTAAATTCAACAGGAAATTGTAGAGTTGCTGTTCAGTGCTCTCCTTGGTGAGTCCAACAGAAAGGAAAGACAGCAAGAGTCTGACCAGGAGCTCCACTCCTCGCTCTTGCAAATTATAAGCCATCCCACCTCCATTAAGTAAGACCACCCCATAACTGCTAACCCCCCCTAATATACTCCACTACTTTTACTGTCATTCTCTTTTGCAGTGACCAATACAGAGTAGCTGACTGAGATTGACTGACCAGTAGTGACAAGCTCAGAATGATAACTGCATTCACAAAGATCCACCCAGTCCATCGGCCGGGTCAATGCAAAGATCACAAGAAACAGCAGTGCCTGTGGTGGAAGCTGCTTACTGCAGGTTGTGCTGTGTCCATTCGATCCCCAGCTCCAACCACTCTGAGCACCTTGTTATTTTGGTCGGAATCCCAATGGACTCAGTCTGGCTGGTTACCAATCTCGAAGGAACCCCGGAACCCCTGCACTTTGCTCATTGTCACTCTCCTGACTTCTTATCACTTCTTTAATGATACTGATAATAATAACAATCACTTATTGTCACAAGTAGGCTTCAGTGAAGTTACTGTGAAAAGCCCCTAGTCGCCACCTGTTCGGGGAGGCCGGTACGGGAATTGAACCCGCGCTGCTGGTCTTGCTCTGCATTACAAGCCAGCGGTTTAGCTCACTGTGCTAAACCAACCCCTTTATTTTCTTTGCAGGGAGGAAGATGAATATCTGGACACTTGCTCAGACCTCAGTGACAGTCACTACCTGGAGACCAGCACGTGCCTGTGTTCAGACCAAGATCAACCCATGGACTCTGACTGCCAAGGACAACCTTGTCAAATATCGAGGATCACAGGTCAGTCAGCAAGCTCCTCCATGAGCATCAGGGAGGGCCGCACCGTCAGAGGTGCTAACTTTTGAATGAGACCTAAAATCAAGACCTCATCTGTCGTGTTGTTCACCCTGGGATAACACGGACTGCAACTCGATGCAGTTAAATGATCAAGCATACATCAAACGTAGGCATTGGTTCAATAAGATTTATTGAACTTCAGTAACGAATCACACAGCTGCCTGTGGGTTGACTCTCTACTACTCTAAGCAAACTAACATTAACTATCTAGACCAGGCTAGCTCTGATCCACGTGTAGAAGGTGTTGAATGATTTGTACACCCTGACTGTCAGTGCAGTTGTCACCAGTGGAAAGAGGCAGAGTGCTGATGCCTCGTGTGTTTTATAGTTGGAAGCCCCCCTCTGGTGTTCTGTCTGGTGATTGGCCGTGTTCTGTTCTGTATGTTGATTGGCTCACCTGGGTGTCTGTCACTGCCTGCTTTTACCTCATGATGTGCATGGGTGCATATTGTGACATCATTTGCATATTTGGATGGATTTAAAAGATCCCATGACACGAATTCAAAGAAGAGTGGGAGAGTTCTCCCTAGTGTCCTAATTTTTATTGCTCAACCAATATCACAACACCAGATTGTATGGTCATTATCACGTTGCTTTTGTGGGAGTTTGCTATTGTGATGACCAGTGCCATTTGGGAAAAGCCTGTATTTTCTTTTTGTGTAATCCACTACTTAAAGTAAAATTTACCTCTTTCTTTGAAATATCGTTCATTCATTAAATAATGTTTGAACCCTGTTGGTTTTAGATGATTTGTTACAGAAAAGGGCTTAAAAAGTGTTTTTTGTTTTTTCCAAGTGTTTTTTTTTTCCGTTGACATTGTGAGGATTTTTTTTTTAAACCCTCTATGGGGATTGTAACACTGTGTGTAAATTGCTTATCCTATATTAAAACACTGGCTGGAAAACACCTGCGTATTTAAACCCCTTGACCGTGTCAGATGTCAAATGACCAAGCGCCACATGGTAAACCAGTGAGAATGATTCTAAACAGAATTGGAGATGGCTAGACGCAACGATCAGTTACTGGAATAGCGAATGCCTATTTGGTATCTATCCCCCACAGGGAACAAATCAACTCTTTTTAAAAATGTTTTTATTCTCCTCCTTTTTCACGTTTTCTCCCGAATTTACACCCAACAATAAATAATAATCAGCAACAAATATGTCAATCCCCATAAGAATAACAACCCCATCCTCCCACCAACCCCCAAACATTAGCCCGCATGTTTACATAAACAAATGACAAAAAGGAATCAGGGATTACCCATAGTCACCCTTAATACACACAGCCCCCCTTCCCCCCCAACCCTCCCACCCATCCCCCCCCAACTAATGTTCGATGTTATCCAGTTCTTGGACGTGCATAATGAATAATGCCCATGACTTGTAGAACCCCTCCGTCCTTCCCCTCAGTTTAAACTTAACCTTCTCAAGGGTCAAGTATTCCAACAGGTCCCCCCGTCCCGCCAGGGCACAGGCTGCTGTCCATCCCAACAGGATCCGCCTTCGGACGATCAACGAGGCACCCGTTTCCAACCCTGGCTGATCCGGCACCCCGAATATGGCCTCCCGGGGACCCGAGTTGCTTTGTTTACTTGCTATAAATATAACAATCAATATGCTCGCCTTCTGTAGTCCTAATTATGTTTGCTTTAGAGTCGCCAGGTATCTCTCGATATCGCCACAAGGTTCAAACCTGAATACTGATCAAAGAGCCAATACACCAGTTAGTTCAAAGTCAATACTATTTATTTACACACACAGTAGGATCTACACATGCACAAAGTACTACAAACTAATCTATCTCTAACGCTAACGTCTATACTTAACTTCGGGTGCCCACTTAGTCAGAGGAACAATGGCCGTTGTTCGGATCTGAGGCTGTTGGGTTCGAACAGGTAACAGGAGAACAGCTAAGGTCGTCCGTCTGGTAGCGAGCGTTGACCTTGAACTTACTTGCTTCTGGTGTTGTTGGTGGACAGGTCTCTCCGCTTTGAGAGCCAAGTCCAAGAGAGCGATTCTCTAGTGGGGGTTCCTTCTTACACCTGGAGGGGCTCTGCGCGCTTTTAGGCGGGCCTTAAACTTGGCTCTAATTAATTGGGTCGCTTCTCAAACACTGTTATTGATCTTGACCAATAAAGGGGTGGGTGCCCTGATGGCTGGGCGTGTCCTAGGTGGCCGTTGGCCTGGCTTTGTTTGTCTCTTTCTGGCGCTGGGATGTCTGCAATAGTATTGGTTACTTGAGTGTCATTCCTTTGTTCCCGGGGATGGGCCATCAATATGCTAATTGACCTATAGTTTCAATTCCGTCCAGGGGCTGTCTCTCCAATATGCATGCAAGCTCTATGCCTGCTTGTTTTCCTAACATTGTCCACAGTTCCCTACATTCTTTGCGAGCGTCCATTTTGTATTCTGGAAGTGGCCATTCCAGATGGCTACACCCGGGTTTAGTTTCACATGCACCACCTTGGAAATTACCCTAAAAACCTCCTTCCAGTACTCCCCAAGCTTTGGACAGGACCACAACATATGAATGTGATTAGCCCCCCCCCCCCCGGCAACGTTCACGCACATCTTGTACTCCTTCAAAGAATTGGCTCATCCTCACCCTCGTGAGGTGTGCTCTGTATACCACCTTCAGCTGTATCAGCCCCAACCTCCCACATGAGGTGGAGGCATTCACTCCGGAGCACCTCACACCAGATCTTCTCCTCTATAACCTCTCCCAACTCTTCCTCCCACTTTGCTTTGATCCCTTCCAGTGGTACCTTATCCTCCTCCAGAATAGCTCTGTACACCGCTGACATTACCCCCTGTCGTCAGCACCTCCTCCAGCAATGTGGAGGCCGGTTCCTCCGGGAAGTTCTGTATCTCCTTTCTGGCAAAATCTTGAACCTGGATGTATCTAAACATTTCCCCCTGCTCCAGCCCATACTTCACTTCCAGCTCCCTCAATCCTGCAAACTGCCCCCATGAAACAAATCTTTTAGAGTCTTAATCCCCTTCCCTTCCCATTTCCGAAAACTTCCATCCCACTTCCCTGGCTCAAATCTGTGGTTCCCCTGAATTGGCATTTCCCTTGACCCTGCCCCCAACCCGAAGTATTGGCGAAACTGCCTCCAGATTTTCGATGAAGCTATTATTACCGGACTCCCCAAGTATTTCCCCGGGGCTATCGGGAGTGGCGCTATTGCTAGTGCTTTCAATCCCGACCCTCTGCACACACTCTCCTCCATTCTGACCCACTGGGAATCAATCCCTCTGATCCAGCCCCGCACCTTCTCCACATTCGCCGCCCAGTAGTACATCAGGCTCGGGAGACCCAAACCCCCTGCCTGCCTTCCCCTCTGTAGCAGCACCTTTCTCACTCTGGCCACCTTCCCTCCCCATATGAACGAGGTAATCCTTCCCTCAATCTCTCTGAAAAAAGCCTTTGGCAGGAAAATCGGTAGGCATTGAAAAATAAACAGAAATCACGGCACGCATTCATTTTAACCGCCTGTACCCGACCCGCCAGTGACAGAGGGAGACCATCCCACCTCGCCAGGTCGGCTTTCACTCTCCCCACCAAACTAGTGATGTTGTATCTGCGAAGCCTTCCCCACTCCCGGGCAACCTGCACCCCCAGATACCTAAAGTGAGTCCCTGCCCTACGGAATGGCAGCCCACCCACCCCTGCCCCCACCCCCAGCCGAGACATCACAAAATACTCACTCTTGTCCAGGTTCAGCTTGTACCCCGAGAAAGACCCAAATACTTGCAGTCGCTCCAATATTCCCTCTATCGACACACTCGGCTCCGACACATACAGCAGCAAGTCGTCAGCACACAAGGACACCCTGTGCTCTATCTGCCCCCCCCCCCCTCACTATTCCTTTCCATGTTCCCAAACTTCTTAATGCGATGGCCAACGGCTCAATCGCAAGCGCAAACAGCAGGGGGGACATAGGACATCCCTGCCTCGTCCCACGGTGGAGAGAAAAGTATCTCGAGCTGATGTTGTTTGTGCGGACACTCGCCTTCGGCTCCTTATATAATAGCTTTACCCAGTTAACAAATCTTGGTCCAATCCCAAACCGCTCCAGCACTGCCATCAGGTACCCCCATTTCATCCGATCAAACGTCTTCTCGGCGTCCAATGCCACAACCACCTCTGTTTCCTTCCCTTCCGCCGGTGCCATAACGACGTTCAAAACCCTCCAAATGTTCGAAAAAAGCTGCCTCCCTCTCACAAACCTCGTCTGATCCTCCCCTATCATCTTCAGGAGGCACTCTTCCAGCCTATCCGCCAGTACCTTCGCCAATACTTTTGCGTCCACATTCAGAAGTGAATGGGTGGGCTGCCATTCCATAGGGCAGGGACACACTCCGTCGGATCCTTATCTTTTTTTAGCAACAGTGAAATCGATGCCTGCCCCAAGGTTTGTGGCAATACCCCCTTCCCTATCGCCTCTTCAAACATCCCCACCATCAGGGGTGCCAGCTTATCCTTAAATTTTTAATAATATTCCACCGGAAACCCATCCGGCCCTGCCATCTTCCCCAACTGCATCCTCCCAATCACATCTTTTATCTCCTCCTCCACTATTGCTTCTTCTAATGTAGCCCTGTCCCCCTCCCCTAGCCTCGGGTACCCCAACCCATCTAGAAATTCCTGCATCTCATGGTCTCCCCCGGGTGGCTCTGACCTGTACAACCTCTCATAGAATTCCTCAAAAACCTTGTTAATCAGCTCCGGAGCCACCACCAACTTCCCTGCCCTATCCCTCACCTGAAGAATTTCCCTTGCTGCTGCCTCCCTCCGGAGCTGACCTGCTAACATACGCCCTGCCTTATCTCCATGTTCATAAACTGCACCCCTTGCTCGTCTCAGTTGGCGCACCGCCTTCCTGGTGGACAGTCGGTCGAAGCTCGCCTGTAGTCCCTTCCTCTTTTCCAGCTTCGCTGGGTCCCCATCTTCTGCGTAACTCCTATCTGCCTCCAACATCCTATCTATTACCCTCTGCCACTCCAATCTCTCCTCTTTGTCTACCCTGGCCTTAAACAAGATCACCTCACCCCTCACCACCACCTTTACAGCCTCCCAGACAACTGCCTTGGACACCTCACCCGTACAGTTGAAACCTACATATTCCTTGATTACCTTTTCAGTTTTCTCACAGAACAATTGGTTCCCCAAAAGCTCCACATCCAGTTTCCACCCCGGCCTCTGCGCTACCCCCTTCTCCAGTACCATATCCACCCAATGCGGAGCATGATCTGACACTGCAATTGGAAAAAATCAACTCTAAGCCGTCTGCACTCACTCCAGTGATTTCCCCTTGACAGGAGGACTGAAAAAGTGTTGAGAATTTCTGAAATGTTTTTTGATTTTTCTGAGAGTGAAGTTAGTTTACTGTTTCGGCCTTTATTACAACCGATCAGGATCTGTCCCTTTCAATCTCTGTAATCGCCTCCAACCCCACAATCTTACAAGAAACCCGGTTTCCATTGTTCCATCATTGGCTGCCAAGCTTTCAGTTGCCTGGAGCTCCGGAATTCCCTCCTCAAACCTTTCCTGCTCTTTACCTATCGTTCATCCTTTACAATACTCCTTAATGCCTCCCGCTTTCACCAGATGTTTTGTCATCTGTCTCAAGTATCTCCTTATGTGGCTCAGTATGTTTGATAACACTGTGTGAAGCATCTTACAACATTTTACCATGTTATGGGCGCTATATGAATGTAAGTTGTTGAGGGTTGAGGCGTGGTGTGTACTCCCACCATGAGGTTGGGTTTTGTGCTCCTGATGTCCAGCCTCACAGTCCTCACTCACCGCTGTCACCCCTCCACCGATTCCTGCCGCAGGTGAACCATGTGAGCTGTCACAGAAACTGCACCAGGTGCTGACGGAACTCGAGGACAGAGTGCGCACCCGGAGGACAGAAATTCCACATCCCTGCACTGACCCTGCCGAGGAAGAGGGCGCAGCGCTCGCCCACTGGGAGTTGGTCACTCAAGTAAGAGTCAAAGGGTCTGGACACTGGATCAGGCATTTGGACACTGGGTCACTGACTGGACGCTGGGTGCGATGGCTGGATGTTGGATCAGGGGTCTGGGTGCTGGGTCAGGAGTCTGGGTCAGGGGTCTGGATGCTGGTCAGGGGTCTGGATGCTGGGTCAGGGGTCTGGATGCTGGGTCAGGAGTCTGGGTCAGGGTCAGGAGTCTGGGTCAGGGGTCTGGATGCTGGGTCAGGGGTCTGGATGCTGGGTCAGGAGTCTGGGTCAGGGGTCTGGATGCTGGGGCAGGGGTCTGGATGCTGGGGCAGGGGTCTGAATGCTGGGTCAGGAGTCTGGGTCAGGGGTCAGGAGTCTGGGTCAGGGGTCGGGATGCTGGGTCAGGGGTCTGGATGCTGGTTAGTGGTCTGGATGCTGGGTCAGTGGTCTGGATACTGGATCAGGCATCTAAACTGGTGTTTAAACTCCTGACCCAGCACTGGGTCACTGACTGGACACTGGGTGCGGGGCTGGACGCTGGATCAGGGGTCTGGGTGCTGGGTCAGGGGTCTGGATGCTGGGTCAGGGGTCAGGATGCTGGATCAGGGGTCTGGATGCTGGGTCAGGGGTCTGGGTGCAGGGTCAGGGGTCAGGATGCTGGATCAGGGGTCTGGATGCTGGGTCAGGGGTCTGGGTGCAGGGTCAGGACTCTGCACTCTGGGACAGTGTTCTGCACACTGGGTCAGGAGTCTGGACACTAGGTCAATGGTCACGATACTGGTCAGGGGTTTGAACAGTGGGTCAGGGGTCTGGATGCTGGGTCCGTGGTCTGGATGCTGGGTCCGTGGTCTTGGTGCTGGGTCAGGGATCTGGACACTAGGTCAGGGGTCAGGATGCTGGGTCAGGGATCTGGACACTAGGTCAGGGGTCAGGATGCTGGGTCAGAGGTCTGGATGCTGGGTCAGGGGTCACAATGCTTGGTCCGTGGTCTGGAACCTGGGTCAGGGGTCTGGATGCTGGGTCAGGGGTCACAATGCTGGGTCCGTGGTCTGGAACCTGGGTCAGTGGTCGGGATGCTGGGTCAGGGGTCACAATGCTGGGTCCATGGTCTGGAACCTGGGTCAGGGGTCGGGATGCTGGGTCAGGGGTCACAATGCTGGGTCCGTGGTCTGGAACCGGGGTCAGGGGTCTGGATGCTGGGTCAGGGGTCAGGATGCTGGGTCAGGGGTCAGGATGCTGGGTCAGGGGTCTGGATGCTGGGTCAGGGGTCTGGATGCTGGGTCAGGGGTCTGGATGCTGGGTCAGGGGTCAGGATGCTGGGTCAGGGGTCAGGATGCTGGGTTAGAGGTCTGGATGCTGGGTTAGAGGTCTGGATGCTGGGTCAGGGGTCTGGATGCTGGGTTAGGGGTCAGGATGCTGGGTTAGAGGTCTGGATGCTGGGTCAGGGGTCTGGATGCTGGGTTAGGGGTCAGGATGCTGGGTTAGAGGTCTGGATGCTGGGTCAGGGGTCAGGATGCTGGGTTAGGGGTCAGGATGCTGGGTCAGGGGTCTGGATGCTGGGTCAGGGGTCTGGATGCTGGGTTAGGGGTCTGGATGCTGGGTCAGGGGTCAGGATGCTGGGTTAGGGGTCAGGATGCTGGGTCAGGGGTCTGGATGCTGGGTCAGGGGTCTGGATGCTGGGTTAGGGGTCAGGATGCTGGGTCAGGGGTCTGGATGCTGGGTCAGTGGTCGGGATGCTGGGTCAGGGGTCTGGATGCTGGGTCAGGGGTCTGGATGCTGGGCCAGGGGCCTGGATGCTGGGTCAGGGGTCAGGATGCTGGGTTAGGGGTCAGGATGCTGGGTCAGGGGTCTGGATGCTGGGTTAGAGGTCTGGAACCTGGGTCAGGGGTCTGGATGCTGGGTTAGGGGTCAGGATGCTGGGTTAGAGGTCTGGATGCTGGGTCAGGGGTCTGGATGCTGGGTCAGGGGTCTGGATGCTGGGTCAGGGGTCTGGATGCTGGGTCAGCGGTCTTGATGCTGGGTCAGGGGTCTGGATGCTGGGTCAGGGGTCTGGATGCTGGGTCAGGGGTCTGGATGCTGGGTCAGGGGTCTGGATGCTGGGTTAGGGGTCAGGATGCTGGGTCAGGGGTCAGGATGCTGGGTCAGGGGTCTGGATGCTGGGTTAGGGGTCAGGATGCTGGGTCAGGGGTCAGGATGCTGGGTCAGGGGTCTGGATGCTGGGTTAGGGGTCAGGATGCTGGGTCAGGGGTCAGGATGCTGGGTCAGGGGTCTGGATGCTGGGTCAGCGGTCTGGATGCTGGGTCAGGGGTCTGGATGCTGGGTCAGGGGTCTGGATGCTGGGTTAGGGGTCAGGATGCTGGGTTAGAGGTCTGAATGCTGGGTCAGGGGTCTGGATGCTGGGTTAGGGGTTAGGATGCTGGGTCAGGGGTCTGGATGCTGGGTCAGGGGTCTGGATGCTGGGTCAGGGGTCTGGAACCTGGGTCAGGGGTCTGGATGCTGGGTCAGGGGTCTGGACACTGGGTCAGGATTCCGGACACTGGGTCAGGGGCTGGACACTGGGTCAGGGGCTGGACACTGGGTCAGGGGTCTGGACACTGGGTAAGGGGTCTGGACACTGGGTCAGGGGTCTGGACACTGGGTCAGGGGTCTGGACACTGGGTCAGGGGTCTGGACACTGGGTCAGGGGCTGGACACTGGGTCAGGGGTCTGGACACTGGGTCAGGGGTCTGGACACTGAGTCAGGGGTCGGGACAGTGAGTCAGGGGTCGGGACAGTGGGTCAGGGGTCTGGACAGTGGGTCAGGGGTCTGGACAGTGGGTCAGGGGTCTGGACACTGGGTCAGGGGTCTGGACACTGAGTCAGGGGTCGGGACAGTGAGTCAGGGGTCGGGACAGTGAGTCAGGGGTCGGGACAGTGGGTCAGGGGTCTGGACAGTGGGTCAGGGGTCAGGACAGTGGGTCAGGGGTCTGGACACTGAGTCAGGGGTCTGGACAGTGAGTCAGGGGTCGGGACAGTGGGTCAGGGGTCTGGACAGTGGGTCAGGGGTCGGGACAGTGGGTCAGGGGTCGGGACAGTGGGTCAGGGGTCTGGACAGTGGGTCAGGGGTCTGGACAGTGGGTCAGGGGTCTGGACTGTGGGTCAGGGGATGGACACTGGGTCAGGGGTCTGGACAGTGGGTCAGGGGTCGGGACAGTGGGTCAGGGGTCGGGACAGTGGGTCAGGGGTTTGGACACAGGGTCAGGGTCTGGGCACTGGGTCAGGGGTCTGGACAGTGGGTCAGGGTCTGGACAGTGGGTCGGGGCTGGACAGTGGGTCAGGGGCTGGACACTGGGTCAGGGGTCTGGACACTGGGTCAGGGGTCTGGACACTGGGTCAGGGGTCTGGACACTGGGTCAGGGGTCTGGACAGTGGGTCAGGGGTCGGGACAGTGGGTCAGGGTCTGGACACTGGGTCAGGGGCTGGACACTGGGTCAGAGGCTGGACACTGGGTCAGGGGTCTGGACACTGGGTCAGGGGTCGGGACAGTGAGTCAGGGGTCGGGACAGTGGGTCAGGGGTCTGGACACTGAGTCAGGGGTCGGGACAGTGAGTCAGGGGTCGGGACAGTGAGTCAGGGGTCGGGACAGTGGGTCAGGGGTCTGGACAGTGGGTCAGGGGTCAGGACAGTGGGTCAGGGGTCTGGACACTGAGTCAGGGGTCTGGACAGTGAGTCAGGGGTCGGGACAGTGGGTCAGGGGTCTGGACAGTGGGTCAGGGGTCGGGACAGTGGGTCAGGGGTCTGGACAGTGGGTCAGGGGTCTGGACAGTGGGTCAGGGGTCTGGACAGTGGGTCAGGGGTCTGGACAGTGGGTCAGGGGTCGGGACAGTGGGTCAGGGGTCGGGACAGTGGGTCAGGGGTTTGGACACAGGGTCAGGGTCTGGGCACTGGGTCAGGGGTCTGGACAGTGGGTCAGGGGTCTGGACAGTGGGTCAGGGGCTGGACAGTGGGTCAGGGGTCGGGACAGTGGGTCAGGGGTCTGGGCACTGGGTCAGGGGTCTGGACACTGGGTCAGGGGTCTGGACACTGGGTCAGGGGTCTGGACACTGGGTCAGGGGTCTGGACAGTGGGTCAGAGGCTGGACACTGGGTCAGGGGTCTGGACAGTGGGTCAGGGGTCTGGACAGTGGGTCAGGGGTCTGGACACTGGGTCAGGGGTCTGGACACTGAGTCAGGGGTCGGGACAGTGAGTCAGGGGTCGGGACAGTGAGTCAGGGGTCGGGACAGTGAGTCAGGGGTCGGGACAGTGGGTCAGGGGTCTGGACAGTGGGTCAGGGGTCAGGACAGTGGGTCAGGGGTCTGGACACTGAGTCAGGGGTCTGGACAGTGAGTCAGGGGTCGGGACAGTGGGTCAGGGGTCTGGACAGTGGGTCAGGGGTCGGGACAGTGGGTCAGGGGTCTGGACACTGGGTCAGGGGTCTGGACAGTGGGTCAGGGGCTGGACAGTGGGTCAGGGGTCGGGACAGTGGGTCAGGGTCTGGGCACTGGGTCAGGGGTCTGGACACTGGGTCAGGGGTCTGGACACTGGGTCAGGTGCTGGGCACTGGGTCAGGGGTCTGGACAGTGGGTCAGGGGTCTGGACAGTGGGTCAGGGGTCTGGACACTGGGTCAGGGGTCTGGACAGTGGGTCAGGGGTCTGGACACTGGGTCAGGGGTCTGGACACTGGGTCAGGGGCTGGACACTGGGTCAGGGGTCTGGACACTGGGTCAGGGGTCAGGACAGTGGGTCAGGGGTCTGGACACTGGGTCAGGGGTCTGGACAGTGGGTCAGGGGTCTGGACACTGGGTCAGGGGTCGGGACAGTGGGTCAGGGGTCTGGACACTGGGTCAGGGGTCGGGACAGTGGGTCAGGGGTCTGGACAGGTTGTCAGGGGTCTGGACACTGGGTCAGGGGTCTGGACAGTGGGTCAGGGGTCTGGACAGTGGGTCAGGGGTCAGGACAGTGGGTCAGGGGTCCGGACAGTGGGTCAGGGGCTGAACAGTGGGTCAGGGGCTGGACAGTGGGTCAGCATTTTGGACAGTGGGTCAGGGGCTGGACAGTGGGTCAGGGCTCTGGACACTGGGTCAACAGTATGGACAGTGGGTCAGGGGTCTGGACAGTGGGTCAGAGGTTTGGACAGTGGGTCAGGGGCTGGACACTGGGTCAGGGGTCTGGACAGTGGGTCAGCATTTTGGACAGCGGGTCAGGGGTCCGGACTGTGGGTCAGGGCTCTGGACAGTGAGTCAGGGGTCCGGACAGTGGGTCAGGGGTTTAAGCAGTGGGCTAGGGATCTGAACACTGGGTCAGGAGTCTGGAGACTGGGTCAGGAGTCTGGAGACTGGGTCAGGAGTCTGGAGACTGGGTCAGGAGTCTGGAGACTGGGTCAGGAGTCTGGAGACTGGGTCAGGAGTCTGGAGACTGGGTCAGGAGTCTGGAGACTGGGTCAGGAGTCTGGAGACTGGGTCAGGAGTCTGGAGACTGGGTCAGGAGTCGGTATACTGTTTGAAGCATTACTGCTCCAAAGTCACTCAGAATGGCTGTAAAAGAGATAATTAAGAGGAGTTCGGTTCGAGGCCTTTGCAATGATGAATTTATTCACCAGAGAAGATTTGTAGAAGCTGTCTCCTCTTGAGGCCAGTACAAGGGAGTGACAATAAAGTATGGTCAGTAATAGATCTAATGAAGAATTTAGGAGATGTGATTACACAGAATGTGGTGAGAATGTGGAGCTCACTGACACATGGCATGGTTGAGGGAGAGAAGATTGTGTAATTAAGGGACCACTTGAAGTAGAAGATGGAGAAGGGAATGGGGGGGATTTGAGGCAGCAGGATTGGAGGAGGTCATTCACGTGGCAGGAGCCTGTGGTGGAACACAAAGCAATTGGAGCGAATAGCCAGTTCCTCTGCTATCGATTCTAGGGTTAGGGTTCTCTGAAATGTTTCAAAAAATAAATTTAGAGTACCCAATTATTTTTTTCCAATTAAGGGACATGGCCAATTCACCTAACCTGCGCATCTATGGGTTGTGGGGGTGTGACCCAGGCAGACACGGGGAGAATGTGCAAATTCCACATAGACAGTGACACGGGGCCGGGGTCGAACCTGGGACCTCAGCGCCGTGAGGCAGCGGTGCTAACCACTGCGCAGCCGTGCCGTCCTGAGGTTGTCCACATATTAAAGCGAACAGATAGGGTAGATGGAGAGAAACTATTTCAGCTGGTCGGGGAGTTTGGGGCTGGGAGCAGAGTCTGGAAAATACAGCTTAATCGAGGAGTGAAATTAGGAAAGGGTTTTACAGACAAAGGGTGGTCGAAGTTTGGAACTGCCGTCCAAAAATAACAATGTGTGCCAGATCAATTGTTAATTTTAAAATTGATGGATGTTTGTTAACCAAAATGGGAATGTGGAGCAACGGTGGGTATACAAAGATAGGTCACAGATCAGCCATGATCTCATTGAATGGAGGAATATTCTCGAGGGGCTGAATGGCCTCATCTTATTCTGATGGAAGATTTCTGCAAATAGATCTTTAGATTCTCATACCCAGTCTCCCAGCACCCAGGAGGGTTGGGGATTGGGGAGAGGGGGGGGGGGGGGGGGGGGGCTGTTTTGGTTTTCCTTGGAGCAGTTGCCCCCTTCTCACTGTGGCCCTGCTCCAAGCTCATTAAATCTGCTTCCACTCATTTCTTTTAGACCTTGGAAAATATGCAACAGGTTTAGATAAAGGATCTGGATCGGCGCAGGCTGGGAGGGCCGAAGGGCCTGTTCCTGCGCTGTAATTTTCTTTGTTCTTTGTTCATCAGTAGCTTCGACTGAAGTTTGTGAGCAGCCCCTTCCCCCTTACCGGCCCTGGAGAGCTGGGATATGCAGTAAAAAGCATGAGCTCAGATTACCCATGGCGCGGTGGCACAGTGCGTTAGCACTGCTACCTCACAGCTCCAGGGATCCGGGTTCAATTCCAGCCTCGGGTGACTGTCTGAGTGGAGTTTGTACATTCTCCCCATGTCTCCGATTCCTCCGGGTGCTCTGGTTTCCTCCCACAGTCCAAAGATGTGCAGGATAGGTGAATAGGTGGCCTTGATCGATGGTTGGCTGGGGTTACGGGGATAGGGTGGAGATTGGACCTAGATAGGGTGCTGTTTCAAAGGATCAGTGCTGACTTGATGGGCCAAATGGCCTCCTTCCGCACTGTAGGTATTCTATGACTATGCTAATCCTCAACCCCGCTCCCCATCAGAAGATCGAGGAGGTGGAACAGGAGTTGGGTGTTGACCTGAGCCCAGAGCTGCAGGAGGAGAGGAGTCAGTGGGAAGCTGAACTGGATTGTCTGAGAGAGAAAAATCAGCACCTTGCAGACCAACTCCTCGAGAAGGATCAGGAACTGTGGCGAGTCACAGCTGCTCTCGGTGGGATTCAGCAAGACAGAGACAAGCTCCAACTAAAGGCAAGTTCATTGCTGTCATGTTTCCCATCTGCCCACTGGCACCGTCACCCAGTGCAAGTATGATGGGCCGAATGGCCTGTTTCTGTGCTGTATCACAGGCACACAATGACAAACTGTACAGAATCAATGAAAATTAATTCACAGCGGGTTGCTGCGATCGGGAAGGCGCTGCCTTAAAGGGCAGTAGAAGCAGATTTAATAGGAATTTTCAAAATGGAACTGGATAAATACTTGCAGGTACAGCACAAGGTTAGATACAGAGTAAAGCTCCCTCTACACTCCCCATCAAACACTCCCAGGGCAGGTACAGCACAAGGTTAGATACAGAGTAAAGCTCCCTCTACACTGTCCCAATCAAACACTCCCAGGGCAGGTACAGCACGGGGTTAGATACAGAGTAAACCTCCCTCTACACTGTCCCCATCAAACACTCCCAGGACAGGTACAGCATGGGGTTAGATACAGAGTAAAGCTCCCACTACACTGCCACCCAACAAACACTCCCAGGACAGGTACAGCACAAGGTTAGATACAGAGTAAAACTCCCTCTACACTGTCTCCCATCAAACACTCCCAGGGCAGATACAGCACGGGGTTAGATATAGAGTAAAGCTCTCTCTACACTGTCCCCATCAAACACTCCCAGGACAGTACAGCATGGGGTTAGATACAGAGTAAAGCTCTCTCTACACTGTCCCCATCAAACACTCCCAGGGCAGGTACAGCACAAGGTTAGATACAGAGTAAAGCTCCCTCGACACTGTCCCCATCAATCACTCCCAGGGCAGGTACAGCCCGGGGTTAGATACAGAGTAAAGCTCCCTCTACACTGTGATGCACGATCAATTGCACAAAGACGAGAGTTGAATACAACTGAGGCTTTATTGCTCTAAGATGCGTGACCTTCTACAGCAGCTGGTGAAATGGCTGCTGCATGGAGGACACACCTATTTATACTCCGTCTACTGAGCGGAGCCTGCGGCCAGGGACTATCATCGTAGCCGTAGTACAGGTCCTGCCATACATCACCAAATATAGGTGCAACAGTGGTTTACCACATTCACCCCCTGTTAAAATTGAGTCCGGCGGGGGTGGTGGAGAATTATAGACAACAATTGAATTTTACATATACAATTTTTGTGAGAATAAAATTGTCTTTTGAAGTCCAGTGGACCAGTTAGAGATTTAACCGGTCCGGGGCCTTGATGTGCCGCTGGGAGCGACGCAGTGGTGGCAGCGATGCTGATGCTGGTCTGGTCTTCGGTGACTCAGGGAGCGTGCCAAAATTCTCTTCATCCTTGGGCGTGGGCAGGGGGAGGACGGATGGGCCTGGTGGGGTTGCTGCTAGGAGCGCAGGGGAGGGGAGGGTGGCCCCTGGCCGGAGGGGTGTGTGTGTGGGGAACCTGCTGGTGCCAGGTCCCTGAGGGAGACAGTATCTTGGCGGCCGTCGGGGTACGCCACGTAGGCATACTGGGGGTTGGCAAGGAGCAAATGCACCCTCTCCACCAAAGGGTCCACCTTGTGGAGTCGGACGTGCCTACGGAGAAGGACGGGTCCTGGAGCTGCGAGCCAAGTCGGGAGCGACACCCCGGATGTGGACTTCCTGGGGAAGGCAAAGCGACGTTCATGGGGTGTGTTATTCGTAGCGGTGCACAGTAGTGACCGGATGGAGAGCAGTGCATCAGGGAGGACCTCCTGCCAGCGAGAGGCTGGGAGGTTCTTGGGCCATAGGGCCAGTTGGACGGCCCTCCAAACCATCCCGTTCTCCCTCTCCACCTCTCCGTTTCCCCGGGGGTTATAGCTTGTCGTCCTGCTGGAGGTGATACCCCTGCTGAGCAGGAACTGACGCAGCTCATCACTCATGAATGAGGATCCCCTGTCACTGTGGATGTAGGCGGGGAAACTGAACAGAGCGAAGATTGTGTGAGGGCTTTGATGATGGTGGCAGATGTCATGTCGGGGCATGGGCTGGCGAAAGGGAAACTGGAGTACTCATCGACCACACTGAGAAAATACGTGTTACGGTCGGTGGAGGGGAGGGGCCCTTTGAATTCCACGCTGAGGCGCTCAAAGGGGACGGGAGGCCTCCACCAGGCATGCACGGTCTGGCTGGTAGAAGTGCGGCTTGCACTCCGCATAGACCTGGCAGTCACTGCTGACTGTCCATACTTCCTCGACGGAGTAGGGCAGAATGCGGGCCTTTATAAAATGGTACAACTGTGTGACTCCCAGATGACAAAGGTTGTCGTGCAGGGCCCGGAGTCGGTCTATTTGTGCGCTGGCACATGTACCTCGGGATAGGACGTCTGCGGGCTGCCGGGGCGATACAAAATCTCGTAATTGTAGGTGGAGAGCTCGATCCTCCACCTCAAGATCTTATCATTCTTGATCTTGCCCCGCTGTGTGTTATTGAACATGAAGGCTACCGGCCGTTGATCAGTGAGGACAGTAAATCTCCTGCCGGCCAGGTAATGCCTCCAATGCCGCACAGCTTCAGCGATAGCTTGGGTCTCTTTTTTGACGGATGAGTGCCGAATTTCTGAGGCATGAAGGGTGCGGCAAAGGATGCCACGGGCCTGCCTGCCTGATTGAGGGTGGCGGCTAGGGCGACGTCTGATGCCTCGTTTTCCACTTGAAAGGGCAGTGTCTTGTCTACTACGTGCGTCCCGGCCTTGCCAATATCGGCTCTGATATGGGCGAAGACCTGTTGAGCCTTGGCCGTCAGGGGAATATGGGTGGACTGTATGAGTGGGCGGGCCTTGTCCGCATAGTTTGGGACCCACTGGGCGTAGTATGAAAAGAATCCCAGGCAGCGTTTTAGGGCCTTGGGGCAGTGGGGGAGGGGGAGCTCCATGAGGGGGCGCATGCGGTCGGGATCGGGCCTTAGAACTCCGTTCTGGACCACATAGCCGAGGATGGCTAAGCGGTTCATGCTGAACACGCACTTCTCCTTGTTGTAGGTGAGGTTTAGGAGAGTGGCGGTGTGGAGAAATTTGGCACGGTTGACATCGTGGTCCTGCTGATCATGGCCGCAGATGGTGACATTGTCGAGGTACGGAAAGGCGGCCCGCAAACTGTACTGGTTGACCATTCGGTCCACCTCCCTTTGGAAGACCGAGACCCCGTTGGTAATGCCGAAGGGAACCCTGAGGAAGTGATAGAGGCGACCGTCTGCCTCGAAGGCCATGTATGGACGGTCCGCTTAACGGATGGGGAGCTGGTGGTAGGCGGATATGAGGTCTACCGTTGAGAAGACCTGGTGCTGCGCAATCTGATTGACCATATCAGATATGCGTGGGAGGGGGTACGCGTCGAGCTGCGTGTACCAATTGACAGTCTGACTGTAGTCCACGACCATTCTGTGTTTCTCCCCAGTTTTAACTACTACCACTTGGGCTTTCCAGGGGCTGTTGCTGGCCTCGATGATGCCTTCCCGAAGCAGCCGCTGGACCTCGGACCTGATGAAGGTCCTGTCCTGGGTGCTGTACCGTCTGCTCCTGGTGGTGACGGGTTTGCACTCCGGGGTTAGATTTGTGAAGAGGGAAGGTGGATTGACCTCTAGGGTCGCGAGGCTGCACACAGTAAGGGGTGGTAGGGGCCCGCCGAATTTCAGGGTTAGGCTCTGGAGGCTACACTGGAAGTCCAGGCCGAGTAGTAGGGCAGCGCAGAGATTAGGGAGGACATAGAGGCGGAAGCCGCTGGATTCTATGCCCTGGACCGTGAGTGTGACCGTACAGTACCCCCAGATCGCCACGGACTGGGATCCGGAGGCCAGGGAGATTCTTTGATTGGAGGGGTGTACCACGAGGGAACAGCACCTCACATTATCCAGGTGGATGAAGCTTTCGGTGCTCCCGGAGTCCAGCAGGCAAGAGGTCACGTGTCCGTCAATCTTCACGCTGGTCAATGCTGTGGCCAGGTTGTGCGGACGAGACTGGTCGATGGTCACTGAGGCGAGTTGTGGTTGGTCGTCGCTGGTGTCGGATGATGGGGTGCCCGGGCGGCATGGGTCCAGGAACGCTGGTGTGCCCATGTGCCGTGGGGGAGACAAGATGGCGGCGCCTGAAGATCTTGGGGAGGCCAAAATGGCAGCGCCCATGGGCCGCAAGTGGCCGGTGTTGAAAAAGATGGCGGCGCCCATGGGCTGCACGTGTTGCACGGAGGGGAAGATAGCGGCGCCCACTGGCCGCGCATAGTCTGAAGGGGAGAAGATGGCGGCGCCCACTGGCCGCGTGTGGTCTGGGGAGGTGAAGATGGCGGCGCCCATTGTCTGTAAACGAGAGGGGTGGGGGCAATAGCGGCGACTGCGCGGGCCTGGCACACCGCAGCGAAGTGTCCCTTCTTACCGCAAGCTTTACAAAGGGCAGCGCGGGCCGGGCAGCGTTGGCAGGGGTGTTTCTGCTGGTCGCAAACGTAATATCGGGGACCCCCGGGGTTTGCTGGCTGGCGCGTGGCGCAGGCGTATTGGCTGGGTAAGGCCCCCGCTGGGGCGGCCGTCTGGGGGGTCCACGATGTGTAGGAGGGGTGAGCCGCGCGGCTGGGGGTGTCGGCCTGAACATTGCGCGAGGCGACCGTGATAGAGAGCGCTAGCTTCTTTGTCTCTGCGAGATCGAGCGTGGCCCCTTCTAAAAGTCGCTGGCGTATGAGGTCCGACCCAATCCCCGTAACAAAAGCGTCCCGCATAAGGAGGTTAGAATGTTCAGTGGCCGTAATGGCCTGATAGTCACAGTCCCGGACTAGTGGGATTAGGGCCCGCCAGAAGTCTTCTATGGACTCACGAGGAAGTTGAGAGCGAGTAGCAAGTACGTGCCTGGCGAAGAGTGTGTTCGTCTTCTGGGCGTAATATTCTTTAAGCAGTGCCATGGCTTCAGCGTAGTTTGGCGCGTCCTCGATCAGCAGAAAGACGTAGGAGCTCAACCTCGAGTACAGTATCTGTATTTTCTGAGCCTCCGAGACAGGGCTTGGCGCCGAGTTGATGTATGCCTCGAAACAAGCTAGCCAGTGCTGAAAGTCCTTTTTGGCGTCGCTTGATTGCGGATCCAGCTGCAGGCGATCCGGCTTGATATGGAGGTCCATCTTCTGAAAATCTCAGAGCAATAAATTGATGCATGATCAATTGCACAAAGACGAGAGTTGAATACAACTGAGGCTTTATTGCTCTAAGATGTGTGGCCTCCTACAGCAGCTGACGAGTTGGCTGCTGCACAGAGGACACACCTATTTATACTCCGCCTATTGGGCAGAGCCAGCAGGCACGGACTACCGTCGTACCTGTAGTACAGGTCCTACCATACATCACCTAATATAGGTGCAACAGTGGTTTACCACACACTGTCTGCATCAAACACTCCCAGGACAGGTACAGCACGGGGTTACATACAGAGTAAAGCTCCCTCTACACTGTCCACATCAAACACTCCTAGGGCAGGTACAGCACAAGGTTAGATACAGAGTAAAGCTCCGTCGACACTGTCCCCATCAAACACTCCCAGGGCAGGTACAGCACGGGGTTAGGTAGAGAGTAAAGCTCCCTCTACACTATCCCCATCAAACACTCCAGGGCAGGTACAGCATAGGGTTAGATATAGAGTAAAGCTCCCTCTTCACTGTCCCCATCTAACACTCCAGAACAGGTACAGCATGGGGTTAGATACAGAGTAAAGCTCCCTCTACACTGTCCCCATCAAACACTCCCAGGACAGGTACAGCATGGCATTAGATACAGAGTAAATCTCCCTCGAAACTGTCTCCATCAAACATTCACAGGACAGGTACATCACAGGGTTAGATACAGAGTAAAGCTCCCTCTACACTGTCCCCATCAAACACTCCCAGGACAGGTACAGCACGGGGTTAGATACAGAGTAAATCTCCCTCTTCACTGTCCCCATCAAACACTCCCAGGACAGGTACATCACAGGGTTAGATACAGAGTAAAGCTCCCTCTACACTGTCCCCATCAAACACTCCCAGGACAGGTACAGCACGGGGTTAGATACAGAGTAAAGCTCCCTCTTCACTGTCCCCATCAAACACGCCAGGACAGGTACAGCACAAGGTTAGATACAGAGTAAAGCTCCCTCGACACTGTCCCCATCAAACACTCCCATGGCAGGTACAGCCTGGGGTTAGATACAGAGTAAAGCTCCCTCTACATTACCCTATCAAGATTTGACCGGTAGTATCTGATCAGTTTGTGAATCCAAATCAGTGCGCTCACAGGTTTTTGTTTAATAATATTTTCAATGCTTTGCGTGTTTATGTGAGTTTGCATGTTGCTGTGTTTTTTCTGGCGGATGAGTGCTCCTGTGTACATGTGTGCACGTGTGTGATATGATGCTAAATCACTGTTTCTGGTTCCTATGTTAGGCTGGTGATTTGCTCACATGTCTCCAGAGTCTGCAGCAAAACGTGACGGTCTTTCCACCTCCCAGTCCATTTCCCAGTATCACGGGCGCAATGACAGCTGGATGCAGCACTGTCGACCCCAATTTGGAGACGACTGTAAACACTGTGAGTCTCTGGAATATCAAGGGAACAAGGGTTTTGAGAAATGTTCATTTCTGAATAATCAAAGTTTCAGTGACTTTGAAGATACTGGCTGTGGTTTTGTACAGCAGCCTAGGGGAATGGGCCATGAGTCGGTCTTTAAGAAACCAGAGTCATTCATTCCCGGAATGAATTCCTTCATTCCTTGTCCTTGTCTCTGTTGCAGGATCCAAGGTTTGTGATCGAGCAATTAACCCGGTCATTCCAGGGTTGCTCCAGCATCCAAGATCTTTTCCGATTCGTTCATGCGCATGGACCCAATGTGACCAGAGGAAGGATCCGGGATTCAGAAATCGATGAGGACCAACTCAGGAAGTAAGCTAGATTCCTGAACACTGGGATGACTGTGCCTCTCGCATTTTCCTGTTCAAATATTTTATGGCCAAGTTTTTTTAAATGATTTTTTTCACGGAATATGGGCAACAATGAATAGGCCAACATTTATTACCCATTCCTAATTGCCCTGGAAAAGATGGTGAGCTGCCTTTTTGAACCACTGCAGAACAAGTTGTAGGGCCACCTATGGTGCAGTTAGGGAGGGAGTCCAGGATTTTAACTCAGCGGAAGTGAAGGAACGGCGATGTAATTCCAAGTCGTGATGGTGAGTGACTTGGAGGGGAACATCCAGGTGGTGGTGTTCCTATGTACCTGCTGTCCTTGTTCTTCTAGATGGTAGAGATCATGGGTTTGGAAGGTGCTTTCGAAGCACCTGTTGGTGCGTTG
Source organism: Scyliorhinus canicula (assembly GCF_902713615.1). Taxonomy (NCBI): domain Eukaryota; kingdom Metazoa; phylum Chordata; class Chondrichthyes; order Carcharhiniformes; family Scyliorhinidae; genus Scyliorhinus; species Scyliorhinus canicula. The sequence continues at coordinate 113,114,474 of NC_052163.1, read as the reverse complement.
CTGCAGTGCATCTTGTAGATAGTTAACATGGCTGCCGCTGTGCGTCGGTGGTGGATGGAGTGAATTTTGAAGGTGCTGGATGGGGTGCCATTCAGGTGGACTTCTTTGACATGGATGGTGTCGAACTCCTTGAGTGTTTTTGGAGCTGCACTCAACCAGACAGGTAGAGAGTATTCCAACGCTTGTGCATTGTAGAAAGGGAACAGGCTTTACAGGGAGTCAGGAAGTGAGTTTTTTGCTGCTGTTATGGGCCAGGGTTTAGAGAACCCCGAAGTGTATCATGGAGTTCACCTGACCCACAACTTTTAATAGATTGTGGTATGGGGAGCACACGGCCCACTCTACAGGTGTGGCACAGCAGAAATGGAACGTATTTTTTAAAGCAAAACCATGTTTATTCTATGAACTCAAGTTAACCTTTTTAAAACAAACAGTGAACACCTTAGCAAACATTAATTCAATTACAACCCCCCCAGCCTCCCCGGACAGGCGCCGGAATAGGCGACTAGGGGCTTTTCACAGTAACTTCATTGAAACCTACTCGTGACAATAAGCGATTTTCATTTCAAAGAATACAACACTAAGTAATCCTTGAGCTGTACTTTTAACACCCATAAGACTTAAAAAAAGAACTTTTAACAGAAGCACATCAGGTTAAAGTCACTACTGAGAGCAGTTATTAGTTTTAAATCACCAAAGGATCGATTTGCAGTTTTTAGATTGCAGAGAGAGAGAGAGACTAATATCTTTTCTGGCTGTGACTGCAGCTATCCAGCTCTGAAAACAAAACTAAAACGCACCCTACAGCAAACAGCCTAAAATGAAAGTAAAAAACTGACAGACAGCCCAGCTCCACCCACTCTCTGACATCACTGCAGTAATAAACACTCATTTCTTAAAGGTACTCTCACTACAGATATTTATATACACACCCATTTAGAAACATCCATTTCTTATAGGTAGTCTCGCATGACACCACAGAATTCCCAACCTCTGTCCAGTTCTTGTAGCCACAATATTTTAAAAAAATTATTTTAAAAATAAATTTAGAGTACCCAATTATTTTTTTTCCAATTAAGGGGCAATTTAGTGTGGTCAGTCCACCTAACCTGCACATCTTTGGGTTGTGGGGATGAAAGCCACACAGACACGGGGAGAATGTGCAAACTCCACACGGACAGTGACCCAGGGCTGGGATTCAAACCCAGGTCCTCAGAGCTGTAGGCAGCAGTGGTAACCACTGTGCCATGTTAAGGGCAGCACGGTAGCACAAGTGAATTGCACTGTGGCTTCACAGCGCCAGGATCCCAGGTTTGATTCCCCGCTGGGTCACTGTCTGTGCGGAGTCTGCACGTTCTCTCCGTGTCTGCATGGATTTCCTCCGGGTGCTCCGGCTTCCTCCCACAGTCCAAAGACGTGCAGATTAGGTGGATTGGCCATGATAAATTGCCCTTAGTGACCAAAAAGGTTAGGCGGGGTTTTGGGTTACGGGTTGGGATGGAAGTGAGGGCTTAAGTGGGTTGGTGCAGACTCGATGGGCCGAATGGCCTCCTTCTGCACTGTATGTTCTCTGTGCCCCCCCCAGTAGCCACAGTATTAATATGGCTAGTGCAGTTCAGTTTTTGGTCAATGGTAACCCCCTGGATATTGAGAGTGGTGGATTTAGCAATGGTAATGCCACTGAATGTAATTGTCATTGTGTGGCATCTCTGTGGCATAAATGTAACTTGCCACTTATCAGCCCAAGCCTAGATATTATCCAGTCTTTTTGCAGATGGACATGGACTGTTTCAGTGTCTGAGGAGTCATGAATGGTGCTGAACATTGTGCAGTCATCAGTGAACACTTCTAACCTTATGATAGGAGGAAGGTCATTGATGAAGCAGCTGAAAATGGTTGGACCTCGGACACTACCCTGAGGAACCCATGCAATGATGTCCTGGGATTGAGATGAGTGACCTCCAACAATCACAACCAACTTCCTTTGTGCCAGGTATGACTTGAACCAATGGAGAGTTTTCCCTCTGATTCCCATTGAAGCCATACTCGGTCAAATGCTTCCTTGATGTCAAGGGCAGTCACTCTCACCTCACTCCTGGAGTTCAGTTCTTTTGTCCATGTTTGAACCAAGGCTGTTGTGAGGTCAGGAGCTGAGTGACCCTAGCAGAACCTAAACTGAGCATCAGTGAGCAATTTATTGCTAAGCAAGTGCCGCTTGATTGCACTTTTGATGACCCCTTCCATTACTTTACCAATGATCAAGAATAGACTGATGGAGCGATACTTGGCTGGTTTGGATTTGCCCTGTTTTCATGTGCACAGGACACACCTGGGGAACCTTCCACTAGCTGGGTAGCTGTCAGTGTTATAGCTGCTCTTGGTCAGCATTGCTAGGGGCGCAGCAACCTCTGGAGCACAAATATTCAGTACTGTTGTCAAGACCCATAGCCTTTCAATAATCAGTGCCTTCAGCCGTTTCTTGATATCATGTGGAGTGAAACAAATTGGCTGAAGACATCAGTGATGCTGGGAACATCTGGAGGAGATAGAGTTGGATCATCCATTTGGCACTTCTGGCTGAAGATTGTTGCTAATTTTTCAGCCTTATCCATTGCACAGATGCTCTGGGCTCCTCCATCATTGAGGTTGGGGATATTTATGGAGTCTCCATCTCCAGTGAGTTGTCTAATTGTCCACCACCATTCATGATTAGATGTGGCAGGACTGCAAAGCTGAGATCTGATCCGTTGGTTGTGGAATCGCTTAGCTCTGTCCAATAATTGCCGCTTACATTGTTTTGCACACAAGTAGTCATGTGTTGTAGCTTGACATCTAATTTTTCGATCTGCCTGATGTTGCTCCTGGCATGCTGTCTTGCACTCTTCATTGAACCAGGGTTGATCCCCTATCTTGTTTGTAATGGTAGAGTGGGGGATATGCCAGGCCATGAGGTTGCAGTGTGTGGTTGAGTAGAATTATGCTACTGCTGATGGTCCACAACGTCTCACGGATGGCAAGTCTTGAGTTACTAAATCTGTTTGAAATCGATCCCAATTTGCACAATGTTAGTGCCACACAACACAGGGCATCCTCAATGTGAAGACATAACTTTGTCTCCACAAGGACTATGTGGTGGTCACTCCTACCGATATTGGCATGGACAGATGTATCTGCAGCAGGCAGGTTGGTGAGGATGAGGTCTCGTATGTTTTTCCCTCTTGTTGGTTCCATCACCACCTGCTGCAGACTCAATCTAGTAGTTTAGGACTTGGCCACTTTGGTCTGTACTGGTGCTTCCCATTACTCTTGGTGATGGACATTGAAGTCCCCCATCAGAGTACATTCTGTGCCCTTGTCACCCTCAGTGCTTCCTCCAAGTGGTGTTCAACATGGAGCAGTACTGACTCATCAGCTGAGGAGGGAACAATGCACTGTAATCAGCAGGAGGTCTCCTTGCCCATGTTTGTCCTGGTGCCATGAAGCCTCATGGGGTCCAGAGTCGATGTTGAGGACTCCCAGGGCAGCTGCCTCCTGACTGTATACCACTGTGCCCTCACCTCTGCTGGATCTATCCTGCCAGTGGGACAGGACATACCCAGGGATGGTGATGGCAATGCCTGGGACATTGGCATTAAGGTATGATTCTGTGAGTCTGACCACATCAAGCTGCTGCTTTACTACTCTCCTTTCCCCGCCCCCTTTTCACCCATAACCCTGTAATATTTATCCCTTCATGTATTTATCCAATTCTCTTTTGAGATTTGTTATTCAATTTACTTCCACTGCACTTTCATGCAGCGCATTCCCAGATCCCAGAACTACTGGGGCATAATACATGGTTTCTCATCTCCCCCTCTGGTCCTTTGGTTACAGAACCTCTTGCCACTGGGAACAGTTTCTCCTTATTTACTCTATTGAAAAGTCTCATACTTTTCTACATCTCTATTAAATCTCCTCGTAACCATCCCACCTCCGAGGAGGACAATTCCAGCTACTTCAGTTTGAGTTGCTCATGTCTGGAACCATTCTGCACCTTATAATAATAATAATAATATTATAATAATAATCGCTTATTGTCACAAGTAGGCTTCAATGAAGTTACTGTGAAAAGCCCCGAGCGCCTGTTCGGGGAGGCCGGTACGGGAATTGAACCCGCGCTGCTGGCATTGTTCTGCATTGCAAGCCAGCTATTTAGCCCACTGTGCTAAAAGTGTGGTGTTTGGAATTGAATACAATACTCCAGACAAGGCCTAACCAGTTAGGTTTAATCTAACTCTCTTGCCTTTTTATTCTATGCCTCTATTCATGCCAAGAATCCCAAATGCTTTTTTAAACAGCTTTCTTAACTTGTGCTGTCGCCCCTCAGAGATTTGAGTGAATACACCGCCGGAATCTCTCCGTTCCTGCTCCCATTTTTAAATTCAACCATTTAGTTTATATTGCCTCTTCCCCTTCTTCAACCTAAACGTATACTTCACATTCCTCCACATAAAATTTTATCTGCCGTTATTCTGCCCATTTCACCATTCTCCTCAATTCTTTATTATATCTCCAGGTTTTGTATGTCACGATGGTGGAGCAAAGCTATGAATTATGTCCGGACGCATTAAGACTTTTAAATAAGTCACGTTGTTTTTAAAACGGACATACAAGTCAAAAATGAAATGAAAGGGGCAGCACGGTGGCACAGTGGTTAGCATTGCTGCCTACGGCGCTGAGGACCCGGGTTCGAATCCCGGCCCTGGGTCACTGTCCGTGTGGAGTTTGCACATTCTCCCCATGTCTGCGTGGGTTTCGCCCCCACAACCCAAAGATGTGCAGGTTAGGTGAATTGGCCACGCTAAATTGACCCTTAATTGGAAAAAATTATTGGGTACTCTAAATTTATAAAAAAAAATGAAATTAAATGAAAATGAAAATCGCTTATTGTCACGAGTAGGCTTCAATGAAGTTACTGTGAAAAGCCCCTAGTCGCCACATTCCGGCGCCTGTTCAGGGAGGCTGGTACGGGAATCGAACCGTGCTGCTGGCCTGCTTGGTCTGCTTTAAAAGCCAGCGATTTAGCCTGGTGAGCTAAACCAGGTGAGCTAAAATGGCTGAGGATGTAAATTCTGAGTATGTTTGAGATTGTCTGAGAGGCTCCTATGCGAATAATATAAAGAGAAAGAGAGAGAGAGAGACAATGGAATGTCACGCCCTATCTCAAACAGATATTCCAAAGGAAGAAGCCATGCAAATGTGAACTGCCATTTCCTGTGGAGACAATGGAAGCTGATTCTCATCTCAGCAGAAATTAGATCCTGGAAATTATGCCCCAGACCTATTTTGTGGGTTTTCCCCTCCCAGGAATACACAGGAGTTGACATGATATGCATACAGGCAGATAATGATACACAGAGAACAGGACATGACATGACAGGACACTCAGGGGTGGTATCTCACTATAAAAGGCTCGCGGTACTCACACTCCACCTCTTTCTACTGATGAACATCTACAGAGTGAGTCAGGGTATATGTACAGTATCACACCTCCAGCACGTGGCTAAGAGCCTAGTCTGGTTCAGTCAGGCAGAGTGACCGCACTTAGGTTAGCAGAGAGTCAAAGTCATAGAGAACTGTGCTAACTGTGCTACTGGTTCAATAAATCAGATTGAACTAACTTCAAGGTCTGGAGCATCTTTTGGTTAAAGCTGCATCCAGTTGCAGCCTGTGTTATCCCAGAGTACATAACACATCAGAGGTCTGCGATTAAAAAGCCAGGTGCAAAACTTGACATGTGGACTGGTGCTGGGTGTGTCAGAGCGTGTGACACAGGTGCAAGGAAAGATAGCAGCAGTCAGCCCTGCTCTGGCAGGAAAATATAAAAGTCTCACTCTCTCTCAAAGCCGACAGTGCAGAAGGAAGCCATTCAGCCCATCGAGTCTGCACCGACCCTTCGAAATAACACTCCACCCAAGCCCACTCATCCAAGCATGCAGCCTCAACCCCATAACCGAACCGCACATCCCTGGGAACTAGGGCATTTTTATCACAGCCAATCCACCGAACCCATATATCTTTGGACTGTGGGAGGAAACCGGAACACCCGGAGGAAACCCAGGCAGACACGGGGAGAACGTACAAACTCCACAGAGTCACCCAAGGCCGGAATTTAACCTGGGTCTCTGGTGCTGTGAGGCAGCAGTGCTAACCAATGTGCTACCGTGCCGCCCTAAACCAGCTATTCAACTGCTGAAGTTAGTGCTATTGGAATCATGAATATTAAACGGCCACAACCGTTTCACCATCTATTCCTCACGGGCAAGTCAAAAACTGATTTGTATATCTTTTTTTCGTATTTCTGCACTCACTTCTAATTTGTAATCAGTGTGAATGTATGTGCGTTTGTTTTATTATTTTCCATGTGCTTAGTAGCTAATAAACTCACTCTTTAACTCAAATAGGCCTTTTAAAATGGGCTCTTTTTATTTATTTATTTATTTTTAATAAATTTGGAATACCCAATTATTTTTTCCGCAATTTTAATGCACGCAGTCTCTGGTGAACATGCTCCCTTTGTGCTGTTAGGTCCATTACAGAACTATGATGACGGAATGGCTGAGATGTGTCCAAACCGGGGCTTTGGAAGTTAGCAAGGTTTAATCGGTGTTTTGTTGCTGTCACATTTGCTTTTGCCGCAGCTGCATTGACCAGTGGAAAGGCCACAATGAGCAGCTGTCAGCGGTCCTGCAGGAATGCAAGGGCGACTGCGAGAGACTGACCATGCTACTGGGGAAACATGAGTCCAACAGCACCGCACTGCGACTCGCCCTACAGTACAGGTAAGGCTGACCTCCTGCATCCCCAACTCATCCTGACCAGCGACTCATTCATCTCAACTTGTCAGTCTCCAAGTTAGAAGGATATGAGTTTATGTCTCAGTCCAGAAACATGAGCACAGAATGTGACTGATACCTTCCATGTCTGCACTGTCAGAGGGTCAGTACTGAGGGAGTGCTGCACTGTCAGAGGGTCAGTACTGAGGGAGTGCTGCACTGTCATAGGGTCAGTACTGAGGGAGTGCTGCACTGTCAGAGGGTCAGTGCTGAGGGAGTGCCGCATTGTCAGAGGGTCAGTACTGAGGGACTGCTGCACTGTCAGAGGGTCAGTACTTAGGGAGTGCCGCACTGTCAGAGGGTCAGTGCTGAGGGAGTGCCGCATTGTCAGAGGGTCAGTACTGAGGGACTGCTGCACTGTCAGAGGGTCAGTACTTAGGGAGTGCCGCACTGTCAGAGGGTCAGTACTGAGGGAGTGCCGCACTGTCAGAGGGTCAGTACTGAGGGAGTGCTGCACTGTCTGAGGGTCAGTACTGAAGGAGTGCTGCACTGTCAGAGGGTCAGTACTGAGGGAGTGCTGCGCTGTCAAAGGGTCAATACTGAGGGAGTGCTGCGCTGTCAAAGGGTCAGTACTGAGGGAGTGCTGCAATATCGAAGGGTCAGTACTGAGGGAGTGCTGCACTGTCAGAGGGTCAGTACTGAGGGAATGCTGCACTGTCAGAGGGTCAGTACTGAGAGTGTTGCAATGTCAGAGGGTCAGTACTGAGAGAGTGTTCCAATGTCAGAGAGTCAGTATGAGGAGGTGCAGCACTATAGAGGGTCAGTAGTGAGGGAGAGCTGCTCTGTCAGAGGGTCAGTACGAAGAGAGTGCTTCACTGTCAGAGGGTCAGTACTGAGGGAGTGCTGCACTGTCAGAGGGTCAGTACTGAGGGAGTGCTGCACTGACAGAGGGTCAGTACTGAAGGAGTGCTGCACTGTCAGAGGGTCTGCACTGAGGGAGTGCTGCACTGTCAGAGGGTCAGTACTGGGACAGTGCTGCACTGTCAGAGGGTCAGTACTGGGACAGTGCTGCACTGTCAGAGGGTCAGTACTGAGGGAGTGCTGCACTGTCAGAGGGTCAGTACTGAGGGAGTGCTGCACTGTCAGAGGGTCAGTACTGAGGGAGTGCTGCACTGTCAGAGGGTCAGTACTGAGGGAGTGCTGCGCTGTCAGAGGGTCAGTACTGAGGGACTGCTGCAATGTCGGAGGGTCAGTACTGAGGGAATGCTGCACTGTCAGAGGGTCAGGACTGAGGGAGTGCTGCACTGTCACAGGGTCAGGACTGAGGGAATGCTGCACTGTCAAAGGGTCAGTACTGAGAGTGTTGCAATGTCGGAGGGTCAGTACTGAGGGAGTTGCAATGTCAGAGAGTCAGTATGAGGAGGTGCAGCACTATAGAGGGTCAGTAGTGAGGGAGAGCTGCACTGTCAGAGGGTCAGTACGAAGAGAGTGCTTCACTGTCAGAGGGTCAGTACTGAGGAAGTGCTGCACTGTCAGAGGGTCAGTACTGAGGGAGTGCTGCACTGTCGGAGGGTCAGCACTGAGGGAGTGCTGCACTGTCAGAGGGTCAGTACTGAGGGAGTGCTGCACTGTCACAGGGTCAGTACTGAGGGAGTGCTGCACTGTCACAGGGTCAGTACTGAGGGAGTGCTGCACTGTCACAGGGTCAGCACTGAGGGAATGCAGTACTATTGGAGGTATTCACTTACAGTTGAGATGATAACTCTGATCCCCCCCCCCCCGTCTGTCTGCTCTGTTGGATTTATATGGACCCACAGTCCCTGTTTCAATGAAGAGCTGAGGACTTTTCCCCAGGGTTCTGGCAAATGTTTCCCCTCAATCAACATCACTGAAAAGCCGACTCTCCAGTTGTTAGTCTCCCGCAATACGAGATCCTGGCTGTGTTAAAATTGGCTGTTGAGTTTCCTGTAATAGAAGAATGACGACACCTCAAAAAAGTACTTAATTAGTTGTTAAACACTTTCTCCTAAATTGGGGAAAGGCGCTCCAGAAATACAACTTCTCTCTTTATTCAGGCAGTGGTGTGAACTGCAGAACCTTTAAATCTAGTTCGAGGACGGTAAAGTAGATTCAATCATCACTTTGACCAAAGATTAGGATAAACGTTTGAAGACAAAACATTTCCAGGACAATGGGGAGGAGCATGCAAGTGGGACTAATTAGATCAGCTTGTTGAAGAGCTGGTACAAGCATGATGGGCCAAATTATCTCTTTCACTCAATGGCATTGACTCTCGCTGAATTTTCCTGGGTTGCTGACCTCTGTCTGACTCCTCACCCAGGTGCTCACACGTGCGGTGTCACTTTAGATGGTGACTATTTAATAATAATTATAATCTTTATTCGTGTCACAAGTAGGCTTACATTAACACTGCAATGAAGTTACTGGGAAAATCCCCTAGTTGCCGCATTCCGGCGTCTGCTCGGGTACACAGAGGGAGAATTCAGAATGTCCAATTCACCTAGCACATCTTTCAGGACTTGTGGAAGGAAACCGGAGCACCCGGAGGAAACCCACGCAGACACAGGGAGAACGTGCACACTCCGCACAGTGACACAAGCCGGGAATCGAACCTGGGGGGCCCTGTGAAGCAAGAGTGCTAACCACTGTGCTGCCGTGCTGCCCCGGTGGTCCTCAGTCCGTGGCTCTTGTCCCTCAATCACTCAGTAGAGTGATGGTGACCCAGAGAATCTGAGACTTGCACCCCTCACTCTCAGATCAATTTATTCAACCCGGGCTGCGCAGTGTGGAGTCATAGTGCCAGGTTTTCAAAGGAGCTACAGCCCAGTCCAGCCAACATTGGGTGTTTGTGTTCCATCAGAGCCTCTGCCGATACCCTTATCATCTCACCCGATCAGCATTTCCTTTGATTCCTTTCTCCCTCGTGTGTTTAGCCTGTACCCCCTTTACCATTCTCCTCAACCAATCGCCGTGGGAGGGAGTTTCCCACTTTTGTGGAACTCTATTAGTGACTATCCAATATTTAGGACGCTCGTTCTGACTCCTGCACAAGTAGAAACATTTTCTTTACATTTCTTTACATTTACCCGATTTTAAGGCCATAAGACAGAGGAGCAGAAGAAGGCCGTTCGGCCCATCGAACCTGCTCTGAGCACCAGCAGATCATTCCTGAGCCTTCTCTTTTCCAGAGAACAGTGCCCCTGCCTGTTCAGTCAATCCTGATGTTATAACCTCGCAATTTTAATATTGTCCTTGTAAATCTTTTTGCACATTCACACGTGCCCTTATATTCGTATTTCTGGGCAGCATGCTGGCGCAGTGGGTTAGCACTGTGGCCTCACGGCGCCGAGGTCCCAGGTTCAATCCCGGCTCTGGGTCACTGTGGAGTTTGCATATTCTCCCCATGTTTGCGTGGGTTTCGCCCTCACAACCCAAAGATGTGCAGGGTAGATGTATTGGCCATGTTAAATTGCCCCGTAATTAGAAAAACTCTAAATTTATAATTTTAAAAATGTTTGTTTTTCTAATATAGAGACCAGGGGCGAAATTCTCCAACCCTGCGGAGAATCGCCCGGGGCTGCTGAAAATCCCGCCTCCGTCGTGGCAGAAATTTTCCGCCACACGGGCATTGGCGGGGGCGGGAAACACGCCCCGCCGATCAGCGAGCCCCTGCGGCGATTCTCCGACCCGCAATGGGCCGAAGACCCGCCGCTGGGAGGCCTCACCCGCCGCCGTGGTTTGAACCACCTCTGGTGGCGGCGGGATCGGTGGCGAGAGCGGGCCCCCCAGGGTCCTGGGGGGGGCGCGGGGCGATCGGACCCCAGGGGGTGCCCCCACGGTGGCCAGGCCCGCGATCGGGGCCCACTGCTGTGGGGACACTGTGCGTGCCAGTGCTGTGGGGACACTGTTTCTCCTCTGCCGCCACCACGGCCTCCACCATGGCGGAGGCGGAAGAGACCCCCCCACCGCTCATGCGCCGGTGGTGACGTCAGCGGCGAAGGCCTTTCGGCAGGCCCGGCGCCGGGCGTCAAAGGCCGCTGGAGCCGGTTTGGGCGGCAGTCGGTGTGGTGCCAACCGCTCTGGCGCGGGCCTAGCCCCTCAATGTGAGGGCTTGGCCCCTAAAGGTGCGGAGAATTCCGCACCTTTGGGGAGGCCTGACACCGGAGTGGTTAGCGCCACTCCGCTACGCCGGGACCCCCCGCCCTGCCGGGTAGGGGAGAATCCCGCCCATTGGGCGGAATTCTCTGACCCTCCGCAGGATCGGGGAAACGCCCGGGGCAGGCGTAAATCCCGCCCCCGCACTGGCTGGAATTCTCCGCCACCCAGGAATCGGTGGGAGCGGGAATCACGCCTCGCCGGTCAGCGTGCCCCCCGCGCCGATCGGTGTGCCCCCGCACCGATTGGCGTGCCCCCCGCAGCAATTCTCCGGCCCACAATGGGCCGAAGTCCCGCCACTGACAGGCCAATTCCGCCGACATGGTTTAAACCACCTCTGTGCCGGCGGGATTGGCGGCGCGAGCGGGCCCCCGGGGTGGCCTGGCCCGCGATCGGGACCCACCGATCGGCAGACGGGCCAGTGCCTTGGTGGCACTCTTTTTCTACCGCCGCTGCCACAGCCTCCCCCATGGCGGAGGCGGAAGAGACCCCCTCCACCGCGCATGCGCAGGTGGTGACGTCAGCAGCCAGCTGACGCACGGGCACATGCGCGGACCGGCGAAGGCCAAAGGCCGTTGCCACCAGTTTTGGCGCCAGTCGGCGTAGCGGGAGCCACTCCGGCTCGGGCCCAGCCCCTAAAGGTGCGGAGAATTCCGCACCTTTGGGGAGGCCCAACGCCGTAGTAGTTGGCGTCACTCCGCTACGCCGGGACCCCCCGCCCCTCCGGGTAGGGGAGAATTTCGCCCCAGAACTGTGGAGACCAAAACTGCGCTCCATGGTCTGATAGAATCATAGAATTTACAGTGCAGAAGGAGGCCACTCGGGCCATCGAGTCTGCACCGGCCCTTGAAAAGAGCACCTTACTTAAGGCCACGCCTCCACCCTATCCCCGTAACCCAGTAATCCCACCTAACATTTTTGGACACTAAGGGCAATTTAGCCTGGCCACTCCACCTGACCTGCACGTCTTTGGACTGTGGGAGGAAACCGGAGCAGCCGGAGGAAACCCACGCATACACGGGGAGGATGTGCAGACTCCGCACACACAGTGACACAAGCCGGGAATTGAATACAGGACCGGGAGCTGTGAAGCAACTGTGCTAACCACTGTGCTACTGGGCTGCCCGTATTTACCATAACGTTTTTTCAATGTTATTCTTGTCGAAATGACTATTTGAATCTGTTTCCTGTAGTGAGGAGTGCGTTGATGCCTATGAATTACTGCTGGCTGAGGTTGAAACTAAAGTGAGCTCCATGCGGGGACAGTTAGAGGCAGGAAGCTGGGACTCGGGGGAGCTGGGTAAGCAAAGCAAAGAAACACATCTGAGAATTGTGGTCTAAACCGGAGAAACACTGTTAACATTGTCTGCAATTTCTGCACATATATCCCACTCGCTGGAAGACTGGGAGGAGGTTGTGGGTCCAGGTGAAGCAGCAGAGGGCGACAGGGGCAGCTGGGAGAGGGAAGGGTCTCCTTCCCTTCTGTGGGTACAGGACAATCCCCCCCCCTCACAGGGCTGTGAACCTGTGCATCCTCTTCCTCAGATCCTGATCCATCCTGCCACAGTGCGTCAGCGTGTGTGTGTGTGAGGGTCAGTACTGAGGGAGTGCCGCACTGTCACAGGGTCAGTACTGAGGGAGTGCTCCACTGTCAGAGGGTCAGTACTGAGGGGATGCTGCACTGTCGGAGGGTCAGTGCTGAGGGAGCGCTGCACTGTCAGAGGGTCAGTACTGAGGGAGTGCTGCACTGTCAGAGGGTCAGTACTGAGGGAGTGCTGCACTGTCAGAGGGTCAGTACTGAGGGGGTGCTGCACTCTCAGAGGGTCAGTGCTGAGGAAGAGCTGCACTGTCAGAGGGTCAGTACTGAGGGAGTGCTGCGCTGTCAGAGGATAGTACTGAGGGAGTGCTGCACTGTGAGAGGGTCAGTACTGAGGGAGTGCTGCATTCTCAGAGGGTCAGTACTGAGGAAGAGCTGCACTGTCAGAGGGTCAGTACTGAGGGAGTGCTGCGCTGTCAGAGGATCAGTACTGAGACAGTGCTGCGCTGTCAGAGGGTCAGTACTGAGGGAGTGCGGCACTGTGGACAGTCAGTACTGAGGCAGTGCTGCACTGTCAGAGGGTCAGTACTGAGGGAGTATGGCACTGTCAGAGGGTCACTACTGAGGGAGTGCTACACTGTCAGAGGGTCAGTACTGAGGGAGTGCCGCACTGTCACAGGGTCAGTACTGAGGGAGTGCTCCACTGTCAGAGGGTCAGTACTGAGGGGATGCTGCACTGTCGGAGGGTCAGTGCTGAGGGAGCGCTGCACTGTCAGAGGGTCAGTACTGAGGGAGTGCTGCACTGTCAGATGGTCAGTTCTGAGACAGTGCTACACTGTCAGAGGGTCAGTACTGAGGGAGTGCTGCACTGTCAGAGGGTCACTACTGATCTCCTTCCATTGGTAACTACACTCGCCATCGGGGCCTCGTAGAGCAACCTCACCCATTTGATGAACCCCTCCCCAAACACTGAGACAGTGCTGCGCTGTCAGAGGATCAGTACTGAGGGAGTGCTACACTGTCAGAGGGTCAGTACTGAGGGCCAGTACTGAGGGAGTGCTTCTCTGTCAGAGGATCAGTACTGAGACAGTGCTGCGCTGTCAGAGGGGTTATCTTTTGACTGAGATGTTAATCTGAGGGACGTCAAATATTCCAAGGCAATGTTGAAGAGCAGTGGAATTCAGATTTTGTTTGATACTGCTCCTCTGAAATACCCTTGGATGTTTTATTAGTTATTTTGAAGAATTGGCATTGACACAATGGGTCTAGAAACCTCTCGCCGAGTTTTCTCTCTCTCTCTCTCTCTCTCTCTGAGATAAACATAAATTGTTGTTTCTGGGGTGTGGATGGGATTCTTGTCACGACTAATTGTCTTTCTCCACTTTCTCTTCAGCACATTGGAGCATGGACAAAGTTGGTAGGTTTGGCAGTCAGGGTACAGAAGGAGTGCCAGCAGCTGATGCTGGAACACCAGCGGAGAACGTTCATGTTATTCATTCAATGGTTGCTGATCCTCAACATCAGGCCCTGCCAGAACACACGCAGTGCAGGTGAGATTCAATACTGTGTGTCTCCAACAACAATTTACATTTTCTTATTGCCTTGAACACAGTAAAACATCCCGAGGTGCTTCACAGGAGCCAAACGTGGAGATGTCAGCACAATTGGCCAAAAATTTGGCCAAAGAGGATCGGTTTTAAGGAGCATCTTAAAGGAGCAGCGATATATGGAGAGGATTAAGAAGGAAAATCTCGAGCCAAGCACTGAGGCAGCTGAAGGCATAGCCACCAATGGTGTAGAGATTAAAATTGAGGATGCGTGACAGGCCGGATTTGGAGGGCAGCAACTTTGGCGATTGCAGGGAAGGATGTTACAGAATAGTCATCGATTAGATCACCCTGTAATCTTATCAACTCAAAGGGGTTGGGGCAAACCTAGTCTGTACAATCTGTCTCATAATTAAATCCCTTAAGAGTGAAGTATGGTGGGCAGCACGGTGGCACAGTGGGTTAGCCCTGCTGCCTCACGGCGCCTAGGTCCCAGGTTCGATCCCGGCTCTGGGTCACTGTCCGTGTGGAGTTTACACATTCTCCCCGTGTTTGCGTGGGTTTCACCCCACAACCCAAAGATGTGCAGGGTAGGCGGATTGGCCACGCTATATTGCCCCTTAATTAGAAAAAATGAATTGGGGTCCTCTAAATTTATTTTAAAAAAGAGTGATGTATGGTTGTTTAGGTAAGGAAGGAGATTGGGTAGAGTAGACCGATATCCCCGGAGTTTAGAAGAATGAGAAGTGATCTCATTGAAACACATATATATATATATACACACACAAGACACCAGTCAGGAGTGTGATGGAATACTCTCCACTTGCATGGGTGAGCATAGTCCCAACAACACTTAACAAACTCGATACCACCCAGGACAAAGAAGCCCCACGATTGATACTCCTTCCACATTCAATCCCATCACCACCATGGAACAGTGGCAGCTGTGTGTACCATCTTCAAGGTGCAACTGCAGTAACTCACCAAGGCCCCAAATCCACGACCATTACCGTCAAGAAGGACAAGGGTGGCACATACCTGGGAACCCCACCACCTGCAGGTTCCTCTCTGTGCTAACCCACACGGGGACCCGGGTGATCACTGATTGATCTCCCTGTGGACTTTGCAGAATATGAGTTCCCATGGTGAGCGAGCAGAGGCCTCTCCAGCTGGGGTTCATTGGCGGGATGTTTAAATATGGCTCCCAGACCCGGGCCGGCAGTTCTGGGTAATCCTGGGCTGGGACGGTTGCTGTGTGTCACGATAGCGGCTTTATTTTCATTTCAAATAAACCAGTTTGGCCTTACACTCTGCACCTGCTGGAATTATTACACCCTTTGTCACTCACCATCCTGACTTGGAAATATATTGTGGTTCCTTCATTGTCGCTGGGCCCAAATCCTGGAACTCCCTCCCTAACTGCACTGTGGGTGCACCTACACAACACACCCCATGGACTGCAGCGGTTAAAAGCGACAGCTCACCCCACCACCTTCTCAGGGGCAACTAGGGATGGGCAACACATGCTGGCCTAGTTTAGCCACACCCACATCCTGTAAATGAACAAAAAAAAGATTGAAGGGCTGAATGGCCTACTCCAGATTTAATTCTTACGTTCTAACTTGCAGGACTTTCAGTATCGCAGGGGAGCCGGACGTTGATGACGCTGCAACTCGTCTGAGAAGAGACATCACAGGTCTCCAAGTCAGCTCTGCTGCGGTAATGCTGACCGTCCTGGAACTGGGAGACACACCTCCCCACCTGAAGCACTACCTCCCGAAACCCTGGGATGGTGAGGCGAGGTCACGAAGCAGCGAGATTGGAGCGGCCGCACGGGGTCTGGTGGTGCCTGGCATCAGCACGCCGTCACCAAAGGCGGTTCAACAACGTAAGAAGACGAAGAAGGAAGTTCTGCAAGAACTTGTGACTGTCCGTGTAAGTGCCCCTGGTGAGGGTATTTGTTGGGGATCTTATTTTACCTTCTAATAAGAATCAATAGTCCGGTTAATTGGAGGTATCAAAATACTATTTTATTGCTAATTAGTCACTTGATTGCACTTGGTTAAGAACTGAATCAAAACTTCAGAAATGAAATATCAAACAATACATAAAAGGGTCGAACTCATGGCAAAAAACATAATGAAATCACTTTGAACACAAAAAACAGATAGATGATTCAAGAATGCAGGAATTCAGGAACAAGACCTCGACCACGAGGTCCTACTTTTAAGGGAATTCTTGTCTCAGGTTTAATCCCTCGTTTACTCTCATTGGTTTCTAATTCTCAGCCGAGACCTCCTGGTTTGTTCAAATGGATGTCTGTTACTTAGAGGGTGATTTATTAATCAAGCATTTGGACATTACTTAAGATTGACTGGTGTCTATCAAGACTAGCTCAGCATCTGCGTGCACAGTCTTAGGAAAATTACTGGATATGTTTCTCACCCCGCAGCCCGGTACAGAGACCTTGCTGTAACTGATTAGTTGACACATTTTTATTGCTGAATACACTGGAATTCATTGTGTGAAACATTTTTTAATAAACATTTTATTGAGGTATTTATGGTTTTATAACAGTAACAGAAGAAGCAGTGTACATACAATTATAAACATAGTGCAAAAGCCGTCTTCCTCTCTCAGAGGTCCCACCTTTTCTAACCACTTACTCTACACTAAACTAAACCCCCCCCCCCCCCCCCCCCCCACTTCTGCTGACTGTTAATTTTCCCTAAAGAAGTCGACAAACGGTTGCCACCTCCGGGCGAACCCTAACATTGACCCTCTCCAGGCGAACTTGATTTTCTCCGGACAGAGAAAGCTAGCCATGTCCGATAGGCAGATCTCCAACTTCGGGGGCTTTGAGCCCTTCCAAGCTAATAATATCCGTCTCTGGGCTACCACGGAAGCAAAGGCCAGAACGTCTGCCTCTTTCTCCTCCTGGAATCCCAGATCTTCTGACACCCTGAAAATCGGCACCTTGGACTCGGCGCCACTCTTGTTTTCAACGCTTTGGACACGACATCCGCAGACTCTTGCCAGAATCCCCTAAGCTTCAGGCATGTCCAAAACATGTGAACATGGTTCATTGTCCTCACGAACACCTTGCGCACCTGTCTTCCACTTCAAAGAATCTGCTCATCCACTGTCATGTGAGCCCGGTGAACAACCTTAAGTTGTATCAGGCTGAACCTGGCACATGTTGTAGATGCGTTGACTCTGCTCAATGCATCCGCTCAGAGACCATCCTCTAATTCACATCCTAACTCCTCTTCCCATTTGTGTTTAGCTCCTTGGTCTGTGTTTCCTCTGACCCCATAAGCACCTTATAAATGTCCGAAACCCTCCCTTCTCCCACCTACACTCTGGAAACTATCCTATCCTGAATCCCCCTTGGTGGTAGGAGCGGGAAGGTTGAGACCTGACTGCGTAGGAAGTCCCGCGCCTGCAGGTACCTAAAGTCATTCCCTCCCATCAGTTCAAACTTCACCTCCAGTTTCCTCAAGCTGGGAAAGCTCCCTTCTATAAACATATCACCCATCCTCTCGATCCCTGCTCTCTGCCACCTCCAGAACCCTCCATCTTACCTCCCCGGGGGAAACCGGTGATTATTGCAAATTGGAGACCAGACTGATGCTCCCTCTGTTCTCACGTGTCTCCTCCATTGCACCCAGACTCTCAGGGCCGCGGCCACCACGGGGCTGGTGGAGTAGTGTGCCGGCGGGAACGGCAGGGGTGCCGTTACCAATGCCCCCAAACTAGTGCCCTTACAAGACGCTGCCTCTACTCGTTCGCACACTGACCCCACCCCCCCCCCCCCAACCATGCACTTCCTAATCATGGCTATATTCGCCGCCCAGTAATATTACTAAAATTTGGGAATGCCAGCCCACCCTCCCTCCGGCTGCGCTCCAACATCCCCTTTTTAACTCGCGGGGTCTTACCCGCCCATACAAAGCCCGACATCACCTTGTTGACCCGTTTAAAAAAGGATTGAGGAATAATGATGGGGAGACACTGAACCACAAACAGGAATCTCGGGAGAACCGTCATTTTCACTGTCTGCACCCTCCCAGCCACTGACAGCGGGAGCACATTCCACCTCCGAAAATCCTCTTTCATTTGGTCTACTAGTCAGGCCAGATTAAGCTTGTGCAGCCGTTCCCATTCCCGCGCCACCTGGATGCCTAGGTACCGAAAGCATCCCCCTACCACTCTAAACGGCAGCTCCCTCAATCGCCTCTCCTGCCCCCTTGCCTGGATCACGAACATCTCGCTTTTCCCGATGTTCAATTTATAACCAGAAAAACGGCCAAAATCCCCCAGAATTACTTGCACCCCTTCCAATGGGTCTGACACACATGAGTAGATCATCCGCGTGTAGAGAGACTCTGTGGTCTCCCCCCGGACCAGTCCCTTCCAGCCCTTTGAGGCTCTCAGCGCAATTGCCAGCGGTTCTATGGCCAGTGCGAACAACAGCAGGGAGAGGGGGCATCCCTGCCTCGTCCCCCGGTGCAGCCTAAAATAGCCCGATGTCAGCCTGTTCGTCCGAACACTTGCCACGGGGGGCCTGATTGATACAGCAGCCTGACCCAGTCAATGAAGCCCCGCCCAAATCCAAACCACCCCAGTACCTCCCACAGATAATCCCATTCCACCCGGTCAAATGCCTTCTCTGAGTCCATTGCGACCACTACCTCTACGTCCCTACCCTCTGTGGGCATCATGATAACATTCAACAGTCTTCTTCTGTTGGCTGCCAACTGCCTCCCCTTAACAAATCCCGCCTGGTCCTCCCCAATAACATCCAGGACGCAGTCCTCAATCCTTGAGGACAAGATCTTAGCCAACAATTTGGCATCTACATTTAGTAGGGAGATCGGTCTGCAGGACCTGCATTACTCCAGGTCCTTATCCTACTACAGGATCAATGAGATAGTGGCCTGTGACATCATCGGGGGAAACCCCCCCCCCCCCCCCCCCTCTCTCCCTTGCCTTATTAAATGTCCTCATCAGCAGTGATCCCAGTATCCCAGAGAAATTTTTGTAAAACTCCACGGGGTACCCATCGGTCTTGGGGCTTGACCCATCTGCTATCTCTTCCAACCCGATCGGGGCCCCCAACCCTTCTACCAAGTCTTCATCAACCTTCGGGAACATCAGCCCCCCGAAGAATTGCCTCATCCCCTCCGACCCAGCTGGGGGTTCCAACTCATACAGCCTGCTGTAGAATTCCTGGAATGCCTTATTGACCCCAGCTGAATCTCCGACCAGGTTCCCATCTCTGTCCCTTACTTTCCCAATCTCCTTGGCTGCCTCCCGCTTTCAAATCTGCTGCGCAAGCATTCTACTGGCCTTCCCCCCATATTCATAGATCACCCCCCTTGCCTTCCTCAGCTGCTCCATCGCCTTCCCTCTAGTTAACAAGCGAAACTCCACCTGTAGCCTCCGTCGTTCCCTGAGAAGCCCTGTCTCTGGTATCTCCTCATACCTCCTGTCGACCTGTAGAATTTCCTTTATCAGTCGGTCCATCTCTGCTCTGTCTGCCTTCTCCCTGTGGGCCCGTATCGAGATCAGCTCCCCTCGTCCAGCCTCCAGTGCGGGTGCTGGCGACCCTCCTTGCTCACCTGTAGGTGAACCCAGTGCGGGGAATGATCCGAAATCGTGATCGCTGAATACTCAGTGTCCACTACCCACGTCAGTAAAGCCCTGTTCAGGATAAAAAAGTCAATCCGGGAGTACACTTTATGCATGTGCGAGTAGAAGGAAAACTTCACTCTCGGCCGCCCAAATCTCCATGGGTCCATCCCCCACATCTGCTCCATAAACCTCTTTAGCTCCTTTGCCATTGCTGGCACCCTGCCTGTCATTGAGCTAGATCAGTCTAGCCCAGGGTCGATAACTGTGTTGAAGTCCCCCCCCATAAACCAGCTGATACGAATCCAGGTCCGGGATCTTCCCCAACATTCTCCTTATGAACTCCACATTATCCCAATTCGGGGCCTGCACATTCACGAGTACCACCGGCATCCCCTCCAGCTTTCCACTGACCATAATGTACCGACCCCCCACAATTCTAGCTTCGAAAGACACTCGCTTATTAATCAGGATCGCGACCCCTCTAGTCTCAGAGTCCAGCCCCGAGTGGAAAACCTGTCCGACCCATCCCTTCCTTAGTCTGACCTGGTCAGTTACTCCAAGGTGAGTCTCCTGCAACGTTGCCACGTCCGCCTTCAGTCCCCTCAAATGCGCGAACACGCGTGCCCTCTTAACCGGCCCATTTAGCCCTCTTACATTCCATGTGATCAGCCTGGTTGGGGGGCTTCTCGCACCCCCCCCCCTCCCCCAATCAGCCATCACCTTTCTTGGGCCAGTCTCCAGCCCGTGCATCCGCAGGCCCGCCCCTCCAGCAGCCTCCGTCCCCGATCTCCCTATTGTCCCACCGCAAAGGATCTCCCTATTGCTCCCCCCCCCCCCCCCCCCCCCCAGTAACAGCACTATACACACAGCCTCCCCTCCAACAAGCATACCATCTGCCATTGTGTGAAACAGTGACTGAAACAATGTCTGGATTCCCACAGTCAAGAGACTTTTAATATTTTTTACCTCTCTACTACATCATCCAATCAATTAGCACCTAAAACTATGATAAATCAATACTTTATCAGTATTGATAGGGTTTTTATCGGGTAAGAGTTACGGAACCAAGCTGAGTGGAAGGAGCTTAGATTCAGATCAGCCATGATCTAAATTAATGGCAGTACAGGATGAAGGGGCTGAATGGCCTCCTCCTGTTCCGATACAGCAGAAAAGGAGGCCATTCGGCTCATCGTGCCGATGCCAGCTCCCACTACCCCACCCTGTTCCCAGCAGCTCTGCAGCTTGCTGCAATTCAATTCACTTTTCAAAGAAAAAGCAAAATGCTGCAGATGCTGGAAATCTGAAATAAAAACAGAAAGTGCTGGAAAAACCCCAGCAGGTCCAGCAGTGTCTGAGGGAGAGAGAAACCAGATTTCAGCGTGACTCTGCTTCAGCTCCGGGGAAGAGCTGCTGTGGTTTTCCAGCATTATGAAAGTTATTACTGAATCTGCTTCCGCTGCGCTATCAGGCAGCACAGTCCAGTCTTAGCAACTCACTACAACTTGGTGTAAAAGCTTTCTCTTCACATCATACTCTGGGAATTATTTTAATCTGTCTCCCTCTGGTTTACCAACTCTCTCCTTTCTCCTTATTTACTTATCAAAACCCCTTTATGACTTTTTAAAAAAATATTTTATTCCAAACATACTTCAATGTAGCAACATACAGTTTGGGGGGGGGGGGGGTGTTAAATATTAGCACTAGGACAAAAGGGGGAAGCCCCCTATTCTTGTCCAACAGTGCCATGCTGTCTTAAATGCCTATTTGAGACGGAACACAGGGCCTCAGTTGAATATTTCATCCAGAAGATAGCGATAGTGTAGCACTCCTGTCAGCACTGGCACTCATCATGCAGCCTAGATTGGGGGCTTAACTCGCTAAAGCCCCGTGACCTTCTGGCCCAGAAGCAAGAGTGAAACCAACTGAGCCAAGGTGACACATGGCTGAAGTAGTGCAAGGTGATTGGGGGAACAGTCGGGGGGATCGTAGTGCGGTTTGAGGGGGTGGAAATTAAGGCAAACATTAAAGGGGGTCAATGCCCTTCTTACAATGATCATTGTCGAGTCTGAGTGACCTTTGAACTTCATTGTCCTAGTTACTTGTTGTCACATGTCTAAGTATATATCGATAGTCTCTGTGACCTGCTCCTCCTTGATGAATTATCAGGATGAGATGTCGTGGCTGAAAGGTCAACTGAGCTGGGTGAAGAAGGAGAGGAGGGACCTGGAACAGAGTCTGCGCTCCCAGGAATCTCAAGAGGGGGCCGCAATCCTCCTCCTCGCACATTGGCAAGCAGAGCGTGAGGAGTGTCTGCAAGGGAAGCCCATCGCGGACTGCGTTAAGGAGGTATGTCCATAGACGGGCAGCACGGTAGCACAGTGGTTAGCACTGTAGCTGCACAACTCCAGGGTTCCAGGTTCGATTCCCGGCTTGGGTGCGGAGTCTGCATGTTCTCCCCGTGTGTGCGTGGGTTTCCTCCGGGTGCTCCGGTTTCCTCCCACAGTCCAAAGATGTGCAGGTTAGGTGGATTGGCCGTGATAAATTGCCCCTTAGTGTCCAAAGGGGTTGGGTGCGGTTGCTGGGTTACGGGTAAGGGGCGGAGGTGTGGTCTCAAGTAGGGCGCTCTTTCCAAGGGCCTGTGCAGACTCGATGGGCCGAATGGCCTCCTTCTGCACTGCAAATTCTATGGACAGAGATACCAGTTGGCGTCCAGCATTCCGATTAATGCTGCAGCGGCATTCCTGCTCCTGACCACTATCTGCCAGCAAGTGTGAGCGTTTCGGTCTGTGGCTTTGACAGGATGCTCGGTAAGACATCCTGCCGACATTCACTTTGGTCTGGCAAACGAAACCTGTCCACGTGACGACACTGCCGTAGGTGACTGCTGGATCCCCCCAGTGGGTCCGAGTCAGAGATCGTATATCAGGGGCAGGAAGAAAGTGAAAACAACAAAATTAAAACGGAGCAGTCAGAATTGTATACTCTTAGCTGAGTTTCTCGTCAAGGTCTGATTGACTCTGCTCCATTTTCAGGAAACTCCACCAGCATCAGAAGCTCTTGCAATCTGCGGTGACCAGCGAGTGTCTGAACTCACTGCAGCCTCCACACGGTAAGCACAGAATACACTAGACATTGAGGTGACCCGCAAATTAAATCACTACAGAGATGGACAGTGTACCTATTGATTATCCCAGTTTGATAGAGAGGGAGTTTAAACTCTGAGAGTCAGAACAGACTGGAGGTAGTTCTCAAGTCTCCAGAGCACGAGACTGGCCCTGTGGATTATTTGTCCACTGTCATGACCACTATGCCACCGTCTCCCCTAAATACAGCTCCAACAACACTTTTGAAGCTTGACACCATCCAGGACAAAGCAGCCCGCATAATTGGTACCCAGTCCACAAACATCCACTCCCTCCAATATCGATGCACAGTGGCAGCCGTGTGTACACATCGACAAGACGCGTTGCAGGGACTCACCAAGACTCCTTCGACAGCTCCTTTCAAGCTTTCCGCTATCATCGGGAAGAACAAGATACCTGGGAACATCATCACCTGCAGGTTTCCTTCAAAGCCACACACCATCCCAACTTGGAAATATATCGCCGTTCCTTCACTGCCGCTGGGTCAAAATGCTAGAGCTCCCAATAGCATTTTGGGTGGACTTACTATGGACTGACTGTAGCGGTTCAAGAAGGCCACCTTCTCGGAGCAATGAAGGATGAGCCATAAATGCTGGCCTGGCCAGCGGCGTCCACATTCCTTAAATGAATACTTTTTAAAAACTCACCCAGACAAGTGTATTCCATCACATTCCTGACTTGTAGATGGTGAACAAGATTTGGGGAGTCAGGAGGTGAGTTACTCTCTGCAGAACACCCAGTTTCTTGACCTGCTCTTGTAACTAGAGTATTTATATTGTTAGTCCAGTTCAGTTTCTGGTCAATGGTGACCCCCAAGATGATAATGGCAGGAGATTCAATTATTGTAATGCCATTGAAAATCAAGAGGAGGTGGTTAGACTCTCCCTTGTTGGAAATGGTCATCACCTGGCACTTGTGTTGGAGTGACTTTTACTTACCGATTGCCTTGCTGGTTGCTGACTCTGTACCTTCCATAGGGAGCAAGACTGTTTCTGACTTGGAGCAGAGATTACCCCACAGAGAAGGTCGATAACATTTGCTCCACGTGATCTCATGTACAGGTTTCCATTGCCCGAGAGGGCCAAGAGAGAATTTTCACAAATAATTATTCCCAATTCGGCCCTGGCTTTTGCTTTTTGAGTCTTTTGTGTCCTCCCCAAGGGGGCTAAATGGCAGGAGAGAGGAGAGAGTGATCATCATTGTGTGCAGGGGATATTTGAATGACCAGCCGGGCTATTAACATCTCTCAATTTTAAATGTTATTTGCATTCCCTTGAGGGTTATCCTGCCATCTCCAGCGGTGTAAAGGAAGTACAGAGTAAGGTGACCATTATTAGTGAGGCAGTAAGTCATCTTGTTGCGCTTAACCCTCCCCCCACAGTCTGCCCCTGGGTGACATTATATGTAGCTCCCAGCTGAACTACCATCAATTTATTCAGGATGCTTAACCCTACCTTCTCCATCATCTCTCCTGAATCTGATCCATTCTGAATATGTTCCCTAACAACAGGAGGAGGTCACTTTCTTCACCCCTTCATTGCCTCTTATGTATCACAATGCCTGTCTGACATCCAGTATCGGAGCAGAAATATTCCACGACCAAATACTGCGAAGGCTGAAGTCATTGCTCACCAAGGGCTGAGGAGCAATATAAAACAAAAAGAAAAAGCTGATACAAAGTAGTGATGATCCTCTGAACTGGGAGTGTTATAAAGACCCATAGCTCTTTGAATAAAAATTGTACCTGTCCTTGGAGTGTTTGATGGAGACAGTGTAGAGGGAGTTTTGCTCTGTATCTAGCCCTGTGCTGTACCTGTCCTGGGAGTGTTTGTTGGGGACAGTGTAGAGGGAGCTTTACTCTGTATCTAACCCCGTGCTGTACCTGCCCTGGGAGTGTTTGATGGGGACAGTGTAGAGGGAGCTTTACTCTGTATCTAACCCCATGCTGTATCTGTCCTGGGAGTGTTTGATGGGGGACAGTGTAGAGGGAGCTTTACTCTGTATCTAACCCCGTGCTGTACCAGTCCTGGGAGTGTTTGATGTGGACAGTGTAGAGGGAGCTTTACTCTGTATCTAACCCTGAGCTGTACCTGCCCTGGGAGTGTTTGTTGGGGACAGTGTAGAGGGAGTTTACTCTGTATCTAACCCTGTGCTGTACATGTCCTGGGAGTGTTTGTTGGGGACAGCGTAGAGGGAGCTTTACTCTGTATCTAACCCTATGCTGCGCCTGTCCTGGGAGTGTTTGATGGGGACAGTGCAGAGGGAGTTTACTCTGTATCTAACCCCGTGCTGTACCTGTCCTGGGAGTGTTTGATGGGGACAGTATTGAGATACAGGCCCCCTCTTGGGTACCCACTCACTGAGTACAGTTGTTGTGTTTAACATGATGTTTGTGAAAGTTTCATGCGTAAAACTGATGTGAATTGTTTCACAGAGAGAAACAGCTGAGAGAACATATCGAGGAGCTGGTGACATCACTGGAAAAACTGATAAGAAACAATAATATTGAGAAGGATCAGTCCGAGGAACTAACCAGTGAGCTGAAGAAAACATACAGGTATCTGGGGAAACAGGGTGAATGGGCGAAAAAGGGGGCTGCTTATCTTTTTTTTAATAAATGTTTTTTTATTGGGTTTTTGAACAAGGTATATTTACCGTTATGTACACAGGATAAGAAATATATATGTATACACACACACACACATATATAGAAGAGAAGGGCACATCCAAACATACCAAAGAAAAGAAAATAGTACATAGTAAAAAAAAATACAATAAAAAACAAAATAGAATAACTGGTGGGGTATTGTGCACCAGCTCAACAGCAGCAACTCTGTACACCTGGCAAAATTATTTACAACACGTAAGTAGGCGGCTGTTTGCCAGGGGGTGGGGAGATTGGGGAGGCAAATATACATATATACGTCCGTGTGCCGGAGAGAGCATTACAGTGGGCGATACTCGGCTGTGTTTCGTGTTGTTGTCACTTGCTTCTCCCGGACGGATCTCGCTGCCGTCTTGCGCTCGCCTCCGCTTCTGACGTTCCTCCCGTCTTCTGTCTCTATTCTCCTCGTTCCCTGCTGGAGATGCCATGCTCTTTTTGTATCCCGTGCCTTCCTTCTGGCTCTCATTACCCTGCCTCCCCCCACCTCCCTGGTTCTCCTCTTGTTCCCTACCTCTTCCCTCTCCACCCCCCCCCACCCTGTGGTTTGCCTTTCTTTCCTCAGGCTTAGCTGTCTCTCTTCCCCCCCCCCCCCCCCCCCCCCCCCCCCCCCCGGCTGCTTATCTTTTATGTACACCAGAACCATGCGCATCATGTTCTAGCCGTGGTCGAACCGCACAACGTCTGCAGGTCTGAGCGTGGAGATAGTGGTTATATTCCTGCCACGTTCAACAAGCTCAACAGCTGATGAGGACCAAGGGGCAGGGGTTCAACCAGACTTCACTTCCTTTGATCTTTCATTCCCTTTCCCAATCTTCTCAATCCTTCTTATGTCCAGTAATCTGGATCTGAATCTACACAGGAACAGGAGGAAGCCACATTCATCCCCTCTATCCTGTCCCACCAATTAGATCATTGTTAGATCCCCCCCTCCCCCGAGGAAATAGTTTCTCTTGACCCTATCAAATACTATAATCATCCTAAACAACTCTGATAGGTCGCCCCTTCATCCTCTAAACCCGAGGGGATACAAGGTTATTGAACCTGGCCTCATAATTAAACCCTTTTGGCTCTGGTATCACTGTGAATCTGTACTGTACCCCCTGCCAAGGCAAATATCTCCTTTGTGAGGTGCATTGCCCAGAACGGAACACAGTTCCTCTAGACAATGATATCATCCCGTTATATTCCAATCCCCTTCAGATAAAAGCTAATGGAACGATCGCCTTTAAGATAATTTTGTACCTGTCCACCTACCATTTTGTGTAGTTTCTGAATTGAATGATCAGATTGAATAATTGCTTTGATTAAAACTCTCATTTCCTTGGGACAGCAACTTGTCAACTGCGTACAGAAACACAAAGAGGAAGTACGAGAACCAGCTGAGCAAACTAGAGTCGCAGGTCAGCACCATGTCGGAGCGACACGCTGCGCAGATACAATCTCTGGAGGGGAGAGCGAGGAGGCTTCAAGAGGAGCTGGACAATGCCAACGGCACACCATTGTAACAGAGATCTCAGAATCAGGACAATCCCCCGGCCTTCTGCATTTCCACAAACGTTTATGAAAATCTTTGGCGTCGAGAGAGCATTTATACAGAACTTACCCACGAGGGGGTGAAATGGATGGGTAGATTCCACGCTAGGGGAAAAGAGTGTACGTGGGCTGTGGGAGGAGATCACATGGTTGGGTGGAATCCATGGCAGAGCAGAATCCATGACAGCAGGGCAGAGCATATCCTAACTTGGTAAGGATTGGATTTAATGGCCTGAATGGTCTCTTTTCATTCAGTGCTTTTCCCAAAGCTCATTGTGAATCTAGGGTAAATCGGTTTCCCAGTTCTCACTTTCCAATGAGATCTCTATTCGGTCTATTTCAGTCTTGCACGAAAGTGATTTTATACTACGACTGTTTTACCGAACTTCTTCAGTCGCCATAGGCATGAGATACTCTTTTAAGGCTTCGTATAATTCAGGTAAATTATATAAATATTACAAGGGGTTTATGATGTGGTTGGGTAACTTTTCAGAGGGGGCATCTCATCGCATCAAATCCCACAACCTGTGGAAGAATTTAAATGCTCGCAATTTATCAGGAAAGTTAATCCTTAAACTTTTGGGAGTGTGCAAATTTCCATTGTAAATCCAAGTGCAAAATAAAACCCCAAATTCAGGTACACAACGAAAGTGATGTTAGAGGATTCAGTGGACAGTGAGGGAGAATGTGCACAAACAAATAATAGATTCCCAGGGCAGCACGGCAGCGGAGTGGGTTAGCCCTGCTGCCTCACGGCGCCGAGGTCCCAGGTTTGATCCTGGCTCTGGGTCACTGTCAGTGTGGAGTTTGCACATTCTCCCCGTGTTTGCGTGGGTTTCGCCCCCACAACCCAAAGATGTGCAGGGTCGGTGGATTGGCCACGCTAAATTGCCCCTTAATTGGAATAGAAAAATGAATTGGGTACTCTAAATTTATTTTTTAAAATAATGGATTCCCTCCAAAGTTCTTTTCTCTATTTTCTTTTGTATTTACACAATCGAATTGAAGGCCGACATTCGGCTTATCGTGTCTGTGTTAACTCTGGAAAAAACTATTGAATTAGTCACACTCTCCCAATAAATGTTCCCTTTTTCAGCATTGATCCTCAGAAGTTATTATTGAATCGGCTTCTCTTTCAGACATTCCACATCACAACCTGCTGGGTTGATACATTTTTCCTCCCACCCGCATTCCCTCCTCCCTCTGGTGCTTTTGGAAATGAATCTTAAATCTGTGTCCCTCTCTGTTTTTTTCCTTCATGAGATGTGGGCGTCACTGGGCGAGGCCAGCATTTGATGCCATTCCTAATTGCCCTCGAAACAAGTGATTTGGGGGGGACGACACGGTGGCGCAGTGGTTAGCGCTGCTGCCAACGGCACCGAGGACCCGGGTTCGATCCCGGCCCCGGGCCAATCTGTGTGCAGTTTGCACATTCTCCCCCTGCCTGCGTGGGTTTCTCCCCCACAGCCCAAAGATGTGCAGGTTAGGTGGATTGCCCCTTAATTAGAAAAAAATAATAATTGGCTACTCTAAATTCATTAAAAAAATAAATATAAACGAGTGATTTGCCACGCCATTTTAAGAGGGCAGTTGCCGTGGGTCTGCATGTCACAGGTGGCCAGACCATGCAAAAACGGCAGATTTGCTTCCCTAAAAGGACATTCGTGAACCGGATGTACCCAATACATTGTTTCGAATTAAGGGCAATTTAGCGTGGCCAGTCCACCTACCCTGCACATCTTTCGGTTGTGGGGGTGAAACCCACGCAGACACGGGGACAATGTGCAAACTCCACACGGACAGTGACCCAGAGCCAGGATCGAACCTGGGACCTCGGCCGCCGTGGCTGCCCTTTGATGACCATTACTGAGATTAGCTTTCAGTGCCAGATTTTATTAATTGAATTTAAATTCCACCAGTCCCCAGATCAATGAAACAAAAACAAAATACTGTGGATGCTGGAAATCTGAAATGAAATCTGTCCTTCGGGCAGCAGGGTAGCATGGTGGTAGGGCAGCAGGGTGGTAGGGCAGCAGGGTAGCATGGTGGTTAGCATAAATGCTTCACAGCTCCAGGGTCCCAGGTTCGATTCCCGGCTGGGTCACTGTCTGTGCGGAGTCTGTACGTCCTCCCCGTGTGCGCGTGGGTTTCCTCCGGGTGCTCCGGTTTCCTCCCACAGTCCAAAGATGTGCGGGTTAGGTGGATTGGCCATGCTAAATTGCCCGTAGTGTCCTAATAGTAAGGTTAGGGGGGGGGGAGGGTTGTTGGGTTACGGGTATAGGGTGGATGCGTGGGTTTGGGTAACGTGATCATTGTTCGGCACAACATCGAGGGCCGAAGGGCCTGTTCTGTGCTGTACTGTTCTATGTTCTAGAACAGAGAATGCTGGAATCATAAACCCAGCAGGTCTGGCAGGATCTGGGAAGAGAGAAACTCTACACAGATGCTGCCAGATCTGTGGTGTCATTCCAGCATTCTCTGGATCATACTACCGCTATACCATCTCCCCACAGGCTCCGGAGCCCGCTGCCACTGGAAACACCTACTCCTTATTTATTCTCCTGATGACTTAGAACATCTCTCCTCTGCTCGAAGGAAAATTATCCAAAGATGCGTACTCCTCTCTACATCGAAGCTACCGCTAGGTTAATTGGAGTAAGTTGATAAAGAAAGATGGTCTGGGCGCCAGTGAGGTAGCAGCCGTGCTGTAGGGGCGTTGAGTGTTGGATTAGGCGAGCTGTCTCATGGTCAGAATAATTGAGTGATTTGGAGGGAGAGGGGCTCTCTAGGGATTTCAGCTGCAGCTTCCTCTCCAATAATAACAATAATCTTTATTATTGTCACAAGTAGACTTACGTTAACACTGCAATGAAGTTAAGTGAAAAGCCCCGTGTCGCCACACTACGGCGCCTATTCGGGTACACGGAGGGGAGAATTTAAAATGTCCAATTCACCTAACAAGCCATCTTTCAGGACTTGTGGGAGGAAACCTGAGCACCTCATGCAGACACGTGAGAACATGCAGACTCCGCAGACAGTGACGCAAGCCGCGAATCGAACCACTGTGCTGCCATGCCGCCTACTCACACATTCCATCAAGAACCACCTCGCGATCTAAACCGTGAGCCCATGGCACATGTTCCAGTTAAATCCTCACTCCCAGGACCATTTTTATATTTTTGTAATTATAAAAATTTTATAACCCAAGGTTTAATTTAATAATAAGGGAAACAAAATCTTCCAAAACTAAAATGCTAGGTTGACACTGTGCTGAGGGAGTGCTGCACTGTCAGAGATGCTGTCTTTCCAACGAGATGTTTAGCAAAGGCCTAGTCTGCCTACTGGGGTGGATGCAAAAAGTTGCATTGCACGATTTTAAAGATCAGGGCAGAGCAGAGCAGGGTGTCCTCAGACCAACATATATTCCTCAAACACCATCACAAGAACATTGAAGTGATGTACAACTGTGCACAGCAAGCTCCCACAAACCATAGTGTGATAATGACCAATCACCTGTTTAAGGTCTTGATTGAGGGGTAGATACTGGCCCTCAGATACCTCTCCTGTTCTTCTTCAAAATAAGTTACATCCAGGATCTTGATTTAACATCTCATCCGAAACATACTAGGGACTTGTACTGCACTAGTGTCAGTCTGGAGTTGTGTGTTCAAGGCCTCGAATGGGTCTTGAATCCACAACCTTCTGACTCAAAAGATGAGTACACCATCAACTGAGCCACAGCAGACACCTCGGAAACATTTTACCCCCACGTACTCTCTCAAAACACCTTAAAAACAAAGTGTTCATGAGATCAAACTAATAATTCATTTGATAAAATGGAGAGCTTCAAATACTAGATAAAACATTTATTATTGTGACTTTCCGCAAAAATGATCAAACTTTCAGGAGCTTTGCTTATGAAAATACAATATTAAAATCATATTTAAAAAAACACAGGCAAAACTTTAAAACTACCCCTTGGAACAGCATTCAACAATTGGATCCAGTGACCCAAACTATAAAGTGGATGGAAACAGATCGAGGGGCAAGACATTCAAGATGAAAAGGAATCCCATAAGTCTTCTGATACCCATCTGTGAACTGTGGTGAAAGTTATCCGTTGGCTCTAGTCACTTTGCTGTGGGATTCTTGAGCATCTGTACACAACAGTTGATAAGTTTAAGCAGTTCACTTCGGACATGGGCAGCAGTTGTTGTCTTGCTCAGTCCAAAGGAACATCAGGAGCCCCCCCCCCCCCCCCCGGAATAAAGATTTTTTAAATGACCCACAAGAGCTTAATTTGGGAGCCAGATGTCCAGATCTCCCTCTTGATGCTCACCAATCCTCCTGCATCTTGTTGGAGTCCTCGGGCTGATTACTGAGCTGCTGCAGATTGGGGAAGTTGAAGTTGGGCTGGTTGATCTTCTCCAGGAAGGAGGTGAGCAGGCGTTTGTTGAGGTGGTCTGTTTGAGTGAGCTCCAGTTCCCCCTCTGGCCCATGTCTGCTCTCCTCTGGCTCTCCTTCGGTTGGCCTCTGCTCTTCGTCCCCAGCCTTCCTGTGGCCCAGGTTGAGGCTTGTTTGAAGGGCTACATTTTCCATCTCCTTGTGTCTCTTGGCGTCATTGCTGCTGGGAGGCCTGGAGCCCTCTTGTGCGTCACCCTTGCTCATGTCTTCCTCCATTGTCCTCTCCATTTCCAGCCAGGGCGAGGCCAGTGCCGCTGTCAATAAAGTTTGTTGAAATGGGCGCCATCTCTGTGCGGGGCGAAACGACCGGAAGTGCTCAAATAAAACTTCCAAGGGAACAGAAACATCTATTTGTTGCGAGGGAAGCAAAATATGACCCATGTTAATCATTCTTCTCGAGATTTTTTTTTCATTTATTCAGAAAAAGTAAACTTTTGATTTAATTTTTACAATAGGAAGTTGTTCATCTTATGTCACCAGCAATTAGAAAATCGTAGAATTAATAAAGGTTCAGTTGATGGGCAATATATTTCATTTGAAGTTGTGAATAAGTGATTCAGAGATATACTTTAAACATATGGTAAGAGACGATACACTGCCCCTCATAAACATGGCGATTTCCTCACAACTTGGCCCCTCACAAAGCTGGGCGCCAGTCCCCAGGATTGCGGCTTCCCGGGATGCCCCCCACCAAGATGGCTGCATATGCTATGGCACAACGACTTCCCTCGGAGGCCCCGCCTCTCAGAAGGATGGCCGCCTATTCCCCAACATGGCGGCTTCTTTCAGACCTGCCCCTTACAAAGATGGCCGATCCAACCCCCAACCTGAACACTGCCGTTTCCCTCAGGCCCCGTGCCCCTCACAAAGATGACCACACCGGCGAAGCCGCGGATTCCCTCCTGAGGACCCAAAATTGCGCGCCACCTCGTTACCTTCAGGAGGACTAAGCAGACATTTATAACAAACATCCAGGTATAAAACAGTCTCTTTTTATTGCTTTGATCAGCTGAAGACGGGCTTGAGAACAAAAGCCTTGATTGATTGAGCTATGGTTATTGCGCGCGCCGGCAGCAGAATAGACAGCATCGCGTCGTCATCAACAGGCGCCAGTGACAGGAGGTCAGGTGCCGGATGCTGAGGTGCCTTGAGTCAGTGAGTAATCAAACCTGTCATTACGTCCAAATTCTAACCTTTAACTTCACTCTTTTGGGATAATTTGCTGTACCATCAGATTTAGCTCTAATGCCCCTCCTCCTCCTCCTCACTCTGGAGGGCAAGTTGTTGCCATGGTTATCAGGTGGGCTCAGCTCAGATCTCTCTTTGCTTCATCACTGCCCTGGCACTGGTTGGCATGGGAGCTTCCTGTCTGACCCCCATCCGTTTTTACAAGATGCCAAAGGTGGTGCAGTGAGGCGAGGAGTCTTCCTGCCTCTTCCTCCATGTCTGCCCACCAGTAAGCTTGCAGCTCAGACTTGCTCAGCATTACTCACCGGGTCGCTGCCACGCCTCAAGAGTCAATCGGCTGTGGGTTGCAGCACCATTCTGGAGACTTGAGCTCATAGTCCAGGCTGACACTCCCAAGCGGTGTTGGGAACGCTGCACTGTTGGAAGTGCCTTTTTCAGATGAGGTGTTAAACTGAGGTCCTGTCTGCCATCTCGGGTAAAGTTAAAGATCCCATGGTTACTATTTCAAAGTGCAGGGGAGTTGTCCCCAATCTCCCTCAATCAACATCACTAACACTGATTACACATATTTCATTATTGGCAGGTAAAACAAAAGAATATTAGCGCAGCAAGGGTGCGCAGTGGTTAGTGCTGCTGGTAAATGGTGCCGAGGGTTCGGGTCCAGTACTGGAATTTGCCCTCACAACCCAAAGATTTTCAGGGTAGGTGGATTGGCCACTCTAAATTGCCCCTTAATTGTAAAAATAAAAAAATAATAATTAAATGAATATCCAAAGGTGTTTTATAAGCATAAGGGCAAGACAAATGCAAGGAAAGGAGTCGGGCCCATTAGGCACTAACGTGGCAATCTGTGTGAAGCCTGAAGAAATGGGGGAGGTTTTAAATGAGTATTTTGCATAGATGGTGGAGGTAAAGAAATTGGGGAGGGGGACTGTGATGTACTTGAGCAAATTAACATTGTGAGGGAGGAGTTATTAATGGCTTTAGTATGCTTAAAAGTGGATAAATCCCATGGCCCATATGATATGTAAACTTGGCTGTGGTGGGTTGCAAAGGAGAAGATTTGGAGAGGTTCGGACAATTTTCAAATCTTCCCTGGCCACAGGAGAGGTGCCAGAGTACTGATGGACAGCTAATGTGGTACCATTATTCAAGAAGGGTGGTAGGGATAAACCATGAAATTACATCCTCGGGTGAAAGGAGCGAAAGCTAGTGATTCGAAACAAACCTGTTGGACTTTAACCTGGTGTTGTAAGATTTCTTACTGTGCTCGCCCTCGTCCAACGCCGGCACCTCCACATCATGAAATTACATGCCAGTGAGTCTATGTTCAGGGAAAGAGAAACTATTGGAAAAAATTCTGAGCAACCGAATCTCCACTTGGGAGGCACGGATTAATCAAGGATAGTCAGCGTGGCTTTGCCAAAGGGAAATTATGTCCTCAAAATTTGATTGACGTTTTTGAGGAGTTGATTAGGTGTGTAGATGAGATTGGTGCAGTTTATTTGGTTTACATGGACTTCAGTAAGGCTTTTGACAAGGTCTTGCATGGGAGACTGGTCAGGGAGTTAAGATCCCATGGGATCCCTGGCAAATTGGATCCAAATTTTGTTTAGTGACAGGAGACAGGTTGATGGTCAATTTTTGTTTTTGTGACTGGAAGCCTATGTCCAGTGGTGTTCTGCAGGGATCGGTGCTGTGTCCCTTGCTGATTGTAGTGCATATTAACGATCTGGATGTGAATGTAGAAGGTATGATCAGTAGGTTTACAGATGACACAAAAATTGATGTTGTGCTAAATATCGAGGAGAAAAGTCTGAGATTACAGACAACATAGATGGGCTGTTTAGCTGGGCAGACAGTGGCAAATGGAATTTAACCCTGAAGAGTGTGTGGTGATGCATTTTGGGATCACTAATAAGGCAGGGGAATATACAATAATGGTAGGACCTTAGGAAGTACAAAGGACCAGAACGGCCTTGGGGTGCATGTCCATAGATTCCTGAAAACAGCAGAACAGGTAGATAAGGTGGTTAAGAAGGCATATGGGATTCTTGCCTTTATTAGATGAGGCATTGAATATCAGAACAGGGAGGTTATGATGGAGCTGTATAAAACGCCCCAGCTGGATGGCTGGCATAGACATGATGGGCTGAAGGGCCGCTTTCTGTGCTGTAAAAAAATCTATTACTAGATATTTGTGGGAGCTTTCTGTGTAAAAATTGGCTGCAGTGTTTCCTACATTCCAACAGAGTCTACGCTTCATATGGGAGGCTGTAAAACTCTTTGGGATATTGTGAAATTACAATAGGCATTATAAAAATGCAAATCTTTCTTCCTGCTCTCTCAGTGCTGTATCTTAGACCTTGGGTAATTCTGGGATTCCACAGCACATTGTTTTGTAAGGAACAGGTTCTGCAGCAAATTTCCAAAACTAGAGCTAGCCTTTGTTTTGTGCCTGTAAAATAGAAAACGCTTTCTGGCGTTCCACATAATCAGACAGAAATAGACAAAGATGGAGATAATTGGAGGGCCAATTAAGCTTCAGATCAGAATCTCTCTCTCTCTCTCTCTCTCTCGCTCTCTCCCCTGTTCAGTCTTTTTACGTTCAAACAAAAAGCAAACTTTCATTTAAGCGCAGCCCTTCAGTCACTGTATAACACTGGGGTACAGTACTGGTGGGGATGGCGCTGTCACTGTATAACACTGGGGTACAGTACTGGTGGGAATGGGTCTGTCACTGTTTAACACGGGTACAGTACTAGTGGGGAGGGGTCTGTCACTGTATAACACTGGGGTACAGTACTGGTGGGGATAGGTCTGTCATTGTATAACACTGGGGCGCAGTACTGGTGGGAACAGTTCTCACTGTATAAAACTGGGGTACAGTACTGCTGGGGAGGGGTCTGTCGCTGTATAACACTGGGTTGCAGTACTGTTGGGGACGGGTCTGTCGCTGTATAACACTGGGGTACAGTACTGGTGGGATGGGTCTGTCACTGTATAACACTGGGTACAGGACTGGTGGGGGTGGGTCTGTCACTGTATAACATTGGGTTGCAGTACTGTTGGGGACGGGTCTGTCGCTGTATAACGATGGGTCTAGCACTGGGTAAAGTACTGCTGGGGAGGGGTCTGTCGCTGTATAACACTGGGGTACAGGACTGGTGGGGACGGGTCTGTCGCTGTATAACACTGGGTACAGGACTGGTGGGGACGGGTCTGTCACTGTATAACACTGGGTACAGGACTGGTGGGGATTGGTCTGTCACTGTATAACACTGGGATACAGCACTGGTGGGGATGGGTCTGTCACTGTATAACACTGGGATAAAGTAATGGGACCAGCACAGACACAAAGGACCGAATGGCCTCATGCCCCGTAAACTTTGTTGTATTCATTTCCTCTATACTTTCCATTTCTTTCACAATGTTCGCTCTATATTGTTTGCACAGCACAGTAAAGTTTTCCTCATCTGGACCCACCCTTTCTCCTTTCAGTCTCTAATTTGTCAATAGTGCCAACTCATTCTGTGCTGTCTGACCTCCGGCTGTGCTCGGTTTCCTGGAGTTTCTTCTCCGGCAGTAGGTAGGGGTATGACTTGCACTTTTATACTGTTTTTCTCAATATTTCTTCTAACTAATCATCAGTCGGGCGGCACGGTGGCGCAGTAGTTAGCACTGCTGTCTACGGCGCTGAGCACCTGGGTTCGATTCCGGCCCTGGGTCACTCTACGTGTGGAGTTCCCATATTCTCCCCGTGTCTGCGTGGGTTTCACCCCCAGAACCCAAAGGTGTACAGGGTAGGTGTATTAGCCACGCTAAATTGCCCCTCAATTTGGAAAAAAATAATTGGGTACTCTAAATTTATATTCAAATAAATAACTCATCATCAGTCTGCCATTGATTATTTCACTATCTTAACGGTAGCACATAAATACAACATCATCTGTGATGTCAAATTTAGTCCCTCAGCCCAAACCATTCCACGTAATCCTGCAAATTAATCCTCTTCAAAGGCATCAAGGGCTATGGAGAAAGCATGGAGGTACGGTGTTGAGATAGAGTATCAGCCATGATGATAGTGAATGGTGGCGCAGGCTTGGGAGGGCTAAATTGCTCTTATTTTCAATGTTTCATATTAAAGCACCTTTTCAAAGTTCCAATAGAATCTGATTTCGCCAAAGTTTCAGGTAATGCATTCCAGATTTGAACTCGGGGGTGGGCGGGGGGAATGCTTGACCCAATGTCTATGTATTTATATTGTGTATTTATGTCCTATGTTTTTCATTAATGGAACAATCTGCCTGGACTGTACGCAGAACTATACCTTTTACTGTACCTCGGTACACGTGACAAATCTAAATCTATAATTGAGGTTCCCCATCCCTAGTGCTGTTTTAGTAAATCTCCTCTGCATATTCCCCAAGCCCTTTGCCTTCTTAAAGCCAAGATCTGGACATAATCCAGCGGGGATCAAACCTTGTGGTTTAAAAAAAGGTTTACAATGTTTGGAAATAGAGCTGGTTTAAGTAGTTTGTATTGTGAGTATTGGAAATACGGTATAAGTTTAGCTTAATTTGTGTGCTAAGAAAGGGTTAAAACTTCCGTTAACTTCAGTTTAAACAAAAATGCTTGCATACCCATAGGTTTTACTTTCACTTTAAAGTTTGCCTGCATTGTAATTAAGGGTTTATGACATAAAAGCAATCACGGGGGTAAAAAAAGAGACTGCAAAGCAGAAGCATTTGAGTTCAGTTGGAACCAAATAACCCAGAAGAAATCAACTCTCACAGAAGAACCTTGTGTGGGAAAAACTCCAAAGTGTGTTCTTCGAGAGTGGAGTTTAGAAATCCTCATGCGAATGCCAGAGTTCCAGTGAGACCAGTTGAATCACAGTGCGACAAGCATTTCGGCGGATGGGGAGGGGGCTGGAATTTGATGAGAAATAGTTTTTTGGTTGGTGTCTGTCACTTGGTTTCAGAGGGTGGTGTGTCCGACCACATTTCACCTATTGGTTCACGTGGACTGTGTACTTAGAACATTAGAGGATAAGACATATTTTGTATTGAGTGTTATCCTTATAAAGATATAGCTGGGGCAAAGGAGCAGTGCATTCGAGTTAACCTTTTCTTGTTTAATAAATGTTTTATTCTTTTGTTAAAAGTTAATCGGCAGTCCTGCAACTCGTCAACCTTGCTAAACCAAAAATAAAAGTTACAATCGATCAAAATCAAGGAGAAGGGGAGTTGGGAGGGGAGATCAATTGGGAAGTATGAAGTGAGGCACTGCATAGGGTAAGCATCCTCTTGTGCAAAGATGAGCCTGATACAGTTTAAGGTGGTGCACAGGGTGCATATGACTTTGGCGAGAATGAGTGGGTTCTTCCAGGGGGTAGCAGATGAGTGTGAGAGGTGTGGGTGGGGGCCAGCGAATCACACGCACATTGAGAAGATTCAGGGCGGGCATGTTCGCAGTCTTAGCCAGGATAGTGGAGGAGGAGGTGGACCCAGACCCTTTGGCGATATTTGAGGTTTCAGAGAAGCCGGATGTCTTGGCCTTGGCCTCTCTGATTGCATGGCAGCGAATTTTGCTGGATGGGTGATCGACATCGCCACCGGGGGTAGCGGCTTGGTTGGGTGACCTGTGCGACTTCCTGCGGTGAAGATAAAGTCCGAGTTAAGGGGCTCTGCAGAGGGGTTTGAGAAAATGTGGGCAATATTTGTGACTGTGAGGAGCTGTTCTTTGTGACTTCCCATCTGTGGGGTTGCTTTAATTTTGGCTGTTTTATACCGACTGTTGTTCAATTGGTATCACTTTTGCCTCTCGACACATGAGTTTCCAGGTCCGGGCTCCATTTCGTGACTTGAGCACTGAATCCAGGGCTGATATTCCATCGCAGTAATGAGGCAGTGTAAGTCTTAAATGCTGTGCTCAAATCCTGCTGTGTGGCTTGAGCCTGTCTGTTGGAGGTGGTATTTCAGATTAGACATTAAAACCAAGACCCTGTCTGTCCACTGATACAGAAAGTAAAAGTTCTCAATGTTGAAGAAGAGCAGGGGAGGTTCTTCCCCAATGTTCAGGCTAACATTTATCCCTTGATCAACATTGTACAATCAGATCATCTGGTCATTAACACGTTGCTGTGGGGGTTTGCAGTCTCCAAATTTGCTGCCATGATTCTTACAACTGCGAGTACACTTCAAAAGCATTCATTGGCTGCAGAGCGCTTTGAGACATTTAGTGGTTGATGGAAAATAATAATAATCTTTATTGTCACAAGTAGGCTTACATTAACACTGCAATAAAGTTACTGTGAAAATCCCCTAGTCATCTGTTTGGGTACACGGACGCAGAATACAGAACGTCCAATTCACTTAAGCACATCTTTCGCGACTTGTGGGAGGAAACTGGAGCACCCGGAGGAAACCCACGCAGACCCGGGGAGAATGTGCAGACTCCGCACAGAGGGGTGACCCAGCGGGGAATCGAACGGAGTCCTTGGCACTGTGAAGCAACAATGCAACCGTGCCGCCCCCTATGACAAACGCTATAAAAGTGCAGGTCTTTCTTTTCTAAGCATATGCTGTGTGGTCATGACTCTGATTTTGTGCCCAACCCAACAAAAGATAACCCTGTTATCTTGCCAGCCCCAGTATTTCTGGTCTGAATCCTGTTCCCTTTCTTTTGGCAGGTGGCAGCGGAGGGATGCCCAAGAAGTTTCAGGGAGAAAACAGTAAATCAGCAGCTGCCCGGGCTCGGAAAGCAGAGCAGAAGGCAGCAGCGGACGCAAAGCGGCAGCAAGAGCTTGAAGACGCTTATTGGAAGGATGATGACAAACACGTGGCGAGGAAAGAGCAGCGAAAGGTGCCTGATCTGGTCTCAAATCTCCATCAATCTCACACTTTTTGTTCCAGGCTGAGCCCCACACTAATTTCCAGTCTCTGTAAAATTAACTATTCTCACCCAGTGTGGTATTGTCCCACCAAACACTCCCAGGACAGGTGCAGCACAGGGTTAGATACAGAGCAAAACTCCCTCTACACTGTCCCACCAAACACTCCCAGGGCAGGTACAGCACGGGGTTAGATACAGAGTAAACTCCATCTACACTGTCCCCATCAAACACTCCCAGGGCAGGTACAGCAAGGGGTTAGATACAGAGTAAAGCTCCCTCTACACTGTCCCCAACAAACACTCCCAGGACAGGTACAGCACGGGGTTACATACAGAGCAAAGCTCCCTCTACACTGTCCCATCAAACACTCCCAGGACAGGTACAACACTGGGTTAGATACAGAGTAAAGCTCCCTCTACACTGTCCCCATCAAACACTCCCAGCACAGGCACAGCACAGGGTTAGATACAGAGTAAAGCTCCCTCTACACTGTCCCCATCAAACACTCCCAGGACAGGTACAACACTGGGTTAGATACAGAGTAAAGCTCCCTCTACACTTTTAAAAAAAAATAATTTTTATTGAAATTTTTACAAAATATAAACATCTTAACTCTATTAACCAACAACCGCGGTAACACCCCAAGAACAATACTCCCCAACTTCAAACAAAAGGAAAAAGAAAAAAACCAAAAGAGCACCCAAACAACAAAAGGGAAAGAGATAGCACCCGCCACATCCCACAGACCCATGTACACAGTTCTTCCTCCCCACAATCCAGACCCCCCCCCCTCTCTCTCTCTCCGGGTTGCTGCTGCTGTCGGCCTATTTCCCTACCGTTCCGCCAGGAAGTCCAGGAAAGGCTGCCACCGCCTGAAAAACCCTTATACTGATCCCCTCAGGGCAAATTTCACCCTCTCCAATTTAATGAACCCTGCCATATCATTGATCCAGGACTCCACGCTTGGGGGCTTCGCATCCTTCCACTGGAGCAAGATCCTCCGCCGGGCTACTAGGGACGCAAAGGTCAGAACACCGGCCTCTATCGCCTCCTGCACTCCTGGCTCCACTGCCACCCCAAAAATTGCAAGTCCCCGGCCTGGCTCGACCCTGGATCCCACCACCCTCGACACCGTCCTTGCTATCCCCTTCCAAAACTCCCCCAACGCTGGGCACGCCCAAAACATATGGGCGTGGTTCGCTGGGCTCACCGAGCACCTAGCACACCTGTCCTCGCCCCCGAAAAACCTACTCATCCTCGTCCCAGTCATGTGGGCCCTATGCAGCACCTTGAACTGTATGAGGCTAAGCCTCGCACAGGAAGAGGAGGAATTTACTCTCTCCAGGGCATCCGCCCACGTCCCGTCCTCAATCTCCTCACCCAGCTCCTCTTCCCATTTACCCTTCAGTTCCTCCACCGAGGCCTCGTCTACCTCCTGCATTACCCGGTATATGTCCGAAATCCTCCCTCCTCCAACCCACACCCCCGAGAGCACCCTGTCCCGTAACCCACGTGGGGGCAACAAGGGGAACCCCTCCATCTGCCGCCTGGCAAACGCCCTAACCTGCATGTACCGAAACATGTTCCCCGGGGGAGCCCAAACTTCCCCTCTAACTCCCCCAAGCTCGCGAACCTCCCCTCCACAAACAGGTCCCTCAACCTCCTAACCCCTGCCCTGTGCCAGCCCAGAAATCCGCCAGCAATGCTCCCTGGAACAAACCGATGGTTCCCCCGTATCGGGGCCTCCATCGAGCTCCCCATTTCTCCCCTGTGCCGTCTCCATTGCCCCCAAATTTTGAGGGTAGCCGCCACCACCGGGCTCGTGGTATACCTCGTTGGAGGGAGCGGCAACGGCGCCGTTACTAGCGCCTCCAAGCTCGTGCCCACACAGGACGCCGCCTCCATCCTCTTCCATGCTGCCCCCTCCTCGTCCATTACCCACTTACGCACCATCGCTGCGTTGGCAGCCCAATAGTACCCACAGAGGTTGGGCAACGCCAGCCCCCCCCCCCTATCCCTGCCTCGTTCCAGGAACACTCTTCTAACCCTTGGAGTCCCATGCGCCCACACAAATCCTGTGATACTCCTGTTGACCCTCCTAAAAAAGGCCTTCGGGATAAGGATGGGAAGGCACTGGAACAGGAACAAAAACCTCGGGAGCACCGTCATCTTAACGGACTGCACCCTCCCCGCCAGTGACAGCGGTAACATATCCCACCTCTTAAACTCCTCCTCCATCTGCTCCACCAACCTTGTGAGGCTGAGCTTGTGCAGGGCCTCCCAACTCCCCGCCACCTGGACCCCTAGGTACCTGAAGCTCTTCCCTGCCTGCTTCAATGGGAGCCTACCAATCCCCTCCTCTTGATCCCCCGGATGCACCACGAACAACTCACTCTTGCCCAGGTTCAACTTGTACCCCGAGAAACCCCCGAATTCACTAAGAATCCTCATCACCTCCGGCATCCCCCCCACCTGGTCCGCCACATACAGCAACAGGTCATCCGCGTACAGCGACACTCGATGCTCCTCCCCACCCCGCACTAGGCCCCTCCAGTTCCCTGACTCCCTCAGTGCCATGGCCAGGGGCTCAATTGCCAACGCGAAGAGCAAGGGGGACAGGGGGCACCCCTGTCTCGTCCCCCGGTACAGCCGAAAGTACTCCGACCTCCTCCTATTTGTGGCTACACTCGCCATCGGGGCCTCGTAGAGCAGCCTCACCCACCGGATAAACCCCTCCCCAAACCCAAACCTTTCCAACACCTCCCACAAATACTCCCACTCAACCCTATCGAAGGCCTTCTCCGCATCTAATGCCACCACTATCTCCGCCTCCCCTTCCATAGCCGGCATCATAATAACGTTGAGGAGCCTTCGTACGTTTGTATTCAGCTGCCTTCCCTTCACAAACCCCGTCTGGTCCTCATGAATGACCCCGGGCACGCAATCCTCTATTCT
The DNA here is from genome assembly GCF_902713615.1 of Scyliorhinus canicula. Taxonomy (NCBI): domain Eukaryota; kingdom Metazoa; phylum Chordata; class Chondrichthyes; order Carcharhiniformes; family Scyliorhinidae; genus Scyliorhinus; species Scyliorhinus canicula. The sequence continues at coordinate 113,071,916 of NC_052163.1, read as the reverse complement.
AGTGGCCAGGATCTTTGCCAGCAGCTTAGCGTCGGTGTTCAGCAGCGAAATCGGCCTATATGATCCGCACTGCAGAGGGTCCTTGTCCCGCTTCAGGATCAGGGAAATCAGCGCCCGTGACATAGTTGGGGGCAAAGCCCCCCCCCTCCCTTGCCTCGTTAAAGGTCCGGACCAACAGGGGGCCCAACAGGTCCAAATACCTTTTATAAAATTCCGCCGGAAACCCGTCCGGCCCCGGCGCCTTCCCCGACTGCATGCTCCCTATCCCCTTGACCACCTCCTCCAGCTCGATCGGCGCCCCCAGTCCCTCCACCTGCTCCTCCTCCACCCTTGGGAATCGCAGCTTGTCCAAGAAGCGCCCCATTCCACCCCCCTCCACCGGGCGTTCAGACCGGTACAGTTCCCCATAGAAGTCCCTGAAGACCCCATTAACATCTACCCCCCTCCGCACCACCTTCCCAGCTCTATCCATCACTCCCCCAATCTCCCTGGCCTCATCTCTCTTCCGGAGCTGGCGCGCCAGCATCCTGCTCGCCTTCTCCCCGTATTCATACACCGCCCCCTGTGCTTTCCTCCACTGAGCTTCCGCCTTTCTGGTAGTCAATAGGTCAAATCTGGCCTGAAGGCTACGCCTCTCCCCCAGCAATCCCTCCTCCGGGGCCTCCGCATATCTCCTATCCACCTGCACCATTTCCCCTATCAGTCTCTCCCTCTCCCTCTGCTCCCCCCTCTCCCTATGGGTTCGGATGGAGATCAATTCCCCCCTCATCACCGCCTTCAATGCCTCACAGACCGTCCCCACTCGGACCTCCCCGTTATCATTGGCCTCAAGGTACCTCTCGATACACCCCCGAACCCTCCCGGCCACCACCTCATCTGCCAACAGCCCCACCTCCATGCGCCAGAGCGGACGTTGGTCCCTCTCTTCCCCTAGCCCAAGGTCCATCCAGTGCGGGGCATGATCTGAAACGGCAATGGCGGAGTATTCCACATCCTCCACCCTCGACACCAACCCCCTGCTCAGGACAAAAAAATCAATCCTCGAGTAGGCCTTATGTACGTGGGAGAAAAACGAGTATTCCCTGGCCCTCGGCCTCGCAAACCTCCAGGGGTCCACCCGCGCCCCCACCCCCCCCAATCTGGTCCATGAATCCCCTCAGCACCTTAGCCGCCGCCGGGCTCCTATCCGTCCGGGACTTCGATCAATCCAATGGGGGATCAGTACTGTGTTGAAGTGTCCCCCCCCCCCCCCCCCCCCCCCAATGATCAGGCCCCCCACCTCCAGGTCCGGAATGCGGCCCAACATACGCCGCATAAACCCCGCATCGTCCCAATTTGGGGCATAAACATTCACCAACACCACCCGCTCCCCCTGCAGCTTACCACTCACCATCACATACCTCCCGCCACTGTCAGCCATCACATTTAATGCCTCAAACGACACCTTCTTCCCCACCAGGATCGCCACCCCCTTACTCTTCTCATCCAGCCCTGAGTGGAATACTTGGCCCACCCATCCCTTCCTCAGCCGAACCTGGTCCACCACTCTCAGGTGTGTCTCCTAGAGCATGGCCACATCCGCCTTCAGTCCCTTCAGGTGCGCAAATACCCGGGCCCGTTTGACCGGCCCATTCAGCCCCCTCACATTCCAGGTTATCACCCGGATCCGAGGGCTCCCTGCCCCCCTCCCCTGCCGATTAGCCATACCCCATCCCTTGCCCACCTCTGGCCAGCGTCCCCCGCTCTGCCAGTTTCCCACGGCGGCAACTCCCCCCCCCCCCCCCTCCAGCACCCCCTGCGTCCTCCAGCTCCTTCCTGACCGTTTCAGCAGCAACCGCTCCCCCCCCCCCCCCTCCTCCTAGCCGCGCCCCTCCCTCCACAGCACTCCCGTGAGCCAGCTAACCTCTGCTGACCCCGGCGACTCCCGCCCTACCTTTGGCTCCTCCCCACGTGGGACTGCCCCACCTGCATTGTGCCCGTCAACGGGTCCACCCTCACCCCGCTCTTGCGCGGGAAAAGAAAACAGCCAGCAACGACCCGTGCTTCTCAGCCCCGGCCCCGCCCCCACCATCTCCCAGCGCGGGAAACCCGCAGAAAGCCCGCGCTTTCGCCCTGCCGGGCCCCGCCTCCTCCAGGGCCACTCCCATTGTCAGTCCCCCCCACCAGCTCCCCGAACTCTCCGTTTACCCCTCTGCCCGAACCCGTCCACCCGACCCCTGCTTAAAAACCCCTATAGAAAAAACAGTACGACATTCTTACACTAAACCAAGCAAATGCAAATACAATATTATACAACATCCTCCATCCTAGACCCTCAGTTTGAGTCCAATTTCTTGGCTTGCACAAAGGCCCACGCTTCCTCCGGGAACTCAAAATAGTGGTGCCGATCCTTATAGGTGACCCACAGACGCGCCGGCTGCAACATGCTGAACTTCACACTCCGTCTGTGGAGCACCGCCTTCGTCCGGTTAAACCCGGCCCTCCGCCTCGCCACCTCCGCACTCCAGTCCTGGAAGATCCGCACCTCCGTGTTCTCCCACTTGCTGCTCCGCTCCTTCTTGGCCCACCGGAGCACACACTCACGATCCACGAACCGATGAAACCTCACCAACACCGGCTTGGGCCTCCTAGCCAGAATTCTGTGGGCCCCCTCTAACTCCAGGGGCCCCTGGAAGGACCCAGCCCCCATCAGCGAGTTTAACATAATCACCACATAGGCCGCTAGGTCCGACCCCTCCGTGAGGCCCAGGATCCGCAATTTCTTCCTCCTCGACCGGTTGTCCAGCTCCTCGAACCGCTCCTGTCATCTTTTATGGAGCGCCTCGTGCATCTCCACCTTCCCCGCGACGGCCACGGCCTCATCCTCCCTTTCGGAGGCCTGCTTCTGCAGCTCCCGGATCGCAGCCCCCTGGGCTGTCTGGGTCTCCATCAGTTCCCTGTTGGTTACCTTCAGGGACTCCAGCAGCTCCAACTTCAGCTCCTGGAATCAGCGCAGCAGAATCGCCTGCTGCTCCTGGGCCCACTGCCTCAGCTCCTCGAGGCCTTCGCCGGCCACCATTTTTTCTTCCTGCCCCCGTTTTGTCAGAGGCGCTTTCCTCGGTTTTTTCTCTGCCCCGCTCCTGGTCCGGACCATGGGACCGTTGGGGTCGACTCCCGTCCTCTTCCCCCGTTGGGATTCGCCGCTGTAGCTCCGTTGGGGGCCCTGAAAAGAGCCCCAAAGTCCGTTCTCCGCGGGAGCCGCCGAATGTGCGGCTTAACTGCTCATTGCCGCCACCGGAAGTCTAAGCTCCCTCTTCACTGTCCCCATCAAACACTCCCAGGACAGGTACAGCATGGGGTTAGATACAGAGTAAAGCTCCCTCTACACTGTCCCCATCAAACACTCCCAGGACGGTTAGAAATCCAGAGAGGGCGCAGCACTGCAGGAAGCACCCTCTTTTGGATGAGACGTTATACCAAAGCTGTATCTGAGCTCTTGGATAGAAGTGAAAGACCAGAAGACTTTATTTCAAAGAAAGAAGAGAAGGGGAAATCCCCCCCCCCCCAACCCCACGCAGTGTTCTATTTATTCTCAACCAGGAACACTAAAATACTCTCATTTTCTGTCTGTGACACCGTTGACCCACACCATCCTCCTCCAATATCTACATCATTATTTAGCTGCTCTTACCGTGCACTGTTTGGCTCCCATGATTGCGTTGCATAACTGGTGGACTTTAAAAAACCTGTTGTCTCAGAACTGCTTTGAAGCTATGAAAGGCGCAATTCTATATAAATGTAAGCCCGTTCTTGTCAGCTGCAGAGTATTTTTAGCTCAGGCTGCCTATGACAAACAAACACCCAAGAGGCAGCACATCTGAAACACCAGAGGCGGTTAAGAAAACCCACTGCTGCAGATATTGGGTTTGCAGTATCATTAACTGCATGTCAGATTGTGCAAAGTTGCAGCTGTAGGCAATGGCCACTGGGTGGCAGAGCTGTTTCAACTATTGGATGTGGAGATGCCGGCGTTGGACTGGGGTGAGCACAGTAAGAAGTCTTACAACACCAGGTTAAAGTCCAACAGGTTTGATTCAAACACGAGCTTTCGGAGCGCAGCTCCTTCCTCAGGTGAATGGCGAGGTATGTTCCAGAAACATTTATACAGTATAGACAAAGTCAGAGATGCTGGACAATGCTTGGAATGCAGGCATTTGCAGGTAATCAAATCATTACAGATCCAGGGAGAGGGATAATCACAGGTTAAAGAGGTGGGAATTGTCTCAAGCCAGAACAGTTGGTAGGATTTTGCAAGTCCAAGCCTGATGGTGGGGGGTGGATGTAATGGGACATGAATCCAAGATCCCGGTTGAGGCCGCACTCATGCGTGCGGAACTTAGCTATAAGATTTTGCTCGGCAATTCTGTGTTGTCGCGTGTCCTGAAGACCGCCTTGGAGAACGCTTACCCGGAGATCAGAGGCTGAATGCCCTTGACTGCTGAAGTGTTCCCCGACTGGAAGGGAACATTCCTGCCTGGTGATTGTTGCACGATGCCCGTTCATTCGTTGTCGCAGTGTCTGCATGGTCTCGCCAATGTACCACGCTTCGGGACATCCTTTCCTGCGTAAGAGGTAGACTACATTGGTTGAGTCGCACAAGTATGTGCCGCGTACCTGGTGGGTGGTGTTACCACGTGTAATGGTGGTAATATCGTTAAGCCCGCTTGCCGGAGTTAGCGCCGGCTGACGCGTCATATGACGTCAGCCGCGCACGCGCGGATTGGAAGACTCCAACCCGCGCATGCGCGGATGACGTCATCGTGTATTTGCGCGAAACCCGCGCATGCGCGGGCCGGGTTGCCCCTCAGCCGCCCCGCGAATGGATACTGCGGGGCGGCGGAAGGAGAAAGAGTGCGCGGGCATCGGGCCCGCTGCCCGCGATCGGTGCCCACCGATCGCGGGCCCATGGCACCCTTGGCACGGCCGTGGTACTGCCGTGCCAATCGGTGCCATGGTTATGAAAAGCGAGTTTGTAACGCCGTTTTTACGAACGGCCAGACCAGGTGTGTTTGCCGTTTGTAAAAACGGCGTAAAGGGCTGGGACTTCGGCCCATCGAACAGCTGTGAATCGCTGCCGGCCGTAAAAAAACGGCGGCAGCGATTCGGGTCGGGAGTTGGGCGGGGGGTGGGGGAGAATAGCGGGAGGGCGGGAAAAATGTCGGGAAGGCCCTCCCGCTATTCTCCGACCCGTCGTGGGGGTCGGAGAATTTCGCCCAATGGCTTTGGTCTTCCTAGTTTTAAAAAAAAAATTAAAGTATCAGGGCCAATTTAGTGTGGCCAATTCACCTACCCTGCACATCTCTGGGTTGTGGGGGTGAGACCCACACAGACACGGGGAGAATGTGCAATCTCCACACGGACAGTGACCCGGGCTGGATCAAACCCGGGTCCTCGGCGCAGCAAGGTAGCAGTGCTAACCACTGCAGCACCATGCCGCCCCCAGTCTTCCTAGTTTTTGATTGAAAGAACTTCCTGCTAATCCAGTGCTGGATGTCGGATGTACAGTCTGATAATTTAGCCATGATGTGGAGATGCCGGCACTGGAGTGGGGTGGGCACAGTAAGAAGTCTCACAACACCAGGTTAAAGTCCCAACATGTTTATTTGAAATCTGATGAAGGAGCAGTGCTCCGAAAGCTTGTGATTTCAAATAAACCTGTTGGACTTTAACCTGGTATTGTGAGACTTCTTACTGATAATTTAGCAACCGTGGCGGAGTCGGGGGAGGCGAGATTGACTGTGAAAGACAGACTGGTCACTGATTTCCCCTCCCACTCTAACCCCGGGGGGGGGAGGTCACAGGATAGTGATCGGGAGCAGGAACCCTTGCAGATTACCCCCTCTCGTTGGTCTGACTCCCACCTGGAGAATTGCATTTAGCTTTAGCCGGTTCAGAGTGGATGAAGCTCTGATCCACAAAGTGGACCCATTCCCTGGAATGGAGTGAGCAATCCACTTATTCTGCCCGCTCTCAGGCTGGAAGCTAAGAGTAGAGTGGCTGTCCCATCAAGTTCAGATATCACAAGGTGCAGCAGGAGCTGGCTCCATGTTACAGTAAACAACTAATACTGATCCTCTAACCATGTCGCTCTTTAATCTTTCAGGAAGCTGCCCCTTGTGCTCCTTGTTGTACTAACGAGCTTTGACCGGTGCTTTTCCTTAATCACTCCATAGTCTTGGGTTTTAAGAAGCAGTGAATCCTGGAGAGGAGTCTCGTATTACGTCCAACCTTTTGTGCAACTGATCCTTCCCTTCATGAATATACAATGCAGATTCCAACAAACCCTCTCCACATTTCCTCTTCACCAAATTAAAAAGGTGCAATCTAACCTAGACTGGGCACTCTGCCCTTCTAGAATCGCTAACCCATCCTCCGGCACTACGTCTCTGCTTGTTGCTTTCATCACCAAGTTAAAATTCACCCAGGAATGTTCCAGCCCCAATTTGTTTTCATACAAAGAACAACATGAATTTCTATAGCGCCTTACAGATCTCAGGATGTCCGAAAGTGCTTTCCAGCCAATGAAGTACTTCTTTGAAGTGTAGTCCCTGTTGTAATGTGGAAAGCACAGCAGTCATCCTGCACACAGCTAGCTCCCACTCACAATGAAGCAATAATATCCTGTTAATCTTTTTCAGCAGCAATTTTGAGGGATAAATATTGGCCCCAGGAGACGCGGGAGAACGTGAAATAAGTTTGAACAGTTTCAACCTTTTTCATTGGTTCCCACGTATGAATAATCATTAATTTAGCACCAAATCATCACTTTGCCTGAGGGACTGAGGTGAGGCAGTATGTAAAATATCTCCGAGTCAAGTGGGAGCAGCTCCTTCCAGAAAGGCACGAGGGCACATTGAGATTAATTGGAGGGAGCTTCACTCTGTATCTAACCCCGTGCTGTACCTGTCCTGGGGGTGTTTGATGGGGACAGTGTAGAGGGAGCTTTACTCTGAATCTAACCCCGTGCTGTACTTGTCCTGGGAGTGTTTGATGGGGACAGTGTAGAGGGGGCTTTACTCTGTATCTAACCCCGTGCTGTACCTGCCCTGGGAGTGTTTGATGGGGACAGTGTAGAGGGAGCTTTACTCTGTGTCTAACCCCGTGCTGTACCTGTCCTGGGAGTGTTTGATGGGGACAGTGTAGAGGGAGCTTTACTCTGTATCTAACCCCATGCTGTACCTGTCCTGGGAGTGTTTGATGGGGACAGTGCAGAGGGAGCTTTACTCTGTATCTAACCCCGTGCTGTACCTGTCCTGGGAGTGTTCGATGGGGACAGTGTAGAGGATCTTAGCTCCGTGTCTAACCCCATTTTGTACCTGTCCTGGGAGTGTTTGATGGGGACAGTGTAGAGGGAGCTTTACTCTGTATCTAACCCCATTCTGTACCTGTCCTGGGAGTGTTTGATGGGAGACTGTATGCCTGAGATAGAAGGTGGAAGAATGCGGAACAGACTCAATGGGCCAAATGGCCCAATTCTGCTTCTATATCTTGTGGTTGAAGATCTTCCATTCCATGCATTGTTTATACTCAACATGATGAAGATGCCAAAGACCAGGGGAGACCAGAGGAACTTTATGTAGGAGAGGCCCTTAGGTACTTTGTAAAAACAGTTAAATTTACAGCATAGAAACGGGCCATTCTTCCCAAGTGGTCTATGCAGGTATTTATCTTTCACATGATTTCCTTCCTGCCCATCACTTCAGCATCACCATCAGCATGTGCTTCTAACCCTTTCTCCCTCATGTGTTTATCCAGTTTTCCCTTCAATGTATCTATACTAGTCACCCAAATCACTCCCTATGGCAGCGAGTCCCACATTCACACCACTCTCTGGGTAAAGTAGTTTCTCCAGAATTCCCGATTGGATTAATTGATGTCGCTTTTTATATTCTGGGCTTTCGCACAAGTCGGAAGCACCTTCTCTACGTTTATCTTAAACAAGATGCAGGTCCTGATCATTTGGATTCTTTATTTCTGCCTTTATCACTTGGTACTGTTTGGAGTTTAAGACTACCTTATTCCCCCGCCCCCCAAGCCCCAAAGTCAAGTGAGCCACATGTCCAATGACCTTTGCGGTGCATGTTGACCTCGAGACCTCTGTTGCACCTTTGTCTTGTTAGCCGATTGACATTTTGACCTTTCCCCCTTTGGCCTCTGTTTGCAGGTCGAAAAGGAGAAGAAGCGAGTGGACCTGCTGGAGCGCAAGAAAGAGACCCAACGACTCCTGGAAGAGGAGGGAGGCAGCGCGAACCTAAAGGCCTCCAAACTAGTAACACCAGTGAAGATAACACGGGCCCAGATCGAGGAGACTATTAAAAAGGAAAATGTAGAGCAAAGCACAGAGGAAGTAAAAGGTATTGTGGTAGTGCCTGGGATAGATCTCTTGCTGCACACTCAAATGAGCTTGGCAGTCCCTTTCTGGGACAGGTATGACATGGCCTGAAAAAATTTAAGCCCCCCACCCCCCCCCCCCCCCCCCCCCCCCCCCCCCCCCCCCCCAAGCCTCCACTGGCCTTGGATCCACAAACACCTCTATTGTGTGTTCAAATTCCCGCTGTGGTTTTGTCCTTTTCCAGCTCTACATCCCCAATACCTCTGCGCCTCTCGAGCTCTGGCCTCTTGTGTCAGACAGATTTCCATTGCCGCACCATTGGCAGTTGTGCCTACAGCTACCTGGGGCTAAGCCCTGGAGTCTCCTCCTTTTTAAGAAGGAAATCTCACTGCCTCAAGCTTTCAATCACCTGTCGCACTGTCTCCTTCGGCTCGCTGTCAAACAGACTAGCCACCTGTGAAACTCCGTTGGAAACTTTAGTAAATTAATAGCGCCAAATACATGCAAGTTGTTTAGCGGCAGGGTTCAGCGCTGGTTTCTCAATGCAGGACTTAGTCTGGGTGGATTTGAGTTCAGATGCCAAAGGTGAAGCATCAGTGTGTACCAGGACGGCACGGTGGTGCAGTGGTTGGCACTGCTGCCTCCCGGCTCCGGGTCACTGTCTGTGTGGAGTTTGCACATTCTCCCCGCGTCTGTGTGGGTCTCATCCTCACAACCCAAAGATATGCAGGTTAGGTTGATTGGCCACACTAAATTGCCCCTTAATTGGAAAAGAAAATAATTGGGTACTGTAAATTTAAAGAAAAGCATCAGTGTGCACTAAGTAACTCCACCTGACACTCATCAGAGGGTGCGTCACCTCCTCTGTCTGGCCTGATATAGGGACCATTGCTTCCTTCACATTGAATGATTTATCGAGCTGCCTCAACTTTCTGATGACAGAATGCATTTACTCATGTGTCTGCAGAAACTCAACAGGAACATAGTTCCTGGGATTCCTCGGCTGATTCACCTCAGCATATTTCTGAAAGCATCAGGCAAAATAAGATAGATGACCCAGTGTGAGGCGAATAGCGAGAGCTTTATTCTGTTCTTAAATCGTGCATTACCTGCCCAGGGAACATTTTCCCAACACTAACATCCCTCACTATGATCGGCACAATATTAACTCTTACAGTGAAGCGAGTAAGGGAATTTTATGTCTTTTTGTTTTCCCGTTAAAGTGACCTGTCATAAACAGGGTCTGATTGTTGGTAGTTACTGATTTTTGAATTGCAGTGAAACCGTTGAGCCACCTAGAGATGCCATTGGAAGAGAACATTAATCGCATTGTACCCGACGAAGATGATGTAGATGCCAGGACCATCGAGGATGCCATTGCTGCATTGAGGTGAGTTCTGTTTTGTCGGCTGAATTACAGCAGGATCGGCAATATCCTTCCTGGCTTCAAACGTCATACGTCGTGCAAGTGAGGGACGCAGCACAGGTCAGAAGTAGCCCCAAACTGTTTTGGCAGTCAGACAAAAAGCTCGGAGGTTTTGGGGTTGGAAGAGGCCTGTATTCCCTCCCAACCAACCTGCCTCGCCCTCACAGATTAACCCTTTCGACCACCTTTCATCCCCATATTTCTCAACCCCATCTACCCAGTTCTAGAGTACAAGGCTGTGGAAGTCTTGTTTCGGCTACATAAAACCCTGGTTAGACCACACCCAGAGTCACTGTGAACAGTTCTGGGCACTGCACCTCAGGAAGGATATTCTGGCCTTGGAGGGAGTGCAGTGTAACTTTACCAGAACGATACCTGGATTCTGAAGGTTAAGCCTTTGTTGGCTCTTTGAAACAGATTCAATTAATTCCACTCCACGCTCTTCCCCCACAGCGCTGCAAATGTTTCCCCCTCAAGCATTTGAAAGCTACTGAATCAGGCAGCACATTCCAGATCCCAATAAGTCACTGTGTGGATTGATACCCCTCATGGAGATTTTGCCAGTTATTTTACATGTGTTCTCTGGCTACTGATCCTCCTGCCAGTGGAAAAGTTGCTTATTTACTCTTATCAAAAACCTTAATTAAATCTCCCCTTAGTATTCACTTTCTAAAGAGAAGAATCCCAGCTTCTTCAGTCTCTACATAACTGGTACCAGGGATGAGGGACTTCACTCTGGTAAATCTCCACTGCATTCTCTCTGAGGCCTTGACCTTCCTCCTGAAGTGCCCAGAACTGAGCACAATACTCCAACTGAGACCGAGGCAATGTTTTTATGAAAGTTTTGCGTTTAGTGCCCTTTTCCTCCAATAATGAAACCAAAGATCCAATTTCTTTTTAAGTAGCTTTCTCAAATGACCCTGCCAGCCTCAAAAGATTTGTTACACGCACCCCGGGACTCTCTGTTAAATTATATTTCATTTATGTTGCTCCTCATTCTTCCTTCAAGCACACCTCTGTGTTAAATTCTGTTGATTTCACTAATCTGTCGTCCGTCCCCCCCCCCCCCCCCCCGTCCCCCCCCGAAGTCTATCACTTTTATTCTGCTGTAATCCTAGTGACTTCACTGTGGACTTGGAGATCAGGTTTCCTGATTCCGCACTCTCGAGTCTCTGATTTTTAAGTGCGCTAAATGACTGGTGGTAAAAACAGCGAATAACAAGAGCCAAACACAGTCTGTAGCAACACAACGTTGACTGATATCTCTGTGGCTTATTAAGAGCAGAAATCTTGCACTTACTCGCACACTGGCATACACAAGACATTCACGCAAACATACGCTCAAGCAGTCATAAATTTACTCACTTGCACCCTTGCACAAACTTGCACTCATATGCACCAGCACCCAGACTCATGATTACACCCCATGCACACATTCACACACACACACACCACATTGGTACACTGACAATGCATTCATGCACACACATCACATTTACACATGCATTCACATACATGTGTACACACATGCATACTTACAAATGCTTGTATTCATGTGTTCTCAGAGCAAAATGTGCACTCATTAATTGTCACCGCTCTGTCTCTAGCACGGGTCAGAGTCTGGATCATCACCCTGAACGACGATTACGAGCTGCCTTCGCCACCTTCGAAGAAGCAAACATGGCGCGATTGAAAAGGGAGAATCCCAACATGCGCTTGTCTCAGCTTAAGCAGATGCTGAAGAAGGAGTGGATGAAATCGCCCGAGAACCCGATGAACCAGCTCCACGGAGCCTACAGCACCAAGTAGCAAAGCCCAAGAGAAAACGTCTCTTTTGAACTTTAACCTAAGTGTGAACTTTGACCCAGTAGTGTGAACGTGTTATCAATTGGGTATCGTCATTCAAAAAAGATACAGCATCAAATAAAAGAAACTTGCCTGGCTATCCCAGTGGTCCAGCTTCCCTATCAACCATCCGTTTACAGCCCAGATAGCCTTTGCTGCCAAGCTGTGACCGGTATATTTGTAGCTGCCAAAACATCCCTCCCACTGCAAACACCCTCCATCCATCCCCACCCTCATTCCCCCACGCCATAAACATCAGCACTGGTTTCAAGATCAGTGTTGATTCCCTGGGTAAAGCATGTATCCCCGGCTAGGAGATCGCCTGCACTTGACATGGGGATTATGGGGAGGGAATTGGGATTTAAGCCTGGGTGGGGAGGGGTAAAAGAGGGAGGTTTGGCCCTGATTTACAGCTGACACATATGTGGCAAGTTAAAGGATCTGACCAGTGTCTGGGGAGTTTGCGTTGCCAATCCAAACTTGTGTTTTATTTCCCAATTTAAAGATAAACTTGGGCAGATGATTGAGGTTCTGACGTAAGCTGGTGGTTCGTTTGGGGGAGTCAGTGGGTGGCTGGTGTGGGAGTTCAGGGGTCAGCGGATGGTTAATATATGGAGAGTTCAGGGGTCAGTGGGTGGTCAGTGCTGGGGAAGGTCAGGGGAGTTGAAGGAGTTCCGACATCAGCTGCTGGTTCGTGTTGGGGTTTTCAGGGTTACAGCTGCTGAAGTTTGATTTTATTTGAAGGGTATTGTGGAGAGGATGCACCATCGACTTTCTGTTCTATTGTTTGCAGCATGAATGTGTGAGGGGAAACCTCTCCCTCAAGCTTCAATAAAGTTGGTTAATGAGCTCCTTTGCAATTCCTTCCCAGATATTTCCCCGGGACTCTGCAAATCAACGCATGGGGCAATTATAGATTTTGACATTTTGGATTTTGGGGGGGGGGGGGGGGGGGGTGTGTGTCAAGGGGTGGCTGCGTTTTTGGAGATCTGCTATCATTGGCTGTGTCTGAGAAGGGGTGGGGGGGTGATGACAAGTCAGGGTGGAAGGTTTTGAGTTGTGATTGGAACTTTGCTGGGAATCTATTGGGCATCCTAAATCGCCGGTGCACCGGGGCCTCTAGATTCTAGGTGAGGCCAGTCCAAAATAAAACCTGCGCCTGCCCAGATCTCTTCGGGCTGTCACCCGCGCCTCGCAAATTCCCCCAGCACCCTGTCAGCATTTACTGTTGTTCAGACCTGCTCCTCGCTCTGCCGCCCCCAAAACCTGGGCAGTTGTGTGGTGACTGACTCTAAATTGGGTGTTTAAAAAAAATAAAAATTTGCTGTGTTAGTCCCGAAGAGTGCTGGATCTTTTTTGACACTTGATTTGAATATGTATAACAATGTGGTTGAAGAGCAGCGAATGGAAAACCACGGATACATTGACGGGCGAGCTCATCTGGCCCTCCCCGCCAGAGGGACCGTCCACTCCTGCCGAAGGTGACCTCCTGTGGCGGGGTCACCGGCGGCCGGGGGGGGAGGGGGGGGGGGGGGGGGGGGGGGGTCAGCCGCCTCAGCCACCGGAAAACAGGATGGGTGCGGAAAATTCCACCTATGGAGTGGGCAGTGGTCAGAAACATGGCCACAAATTCGTCAGTGTTGCCAAAATTCAGAATGCAACTGGTTTGCAAAGGATAAGGTGATTGCTTTGGTCCAAATTGTGGAACATCTCCCTGGGTGGGGGAGGTGGAAGTGGAGAGCTCGGAGGATGTTTGGTGTGTATAGATCCAAAATGAAATTAAATACGAAAGAGGACAAACTGATCTTTGTGTGTGATTATGTCATTATGTGGACACCAAATGAAGAGGCACTGAAATCGGGCTGAAACAAAACTGAAATACAATCTTCCGTTCAAATCCAGGAATTTTCTGGTAAATGATCAAAACGAGGCATGCTGCAGAAGCAGAATGAAAGCCTGTCCTTATTTCAGGAACCCATTGTCCCCAAAAACACTCCCAGGACAGGTACAGCACAGGGTTAGATACAGAGTAAAGCTCCCTCTACACTGTCCCCATCAAACACTCCTAGGACAGGTACAGCACGGGATTAGATACAGAGTAAAGCTCCCTCTACACTGTCCCCATCAAACACTCCCAGGACAGGTACAGCATGGGGTTAGATCCAGAGTAAAGTTCCCCCTACACTCCCCATCAAACACTCCCAGGACAGCTACAGCACGGGGTTAGATACAGAGTAAAATTGCAGTCTGCAGAGTATGGGGTAGAAAAGTGGGAAAGAATGTCGGAACTGTTCTGCGGAATTATTGTAAACTAATCAGTGAAGTAATGGAACTGATTTCCTGATCTAAATACAGAATAGCTGCCATTCGGTTCACGTGAGAGTCCTTTTGCCCTTGTTGCTGTTTTCCTGTTTTATCGCCTGGAACGAGCTGGCTGTGAATGAGACGGTGAAGAAGAAAGAGGCTGAAAATATCTCCATTCATTCCTGGATATATATGTCAGGACATTGCCTGAGGTCTCAACTATATCTATATATAAATAAATATATATTATATGAAACGTGACATGATTTACTGGGCGTTGTGAGTTATAAATGAACCACTGAGCATCAAAGCAGAATGCAAAGTGACAGACCTGCTATGAGATACTTGGCCGACATCCTCTCTCTTCACTACAACCTCCCCCAATGATTGGAAAAATGCCGCAAAGTCCAGTTTCAGCTGAAGTGCCCCAGTTCACATCTGCACTCCCCATTCTTAAAAATGAATAAATGGGATGTGGGCTTCGCTGGCTCGGCCAGCATTTATTCCCCATCCCTAATTGCCCTTAAGAAGGTGGGGGTGAGCTGCCTCCTTGAACTGCTGCAGCTCTTGAGGTGTAAGTACACCCACTGTGCTGCTAGGGAGTGAGTTCCAGGATGTTGCCCTCGTGACAGTGAAGGAACGACGATATATTTCCAAGTCAGGATGGTGAGTGACTTGGAGGGGAACCTCCAGGTGGTGGGGTTCCTAGGTATCTGCTGCCCTTGTCCTTCTAGATGGTAGTGGTCATGGTTTGGAAGGCTCTTTCTCAGCCACCTTGATGAGTTCCTGCAGTGCACCTTGAGGATGGTCCACATGGCTGCTACTATTCGCCAGTGGTGGGTTTGAATGTTTGTGGAAGGAGGAGCAATCAAGCGGGCTGCTTTGTCCTGGAAGGTATCGATCTTCATGAGTGTTGTCGGAGCTTCATTTATTCAGGCAAGTGGAGAGTATCCCATTACACTTCTGACCTGTTTGGGGTTGGTGGAGAGGAGGGATATTTAGCTCTAACTTTTCTTATTCTTTTACTAGGATATGGGCTTCGCTGGCTCGGCCAGCATTTATTCCCCATCCCTAATTGCCCATGAGAAGATGATGGAGAGTTGTCTCCTTGAACCGCTGCAGTCCATGTGGTATTGGTACAACCACACTGCTGGTAGGGAGGGAGTTCCAGGAATTTGACCCAGCGACAGATTGATTGTACCGAAGTATAGTGAAAAGTATTTTTCTGCGGCCAAGGGAATGTACACAGTATGTACCCAGTAGACAAAAAGAATAATCGAAGTGTACATTGACAAATGGTACATCGACATAACAGTGATTGGTTACAGTGCGGAACAAGGGGCCAAGCAAAGCAAATACATGAGCAAGAGTAGCATAGGGCATTGTGAATAGTGTTCTAACAGGGAACAGATCAGCCCGAGGGGGAGTCGTTGAGGAGTCTTGTAGCTGTGGGGAAGAAGCTGTTCCTATGTCTGGATGTGCGGGTCTTCAGACTTCTGTACCTTCTGCCTGATGGAAGGGTCTGGGAGAAGACAAAGCCTGGATGTGAGGGGTCTCTGACAATGCTGTCTGCCTTCCTCAGGCAGTGGGAGGTGTAGACAGAATCAATAGGAGGGTGGCAGGTTTGAGTGATGCGTTGGGCTGAGTTCACCACACTCTGCAGTTTCTTGCAATCTTGGTTGTCATAACAAGCTGTGATGCAACCGGATAGGATGCTCTCTGTGGCACATCTGTAGAAGTTTGTGAGAGTCGATGCAGACATGCCAAATTTCTTTAGCTTCCATAGGAAGTAGAGGCCTTGTGGGGTTCACTTGACTGTTGCATCAACGTGAGTGGGCCAGGACAGACTGTTGTCGATGGTTACCCCCAGGAACTTAAAGCTATCGACCACCTCCACTTCGGAGCCATTGATGTAAAGGGGAGGAAAGTTGTCGTGCTACGCTTCCTGAGGTCGATGATCAGTTCCTTGGTCTTTCCAACATTTAGATAGACGTTGTTTTCGGTACACTATGCAACCAAGTGATCTCTCTCCCTTCTGTAGTCTGATTCATCATTGTTTGAGATACGACCCACCACAGTCGTATCGTCCCCAAACTTATAGATCGAATTGGAGTTAAATCATGCCACACAGTTGTGTGTTTATAGGGAGTACAGTATAGGACTGAGCTCACTTCCTTGCGGGGCCCCGGTGTTGAGAACTATTGTGGAGGAGGTGCTGTTGCCTATCCTGACAGATTGCTGTTGGTGAGGAAGTCGAGGATCCAGCTGCACAGGGAGGGGTCAAGTCCAAAATTGCAGAATATTACTGTTGCCGGGATAATGGTGTGAAGGGCGGAGCTGTAGTCTATGAACAGCAGTCTGATGTAGGTGTCCTTGTTGTCGTGGTGTTCGAGTGTTGAATGTAGGGCCTGGGAGATACCTTCTGCTGTGGACCGGTTGCAGCGATCGGGGAACTCCAGTGGATCGAAACCGTCTGGGAGGCTGGCAGTGATCCGTCTCATGACTAGCCGCTCGAAGCATTTCAGATAACAGACATCAGAGTCACCGGTCGTTAGTCGTTGAGGCACGCTACCTTGTTCTTCTTTGGTACTCTTGAAGCAGGTGGGGACCTCAGAGTGGAGAAGTGAGGTGTTGAAGATATCTGCGAATACATTCAGCAGCCGGTCAGCGCAGGCTCTGAGTGCTCGCCCAGGGACTCCGTAGGGGGCTGTCGCTTTCCATGGGTTCACTTTCAAGAAGGCAGCACTTACCTCTGAGGCTTAATAGTGGGTATGGATGTGCCCAGGGCTGTTGGGACAGGCGGCACCGATGTATTGGCTCACTGTTCAAAGCGGGCATAGAACTTGTTCAGTTCATCGCGGAAGGATGCTCTAGCCCCAGAGATTCCGCCTGGCCTTGCTTTGTAGCCTGTGATCTCGTGTCAACCCTGCCATAGACGTCGTGGCTTTGTGTCATCTGCTGTTGTCTTTCCAGTGAAGGAACAGTGAAGGAATGGCAATATACTTCCAAGTCAGGGTGGTGAGTGACTTGGAGATGAACTTGCAGGTGGTGGTGTTCCCATGTATGTGCTGCCCTTGTCCTTCTTCGTAACTTGCAGTTGAGAGATTAATTCTCAGGATGTGTGTCTCACTGATAAGGCCAGAATGTATTACTCTTCTCTGGTTGCCTGAGAAGGCAGTAATGGGCCTTGCTGAACTGCTGTCTAGCTTTAAACCAACTACAGTGGCGTGCTGTTTGGACGAATTGCAGAGTGGTTCTCCCTGGGGTCAAGTATTGACCCTCAACCACTTTCGCTAAAGAGATTTTCTGATTATTATCGCATTGCTGATTGTGGGATCTTGCTCGGCACAAATTGGCTGTTGCATTCCCTTCATTACAACAATGTCAAGCTTACAAAAAAAGTACTTCATTGGTGGTAAACAGCTTTGTTGTGCGGTCATGAGAGACACTATAGAAATCTGACTCTTATTCACAGGTACGGTTTTGCAGGTTTCATCTCTGTGCCTCCTGGGGTTGCCAGAAACATGGATCTTGCTCTTTTGCACTCTGGTATCTGGAAGATTATGAGCTGGGTTCCCTCGATAAAGAGCTCAGCTTGGGCAACAATATGGGTGTCTCAGTTGGCAATGGTGCCCCTGTAGTACGGAAGGGGAAAAATAGCAACTCAGGTCGGCTGGAACCTGAGCGCTCGCTACTGACCCCTGCTGTGCTTGTGCAGGGGTGTTGGATGAGGACAGGATTGGGTTCTGCTATGATGCCACCCTTAGCCAAATAGTCTTGCACTCGGGTTGAAAATTGGGCTTGGCCAGTGTGGTGAGTCGATACCCTTGACTCCAGACTCGGCCAGAGAAGGCACCAAGCTGATCAATGTGTGAGATAGCCCTTTGCACCTCATCCCAGCATTTATTAAATACATTGGCGCACAATTTCAATCCATTAGCTCTTAGCTTGACTCAGTTGGTAACATTCTTGTCCGCAGTGGTGTTGACCAATATTTATCCCTCAACCCTGGGGAGGCGTTGGTTTTGTGATATCGTCACTGGACTAGTGGCCCAGAGACCCAGGATAATTCTCAAGGGACCAGTTCGAATCCCACTATGGCAGACACTGAAATTTGAATTTTTAAAATCAAATCTGCCATTAAAAGTATAATATTGTCGGTGGTATAATAATGACGATGAAACAATTGTTGGGAAGGAATGACTGGCCTACATGTGACTCCAGTCTCTTGCAATGGCTGAACAAGCCACTCAGCTCAAGGGCAATCGAACGATTAAAAATAAACTCGAATGGATTATCCGGTAAATTGCCACTTTGCCGATTATGGGATCTTGTTTTGCGTAAATTGGCTGCCGTATTTCCCACGCTGAAACAGTGACTGCATTTCAGGAATATTTATTTGGCTATGAAGCACTGGGGTGGGTATCCTGACGTTACGACGGATGTCGAAATGGAGGTTGCTGGCTTGATCGAATACCGTGTTGATACAGGGGCCCTGTTCCTTTCACCATCCTGAACCGAGCTAGGACGATATCGAGCAGGGAGCACCGTGTTTACAACATTGAAGGGAACAGAAGTCGAAGGAGGCAGTCCAACCTCTCACTGTCAGAATGCACCCTCTCCATGTCACAGCAAAAGTAGTCACTGGTGCAGAACTCTGAAGAAAAGCAATGGTTTTCCTCACTTTGGAAACGTTAATAGTAATAAATAAACTAAAGATAAATTTAAGAACAAGAGGGGTAGAGATTCAAAGCACTAACTATAATTCATTTCTTCATTGTGGTTTTCATTTTTAATTATGTGAAGTTTGCTTTTAATTAATAAAATGTGAATACGTAACTCTGAACTCCATTAATGTTATCTGTGATAGAATTTATGTACAATATAAGTGTCAGATGGCATGTTGGAGCACTGATTGCAAACAGAAAGCTGGCTCTGGGCAAGTGGGTGGAAGGATGGAGATTTTGTGTACCACATGGTGACACTGCCAGCTTGGCTCACTGGGCAGTACTCTTGGCTCGGAGAAAGAAGACATGAGCACAGTACTTCCCAGTGCAGTACTGAGGCTGTGCTGCAGTGCCACAAGGTCAGTACTGAGGGAGTGCTGCACTGTCAGAGGGTCAGTACTGAGACAGTGCTGCACTTTCAGAGGGTCAGTACTGAGACAGTGCTGCACTGTCAGAGGGTCAGTACTGAGGGAGTGCTGCATTGTCAGAGGGTCAGTACTGAGGGAGTGCTGTGCTGTCAGAAGGTCAGTACTGAGGCTGTGCTGCACTGTCAGAGGGTCAGTACTGAGGGAGTGCTGCACTGTCAGAGGGTCAGTACTGAGGGAGTGCCGCACTGTCAGAGGGTCAGTACTGAGGGAGTGCTGCATTGTCAGAGGGTCAGTACTGAGGGAGTGCTGCACTGTTGGAGTGTCAGTGCTGAGGGAGTGCTGCAGTGCCAGAAAGTCAGTACTGAGGGAGTGCTGCTCTGTCAGAGGGTCAGTACTGAGAAAGTGCTGCACTGTCAGAGGGTCAGTACCGAGGGAGTGCTGCACTGTCAGAGGATTTGTACTGAGGAAGTGTTGCACTGTCAGAGGGTCAGTATTAAGGTAGCACTGCACTGTCAGAGGGTCAGTACGGAGGGAGTGCTGCACTGTCGGAGTGTCAGTACTGAGGGTGTGCTGCACTGTCGGAGGGGCAGTGCTGAGGGAGTGCTGCAGTGTCGGAGTGTCAGTACTGAGGGAGTGCTGCACTGTCGGAGTATCTGCTGAGGGAGTGTCAGTGCTGAGGGAGTGCTGCAGTGTCGGAGTGTCAGTCTGAGGGAGTGCTGCACTGTTGGAGTGTCAGTGCTGAGGGAGTGCTGCAGTGTCAGAGTGTCAGTACTGAGGGAGTGCTGCACTGTCAGACGGTCAGTACTGAGGAAGTGCTGTACTGTCAGAGGGTCAGTACTGAGGGAGCGCTGCACTGTCAGAGGGTCAGTACTGAGGGGGTGCTGCACTGTCAGAGGGTCAGTACTGAGGGAGTGCTGCACTGTCAGAGGGTCAGTACTGAGGGAGTGCTGGACTGTCGGAGGGTCAGTACTGAGGGAGTGCTGTACTGTCAGAGGGTCAGTACTGAGGGAGTGCTGCACTGTCAGACGGTCAGTGCCAAGGGAGGGCTGCAGCGTCAGAGGGTCAGTACTGCGGGAGTGCTGCACTGTCGGAGGGTCAGTTTGAGGGAGTGCTGCACTGTTGGAGTGTCAGTGCTGAGGGAGTGCTGCAGTGTCGGAGTCTCAGTACTGAGGGAATGCTGCAGTGTCGGAGTGTCAGTACTGAGGGACTGCTGCACTGTCGGAGTATCTGCTGAGGGAGTGTCAGTGCTGAGGGACTGCTGCAGTGTCGGAGTGTCAGTACTGAGGGAGTGCTGTACTGTCAGAGGGTCAGTACTGAGGGAGTGGTGCAGTGTCGGAGTGTCAGTGCTGAGGGAGTGATGCAGTGTTGGAGTGTCAGTACTGAGGGAGTGTCAGTATCAGTACTGAGGGAGTGCTGCCCTTTCAGTGGGTCAGTGCCGAGGGAGTATTGCACCTTCGGAGGTGCCAACCTTCTGGATATGATACTGAATCAAGGCCCTGTCTGTCCTTTCAAAATAACTTCTGGCACTGTTGTGGAGATTGGGCAAGTTCTCCCAAGTGCCCTGGCCAATAGTTAACCCTCTTCAAAATTATTCTACAAAACGTACTCTAGCTTTGTAAAGTATTTAGTGATGGCCTGAGCTGGTGAAAGATAATATGGTAGAAGTGTTAGTTCATCCTTTTTTCAGGATAGATTGGGATCGGGGGTATGGATTTCTTTGAAAGGGAATGAATTTCCTCATTTTAACCTCTCTGCAACTCTCAGTAGCTATGCAGTGATGGTGTGCAATAGAGGTTGCCTTGACCTCTGATCTATTTTCTTTGTAAGAATCTGCTTCTGCTTCATTTCATCGAAGGTGGAAATTTTCCTTTCATTAATAGAGTTAAATACAGAGGAGATCATTTAGCGCCTGTCACGCTGAGCAAAACATGCAAAGGAATCAAAAACAACTTGCTGTTGAATTATGGGTTCATCCAATTAATTAAAGAGGAAACGATTTGACAGTGTACATTTCCCGAACTCTCATTTTATCCTCTGACGTGAGGGGTGTGTGTCTTCAGCTGGTTAGTTAGAACAGTTAGTCAAAAGGTACAACTGGTTAATAACTTCATGGTATGACAGCAAGGCTCAAGTCAATTGCAACAGTTGAACTATGAGGGTTAACTTTGCCCCTCTTTGCAAAGTGGGATTGAACTAATTAGAATCACCCCCTTCCCGTTCAGAGTGTGATGGTCTGACCCAGGGAAGCAACACCAGAGGTACCACAAGTCCTATTAGATTACAGATTTCAAATCCCAGACGGGGATTAAAACCATGTTTTACCTATCTCAAGAATTGTTGATAGGGACTGTGCATAGGGGGAGCTTTACTCTGTATCTAACCCCGTGCTGTACCTGTCCTGGGAGTGTTGATGGGACAGCGTAGAGAGAGTATTATTCTGTATCTAACCCCGTGCTGTACCTATCCTGGGAGTGTTTAGTGGGGACAGTGTAGCGGGAGCTTTACTCTGTATCTAACCCCATGCTGTACATATCCTGGGAGTGTTTGATGGGGACAGTGTAGAGGGAGCTTTATTCTGTATCTAACCCTGTGCTGTACCTGTCCTGGGAGTGTTTGATGGGACAGTGTAAAGGGAACTTTACTCTGGATCTAACCCCGTGTTGCACCTGTCCTGGGAGTGTTTGATGAGACAGTGTAGAGGGAGCTTTACTCTGTATCTAACCCCGTGCTGTACCTGTCCTGGGAGTGTTTGATGGGGACACTGGAGAGGGAGCTTTACTCTGTATCTAACCCCATGCTGTACCTGTCCTGGGAGTGTTGATGGCGACAGTGTAGAGGGAGCTTTACTCTGTATCTAACCCCGTGCTTTACCTGTCCTGGGAGTGTTTGATGGAGACAATGGAGAGGGAGCTTTACTCTGTATCTAACCCCGTGCTGTACCTGTCCTGGGAGTGTTTGAAGGGGACAGTGTAGAGGGAGCTTTATTCTGTATCTAAACCCATGCTGTACCTGTGCAGGGAGTATTTGTTGGAGAGAGTGTAGAGGGAGCTTTACTCTGTATCTAACCCTGTGCTGTACCTGCCCTGGGAGTGTTTGAAGGGGACAGTGTAGAGGGAGCTTTACCCTGTATCTAACCCCGTGCTGTACCTACCCTGGGAGTGTTTGATGGGGACAGTGTAGAGGGAGCTTTACCCTGTATCTAACCCCGTGCTGTACCTACCCTGGGAGTGTTTGATGGGGACAGTGTAGAGGGAGCTTTACTCTGTATCTAACCCCGTGCTGTACCTGTCCTGGGAGTGTTTGATGGAGAGAGTGTAGAGGGAGCTTTACCCTGTATCTAACCCTGTGTTATACCTGTCCTGGGAGTGTTTGATGGGGACAGTGTAGAGGGAGCTTTACCCTGTATCTAACCCTGTGCTGTACCTGTGCAGGGAGTATTTGATGGAGAGAGTGTAGAGGGAGCTTTACCCTGTATCTAACCCTGTGCTGTACCTGTCCTGGGAGTGTTTGAAGGGGACAGTGTAGAGGGAGCTTTATTCTGTATCTAAACCCGTGCTGTACCTGTCCTGGGAGTGTTTGAAGGGGACAGTGTAGAGGGAGCTTTATTCTGTATCTAACCCCGTGCTGTACCTGTCCTGGGAGTGTTTGTTGGGGACAGTGTAGAGGGAGCTTTACTCTGTATCTAACCCTGTGCTGTACCTGTCCTGGGAGTGTTTGATGGGGACAGTGTAGAGGGAGCTTTACTCTGTATCTAACCACGTGCTGTACCTGTCCTGGGAGTGTTTGAAGGGGACAGTGTAGAGGGAGCTTTACTCTGTATCTAACCCCGTGCTGCACCTGTCCTGGGAGTGTTTGATGAGACAGTGTAGAGGGAGCTTTACCCTGTATCTAACCCTGTGTTATACCTGTCCTGGGGTGGCATTGGAGGCGGAGGTGGGATTCCTGGGGGACCTTTGCAACTCACTAGGGGCAAAGGTAGAGGAACAGGAAGATAGATCTAGAAAGCAGAACCTGCGTATCGTTGGCCTGTCGGAAAGTGCGGAAGGCAGGAGTGCTGCGAGATACGTCTCGAGGATGCTGGCTGGGCTGCTGGTGGAGGGTTGTTGGACAAGGCCCCAGAGATGGATAGGGCACACAGGTCCCTAAGGCAGAAACCAAGAGTGGGGAGGCAGCCACAAGCAGTGATTGTGAGGCTCCACAAGTGTGTGGAGAAGGAAAAGAACCTGCGATGGACCAGGGATAAGCGGAACTGCGAATGTCTGAATATATCAGGACATTGGAGCAGAGATGGCAAAAAGGTGCACCAGGTTCAACAGGGCCAAGGCGGTTATTTATGGGAGGTAGATTAAGTTTGGGGTGCTGTTTAGGGGGTGGCAAAGGGAGGTCATTACTAAATTGAGGGACCTGGTTATTGGCGGGAGGTTTGCGGGCCTGGGGGAATTGGAAGATAAATTTGGGCTTCCCCAAGGGAACATGTTCAGATACTTGCAGGTAAAGGTGTTTGCTAGGCGACAGGTAGAGGGATTCCCTCTGCTGCCCTTGCGGGGGACGATGGACAGAGTGCTTTCGGGGGTGTGGGTCGGAGAGGGGAAGGTGTCTGACATCTATAAGGTAATGCAGGAGGTGGAGGAGTCGTCAGTGGAGGAGCTGAAGGCTAAATGGGAGGAGGAACTCAGGGAGCAGATAGAGGACAGGACTTGGGCGGATGCCCTGGAGAGAGTCAACTCTTCCTCCTCATGTGCGAGGCTTAGTCTCATCCAATTTAAGGTGCTACACCGGGCCCACATGTCCGGGACTAGGATGAGTAGGTTCTTTGGGGGTGAGGACAGGTGCACCAGATGTTCGGGGAGTCCAGCGAACCACGCCCATATGTTCTGGGCATGCCCAGCACTGGAAGAATTTTGGAAGGGGGTGGCGGGGACGGTGTCGAGGGTGGTTGGATCCAGGGTCAAACCAGGGTGGGGACTCGCGATTTTTGGAGTTGCGGTAGAACCGGGAGTGCAGGAGGCGAAAGAGGCCAGTGTCCTGGCCTTTGCGTCCCTAGTAGCCCGACGAAGGATCCTGCTGCAGTGGAAGGATGCGAGGCCCCTAAGTGTGGAGACCTGGATCAGTGACATGGCGGGATTTATGAAATTGGAAAGGGTCAAATTTGCCCTGAGAGGATCAATACAAGGGTTCTATAAACGATGGCAGCCTTTTCTGGACTTCCTGGCTCAAAGATAGGTATCTTGGTCAATAACAGCAGCAACCGGGGGGGGGGGGGGGGGGGGGGGGGCACCGGGGGGGGGGGGGGGTGTTCCTTATTGTAGTTTCTATTCTGTAACTTTATATTGTGTTAATTTGTGTTGTTAAAATGCTGTGTTGTTCATGGAGGTGGGGTGAATGTTTATGATTGCTAATATTATTGTTATTTTTGGTATTTTACTATGGTGCGTTACTGTTGTATAAATTCAAACATTTTTCAATAAAAATTATTTCAAAAAAAAAAAGTTTGGGTTGCTGTACCCGGCGAAACTGTGGGTGACTTTTGAAGGGTGGGAGTATTAGTTTGAAACCCTAGGGGAGGCCGCTGATTTTATTAGAGATCATAAACTGGGGGGAGAACTGAATGTTGATGGGAGTCAGAGGAGTTGGAACAATGGAGTTCGGAAGATGCGGGTATTGTGGGGCGGCTTTTTCTCGGGTGGAGTGATTTTGCCATTCTGATTGTTTGCCATGGGGCAATAAGTTTGTAAAGAGGCAATTGCCCCCATCCCCCCCCCCCCCCCCCCACCCTCACACACCCCTCCCCTCTTTTTTGGATCAGTTTTTTTTTGGGGGGGGGGGGAGGCGGAGGTCCACAGGGAGCCATTTACACAGACCAAGGAGGGAAGGGTGGGGGCAGGGTTGGAGCCTTTGGGCACGGGCTGCCACATTGGCAGGTAATGCTGGTGAACGGAAGTGAGGTGGAGGAGATGGCCGCGGAGGGCCAGGGGTGGGCAATGCGACATGGCAGTGTTGGAGGAGGAGCGCGATCATGGATGGAGAAGAGGGCCATCTTGGATGGGCCCAGTTTAGGGCGAAACTAAAGGGTACAGAATCGGCAGGGGAGGATGGCGCACAGTAGAGGGGACGGAGGCGCAAGCCTCCAGGTCAGGTTCGTGATATGGAAGGTACGAGGGCTGAACGGGCTGGTGAAGAGGTCTTGAATCTTTGTGCACTTGAGAATCTTGAAGCCGGGGGTGGTCTTCCTGCAGGACACGCAGCTCCAGGTGAAGGATCAGGTTCGGTTGAGAAAGGTTGAGAAAGGGATGGGTGCATCAGGTATTTCACTCGGGGTTTGATTCAAAGCCAGGGGGTGGCTGTCCTTTTGAGTAAGAAGACGGGGTTTGTAAGTGCCAAGGAAGTGCGGGATCCAGGGGGGAGATACGTGATAGTGAGCGGGGTGTTGCAGGGGACGTCAGTGGCGCTAGTGAATGCATATGCACCATATTGGGATTGTGTGAGATTTGTGAGGGGGTTGTTGGGAGCGCTCCCTGACCTTGGACATGCATCAGTTAATTATGGGAGGGGACTTTAATTGTGTGCTGGAGCCGAGGGTGGACAGTTTGAGCCCCAAATCAATGGGAAGGTTGAGGATGGCGAAGGAGCTGGGAGGGTTTTGTAAAGGATGGGCATGGTGGACCTGTGGAAGTTTAAGAACTCGGGGAGAGGGAGCATTCCTTTTTCTCACCCATGTACAAAGTATACTCCAGATTTGATTTTTTTGTGGTAAGCCGAGAGGTGTTGGTGGGGGTGGTGGGGGGAGAGTATGCGGGAATCGTGATTTTGGACTACGCACTGCACTGGCTGAAGCTTGAGGCAGGAACAGAGACCAAGATGGAGGCTAGACTCAGGGCTTTTAGCGGACAGGGGTTCTGCAATAAGGTGCGGTCGGTGACTAAGGACTACT
The DNA here is from genome assembly GCF_902713615.1 of Scyliorhinus canicula. Taxonomy (NCBI): domain Eukaryota; kingdom Metazoa; phylum Chordata; class Chondrichthyes; order Carcharhiniformes; family Scyliorhinidae; genus Scyliorhinus; species Scyliorhinus canicula. The sequence continues at coordinate 113,045,944 of NC_052163.1, read as the reverse complement.
TGAGCTGAACCAAAAATGGGGAGGTATCGGTGGCCACATTATGGGAGGTATTGAAGGCGGTGGTTCGGAGAGAGATTATCCCGTTTAAGGCAGACGGAGATAGGAGAAGGAGAGAGGAGTATGGATGATTATTGGATGAGGTTGATGGAATATTCAAGGGCCAGCACCGTGGACGGATTGGCGATACAGAAAAAAGTTACAGGGGCAGTTCGACAGGCTGACGACGGGAAAGGCTATTGGGCAGCTACGGAGGACGAGGGGGTGCAGTGTGAATATGGAGAGAAGGCAAGCTGCATGCTAGCCCATCAGCTATGGGGGTAGGGCTGCGTCCAGAGAAATCCTGAGAGTACGGACAGGCTTAGTGACAGAACCGAGGAAGATAAATGAGGCGTTTAAGGAGTACTATGAGGAATATTCAGGACCGGTCCGATAATAGGACATATGTAAAAAATAAATGGGTATGATTTGGTGGGGATCACTCAGTATTCCGAAAGGATAGACAGGATGGAACAGGAGTAGAGTTGCTTTATTGGTTAAAGATGACATCAAAGCTGTATGAAGAAATGAAATTGGCACTGATGGCCAAAATATTGAATCGATCGGGGTGGGAATAAAAAATGAGGGAAAAAACTCCTTGGTAGGAGTAATTTATAGGCCCCCGAGCAATACTTCCAAAGTGGGGCACAGTATAAACCAGGAAATAATGAGGGCTTGTGAGAAAGGCACGATGGTAATCATGCATGATTTTAACATGCATATTGACTGGATTTTTTCTTAGAGTAATATATTATGGAGCCAACCAGGGAATAGGCTATTTTAGATTTAGTATTATAGATCGAATTTACAGTGCAAAAGGAGGCTATTCAGCCCATCGATGCAATGAAGAAGGGCTGATAAGTCTTGTTGTTAAAGATCCTCTTGGAAGGAGTGATCACAGTCTGCTGGAATATCAAATTCAGATTGAGCGAGAGAAGACAGGGTGCCATACTAGAGTTTTCGCGTTGGGCAGAGGTAATTATACAGGCCTGAGGAAAGAGTTGGCCCAAGTAGACTGAGTACAAATAATTGAGGGTAGGACAGTTGAGTCACAATGGCGGATGTTCAGGGAGATATTAAATACCTCTCAATATTCCTGAGAGGAAGAGGAATTACAAAAGGGAGAAAAACGTCCAATGCTAAAACAGGAAGTCAAAGAGGATATCAAGGTAAAAACTAGGGTATACCATATTGCAAAAACTAGTGATAAACTGGAGGATTGGGTGAACTTTAAGGTTCGGCAAAAGGCTACTAAAAATAAAATCAAAGGAACTAAGTTGAATTATGAAAAGAAACTAGCAGACAACATAAACACTGATATCAAAAGCTTCTGTAAGTATATTAAGAGGAAGAGAATAGCTAAAGTCAATGTTGGCCCTTTAAGAGGACGATACTGGTGAGGTAATAAAGGGGAACACAGAGATAACGAAGGCACTGAACCAATATTTTGTCCCTGTGTTCATGGTAGAAGATGATAAAAATGTTCTAAAAACTGCAGTTAATGCAGAGGAACGTGGTGCAATAGCCATCACAAGGGAGAAAATATTGAATAAACTAATAGGATTAAAGGCAGATACATCTCAGGAACCTGATGGACTGCATCCTAGTGTATTAAAGGAGATGGCAGCAGAGATAGTAGATTATACTATTTCAGAATTCCCTGGACTGGAAACACACTAATGTGATGCCCCTATTCAAAAAGGGAGAGGAGCAAAAAGTAGGAAACTGCAGACCGGTTAGCTTGACCTCTGTGGTGGGGAAACTGCTGGAATCAGTAATTAAACAGGAGATGACTGAACATTTGGAAAGACAAAGATCAATCCACCAGTGTCAGCATGGTTTTATGAAGGGTAGGTCATGCTTGACAAACTTGCTTAAGTTCTTTGAGGATGTAACCAGCAGGGTGGATAATGGGGAACCCGTGGATGTGGTATATCCAGACTTCCAGAAAATGTTTGACAAGGTGCCACATAAAAGACTGATCCAGAAGGTGAGACCGCAGGAGATTGGGGGTAGAATACTAGATTGGACTGAGGATTGGCTGACTGACAGAAAGCAGAGTGATGGGTTAAATGGGTCTTTCTCTGGCTGATGAACTGTAACTAATGGGGTGCCTCAGGGTTCAGTCCTCGGACCTCAACTGTTTACAATCTATATAAATGATCTGCAAGAATGTAACATAGCAAAATGTGCGGATGACACAAAATTTTGTGGGAAAACAGGTAGTGAAGAGGAGATAAAGAGTTTGCAGATGGATATAGATAGGCTAGGAGAATGGGCCAAAACGTGGCAGATGGAGTTTAATGTGGATAAGTGTGAGGTTCTCCATTTTGGTCGAAAAGATAGAAAGGCAAATTATTATCTAAATGGAAAGCAGATTCAAGGGCCGGAATTCACCCCTACCCAACGAGGCGGGGGGTCCCGGCGTGTTGGAGTGGCTTGAACCACTCTGGCATCGGGCCGCACCTTTAGGGGCCAAGCCCTCACATTGAGGGGCTAGGCCTGCGCCGGAGTGGTTCCCGCTCCGCCGGCTGGCGTGAACGGCCTTTGGCGCCACGCCAGCCGGGATCTAAAGGAAGTCCGAACATGCGCCGGAGCGTCAGCGGCTGCTGGGTAAGAAAAAGAGTGTCCCCATGGCACAGGCCCACCGGCCGATCGGTGGACCCCGATCGCGGGCCAGGCCACCGTGGGGGCACCCCCCGGGGTCAGATCGCCCCCCCCAGGACCCCGCCGCCCGGCCTCCCGCGCCGCCTGCTCCCGCCGGTAAGGTAGGTGGTTTAATCCACGCCGACGGGAGAGGCTTGTCAGTGGGCGGGACTTTGGCCCATCGCGGGGGATCACTGCGGGGGGCCCGCCGACCGGCGCGGTGCGATTCACGCCCCCGCCGAATCTCGGGTGGCGGAGAATTCGGGACACGACGGGGGCGGGATTGACGCTGGCCCCGGGCGATTCTCCGACCCGGCGGGGGGTCGGAGAATCCCGTCCAAGATGTGTCTGGGCAGAGGGATCTGGCTGTCTTTGTTCTTGCATCGCAGAAAGTCAGTACGCATGCACAGCCTGTAATAAAAAAAGCAAATGGAATTTTATCATTTATTGCAAAATGATTGCGGGGGCAGCACGGTAGCATTGTGGATAGAACAATCGCTTAACAGCTCCAGGGTCCCAGGTTCGATTCCGGCTTGGGTCACTGTCTGTGCGGAGTCTGCATATCCTCCCCGTGTGTGCGTGGGTTTCCTCCGGGTGCTCCGGTTTCCTCCCACAGTCCAAAGATGTGCAGGTCAGGTGGATTGGCCATGCTAAATTGCCCTTAGTGTCCAAAATTGCCCTTAGTGTTGGGTTGGGTTACTAGGTTATGGGGATAGGGTGGAGGTATTAACCTTGGGTAGGGTGCTCTTTCCAGGAGTCGGTGCAGACTCAATGGGCCGAATGGCCTCCTTCTGCACTGTAAATTCTATGATGATCTAAAAGGACTGGAATATAAAAGTAGAGAAGTAGTGTTGCAATTGTACAGGGTGTTGGTGAGACCACATCTGGAGTATTGTGTCCAGTTGTGGTCTCTTTATTTGAGGAAGGATGTGGTGGCAGTTCAGAGGAGGTTCGCCAGATTGATTCCGGGGACGGAAGTGTTGATGTGTGAGGACAGATTGAACCGTTTGGGCTTATACTCGCTGGAATTTAGTGGAATGAGAGTGGATCTGATCGAGGTATATAAAATAATGAAAGGGATTGATAAAGTAAACGTAGACCAAATGTTCCACCTTGTGGGGAAATCTAGAACGAGAGGTCATGGATATAGGTTGCGAGGCGGTAGATTTAAAACTGAGATGAGGAGGAACTACTTCTCGCGGAGGGTGGTGAATTAGTGGAACTTGCTGCCCCATAGTGCGGTGGAATCTGAGTCATTAAATGGTTTCAAGAAGGAGATTGATATTTCTGATTTTAAAAACAGGATAAAGGGAAAAGGGGAACAGGTAGGGAGGTGGATTTGAGATCAGGAAGAGATCAGCCAGGATCTGATTGAATGGCGGAGCAGGCTCGAGGGGCTGAATTGCCTACTTTTGCTTCTAATTCCTATGTTGTAGCTTTCGTGGTCACCATTACTGGAACAAGCTTTGTATCCCAGGTTTGTTTGTTGAAATTAAATTCCACCAGCTGCCTGGTGTGATTTGGACCCCAGGGCAGCACGGTAGCCTTGTGGATAGCACAATCGCTTCACAACACAAGGGTCCCAGGTTCAATTCCCAGCTTGGGTCACTGTCTGTGTCGAGTCTGCACATCCTCCCCGTGTGTGCGTGGGTTTCCTCCGGGTGCTCCGGTTTCCTCCCACAGTCCAAAGATGTGCAGGTTAGGTGGATTGGCCATGATAATTGCCCTTAGTGTCCAAAATTGCCCTTAGTGTTGGGTGGGGTCACTGGGTTATTAGGATCAGGTGGAGGTGTTGACCTTGGGTAGGGTGCTCTTTCCAAGAGCCGGTGCAGACTCGATGGGCCGAATGGTCTCCTTCTGCACTGTAAATTCTATGATATCACAGTTGGCTGCAGGTTTGGAGTCAGGTGTAGACCAGACAGGGGTAGCATGGCAGATTTCCAGACATTTGGATCCTCGGTAATTAGATCTGTTTTTGACAAATCTTTCATCCGAGGTGCAACCAATAAAACAAGGGTGTTTGCCCCTGCCTCTGGGACCCCTCTCACCACATCCATGACTCTCAGGCCCACCTTCATATGTAAGGAGGCAGCTTCCTTGGCAAGGTAGCAATGTGGTTAGCACTGTGGCTTCACAGCGCCAGGGTTCCAGGTTCGATTCCCGCCTTGGCTCACTGTCAGTGCGGAGTCTGCACGTTCTCCCCGCGTCTGCGTGGGTTTCCTCCGGGTCCTCCAACAAGTTCCAAAAGACGTGCTGGTAGGTGAATTGGACATTCTGAATTCTCCCTCTGTGAAGCCGAGCAGGCGCCGGAATGTGGTGACTAGGGGCTTTTCAGAGTAACTTCATTGCAGTGTTAATGTAAGCCTACTTGCGACAATAAAGATTATTATTTTTAAAAAGGTGCTGTCGACAGACGTGACATTAAAGCCATCACAGAATCCATTTGCAGCTACAGGACACTTTTATCGAAAGGTTTTCAGGTCACAAATCTCTGGAGAACTTGCGGAGATGAAAGGAGATTCGTTCAGCAGTGAAACTGCGGGTCAATAGAGATGTATCACAGGGGGAAATGAAAGGGATGCACCTTTTCATTGCTGAACTTCCATTGCTCTTTCTGTGATTCCTTTGCGCACTGAGTGAAACGACTGTGCCATTCAGCTGGAGTGGAAATGGGCAATTTCCTCATCAATCAACTGCTGCCAGTTCCTGGAATCGATTTTACTCTTAATCTCAGTTTGAGCGTGACTTTGATTCGAATCTGATTCTCTGGCAAGTTGATTTGACAAACATCCCCCCCCCCCCCCCCCCCGCCCGCCCGCTCTCTCTCCTGGTGTAAGTCATTGAACTCCCGGGGTAAACCCTCTCTAAGGTCAGCATTGGAATCAGACTGAACTTCCACACACACACACATACACACACACCCCCCCCCTCCCCAGCCAACCGCACAAAGACATCACAACCTGGGGCAGCCTTTCGAAGAACAACTTAATGAATGGATTCTTTCAAAGTCACTTGAACATTTCGTTCACGAGGCTGTAAATAATGAGCACAGAATCCCATTCTCCACTTGTCCGCACTGATTAAAGTGCTAATAATTCTTGCTGTTTGTAAAAGCCCTTCCTATTGATCAGCATGCTGCACAATCTCATCCTATTTGACAAGGTTATGCAGTTGCTGCCGAGCATTGAGTAAATGCCAGTTCATCTCCAGTCTCCTCCTTGGCCCTCTCACATCATCTCTCCCCGCACCCCCCCCCCCTCCCGCCGCCGCGCCCCCGCCACACACACACACACACACACCCCTTTCACTCCACCTGTGTGCCTTCAGCTGACTGGGCCCCAACTCTGGAATTCCCCTCCTAAACCTCTCCACCTCTCTCTCCTGCCAAGCCACTTCTTAAAAATCTACCTCTTTGAGCAAGCTTTTGGTCACCTGTCCTACTATTCCCTAACGTGGCCCAATGTCAGATTCTGTTTGATAATCACTCCTGTGAAGCGCCAGTTTCCTCTGTTAGAGATGTAGGTTATAGTTGCTGTGATTACACCACACCTGGAGCCACCATTCATTCAGTCAAGAGTTCAGAAGAATATTCCTTGCCACCACAAGGGGCGGTTGGGTGAAATGTTTTAAATGCATTCAAGAAGAATCTAAATGAACAGATGAGGGATAAATGAACAGAAGGCAATGGTGGTGAACGGGTGAAATCAAGTAGGGGAGGAGGTGGCTCAATGTGGAACATCACCATGAGCCAGACGGGCTGAATGGCCTCTTTTCAGTACTGGAAACTGTATAATGTTGCTGACTCCCAAATCTGACAGATTCTGCAGTGGCCCAGGTGGCTCAATGGGAGGTCTCCCATTACTGAGTCAGAGAGCTGTGAATTCAAGTCTCTGCCACCCCCCCCCCCCCCCCCCCAAAGCGATTTCAGCACACAATCATGACGACCCAACTCCCAGGGCAGATTTGAGGTTGTGCGGCACCGTGGATGGTGCAGTCCTTTTGATCAGATTGCCCCTTTCGTAGCACGGTGGTTAGCTCTGTTGCCTCACAGCTCCAGTGTTTCCAGGTTCGAGTCCCGGCTTGGGTCACTGCCTGTGCGGAGTCCGCACGTTCTCCCCGTCCCTGTGTGGGTATCCTCCGGGTGCTCCGGTTCCCTCCCACAAGTCGCGAAAGATGTGCAGGTTAGGTGGATTGGCCGTGCTAAATTGCCCCTTCGCGCCCAAAAAGGTGAGGTGAGGGTTACTGGGTTACAGGGATTGGGTGGAGGTTTGGGTTTAAGATGGGTGCGCTTTCCAAGGGCCGGTGCAGACTCGATGGGCCGAATGGCCTCCTTCTGCACTGTAAATTCTAAAATTCTATGATTCTCTACTGCTGATCTCCATCTGAACCGCATCAAACTCTCACATACACACACACACAGATACACGGTGATTGAATCACAATCCTGAGGGGATTGTGAACACTTTAAGCCAGGGATGCTAAAATGGAATTGTTGCAGCCACACTACCCCCGACCTGGACTCCGAGATCTGCCAGCTAAAGCTCAGGGACGTTTCTGTCCTCAGTCTTAAGCAACCTTGGAGGGTCCCTTTGAGCTTGTGGACTGACAGACTCAGGCTGGCTACACAGGTGCTGTGTGTTTGCATTTTGGTTTGCGTTCCTCCCCTGTGTCCTCTGTTGTGACCTTGCATTCCATTCTTTTCTCGTATTCTGCCTCTCCACCAGTTTGCGCTGCTTGTCCATTATTCTCCCATCTGTCGCCCTGTCCCCACAGGGACACAATCTGCACAAGCAAACCGGAGAAATACTCAGCGGGAGCAAAGTGCGTGAAAAGTATTTTCAGAGTAAGGAAGGAGAACAGAGAGAGAGAGAGAGGGAGGGAGGGAGGGAGCAGAGAGGGAAGGAGGATGGACAGCGGGAGAACAGAAAGAGAGCAGGGAGAATAGAGGGATTGGGGGGGGGGCAGAGACGGAGGGGGAAGAATTAGATGGGAGGGGAGAACGATGGAGAGAGTTCAAGAGATGAGAGGGAGAGGAAGAAAGGGGAAAGAAGGTGGAGAGAAAGTAGAGGGGGTAGGCAGGAGCTTTACGAAAGATCACAGTCTGAGGTTGTAAAGAGAAAACAGGTAATGATTTAGGGAGTGAGCAATGGGGATAAGAGAAAGGACTGAGAGAGGAGAGGAGAGAGGGACAGAGGCAAGATTGAGGAACAGTGTGAGTGACAGAGGAACAGTCAATGGATACATGAAGCCAATGGAGAGTTTGAGTGAGGGGGGGAGGGTGGATAGTGAGACAATGTTTACATTAAGGATTACCAAACTCAGCACAGACCTGGGATCCTGACCTCATCTGTGCGCCAAAGCACCATCTCAAAAACACGAGCAGGGGGGCTAATGGTGGGGGTTAGAGCTGTTCGCATTCAGCTCCAATCTGACGAGCTGTGGGAAGCTTGGTCTCTAATCAGAATTGGCTGGAGTTGTTGGGGAGAGTGGGGGGGGGGCTGGAAAATGACAATAGTCATTTATTGAAACGACTCGGCAATCTGGTGGCTCTGGAGAGTTCACTCGGAACCGCAGCTATTTTAAGAACAGCCAAGAACAGCATAAAAAAGATTAAAAGCAAATTCTGCCCCTTCTGCCTGCCAGCATTCATTTGGTGGATCCGCTTTGTTTAACCCGTCCTTGACACCAGAAATATAGGAGCAGGAGTAGGCCACTCGGCCCCTCTAGCCTGCTCCGCCAGTCCATGAATATGGACTGATATTCTGCCTCAACTCCACTTTCCTGCACTTTTCCACATTCCCTGACTCCGGTTGCAGTCTCAAGTATATTCAACACCTGGGCGCCCTCTGGGATAGAGCATTCCAAAGGTTCACAACCCTCTGCGAGAGGAAATCCCTCCTCATCCCAGTCTGAAATGGCCATTCCCTGATGCCCTTATGTTGTTCTGTGTTCTAGACTCACCACGAGAGGCTGACTCTGCACCTTGCCTGGAGGATCCTGAAATAATGACCGTGCAATCATTCTCTCTCACTGCACTGTCCGAGGTCCCGTCTTTCTAATGAGATGTTAAGCCAAGGCTCCATTTTCCCTCTCAGCTGAATAAAAACAATCCTGTTACTCTATTTAGAAGAATAGGAAGAGAGTTTTCCCTAGTTTCCTGGGGCCAATATTTATTCCCTAGACCAACAAATTGCTAAAAACAACTGCTAAAATGAATGCTTCTGCCAGTGTCATTTCCAGTCACTGCCTGGGCTTCATTCTCCCTCCCTAACAGCACAGTGGGTGCACCTACACCACACAGACTGAACAAAGAACAAAGAAAAGTACAGCACAGGAACAAGCCCTTCGGCCCTCCAAGCCTGCGCCGACCATGCTGCCCGTCTAAACTAAAATCTTCTACACTTCTGGGATCCATATCCCTCTATTCCCATTCTATTCATGTATTTGTCAAAATGCCCCTTAAATGTTACTATCGTCCCTGCTTCCACCACCTCCTCCGGCAGCGGGTTCCAGGCACCCACTACCCTCTGTGTAAAAAACCTGCCTCGTACATCTCCTCTAAACCTTACCCCTCGCACCTTAAACCTATGCCCCCTAGTAATTGACCCCTCTACCCTGGGAAAATGTTCTCTGACTATCCAACTACCCTGGGAAAAAGTCTCTGACTATCCAACTGACTGCAGCGGTTCAAGGAGGCAGCTCATCCACCACCTTCTTAACGGCGACTAGGGATGGACAATACATGCTGGTCTAGCCAGCAAAGCCCACATCCAACAAAAGAATGAAAGAACATTCTGGATCTGGCACGTCTATTAGCCGTTTGTCCCAATGATTTGGGCTGCCTGTTTTCTCTGCAAGGGTTCTCATTAAAGGAATGTTAGAGAAGTTTCCTATCATCCCTGAACACATTGCCAGTTTCTCAAATTTTCCCTCCCCTGGATATCTGAGACACAAGAAGATTATGATTGGCTTGCCTTTGCTGCATTGTTTCAAAGTTTCATAGGCACAACAGCACCTATACTTCCTCAGGAAACTAAGGAAATTCGGCATGTCTGATGCACTATCAATTACGACGAGACGAGAGTAGAATGTAATCGAGGCTTTATTATTACACAGAGATGTGTGGCCTCCTACAGCAGCTGCCGAAATGGCTGCAGCTCGGTGAGCCCACACATTTATACTCCGCCTACTGGGCGGAGCCAGCAGGCAGGGATCTACCCCCGTACCTGTAGTACAGGAGCCTTACCGTAATACCCACATATACAATATAATACAACAGGGGCCTTACCGTAATACCCATATATATAATATAATACAACAGGGGCCTTACCGTAATACCCATATATACAATATAATACAACAGGGGCCTTACCGTAATACCCATATATACAATATAATACAACAGGGGCCTTACCATAATACCCATATATACAATATAATACAACAGGGGCCTTACCGTAATACCCATATATACAATATAATACAACAGGGGCCTTACCGTAATACCCATATATACAATATAATACAACAGGGGCCTTACCGTAATACCCATATATACAATATAATACAACAGGGGCCTTACCGTAATACCCATATATACAATATAATACAACAGTGGTGACTACCACATTCACCCCCTGTTAAAAATGAGTCCAGCAGGGATGGTGGAAAAGTATATACATACAGATTGTTTTTAAAATTACAGATAATATTACAAATTCAGGCGGTCCGGTGCCTGGATCTGTCGTTGAGAGCGCCGCAGTGCTGGTGGCGACTCAGGCAGCGGCTTGGTCTTCGGTGACTCCAGGAGCGTGCCAAAATCCTCTTCATCCCCGGGTGGGAGGAAGGGGAGGACGGATTGTCCTGGAGCGGGGGCTACGGTGGGGTGTGCTGGGGGAAGGGAGGGTGGCGCCGGGGCAGGGGGGTTGTGTGGGGACCCAGCTGGTGCCAGATCCCTGAGGGAGCCTGTGTCTTGGAGGCCATCAGGGTACGCCTACATAGGCGTACTGCGGGTTTACGTGGAGTAGCTGTGCCCTCTCAATCAACGGGTCCACCTTGTGGAGCCGCACGTGCTTGCAGAGGAGAACAGGTCCTGGAGCTGCCAGCTGCGTTGGGAGCGAAACCCTGGAATTGGACTTCATGGGGAAGGCAAAGAGACGTTCATGGGGGATTTCGTTAGTCACGGTGCACAGGAGCGACCGAATGGAGTGAAGTGCGTCGGGGAGGACCTCCTGCCAGCAGGAGGCCGGGAGATCTCTGGACCGTAGGGCCAGCTGGATGGCCCTCCAGACCGTCCCATTCTCCCTCTCCACCTGCCCGTTTCCCCTGGGGTTGTAGCTGGTCGTCCTGCTCGAGGCAATGCCCCTGTTGAGCAGGAACTGACGCAGCTCATCGCTCATGAACGAGAATCCCCGGTCGCTGTGGACGTAGGCGGGGAAACCGAACAGAGCGAAGGTGGTGTTGAAGGCTTTGATGACGGTGGCAGACGTCATATCGGGGCATGGGACGGCAAAGGGGAATCGGGAATACTCGTCGACCCCATTAAGAAAGTACGTGTTGCGGTCGGTGGAGGGGAGGGGCCCTTTGAAGTCCACGCTGAGGCGTTCAAAGGAGAGGGAGGCCTTCACCAGGCGCGAATGGTCTGGCCGGTAGAAGTGCGGTTTACACTCCATGCAGACCTGGCAGTCTCTGATAATAGCACTGACTTCCTCGATGGAGTAGGGCAGATTGCGGGCCTTAATGAAGTGGTAAAAGTGGGTGACTCCTGGGTGACAAAGATCGTTGTGAAGGATCCGGAGTCGGTCCATTTGTGTGCTGGCACATGTACCTCGGGACAGGGCATCGGGGAGCTCGTTGAACTTAGCGGGCGATACAAAATCTCGTAATTGTAGGTGGAGAGCTCGATCCTCCACCTCAAGATTTTATCATTTTTGATCTTGATTTTTGATCAGTGTGTTGTTAAACATGAAGGCAACCGACCGTTGGTCAGTGAGGAGAGTGAATCTCATGCCGGCCAGGTAATGCCTCCAATGTCGCACAGCTTCAACAATAGCTTGGCCTCCTTTTCGACGGAGGAGTGCTGAATTTCGGAGGCATAGAGGGTGCGGGAAAAGAATGCCACGGGCCTGCCTGCCTGGTTGAGGGCGGCAGCCAGAGCGACATCTGATGCATCGCTCATGACTTGGAAAGGGAGCGTCTCGTCGACTGCGTGCATCGCGGCCTTGGCAATTTTGGCCTTGATACGCTTGAAGGCTTGATGAGCCTCGGCCGTCCATGGGAAAGTGGTGGATTGAATGAGTGGGCGGGCCTTGTCCGCATAGTTTGGGACCCATTGGGCGTAATATGAAAAGAACCCCAGGCATCGTTTGAGGGCCTTGGGGCAGTGGGGGAGAGGGAGTTCCATAAGGGGGCGCATGCGTTCGGGGTCGGGCCCTAGAACTCCGTTCTGAACCACATAGCCGAGGATGGCTAATCGGTCCGTGCTGAACACGCACTTCTCCTTGTTGTAAGTTATGTTGAGGAGTGTGGCGGTGTGGAGAAATTTGGAAAGGTTAGCATCGTGTTCCTGCTCGTCGTGGCCACAGATGGTGACATTGTCCAGGTACGGGAAAGTGGTCCGCAGCCCGTACCGACCAACCATTCGGTCCATTTCCCGTTGGAAGATCCCGTTGGTGACGCCGAAGGGAACCCTAAGGAAATGGTAAAGGCAGCCGTCTGCTTCAAACGCAGTGTATGGGCGGTCCGCCTTACGGATGGGGAGCTGGTGGTAGGCAGATTTGAGGTCCACTGTCGAGAAGACCCGGTACTGTGCAATCTGATTGACCATATCAGATATGCGTGGGAGGGGGTACGCGTTGAGCTGCGTGTAACGGTTGATGGTCTGACTGTAGTCAACGACCATCCTGTTCTTCTCCCCGGTTTTCACCACTACCACTTGGGCTCTCCAGGGGCTGTTGCTGACCTTGATAATACCTTCCTGCAGCAGCCGCTGGACCTCAGACCTAATGAAGGTCCTGTCCTGGGCGCTGTACCGCCTGCTCCTGGTGGCGACGGGTTTGCAATCCGGGGTGAGGTTTGCCAAAAAGGGAAGGCGGGTCGACTTTAAGGGTCGTGAGGCCGCAAACAGTAAGGGGTGGTAGGGGCCTGCAAAATTTCAGGGTTCGGCTCTGGAGGTTGCACTGGAAGTCCAGGCCGAGTAGCAAGGCAGCGCAGAGGTTGGGGAGGACGTAGAGGCGGAAGCCGCTGAACTCTATGCCCTGGACAGTGAGGGTGGCGATGCAGTACCCCCGGATCGCCACGGAGTGGGATCCGGAGGCCAGGGAGATTCTCTGGTTGGCAGGGTGTACCACGAGGGAGCAGCACCTTACCTTATCGGGGTGAATGAAGCTCTCAGTGCTCCCAGAGTCCAGAAGACAGGATATCTCGTGCCCGCCGACCTTCACCTTTGTCGAAGCAGTCGCGAGGTTGTGCGGTCGAGACTGGTCGATTGTGACCGAGGCGAGACGCAGCTGGTCGTCGGCGGTTGCAGGCGATGAGGTGCCCAACGGGCAGGGGTCCTCAGGCAAGTAAGATGGCAGCGCCCATGTGCCGCACATGTCCTGAGGCAAGTAAGATGGCAGCGCCCATGGGCCGCACATGTCCTGGGGCAGGCAAGATGGCGGCGCCCAGGGGCCGCACGTGGCCTGAGGAGAGGAAGATGGCGGTGCCCACTGGGCACACGTGGGGGGTGCCAGGACAATAGCAGTGATTGAGTGGGCCTGGCACACTGCAGCGAAATGTCGCTTCTTGCCACAGGCGTTGCAGAGCGCGCTCCGCGCCGGGCAGTGCTGCCGGGGGTGTTTTGTCTGTCCGCAGAAGTAGCACTTGGGTCCCCTGGGGTTGGTTGGCTGCTGCGCAGCGCAGGCATGAATGTTGTGTGAGGCGACCGTGAGTGAGAGCGCTAGTTTCTTGGTCGCCGCGAGATCAAGCGTGGCCCCTTCTAAGAGGCGCTGGCAGATGTAGTCAGACCCTATGCCCGTAACAAACGCGTCTCTCATTACCAGGTTCAAATGGTCAGTGGCGGAAATGGCCTGGCAGTCACAGTCTCTCACCAGGGAGAGCAGGGCACGCCAGAAATATTCCACAGACTCACCGGGATGTTGGTGCCGCGTGAACAGGAGGTGCCTGGCATAGATCTTGTTGGTCTGCTGAGCGTAATTCTCCTTCAGTAGCGCCATGGCCTCTGCGTAGGTCGGCGCGTCCTGGGCGAGGGGAAAAACGTTGGAGCTCAGCCACGTGTACAGAATCTGGAGCTTCTGTGCTTTTCAGATTGGGTCTGGCACAGACCCGATGTATGCTTCAAAGCAAGCTAGCCAATGTTCAAAGTCCTTTTTGGCATTGTCTGCTTGAGGATGCAGCTGCAGGCGAAATGGCTTGATTCAGAGGTCCTTCTCTGAAAAATCTCTGTGTAATAAATTGATGCACTTATCAATTACGACCAGACGAGAGTAGACTGTAATCGAGGTTTTATTACACAGAGATGTGTGGCCTTCTACAGCAGCTGACAAAATGGCTGCTGTTCGGAGAGCACACACATTTATACTCCGCCTACTGGGCGGAGCCAGCAGGCAGGGATCTACCCCCGTACCTGTAGTACAGGAGCCTTACCGTAATACCCATATATACAATATAATACAACAGTGGTGACTACCACAATGTCCACATTAACTCTTACCAACTTTTACAGATGCACCATAGAAAGCATCCTATTGGGCTGCATCACAGCCTGGTATGGCAACTGCTCAGTCCACGACCGCAAGAAACTTCAGAGAGTCGTGAACACAGCTCAGTCCATCACACAAACCTGCTTCCCATCCATCGACTCCATCTACACCTCCTGCTGCCTGGGGAAAGCAGGCAGCATAATCGAAGGCCCCTCACACCCGACTTACTCACTCTTCCAACTTCTTCCATCAGGGAGGAGATACAAAAGTTTGAGAACACGCACAAACAGACTCAAAAGCAGCTTCTTGCCCGCTGTTAGAGACTCCTAAACGACCCTCTTTTGGACTGACCTCATTAACACTACAGCCTGTATGTTTTGCCCGATGCCGGTGTTATGTAGTTACATTGAGTACCTTGTGTTGCCCTATTATGTATTTTCCTTTATTTCCTTTCCTTTTCATGTACTTAATGATCTGATGAGCTGCTCGCAGAAAAATACTTTTCACTGTACCTCGGTACACGTGACAATAAACAAATCCAAATCCAAGTTCAAGCTGAGCTCCATAAAGAATGTGGGGCCTGTTCCTCCAGGACCCCGACCGGTGCCACGCCAACCACGCCGGCGCCAATGGCGGCGATTCTCCGCGCTGTGTCAGGGTGGCGTGGCGCGATTTGCGACGGTCACGGGGATTCTCCCCGGGCTGAGAGAATCCCGCCCCCAGTCAACGCCAACCATGTCAAACCCCATCATAATAGTAAAGACCTCTGTCAGGTCACACTTCAAAAATCTTCTCTTTCCAAGGGAAGGACTCCCAGCCTGTTCAGTGTTTCATAGAATCCATTGAATCACGATAGTGCAGAAGCATGCCATTCAGCCCATCAAATCTGCTACTCCTCCGAAAGAGCGCCCTACCCCTAAAACTCCGCGCATTGATCATGGCCAGTCCACCTAACCTGCACATCTTTGGACTGTGGGAGGAAACCGGAGCACCCGGAGGAAAGCCACGCAGACACGGGGAGAAAGTGCAAACTTTGTACAGTCACCCAAGGCAAATTGAACCTGGGTCCCTGGTGCTGTGAGGCAGCAGTGCTAACCACTTCTCTGATAGTTTCCTGATAGTTAGAACCTCTCAGTTCTCGCATCATTCTTGTAAACCAGTTTTGCACCTTCCCTGGTGCCTTTTTATAACATGGATACCAGACCAGAGAAAACTTTATCACAAGTAACTACTGAGGAAAAGGCTCGAACATTAGTTTAGCGGGAACTGCAAAAGTATTTCAGGAAGTTTAATATAAAATGAGATGGGGAAAGGGAAAGAGAAAGGGATAAGAGGGAACACCTACAGGTGATGGGCTGAATGGCCTCTTTTTGGATGTAAGTTCTCAGAAACATTTGTAAATGAAAACCTTCCTCTCATTTGCTGATGTTAATTGTTTCACCATTTTAATATTTTAAAATGGAATGGGCATTAGAGGTCATGAAGAGAGATTGGAGAAGCTGGGATTGCTCTCTTTAGAACTGAGAAAGTTAAGAGGAGATTCAATTGAGGTATCCAAAATTATGAAGGGTTTTGATAAAGTCAATAAGGATAAACTGTTTCCCCCAGCAGAAGAGTCGCTAACTAGAGAGACACGGATTTAAGTTAAATAGCTAAAGAACCAGATGCTTTTAATGCAGCATATCTCATAGAATCTCCACAGTGCAGAAGGAGGCCATTCGGCCCATTGAGTCTGCACCAACCCTCTGAAAGAGAACCTCACCTGGGCCCGCTCCCCAGCCCTACGCAACCTGTACATCCCTGGACACTAAGGGCAATTTATCATGGCCAATCCACCCAACGTGCACATCTTTGGAGTGTGGGAGGAAACCGGAGCACCCGGAGGAAACCCACGCAGACACGGGGAACAAAATGCAAACTCCAAACAAACAGTCACCCGAGGCTGGAATTGAACCCGGGACCCTGGCGCTGCGAGGCAGCAGTGCTAACCACTATTCCACAGTGCTGCCTGGCAGCAGTGCCAACTATTGTGCCACTGTCCTGCCTGTGGTAGTCACCACTAGCAGTATTATATGTATTACGGTAAGACACGTATAATAGAGGTACATGGGTAAATCCCTGCCTGCTGGCTCCGCCCAGTAGGCGGAGTATAAATGTGTGTGCTTGCCGGTGCTGCAGCCATTCTGGTAGCAGCTACAGGAGGCACAACATCTTTGCTCAATAAAGCCTTGATTATTCCACTACTCTTGTCTTTGTGGTAATTGATAGTGCATCACTGCCCTTCTTCATATTGTCGTGATTGGGGACCCACCACTGAAAAGGTGGCGGAAGCTGATTCAGGAGGAACTTTCAAAAGGCAATTGGAAAAATATTGGAATGAGAAAAGAGCGGGGAGAGTAGGACTATTTGGATAGCTCTCTCAAAGGGCTAGTGCAGGCACGATGGGCAGAACGGTCTTCTGCAATGTAAGCTCTTTTGATCCTATGATTAACTGCTAAGAATTAAATGACCAGCCTTTATTTGTTGCCCACGTGACCAGGAAATACTCTCAAGACCCAAGCTGTCAGTTACAGGCCATGTGTGAATGTCACTTTGACGAGAAGTTAACAAAGAAACTCTCCACATTATTGAGAGACGCCATTAACCTTTCACTCAACACTGCCAAGACATTGTCGTGATCAACAGCATTTTCCACTTTATTGATGGGGTGTCAGACATACACAGAATCCTTCAATCATCCTGCGAAGCTCGTACCCTCATGTCACTATTTTTAAATGGAAATAAAGAAATTCATAATTTATCACAATCAAACAGTAATTTATTTTTTTACAATTTCTGTGTCTACAACCTTTCCGCTGCAAATTGAGAATAGAGGTCATTGAAATATGGAATTTGACTTCTTCATAATAATTCGACGGGCGGCTGCTGGTGTGGGTTTTACCTCCTGCAGGTTTCCCCCAGCCTGGTGGACCAGCGAATTGCCCCCAAATGGCCTCCCCCCGCATCCCTCCCCCCCCCACTTGCCCCCTCCACTTGGTGCAATCGAGACCAACTTCCAGACTTTTGTCTGATTCGAGTCGTAATTCTGATTTTCACCCATTTGTGAAGCTGCACTGACTTCGCAACTGGAGAGAGAGAGAGAGAGGCAAATGCGGATAGTACGGTGGGTGTGGGGAGGCACAGTGAGAGAGACTGACACGAACCATGGTGCAGTGAGAGAAGGAGACAATGCGACTCAGAAACACGGCCGGAGAGAGAAAGACAGAGGGAAACACAAGGTGGAGGAAGGCAGAGAGACAACATCATTTAGACAGAGAGAAAAGAAGAAGAAATACGTAAAAAAAAAGAGGAAAGCAGGAGAGAGGGACACGCAGACACACAAGGACGCACACACTCAGACACCCATACACAGCGCATGCACATAAACACACACACACATACAGGCACACAAACATAGATGCACATACACAAAGATACGTACACACAACACACATTCAAAAACACACACAGGCACACACAAACACATAAAAGCACATAGAAAGGCACACACATGCAGTCACACACACAAAGACACAAAGGCACACACAGATACATATAAACACACACATAAAGACATGTACATAAAGGCACACACACACAAAGACATACACAGATGCATGCACACAAAGACACACATACATAAAAACACACACAGATGCACACAAAGACACACACAGAAACACACATATGCAAAGACACGCATACAGACACACAGAAACACACACACACACAGACACATACAGACACACAAAGGCACAAACACAAAGACACACACAGAAGCACACAAACCCCAAAATACACAGACACAAAGATATACACAAGACACACAGAAACACACATACAAAGATACACAGACCCACAGACACACACACAAAGGCACACACCCACAGACACACACACACACACTCAAAGACACTCACAGACACACACAAAGACGCACACAGACGAAGACACACACATGAACACACACACAAAGACATACATACTCTCACACAAAGACACACACTCACAAACATATACAGGCACACACACACACAGATATACACAAAGACACACACACAGAAACACGCACAAAGGCACAAACATACAACACGCACACAATAGACACACACACAAAGAAACAAACAGAAAGGCACACACACACACATCATGGATACACAGACACACACCCACACACAAAGACGCACAAACATAAAGGCACACAAACACAGAATGCACACACACACACACGCACTAGAGACAGAGATTCAGAGAGAGAAGAGGTTAATGTGTTAAAGGCCTGACTTTAATTTATACCCTGGCTGGAAACTGCCAAGATTTGAAGGGAAACCCATTGTCAGTAACCCATTACTCCGCAGTTGTGTTAGAAATCCCAGTGGAGCCCTGGAAATAACAGGGGATTCCCCTGCCTTTTAAACTCCAATTTCAAATCCAATCTCCTTGTTTATAAATCCTCCTGTCAGCCGGTGTTTTGCTCATCAAAGATGGTGGTTGCCACGACAACCAGGCTCCTTTAGAATTTACCCGGGGGGAATTCGACACACATACACAAAAAAAAATCCATGTTATTGAGGAATCAGTTGAAAGCAGGGAATGCCCAGGGATCAAATCGTGTCTGCTGAGTATGATTGATGGAGCAGCTAATGCAGGAAGTATCAACGGTTAAAAATAACTCTGAGTCTCAGAATAAACCAGAGCTGTGAAGAGGCGAGAGGGAAAAGAACCCCATGATTTTAAAAAAAAAATTTCACCTTACTAGAGTTGCCAACCGTTCAGGGTTGCCCTGGAGCCTCCACCAATTAAAGATTAATTTCTCAGAGTCGAAGGCAGGAGAACATTAAAAAAAAAAATTGTGTGTTTTATTCTCATTTTCTTTGAACATTTTATTCACTGTTGAAAATATAGGAGATGGGAGAAAGGCTGTTTGAATGGCGGTCCAGGATCGTCCAATCAGGTAAATCAGAGCCTGTTTGCTACCTAGCCAGCGGTGAAGGTCATGCTGAGGGGTGGGCCCGGCAGAGACTGGAGGTTTAAATCGCCTGGAACGTTTTCAACCTGAGTTGGCAATGCCTAGTTGGATGTTGGAGCAGTGCCCAGGTTAGATAGGGAAAAAATACCTGGAAACATAGAAAATAGGAGCAGGATTAGGCCATTCGGCCCTTCGAACCTGCTCCGCCGTTCATTATGATCATGGTTGATCATCCAGTTCACTAACCTGTTCTCGCTTCCCCCCCCCCCCATATCCTTTGATCCCATTAGCCCCAAGAGCTATATCTGACCCCTTCTTGAAAACATTCTCTCCGGTCTGCCAGCCGCGTGTTCCTCAGCGGCACGTCCTCACCGTCCGTGGGATCCTCCGTTCTGGCGGCCTCCTCAAGCCTCCCGGAAACCCGCAGGTGGGGGTGCGCTACCGGCAGAACGGAGAATCCCATCATCGGAGAATCCCGCCAACAATGTTTTGGCCTCAACTATTCCCTGTTGCGAATTCCGCTAGCTCGCCACTCTCCGGGTGAAGAAATTTCTCCTCGCCTCAGTCCTAAATGGTCTACCCCGTATCCTCAGACTGTGACCGCTAGTTCTGGACTCCCCCACCATCGGGTACATCCTTCCTGCATCTACCCTGACTAGCACCGTTAGAATTTTATAGGTTTCTATGAGATCCCCCCTCATTCTTCTGAACTCCACAAATACAATCCTAACCGATCCAATCTCTCCCCATGCGTCAGTCAGAAACAAACGCTTCCAGATGTAATGGTCACTTAATTTAGTTACGAAGGAAATGCAAGTTGCACAGCGAGATCCCAGAGACAACCTCACGACAAATGACCAAGTACTCTCTTTATGATGAGGAAATAAAGTCCTGGATCTCTGAAATATTGAAGTCTAGCCATTGTTGCAACGCAGGAGATGTGACAGGCAACATGCGCACAGTAACATCCCAGAATGTGATAATGACCAGGTTGAGGGCTGAATATTGGCCCCAGGACTCTGGAAGAGAATCCCCTGCTTTTCAAATAATTTAATGGAATCTTTAACATCCACTCAAATCCTTCAACAGCACCTTCCAAACCTGCAACCTCTACCACTTAGAAGGACAGCAGATACATTGGAACATCGCCACCAACCGCAACTTCTCCACCAAGCCACTCACCATCCTAACCTGGAAATTTATCAACCGTTCCTTCACTGTCGCTCCTTCCCTAACAGCACAGTGGGAGTACGTATGCCACATGGATCCCAGCAGTTGAAGAAGGCAGCGCACCACCACCTTCTCGAGAGCAATTAGTGATGGGCACTAATTTCTGGTCTAACCAACCTCCTATGAATTATTATTTTTTTAAATCACCGAAACAAAGAGATTAGGTCAAGGTTTAACATCTCATCAGAAAGATGGGGCCTCACCAAAACTTGGGGGATATTGGCAGGGTTTTGCGGACGTCTTGTCCAGAGTATTGAAAACAAGGGTGGCCATGACTCCAGGGGTGGCGACTTTTGGGGTTTCGAAGGACCCGGGAGTCCAGGAGGAGAAAGAGGCTGACGTTTTGGCCTTTGCTTCCCTGGTAGCCCGGAGACGGATACTGCTAGCTTGGAGGGACTCAAAGCCCCCGAAGTCGGAGACCTGGCTATCGGACATGGCGAGCTTTCTCGGACTAGAGAAGATTAAGTTCGCCCTGAGAGGGTCACTGTTAGGGTTTGCCCGGAGGTGGCAACCATTCATCGACTTCTTTGCGGAGAACTAATCGTCAGCGGGGGAGGGGGGTTAGGGTAGCGCAGAATAGGGGTCAATTAGGCGGGTCATGATGGGATGGGAGTCGGTGATTTCACCATGTTTATTGTCCTTTGTACATTGTATTATACTGTTGTTGTTTGTAATGCCAAAAATACCTCATTAAAACTGTTTCTAAAAAGAAAGAAAGATGGGGCCTGCAGTAATGCTGCACTCCTTCAGTACTACATTGACAAGCCAGCCTGGATTCCAAACTTGTAAACCAGAGAATATACAGCACAGAAGGAGGCCTATCAGTCCATTATGCCTGTACTGGCTCTTTAGTAGAGCTATCCAGTTAGTCCCACTTCTCTGCTTTCTCCCCATGGTCCTGTCATTGTTTCCGTTATTGTTGCTATTAAATCTGCTTCCACTGCCCTGTCAGGCACCGCATTCCCGATCACAACAACTCGCATGTATCAAAACAATTCTCCTCATGACAATTATCTTGAAATCTGTGTCCTCTGGTTACCGTTCCTCCTGCTACGGGAAACAGTTCCTCCCTACTTACCTTTTTTTTTATAAATTTAGAGTACCCAATTATTTTTTCCAATTAAGGGGCAATTTAGCGTACCCAATCCACCTATCCTGCACATCTTTGGGTTGTGGGGGTGAAACCCACGCAGACACAGGGAGAATGTGCAAACTCCTCACGGACAGTGACCCAGGGCCGGGATTCAAACCCGGGTCCTCAGCGCCGTAGGCAGCAATGCTAACCATTGTGCCACCGTGCCGCCCCCTCCCTACTTACCTGATCAAAACCGTTCATGGTTCTGAATATCCTTGTTCAGTTTCTACTTAACCTTCTCCTGCTGTGAGGACAATGGCCCCAGCTTCTCCCTCACACACTCCCTCATTCCTGGATGCCTCCCACCCCCTCCCCTGCAAAGGCGGAAAGCGAGCTTTCTTCTTCAACTGTTGCGGTCCGCGTTGGCCCGTTGCTGATGAAGGAGCAGGTGATATACATCCAAGGCAGCATGGTAGCATAGTGGTTAGCACTGTGACTTCACAGCACCAGGGTCCCAGGTTCGATTCTCCGCTGGGTCAGTGCCTGTGTGGAGTCTGCACGTTCTCCCCGTGTGTGCGTGGGTTTCCTCCGGGTGCTCCAGTGACCTCCCACAGTCCAAAGATATGCAGGTTAGGTGGATTGGCCACGCTAAATTGCCCTTAGTGTCCAAAAAGGTTAGGAGGGACTATTGGGTTAGGGGGGCAAGGTGAAGTGAGGGCTTAAGTGAGTCAGTGCAGACTCGATGGCCGAATGGCCTCCTTCTGCAGTGTATGTTCTATGTAAGTCAGGATGGTGCCCCACCAGGGCAGCACGGTGGCGCAGTGGGTTAGCCCTGCAGCCTCACGGCGCCGAGGTCCCAGGTTCGATCCCGGCTCTGGGTCACTGTCCGTGTGGAGTTTGCACATTCTCACAGTGTTTGCGTGGGTTTCGCCCCCACAACCCAAAGATGTTCAGGGTAGGTGGATTGGCCACGCTAAATTGCTCCTTAATTGGAAAAAAAATAATTGGGTACTTGTTATAACCTGCCTGCTTACCATTGGATGGGGACTAATGGCAATCCCACAATCCTCTGGGAGTATGAGCTTCCCCAATGAGGGGGGCGGAGAAATCATTAGTAGATTCCCTGCATAAATAAAGCTGGCCAGTTTGGAACCAGCTAGAGGAGAGTGAGCAGCGAAGTAGCTGCTGCTGCCGCCGCCAGAGACTTCGCACCCGCCTTAGCATGGTTTTCCCGGACATTGGCGCAAATGTACGCCACACACAAGAACGGCAGGGACATGGCTTTTCTCGGCATTAGCCGATTCGGCAGTTTGTGCCCGGTGTCCCAGCGATCATTCGGAATTTTGCTGGTGGTGCCCAGTGGGTCTCTGGCGTAATCTTTCGCCAAACGGGCCCTATCTCTGACCAGGTGCAAGCCCAGGGTCGGCTCCAGCGCAAACATGTAGACCACGTTCGGTCCAGAAGACCATCCCTTCCAAAGCTCATTTCTACAGCCACAGAGACTAGACACAGTGGAAAGTATTCCTCACAATCTTCCTCTTTTGCCGAAACCCGTGGCATTTTCATTCCATAAAGTGGCCATGCCAACTAGCTGTTGCTCTGAAATCTTTGCTGTACCCAGGGTTTGATTTGACCCAATTAAGTACGTATATGCACATTGCATTTCATAGAATCAAAGAATCATAGAATTTACAGTGCAGGAGGCCATTCAGCCCATCGAGTATGCACCGGCCCTTGGAAAGAGCACCTTACCTAAGCCTACACCACCCTATCACCATAACCCAGTAGCCCCACCTAACCTTTTTGGACGCTAAGGGCAATTTAGCCTGGCCAACCCACCTAACTTGCACATCTTTGGACTGTGCGAGGAAACCGGAGCACCCGGAGGAAACCCAGGCAGACACGGGGAGAACGTGCAGACTCTGCACAGACAGTGACCTAAGCCGGGAATCGAACCTGGGACCCTGGAGCTGTGAAGCAACTGTGCTAACCACTGTGCTACTGTGCCGCCCATTGTGCTACCGTGCCTCCCATTTCTGGTCATGAATGTAACCATTTTGACAATTTCTGAGGACCCATTCCGAAGCAGGCTTCTCATAATCAGGCCATTTGGCTGGTCCATGCTCTCGTGGTGCATTTGGCCTTGTGCACCTCTTTCAGGGCGGATTCCTCCTTGCATTTTGCCATCCGTTTCTCACTAACATCAAACTCCCTCGCTGCAGTAGAGTGGTTAACAATTTCGCACATGTTAGGACTTTTAGCTAGCAACCAGCTCTGTACGTTATTTCTTTGGCAGGAAGATGCATTTCTGTCCACCAACAGCCGTGTGCAGTCTGCTCTGTGTGAGAGTGGCTCCCGCACATCCTCTTGGCAACATGGTTCGTATCGCCTGCTTGTTCCCATGGGAACTTGTAAGGCAGGTATCTCCCGAAACCTGCATTCTGCACTGGAAAATTGATGCTGACACCTGATGCCAGAATGGCCCTAAACTATTTATTAGCTGAAAAATAAATGGTCGTCTTATATGCCAAATATAGACCTAAACATGCATTGTGGTGCCAATAGAAATGGACAAATCTGATACCCCAAGTTGATTTATACACCAGCAATTACGGTAATCAGATTAGGATTGAGGAACCAACACCAGGCAGCAATCGACAAAAAATGGTCAATGAAACACATTACATCTTTATCAACATGTTACACTCTCACTTCTTGCCATATTTCTCACCCTCCTGTCCCCAGACTCCATTCTCCTGAGTAATTGTTGTAATATTTCCATAGAGGTGTGTGAATTGAGAAAATGTAACTTGTGAGGGTTGAATAAATTGCTTGTGGTTGCAACTTGTAAACAGAGGCTTCTGTTACTTCTGTCTAATTGTAGCTCTGTGAGCACCATGGAATCCTCTTCTACGTTAAATATGCTTTATAAATGGAAGTTATTAAATCCAGGCCTCTATTGGTCAGGCATCTTTCAACCTCTGCAAAGTGAGCTCACTCGAAACCCTGCAGCCTGAATCCTAACTCGTACCAAAGTTCACCCCTCACCCCTGTGCTCGATGATCTGCTGGCTTCCACTCTGGCTGTACCTCAATTTTAGAGTCAGTCATAGAATTTTGTGGCATAGACAGAGGCCCTTCAGCCCATCGTGTCTGTGGAGGCCAACAAGCACTTTTCTATTCAAATCCCATTTTCCAGCATTTGGTCCCTAACAGTGTACGCTACGGCATTTCATCTAAATGCTTCTTAAATGTTGTGAGGGTTCCCACCTCTATCACCCTTTCAGGTAGCAAGTTCCAGATTCTCACCACCCTCCAAAGAACCAAACGTTTTTCCTAATCCGCTCTAAGGTTCCTGCCCTCTAAAACTCTCTTCCGTGTTTCCAAGTCCCTCTATATTCTTATCATCTCAACTCCTCCAGCCCTAAATCTCTGAGATCTCGGCGTTCCGACAAACCTGGCTACTTGAGCACCCCTCTCCGACATTAACAGCCGTACCTTCAGCTGTCTGGGCCGCAATCTCTGGAATTCCCTCCTTAAAACTCTCCTCCCCTGTACCTCTCCCCCCTCCTATAAGACATTTTTAAATCCTACCTCTTTGACCAGGGTTTTGGTCACCTGCCCTAATATTTGTTTTTGTGAGTTAGTTTCAAATTTTGTTTGTTACTGGGTGGCACAGCGGCACAGTGGCTAGCACTGCTGTCTCATGGTGCCAGGAAACTGGGTTCGATTTTGGCCTTTGCTGATTGTGTGGAGTTTGCACTTTCTCCCGTGTCTGTGTGGGTTTCCTCCGGGTGCTCCGGTTTCCTCCCGCAGTCCAAAGGTTAGGAGGGGTTACGGGGATGGGGCGGGGGGATTGGGCCTAGGTAGAGTATTCTTTCAGAGAGTCGGTGCAGACCCAATGGGCCGAATGGCCTCCTTCTGCACTGTAGGGATCCGATGGATCCTGAGGACGAAAGTGACTGCACTTTAAGAGTATTTAATTCTCTCTGAAACACTTTGGTACCTTCTTGGGGTTGTGAAAGGCGCTGGAGAAGTGAAGTTCTTTCTGTCTTCTTGCCCAAGGTAGAACGATGAAAGTATGTAACAATTCTAAGGCTTGTTGCTGTGTCACTCAAAGGCCCAAATGCTGGGCACACTTGGAATGACTCTCATCCCTGTTTGATTCCTGCAACCACACATGGGATACATTTGAACGCAACTCACTGGGGCTTCTGTGCACAACTTCCAGCAACTAGTAAAATTGAAATTTGTTTTATTCATACACAATCCAGTCCATTGCCTGTGGCAAGTGGGGGTATATTGGTTGAAAGCCCCAGTTTAATCCTTCTTGGAGATTTAAGTGTGTGAAACAAATGTCTAAAGTCATCGCTTAGCCCAAAATCATTCATTTGCAGGACTTCATGGGCGCGGTTCTCCCACGCCACGCCGTATGGGAGAATCGGCGTTTGTGCCATTTTTTCCTGCGGCGCCGGTCTGATGCTGGCAGGAGATTCTCCGAGGAGTGGAGAATCGGTGCCATTTGCGCTGGCGCGTTTGGCGCTGCGGAGCAGCCGGGCCGCCAATGATGGGCCAAGCGGCCGCGCAGAAACGGCAGAGTTCCGCCGGCGCCATTCACACCTGCTCGCAGCCGGCGGGAACTCTGCGTGTTGGGTTGGGGGGCCGGCCTGTGGGGCGGGGAAAAACACTCCTTCACCCCTGGGGGGGGGGGGGGGGGGGGGGAGGCGGGGGTGGGGGGTGGGTGTGCCTCCGATGGGATCTTGCCCGCGATCGGGGCTCACCAATCGGCGGGCTGGCCTCTCCAGCCCCGGCCCTATTTTATTACGGGCTGGACCCTGAGCCCCCACGCCATGTTGGGTTGGGGCCGGCGCG
The DNA here is from genome assembly GCF_902713615.1 of Scyliorhinus canicula. Classification (NCBI taxonomy): domain Eukaryota; kingdom Metazoa; phylum Chordata; class Chondrichthyes; order Carcharhiniformes; family Scyliorhinidae; genus Scyliorhinus; species Scyliorhinus canicula. The sequence continues at coordinate 113,019,376 of NC_052163.1, read as the reverse complement.
TTGAGGAAATACGCTGCGCATTCGCAGTTTTGCCGTGGCCCAACTGCGCATGTGCGGGTTGGCGCGGTGCCCAGTTGGCGCCAGGAAGGGAGGCTGGAGCGGCGCGAACCGCTCCAGCGCCGTGCTGGCCCCCTGTGGGGGGGGCGTTCACGATGGCGAGAGCACTATCTCCATTTCGGAGAATCGCGACCAACACCTCCTCCACAATAGTCCTCAACACCGGGGCCCTGCAAGGCTGCGTACTTAGCCCCCTACTCTACTCCCTGTACACACACGACTGCATGGCAAAACTTGGTTCCAACTCCATCTACAAGTTTGCTGACGGTACGACCATAGTGGGCCGGATCTCGAATAACGACGAGTCCGAATACAGGAGGGAGATAGAGAACCTAGTGGAGTGGTGTAACGACAACAATCTCTCCCTCAATGCCAGCAAAACTAAAGAGCTGGTCATCGACTTCAGGAAGCAAAGTACTGTACACACCCCTGTCAGCATCAACGAGGTGGAGATGGTTAGCAGTTTCAAATTCCTAGGGGTGCACATCACCAAAAATCTGTCCTGGTCCACCCATGTCGACGCTACCTCAAAGAAAGCACAACAGCGCCTATACTTCCTCAGGAAACTAAGGAAATTCGGCACGTCCACATTAATCCTTACCAACTTTTACAGATGCACTATAGAAAGCATCCTATCGGGCTGCATCACAGCCTGGTATGGCAACTGCTTGGCCCAGGACCACAAGGAGCTTCAGAGAGTCGTGAATACCGCCCAGTCCATCACACGAACCTGCCTCCCATCCATTGACTCCATCTACACCTCCCGCTGCCGGGGGAAAGCGGGCAGCATAATCAAGGATCTCTCCCACCCGGATTACTCACTTTTCCAACTTCTTCCATCGGGCAGGAGATTCAGAAGTCTGAGAACACGCACGAACAGACTCAAAAACAGCTTCTTCCCCTCTGTCACCAGACTCCTAAATGACCCTCTTATTGACTGACCTCATTAACACTACACCCTGTATGCCACCCAATGCCAATGCTTATGTAGTTACATTGTATACCTTGTGTTGCCCTATTATGTATTCTCATGTATTCTCATGTATTTTCTTGAATTTTGTTTAATTCCCTTTACTTCCATGTACTGAATGATCTGTTGAGCTGCTTGCTGAAAAATACTTTTCACTGTACCTTGGTACACGTGACAATAAACAAATCCAATCCAAATCCAATCCAATAATTTGTGAAACTCCTCCCCCTTCTCAACCTCCTCCATACAATCTGCAAATCTAAATCTAAGACAGCCACTGCATTATCACTATTTCGTCCTTTGTTTTCACTCTACAAGCTATATTCTTGGACGTCCGACCTTCACGGAGGTTTCACAGCACGTGAGGGTATACAATCACAGTCAGAAATACGCACGCATCTTGGGATGGATAATGACTGCACCATGTTAGACCCAATGAGGCGTGGGGAATGAATTTCACTTCACTGTGCACGCACCCTACATCTCTCCCTTGTGATTAATGTTGGCTCTCTGTTGTGTTTTGAAACAGAAACCCGTAGATTCAGCCGTGAAGCACTGCCATTGAGAGGTCACTCCTCCTGAGCCAAGTAGAAACATTAAGGAAGATGAATGTGCTGGTAATGGCATCTCACCCCTCGCCACCCGTCACTGCCTTTAAAAAATGGAAAGACTTTCATTCCCATAGCTTCTTTCAAAACCTCAGAATTTTTCAAAGTGAAATACTCTCGAAGCGCAGTCACTGTTGTAATGTGGAATCTGGCAGCCAGTCTACCCACAGCAAGGTCCCGTGCACAGCCATGTGATATTGACAAGAGAATCTCTTGGTGGAATTTTCCCTGCATTTGGCAGAGTGCGACAAGGGGGTGGAAAAGGGGGCGTTGAAGCCACTGGCACCAATCCGCCATATCGTTGGAACTATTGAAAATTGAATGGCAAGGTGCGGATTTCCCAGCGTCAGGCCTCTGGGGCAGGCTCAATTTTTTAACAATTAGGGCGCCATTTTTAAAGGGCACATTAATGCATAAAGGTTCATATGGACGCCACCCCATCTACAGCGCTCTCCCCACCACCCAACCTACCCCCGCTCCATGAGCTGCCACCAGGACATACTTGGCACGGTCACCTGCTACTATCCACGTGCTGCCCCCGCTGCCAGTGCAGTGCCAGGGGCAGTGCCTTGGGGCAATGCCAGGGTAGTGCCCGAGCATGACCATCTTCCCCCTGAGTGATGCACTCACCTGTACTCCCCTCGGCGGTTTCCCTGCCAGCTGCACGCCGTGGGGGACCTGTCATAATATACACAAGTCTGCCCTGACGCCGACGGGGTCTAGAGGCCTGATAACGAGACGTAAATGTATTATAATGATGTTCCTGAACACACGAACTTGAACACTTCATGCTTTTATGTCAACACGAAATGGACATCTCGCAAGCTTTTCTGCTCTCATCGCCGATCCCCGCTGATGAAAAAGGGTTATGGTAAAGGGTTACGGTGCTCGAGCGGGAAAGTGGAGCTGAGTCCACAAAAGATCAGCCTTGATCTCATTGAATGGCGGAGCAGGCTCGAGGGGCCAGGTGGCCTACTCCTGCTCCTAGTTCGTACATTCTTAAATCCCCCCCCCCCCCCCCCCCCCCCCCCCATGTTGCTCATGGGTTAAATATTGGTCCAGCACTTGGCCCTTCTTCCAGTGATGCCATGGAGGGAAGATGAGGTCTTGGTTTAAAGTCTCATAGAATTTACAGTGCATTTGGTCCATCGAGTGTGCACCCTTGGAAAAAGCACTCTGCTTAAGCCCACGCCTCCACCCTATCCCTATAATGGCATAATGGCATTTCCAATCACGAGGCGGCACTCCCTCAGTACTGCACTCCAGTCAGACTGAACTTTGTGCTCAAGAGTGGGGCTTGAGGGCAGCACGGTGGCGCAGTGGGTTGGCCCTGTTGCCTCACGGCACCCGAGGTCCCAGGTTCGATCCCGGCTCTGGGTCACTGTCCGTGGGGAGTTTGCACATTCTCCCCGTGTTTGCGTGGGTTTCGTCCCCACAACCCAAAGATGTGCAGGGTGGGTGGATTGACCGTGCTAAATTGCCCCTTAAATGGAAAAAATGAATTGGGTACTCTAAATTTATTTAAAAAAAGAATGGGGCTTGAAACCTTCTGATATAGTGGTGAGAATGCAGGGTCCTAATGCCTGTTTTCAAGGACATTTTGGGTGTCCGAAACTATCCAAGGCCAACACTTGGACATTTTTCAGGCAATCTTGGGGCACTGGTAGAGGCCCTGTAGAATCGTCATTCCTCCCAGACTCCCCCAGTTTCCATCAGGAACAAGGAAGTAACAGTGACGAATTTTGCCCCCAAAGCCTCCAGATGTGTGAGGGGAAACTGTTGTCCTGCACAGGATCTGGAAACTTCTGGAAGCCTGTGGCCGTCCTTCCTTGTCAAGACACTAGTAATTTTCTGGTGGGGATAAGGGAGGGAAAACAACTCTGGAAAAACCATTGGCTTGTTTTAATTTAATCATCGCATCTTGTAGCTGCAACTAGTGTCTTAATGAGTGCTCCAGGTTTAATTCGATGAACATTAATTTCACAGAACAGGGCTAAACATTTTCTTAGTGATTAACACTCTTTCCATGCCCTGGGAACTATGCCAAGCATTTTTCAAATTCAGGTGGATTAGAAGCGCAGTGATTTAGCTACATTAATACACTGTTGAGAAGGTTAATTTGCTGTGAAATGCTTGCCAAACAAACACGAGCACATAAATACTGGAGCAATGATCTCCCATCATTCATATTCGGGGTCCATCTCCCTGAGCCACACTGTGGGAAATTCTGAGTGTTACATTGCTTCCGACTGCTTAAAATGGTTGGAAGTTACTTGTGTTTGCCAAACTTAAGCTCAAGATGGGCAACAAGAATCCTTCACATGACACAGAAGCATTGTTAGCCTGTCTAAATATGTCACAGCACTAATAGTATAGGAAGAGTATTAGGTGATTCAACCTCTCAACCCTCTTCTGCTGTTAAATTAAATCTATGCCTCCACTGCATTTACTTCGCTCCGTCTCCCTCGATACTCTTTCACAAAAATCATTCTATAAATCTCAATCTGTATAAATTTCAGCTGTCACTCGGTGGTATTCCGAATGTCAGTCAAAACTCAGTGGGGAACCATCTTGTACCTGAGGTGAATAGTTGCAAGTTTCTATCTCACTCTAGAAACTTCCAAATATCCGTGATGGTGACGGGAAGTATGAGTCGGGAAAGTTCCCATCTTTGTGAAGCCCTCTCCGTTTATGGAGGCCCTCACCACCCATATTTTCAATCCAGGAAGGTGGGGGGTAGCATGAATGCTTGGCTGAGCTCCAAGATAATGCAGTCAGCTTAGCTGGCAATGTTGACCCTGCCAAGAGGGGAGTTTGACATTTTTATTGCCTTGTAATAAATTATTCTTTCTTTGTGATTTTTCAATACCTGTGTGCTCATTTACACACATTTAAGAAATGAGAAGAGGATAATTACTTCAAGTCACTGATGCTGTGAAAGGCTCTGATTGATTATTTCCTTTATGAGAATGAAGAGGGGCAATGTATTTCAAAGGGAATGTTGGAAGGCTTTTTGATTGGTTCCTGATTGAGGAATGGGTTCCCCCATCATTCATGACTCCTCTGAGAGGCCATGAAAAATGCCTTGTAATAGTTTCTGAAGAGCAGTGGCCTTGTGGTATTGTTGCTGGACTAGTAATCCAGAGATCCAGGGTAAAACTCTGGGGACCCGTGTTCCAATCCCACTTTGGCAGATGGTGAAATTTGAATTCAGTAGAAATCTGGAATTAAAAGTTTAACGATTTATCTATCGGCACTGATGCTCCCAAAAGAGCCCCCTAACCTACCCCAATCTTCCGTCTTATCCCCATAACATCACCTAGCCTTTGGGCACGAAGGGGAAATTTAGCATGACCAATCCACCTAACCTGCGCACCTTTGGACAGTGGGAGGAAACCGGGCACCCGGAGGAAACCCACATAGACAGGGGGAGAACATGCAAACTCCACACAGTCACCTGAGGTCAGAAATTGAACACAGGTCCCTGGCTCTGCGAGTGGGAGTGGAAATCCTAGAACTAGGTCCCACCCACTATTTGAAAGGCCTCCTGACTCAGTCCAACTCCTTGAGTATGAAATCCAGGATGACACCCCCAGGCAGTACTGAGGCAGTGCTACATTGTTTTGAGGTGCTGATGTTGGATGAGTCTTTAAGTTGAGGTCCCCTCTGCCCTCCTAGGTGGACATAATAAACCCCATGGTCAGAATTTAAAGAAAACCAGGAGAGTTTTCCTTGGCCAATCCTTAAGCTTCAATTGACACATAAAATCAGGGTATCTGCTTAATATCACATCGCTGTTCATAGAATCCTGCTATCCATATATTGGTTAATATATTGGTTAATATATTGGTTCACCTGAGGAAGGAGCTGTGCTCCGAAAGCTAGTGTTTGAAACAAACACGTTGGACTTTAACCTGGTGTTGTCAGACTTCTTACTTGGTTAATGGGTTACCTACATCATCATCGTGACTACACTTCAAGAAATTACTTCATTGGCTGTTGAATACCATGGGACGTCTTGCGGTCATGAAAGGCAATTTTGAAATATATTTTTCTTTTAATTAATTGCCCTACCACACACAACCTAGCAAGTGTTTCAGATTTACGGATTGTAGATTTTTGGGACGGGCATGTGAATTAATAGTAAAACCTGTGAAACACTGGCTGCTGGTTATTGAAATTGTTCATAAGCTCAGGGGTAAGGAACAAAAATCGCTTCATTTTCAAAAAAATACACTGATTCTGGACAGGAAGGGAAGTGAACAGGAGTTTCATTTCCCTCTCTTCCCTGTACATTGTGCAGAATGGTTTACTCTGAGCTATATTGATTCTGACCATTCTTGTGCATCCTTGTGGGGTTGACCTTTAGCTAAAGAATTTCACAGAGACACCAATTAGAGGCAAATCTTGGCTTTATATTGAGGTGCTGATTGGAAACTAGATTGTCACTCCAGGCCAGCCATTCCGGCGCCTGTTCGGGTACACAGAGGCAGAATTCAGAATGTCCATTTCACCTAACAACACGTCTTTCAGGACTTGTGGGAGGAAACCGGAGCACCCAAAGGAAACCCACGCAGACACGGGGAGAACGTGCAAACCGCGCACAGACAGTGACTCAAGCCGGAAATCGAACCTGGGGCCCTGGCACTGTGAAGCCATAGTGCTAACCACTATGCTACCGTGCTGCCCTGTTTAGACCTGTTCTGGCAATGGACTATGCCTGAGAGTCCCCTGCAGTGACTTATTAAGAGGCAGTATGAGCAGAAAGCAGTGGTCAGATAATGCACACAGCCCCCCCCAGGGAAGCCTGTTGGCTGAAGGTTGATTGGAGCACTTTGACTGCCAGTTGATGTCTCAGTTTCGGCACTGTCCAGGAGGTGCCCGGAGACACAGATGAATGTGTGAAGAAGTTTAATAGGCAGCTCAGTTAGTCAGAGTCTTTTTCTTGCTCGGCTAATACTGAAACACTTTGACACTCTGCAACCACACCCTGCCAAATCACATTAAAGTTGCAGCTCCTTAACCACTGACTGGGTATTTCCTCTCTCCAGAGCCTCTGGCCTCAGGTCGCAGCAGATACTTCTGGAATCTGAGCTGAAATTCTGATCCTGTGTCCATTTCTCCGTCACTCCATAACATTGCCCACCTCAGTTCCTGCCTCGGCTCATCTTCAGCTGAACCCCTCACCAACCACGCATTTGTTATCTCTAGACAACACTGACCTAGAGCTCTCCTAGCTCCAACCCTGCACCCTTCAAATGATTCAACTAATTTAAAACACTGCTTCCCCCCATCCTACCCCCATCCTAATTCACACCAAATCCCAATCACTCATCACCCCTTGTGTTCTCTGACCTGCACTGCCACCTGCTCAAGTGTGACAAATGTAGGATTTTAGATACATTAGATTATGAACATTTGCCAATTTAAGGGTAAAAGCCTGGATTAAACTGGTGTTTTTAAAAGAATCTTGTTTTGGGAGACCAGAAAGCTTTTCGGAGCCAGAGGTGACATTGACCATCGTAAACTCCTGGGCTAATGCACTATTGTTTGACTAGGGGGGGTCCCTGTGGAGTTACTGTGTTTTCAGGCTGGGTAGTTAACTTGTTTTCAGTCTGGGGAGTTAACTTGCTTTTAGCCTGGGGAGATGATGTCGTTGCGGGGGTAAGGTATTCAGACATTTTGAGAAAGCTTTTGGGTTGAGCTCAGATCTGGCTAACGCTTATATACCACAATTAAAACCATTTGCTTTCACAATAGGAGAGTTAAAAAAAGTGAATAGTATTTAAAGCAGTGCAGACTTGTCTGAGGACATGGGGGAAACTGCAAAAAAAACAGTTAAGGCAGTTTTTTGAAAACATCCAGCCAGAGTCTGCAGGGGTTCTAATAGGAGCCAAATCTGTTCTGGAAAGCAAGTATTACTCTGTGCAAATGGGATGTAGGATGGAATGAGAGCTGTATGTTTTTGTGCTTTTTGTTTGATTGGAATAGAGATAGTAATTAAGAGTATTGTATTTACTGTATTTAGTTTTATTGTTTAAGGGCTAATTGTAAACTAATTTCAGGTGTGATGCGAAAGAGATTAATAATGTGTTCATAATAAAGTTTTGTTTTAAAATACCAAATCCACGGGCGCGATTCTCTGATTGTGGAACTGAGTGTCTGCGCCGTGGTGAACGTCATCGCGTTTCACGACGGTGCGAAACGAGCGTGGGCACTAGCAGTTCTGGCCCCCACAGGGGACCAGCACGGTGCTGGAGCGGTACACCCCACTCCAGCCTCACTTCCTGGCACGCACTGGGGGCGGCGCCAACCCGCGCATGTGCGGTGGCTTTACGGAACGCGCTGGCCCCGACGCAACATGGCGCGGGGGTTCTGGTGCCGGGGGGGGGGGAGAGGCCGGCCCGCCGATTGGTGGGCCCCAATAGCAGGCCCCATCGGAGCCACCCCCCCCCCCCCCCCCCGGGGACGAAGTCCCCCTCCCCCCACCACAGACCGCCCCCCGACCCTTCACACAGAGCTCCCGCCAGCAGCGACCAGGTGTGGATGGCGCCGGTGGGACTCAGATTTTTCCGTGCGGCCGCTCGGCCCATCCGGGCCGGAGAATCGGCGGCCTGGCCTTGTACAGCGGCCTGCGTCCGGCGCCGCGCCAAACTTGCCGGCGCAAATGGCGCCGATTCTCCACACCTCGGAGAATTGCAAACTGGCATCGGGGCGGCATGGCGCGGTTGCGCCGATTCTCCGGCCCAACGCGGGGCTGGGAGAATCGCGGACCCTATTTCTCCTGGAGTGAGGTATCCTTTCCTCACAGTCTTACCAAATAAACTAAAATATTGGGGTTTTGGTCCAGTACCCTCGCCACTGTTGGGGTCTGCGCGGGGATCACAATACAGCCAATGCCTGGATTTTAAAATTGTCACTGTTACTTTCAAATCCCTCGATGGTTCTGCTCCTCCCTATCCCTGTAATAGCCTCCAGTCCTACAACCCTCCCAGGTTTCTATGCTCCTCCAATCCTAACGTCTTCTATTTTAAATTGTCCCCTGTTGGCGGCTGTGCTTTCAGATAGCTGGGCCCTCAGCACTGAAATTCCGTCCCTAAAGCTTTCTGTCTCTCTACCTTTGAGATACTTGATAGAACCTACCTCTTTGACTAGGCTATTACATACCCATCCTGTACCTCTGATTATGTTGCTGTGAAACTTCTTGGTCTTTTTTGCTGTATTAATGCAAGTAGCTGTTGTTGATATAATTAGTGTTGGTGAGAGAGTGACAGAGTTCATCTCCTATTCCAGCTCCTTCTTTCCCCAGAAATTCAGCAGTTTACCCCTCTTCCCTTTTCCTTACCCCCTTCAAGCACCCAAAAGTACATTCTAGGTTATCTCTGCCTCTCACCTTCTCTTGCGGCATTATATTAAAGGCTCTGTATAATTACAAGGTCTTGCTGTTGTTGTTGTTGGTGATGTAAGGCCTCACTTGGGGTGCGTGAAGTTGCATAAGACTGTGCAACTGTTTGTCCAATGCCCTGGAGTACAAGGTAATTTCAAAATTCTCAACATTGTTTTCCAAATCCCTCCCCATCTCTGCCATGTCCTCCAGTACTGCAGCGCTCCAAGATATCAGTGCTCTTCTGAAACTCGCCCCTTGACATTGCTCCGTGTCTTCCGCTGTCTGGGCCCTGAGCTCTGGAATTCCCTCATGAAATCTCTCCAACTCTACCTTGCTTTCATCCCAGAAAACACTCCTTCAAGTCTACCTTTTTGTCAATGTTATGGTCATCTAACTCTGATATTAAACTTTAGAAGGATGAGGGGGGAATCTTATTGAAACTTACAGGATACTGCGAGGCCTGGATAGAGTGGACGTGGAGAGGATGTTTCCACTTGTAGGAAAAACTAGAACCAGAGGGCACGATCTCAGACTAAAGGGACGATCCTTTAAAACAGAGATGAGGAGGAATTTCTTCAGCCAGAGGGTGGGTGAATCTGTGGAACTCTTCGCCTCAGAAGACTGTGGAGGCCAAATCACTGAGTGTCTTTAAGACAGAGATAGATAGGTTCTTGGTTATTGAGGGGATCATGGGTTATGGGGAAAAGGCAGGAGAATGGGGATGAGAAAATATCAGCCATGATTGTATGGCGGAGAAGACGCGATGGGCCAAGTGGCCTCATTCTGCTCCTATGTGTTATGGTCTTATATCCCTTTCTAAGGCGCAATATCACAGCGTTCCTGTAAAGTGCCTTGGCATGTTCCGTTTACATGAAAGGCGCTGTATAATTAATTATAAGTTGTTGTTGTCATGAGGGATTGTGCAGTTGTGCAAACCAGCATCAGTGTTGCATCAGTAGCAACTGTTGACCTCTCTCAGTAAAACATTACCAAATGGAATATTTGCCCTGGGCTTAGATTCAGAGGCAAAAAAGCAATGCAGCCCCTTCTTTGCACTTGCACAGTTGTTAGTTTTCTTCACAAAATGATAAATGATGGAGTGTTTCTGAAGTCTGTACTGCTTCCTGTCGGTTTTGCTTCTTTAAGAGAGGGATCTCCAGTAATTGTGATCTGGTATCTCCATTTCAAACGGCGGGCGCTTTTGTTTAAGTGCAGTCTGATTATCAGGTAAATGCTTTCTGCTTGTTGCTGAATGATCATTACCTACTGCTCAGCATTTCAAAGCCACCAGCACCCACAGAATAGAGGGAAAAAAAAGCTTTTTTATGTAAAGACATCACTGAAATGATGGTTACATAAGGAAAGCAAAGTGTGAAGGGTTTTGGATTAATTTTGAAGATGCGTTGGGTTCGATGTTCCTCGCTTATTGAGGAAAGGAATCTCAGGAAGCGAGAAAGAATGGAAAATGATGAAGAAAGAATTTGGATTTCCTTACCAAAGAGAAAGATCATTCTTTATCTAAAGTGTCAATTCTCTTGGCCATGTTGAAAGAAGTTGTTTTTAAAAAGCTCAGTGATGCATAATCAATGGACACGAAACGTAGATGAAGTCCGAACGATAGGCTTTAATACACAAGAAGTGTACCCGGCAGCAGACGTACAGAAGAAAGGCCGACAGCCGGGAAGCACGGGTTCTTATATCCCACCTCGTAGGTGGAGCTACCTACCTCTCAGCCAATTGGCTGAGAGGCACATGACTTACCCGGTCCAATGGGCAGCGAGTCCTCTGCACCAATGGCAGTTTACACTTTCAGGTACCGTAATACCCCTAGTCATACTACCACACTCTTGCCCCAACCCATTGGCTCCTCTTCTCCAGTGAATATCTCACAGGTATGCCAAGGCCGACGAGCTCCTGTTCGTTGATTAGTTCAGTTTGATCAATTGGCGAAGATGGGGTACAGGGGCTGGGAGGTGGGGGCCAATGGGGGGAGTGGGGCACGAGGCGGGGAGCAGAGTGGCAGGGATTATCAGGCATGTAAATTACACGAGGTTAGGATGGTGTTAGATGTTAGCCAGTTCATCTTTTCTCGAAGAGTTGACGTCTGGACCTAGTTGTCAGCTTGTGTGCAGACTGCAGTGTCTCTCCCAGCGAAAGTGGAGATCATGCCCAATAGAAGCTCCCTGAAATGCCAGTTACTATATACACTGCCAATGCAGTCTCCTAGATTAGAATTTTTGATCCTTCAGCCTATTACATTGACTGCTGGTGGGCTGCAAGGTGACTGACTATTCATGAGGTTCCATTCATCGTAACTAGGTGAGGTAGATTGACAGACCAGTTTGTTTAACCTGCCCTCTTACTTTGTACCCCTGGAACCAAGTCTTGTTCACCCCCATGTGCTCGCTGATCTACACAGGTTCCCAGTCAAACAGTTTTAAAATTCTCATCCTGGTTTTCAAATCCCTCTGTGGCATCATCCCTCCTGATCTCTTTAATCTCTCCTAGACCCTCCGAGGACTCCAGTAATCCTCCGGTTCTAGTTTCTTGAGCAACCTCAACTTTAATTGGTCCACCATTTGCAGTTATGTAGCGTCAATTAAGTAGGCCCTAAGCTCTGAAATCCATCCCCTAAATCTCTCCGCCTCTCCCACCTCCTCTAAGATGCTCCTTAAAACCAAAGTCATGGATGAAGGTTTCAGCAGCAGGTGGACTGTGTTGAGGCAGAGTAGGGGAGGGCATGGGAGCGAAAATAAGTGGGCCTGAGTGACACGGGTATGTGGTTGCAAGTTCATCGTGAAGTCAAATGTGACAGCAAAGTTGTGAATAATAGTGCGATTAAGCCTTGCACAGTTTAAAAATAAATTTAGAGTACCCAATTCATTTTTTCCAATTAAGGGGCAATTTAGCGTGGTCAATCCACCTACCCTGCACATTTTTGGGTTGTGGGGGCGAAACCCACGCAGACACGGGGAGAATGTGCAAACTCCATACGGACAGTGACCCAGAGCCGGGATCGAACCTGGGACCTCGGCGCTGTGAGGCCGCAGTGCTAACCCACTGCGCCACCGTGCTTCCTGAAGCCTTGCACAGTTGCCAGAGAGAGAGAGATGGAGATGACGGCTAGGGAATTGAGTTTGTAGTGGTCTTCTCAATACTTAGCCATAGGAATTTTTTTCTAATCCAGTACTGGATGCTGTATAAGGACTCTGCCAATTCAGAGAAAATGGGTCAAGAGAGGTGGTGGTGAGGCAGCACTTAATAATAATAATAATAATAAGAAGAAGAAACTTTATTAGTGTCAAAGTAGGCTTACATTAACACTGCAATGAAGTTACTGTGAAAATCCCCTAGTCACCACATTCCGGCGCCTGTACAGATACACAGAGGGAGAATTCAGAATGTCCAATTCACCTAACAGCACGTCTTCCAGGTCTTATGGGAGGAAACCGGAGCACCCGGAGGAAACCCACGCAGACACGGGGGGAACGTGCAGACTCCACACAGACAGTGGCCCAAGCCGGGAATCAAACTTGGGACCTTGGCGCTGTGAAGCAACAGATTCACCACTCTCTGGGTGAAGACATTTCTCCTCCCCTCAGTCCAAAAATTTACCCCTCTTCGTCAAACTATGACACGTAGTTCTGGACTCCCCCCACCGTCGGGAACATTCTTTCTGAATCTACCCTGTTAGAATTTTATAAGTTTCTATGAGATCCCCTCTTACCCTTCTAAACTCCAATGAATATAATCCTAACAGACTTAGTCTCTCCTCATAAAACATCCCCGCTATCCATGCAATCAGCCTGGATTGATGTACGGATCCAGGCCTGATTTAATTCAATGACAGAATAGCCTGGAGGCGCTGAATGGGATATTCTTATTCCGGGAGCCGGATCCATAATGCATGCCGACACTCCCAATGTTGTACTGAGGTGGGTGCTGCACTGTCAGAGGTGCTGTCTTGTGGATGGGACGTTGAGCCAAGGAGACCTCTTGGGCAGATTTCAAGGGCCCCATGACACGTGGTTTTGGTTGAGAAATGAAAATTGACCCTGGAGAACTCCCCTGCTTTTCTTCAAAATAGTTGCCATGGGATCTTTTATACCCATGTGAGACTCTTAATCATACCATAGAATTTACAGTGCAGAAGGAGGCCACTCGGCCCATCGAGTCTGCACCGGCTCTTGGAAAGAGCACCCTACCCGAGGTCAACACCTCCACCCTATCCCCATAGCCCAGTTACCCCACCCAACACTAAGGGCAATTTTGGTCACTAAGGGCAATTTATCATGGCCAATCCACCTAACCTGCACATCTTTGGACTGTGGGAGGAAACCGGAGCACCCGGAGGAAACCCACGCACACACGGGGAGGATGTGCAGACTCCGCACAGACAGTGACCCAAGCCGGGAATCGAACCTGGGACCCTGGAGCTGTGAAGCAATTGTGCTAACCACAAGACGATGGGTGGGTATTTTCAGACCTTTTGCGCCGGCGGGATCTTCCCTGGGGTGTAGACTTTGGCGGGAATGGCAGATTCTGCCGACAGCCAATGGCAAACTGATTCTGCTGCCTGGGGGCGGGTGGGGATGGGAGGCGGCTGCGGAAAGACCTGCCTGATGTTTTGGTTTAACATCTGATCCTGAAAGACTGAATTCTAAGAAACTGTGGCTCTGATGTTGGTGTTTTTCAGGATGATTTTCTTCAGTGCAGACAGAATATGCTTTGCTCTGTTAAAAGATAAATGTTAGCCCCCCCCCCCCGCCCCCCACCCTCACAAAACCACTTGTTGAAGCTTTCTTGAAAATACTCTAGAATTTTACTCCCACTCTACATATCTAATGAGAGAAAGAGAGGGAGAGACAGCATCAGTTTAATATTCTCCCCCTGCTCAATATTCACTGTGGATTAATTTAAGCATCTTAATTACCCCGACTAAAGAAGAGGACTGTTCTGGAGAGTTCTTCCTGCCATTAAGGGATGAGAATTAAACTGCAGTGGGCAAGACAGGGAGTGAGGTGAACAAATTTAATCCAAAAACAGATTCTGCCTCCTCCTTAACACAGCGCACTGTGATTGGGGAGCTTTGGATTGGCAATCGGAGATTGGCATCTTTCTCCATCGACTGGATTTGTTTTAAAAGCGACACTTGCCCGGGTGGACGATGCGGACTGGAGGACAACCTGCGGTGTGTCGCAAGGTAAGGAACCTGCAACTTAAAAAAAAAAGATTTGTAGTCTTTCCTGATGCCAGAATGGAGGACAGTTTGTTAAATCTGTGGCAGTACAGCTGCCTCCCTGATCCAGTCACAAACCTCGCAGAGCGAGACAGATAACGGAAAGATGCTTGGGAAAATACACAGCATCTGTAGATTAACCATTCCAGATACAGATCCTCCGATTCCACAGATCTGCAGTGTTTCGAACACACGTTGTCTTTAGGCTGGAAAGGGGAGAGGGGGTGGGGGCGCGACTGATTAGATGTCAGCCATTCGCTTAATGAGGCGTTTCTCTGCGTTAGAGGCTGATTATTCATCTCCTGAGGTGAGTGTCTGCCTTTCCCTTTCTCAATTGCCCATTTAATCTCAATTTTGAGACAAAACAGTTGGTTTGCATTGTTCTGTAGCTGCTCGCCTTTTTATTCTGTGTGTCTGTCTTCCATGTCTATGTGTGTATTTTCCATGTTTATGAATGTCATTGCATGCTGGTCTAAGCGTGTCCGCATAGGGTTTTCCTTTGATGTGTGTGCCTTTACATGTCTGCACATGTATGTCCAGAGCAAAGCAGTCCATTTAATTGACACCCCACCCCCCCATCTTAAATACTCACCCCCGCCGCCAGCCGAGTGTGCCATCTATGAGAGGCAATGTCGCGACTCGCCAAATACCCTTCGACAGCACCTTCCAAACCTGCAACCTCTATCACCTAGAAGGACAAGGTCAGCACGTGCATGGGGGCATTACCACCTGCAAGATCCCCTCCAAGCCACACACCAACCTGTCTTGGAGCTATTAATTATTCTTTTACTGGGTCAAAATCCTGAATCTCCCTAACGATGGGACTGCAGCGGTTTTAGAAAGTGGCTCACCCCTACCATCTCAAGGACAATAAATGCTGCCCCTGCCAGCGACACTCACATCCCATGAACAAATAAAATAAAAGCATGTTTATGGAGCCTTGCTGTGTGCCATTTATTGTATAACCTTTACGACCTTTGACAAGATACCAAAGCAACCATGTAAAGTGAGACCTGTTGAAAAAAATGGGTGTTTTCTCATTTCAGTCCAAACCACCACAATCTAATTTGTGCTGTGCCAACTCAGTCCAAACCAGGACAATCTCATCTGTACCGTGCCAACTCATTCCAAACCAGGGCAATCTCATCTGTACCGTGCCAACTCATTCCAAAACAGGACAATCTCATCTGTACCGTGCCAACTCAGTCCAAAACAGGACAATCTCATCTGTACCTTGCCAACTCAGTCCAAACCAGGACAATCTCATCTGTACCGTGCCAACTCATTCCAAACCAGGGCAATCTCATCTGTACCGTGCCAACTCATTCCAAAACAGGACAATCTCATCTGTACCGTGCCAACTCAGTCCAAAACAGGACAATCTCATTTGTACTGTGCCAACTCATTCCAAACCAGGACAATCTCATTTGTACTGTGCCAACTCAGTCCAAACCAGGACAATCTCATTTGTACTGTGCCAAATCAGTCCAAAACAGGACAATCTCTTCTATACTGTGCCAACTCATTCCAAACCACCACAATCTAATTTGTACTGTGCCAACTCATTCCAAACCAGGACAATCTCATTTGTAATGTGCCAACTCAGTCCGAACCACCACAATCTAATTTGTACTGTGCCAACTGAGTCCAAAACAGGACAATCTCATCTGTACTGTGCCAACACAGTCCAAACCAGGACAATCTCAACTGTACTGTGCCAACACAGTCCAAACCAGGACAATCTCAACTGTGCTGTGCCAACTCAGTCCAAAACAGGACAATCTAATTTGTACTGTGCCAACTCAGTCCAAACCAGGACAATCTCAACTGTGCTGTGCC
This sequence comes from Scyliorhinus canicula, assembly GCF_902713615.1. Taxonomy (NCBI): domain Eukaryota; kingdom Metazoa; phylum Chordata; class Chondrichthyes; order Carcharhiniformes; family Scyliorhinidae; genus Scyliorhinus; species Scyliorhinus canicula. Next base: position 113,003,276 of record NC_052163.1, on the reverse strand, counting down.
AACTCATTCCAAAACAGGACAATCTCATCTGTACTGTGCCAACTCAGTCCAAAACAGGACAATTTCATTTGTACTGTGCCAGCTCATTCCAAACCACCACAATCTAATTTGTACCGTGCCAACTCATTCCAAAACAGGACAATCTCTTCTGTACTGTGCCAACTCATTCCAAACCACGACAGTCTGATTTGAACCATGCCACCACATTCCAAACCACCTCAATCTAATTTGTACTGTGCCAACTCATTACAAACAAGGACAATCTCATTTGTACTGTGCCAACTCAGTCCGAACCACCACAATCTAATTTGTACTGTGCCAACTCATTCCAAAACAGGACAATCTCATCTGTACTGTGCCAACACAGTTCAAACCAGGACAATCTCAATTGTACTGTGCCAACTCATTCCAAAACAGGACAATCTAATTTGCACCGTGCCAACTCAGTCCAAACCAGGACAATCTCAACTGTGCTGTGCCAACTCAGTCCAAAGCAGGACAATCTAATTTGTACTGTGCCACCACATTCCAAACCACCACAATCTAATTTGTACTGTGCCAACACAGTCCAAAACAGGACAATCTCATCTGTACTGTGCCAACACAGTCCAAACCAGGACAATCTCATTTGTACTGTGCCAACTCAGTCCAAACCAGGACAATCTCATTTGTACTGTGCCAACTCAGTCCAAAACAGGACAATCTCATTTGTACTGTGCCAACTTAGTCCAAAACAGGACAATCTCATTGGCACCGTGCCAAATCAGTCCAAAAGAGGACAATCTAATTTGTGCTGTGCCAACTCATTCCTAACCAGGACAATCTAATTTTTACTGTGCCAACTCAGTCCAAACCAGGACAATCTCATTTGTACTGTGCCAATTTATTCCAAAATAGGACAATCTCATTTGTACTGTGCCAGCTCATTCCAAACCAGGACAATCTAATTTGAACAGTGCCAACTCAGTCCAAACCGGGGCAATCTCATTTGTACTGTGCCAATTTATTCCAAACCAGGACAATCTCATTTGTACCGTGCTACAACATTCCAAACCACCACAATCTAATTTGTACTGTGCCAACTCATTCCAAACCAGGACAGTCTCATTTGTACTGTGCCAACTCATTCCAAACCACGACAGTCTGATTTGTACTGTGCCAACTCATTCCAAACCAGGACAGTCTCATTTGTACTGTGCCAACTCATTCCAAACCAGGACAGTCTCATTTGTACTGTGCCACCACATTCCAAACCACCACAATCTAATTTGTACTGTGCCAACTCATTCCAAAACAGGACAATCTCATTTGTACTGTGCCACCTCATTCCAAACCAGGCCAATCTAATTTGTGCTGTGCCAACTCATTCCAAACCAGGACAATCTAATTTTTACTGTGCCAACTCAGTCCAAACTGGACAATCTAATTTGTACTGTGCCAACTCATTCTAAAGCAGGACAATCTCATTTGTACTGTGCCAACTCAGTCCAAAACAGGACAATCTAATTTGTTCTGTGCCAACTCAGTCCAAACCAGGACAATCTCATTTGTACTGTGCCAACTCAGTCCCAAACAGGAAAATCTCATTTGTACTGTGCCAACTCAGTCCAAAACAGGACAATCTGATTTGCACAGTGCCAACTCAGTCCAAAACAGGACAATCTGATTTGTACTGTGCCAACTCAGTCCAAAACAGGACAATCTAATTTGTGCTGTGCCAACTCATTCCAAACCAGGACAATCTCATTTGTACTGTGCCAACTCAGTCCAAACCAGGACAATCTCATTTGTACTGTGACAACTCAGTCCAAACCAGGACAATCTAATTTGTACGGTGCCAACTCAGTCCAAACCAGGACAATCTAACTTCTACTGTGCCAACTCAGTCCAAACGAGGACAATCTCATTTGAACTGTGCCAACTCATTCCAAACAAGGACAATCTAATTTGTACTGTGCCAACTCATTCCAAAACAGGACAATCTCATTTGTACTGTGCCACCTCATTCCAAACCAGGCCAATCTAATTTGTGCTGTGCCAACTCATTCCAAACCAGGACAATCTAATTTTTACTGTGCCAACTCAGTCCAAACTGGACAATCTAATTTGTACTGTGCCAACTCATTCTAAAGCAGGACAATCTCATTTGTACTGTGCCAACTCAGTCCAAAACAGGACAATCTAATTTGTTCTGTGCCAACTCAGTCCAAACCAGGACAATCTCATTTGTACTGTGCCAACTCAGTCCCAAACAGGAAAATCTCATTTGTACTGTGCCAACTCAGTCCAAAACAGGACAATCTAATTTGTGCTGTGGCAACTCAGTCCAAACCAGGACAATCTGATTTGTACTGTGCCAACTCAGTCCAAAACAGGACAATCTAATTTGTGCTGTGCCAACTCATTCCAAACTAGGACAATCTCATTTGTACTGTGCCAACTCAGTCCAAACCAGGACAATCTCATTTGTACTGTGACAACTCAGTCCAAACCAGGACAATCTAATTTGTACGGTGCCAACTCAGTCCAAACCAGGACAATCTAACTTCTACTGTGCCAACTCAGTCCAAACCAGGATAATCTAACTTGTACTGTGCCAACTCAGTCCAAACCAGGACAATCTCATCTGTACTGTGCCAACTCAGTCCAAACCAGGACAATCTCATCTGTACTGTGCCAACCCAGTCCAAAACAGGACAATCTCATTTGTACTGTGCCAACTCATTCAAAACCAGGACACTCTCATTTGTACTGTGCCAACTCATTCCAAACCAGGACAATCTCATTTTTACTGTGCCAACTCAGTCCAAACAGGTCAATCTAATTTGTACTTTGCCAACTCATTCTAAACCAGGACAATCTCATTTGTACTGTGCCAACTCATTCTAAACCAGGACAATCTCATTTGTACTGTGCCACATCATTCCAAAACAGGACAATCTCATTTGTTCTGTCCCAACTCAGTCCAAACCAGGACAATCTCATTTGTACTGTGCAAACTCAGTCCAAAACAGGACAATCTAATTTGTGCTGTGCCAACTCAGTCCAAACCAGGACAAACTCATTTGTACTGTGCCAACTCAGTCCAAAACAGGACAATCTCATTTGGACTGTGCCAACTCAGTCCAAACCGGGGCAATCTCATTTGTACTGTGCCAACTCATTCCAAACCAGGACAATCTCATTTGTACTGTGCCAACTCATTCTAAACCAGGACAATCTCAGTTGTACTGTGCCAACTCATTCAAAACCAGGACAATCTCATTTGTACTGTGCCAACTCATTCTACACCAGGACAATCTCATTTGTACTGTGCCAACTCAGTCCAAAACAGGACAATCTCATTTCGACTGTGCCAACTCAGTCCAAATCGGGGCAATCTCATTTGTACTGTGCCAACTCATTCCAAACCTGGACAATCTCATTTAAACTGTGCCAACTCATTCCAAACCAGGACAATCTCATTTGTACTGTGCCACATCATTCCAAAACAAGACAATCTAATTTGTTCTGTGCCAACTCAGTCCAAACCAGGACAATCTCATTTGTACTGTGCAAACTCAGTCCAAAACAGGACAATCTAATTTGTGCTGTGCCAACTCAGTCCAAACCAGGACAAATTAATTTGTACTGTGCCAACTCAGTCCAAACCAGGACAATCTCATTTGTACTGTGCCAACTCAGTCCAAAACAGTACAATCTCATTTCGACTGTGCCAACTCAGTCCAAACCGGGGCAATCTCATTTGTACTGTGCCAACTCATTCCAAACCAGGACAATCTCATCTGTACTGTGCCAACTCATTCCAAAACAGGACAATCTCATTTGTACTGTGCCAACTCATTCCAAACTACCACAATCTAATTTGTACTGTGCCAACTCAGTCCAAACCAGGGCAATCTCATCTGTACAGTGCCAACACAGTCCAAACCAGGACAATCACATTTGTACTTTGCCAACTCAGTCCAAACGAAAACAATCTAATTTGTTCTGTGCCAACTCATTCCAAACCAGAACAATCACATTTGGACTGTGCCAACTCAGTCCAAAACAGGACATTCTCCTTTGTACTGTGCCAACTCAGCCCAAACCAGGTCAATCTCATTTGCACCGTGCCAACTCAGTCCAAAAAAGGACAACCTAATTTGTGCTGTGCCAACTCATTCCTGACCAGGACAATCTAATTTTTACTGTGCCAACTCAGTCCAAACCAGGACAATCTCATTTGAACTGTGCCAACTCATTCCAAACAAGGACAATTTCATTTGTACTGTGCCACCTCATTCCAAACCAGGCCAATCTAATTTGTGCTGTGCCAACTCATTACTAACCAGGACAATCTAATTTTTACTGTGCCAACTCAGTCCAAACTGGACAATCTAATTTGTACTGTGCCAACTCATTCCAAAACAGGACAATCTCATTTGTACTGTGCCAAATCATTCCAAAACAGGACAATCTAATTTGTTCTCTGCCAACTCAGTCCAAACCAGGACAATCTCATTTGTACTGTGCCAACTCATTCCAAAACAGGAAAATCTCATTTGTACTGTGCCAACTCAGTCCAAAATAGGACAATCTCATTTGCACTGTGCCAACTCAGTCCAAACCAGGACAATCTGACTTGTACTGTGCCAACTCAGTCCAAAACAGGACAATCTAATTTGTGCTGTGCCAACTCATTCCAAACCAGGACAATCTCATTTGTACTGTGCCAACTCAGTCCAAACCAGGACAATGTCATTTCTGCTGCGCCAACTCATTCCTAAACAGGACAATCTAAGTTCTACTGTGCCAACTCAGTCCAAACCAGGACAACATCATTTGTACTGTGCCAACTCAGTCCACAACAGGACAATCTAATTTGTGCTGTGCCAACTCATTCCTAACCAGGACAATCTAAGTTTTACTGTGCCAACTCAGTCCAAACTGGACAATCTAATTTGTACTGTGCCAACTCATTCCAAACCAGGACAATCTCATTTGTACTGTGCCAAATCATTCCAAAACAGGACAATCTAATTTGTTCTCTGCCAACTCAGTCCAAACCAGGACAATCTCATTTCTACTGTGCCAACTCAGTCCAAACCAGGACAATATCATTTGTACTGTGCCAACTCAGTCCAAAACAGGACAATCTAATTTGTGCTGTGCCAACTCATTCCAAACCAGGACAATCTAAGTTTTACTGAGCCAACTCAGTCCAAACCAGGACAATCTCATTTGTACTGTGCCAACTCATTCCAAACCAGGACAATCTAAGTTTTACTGAGCCAACTCAGTCCAAACCAGGACAATCTCATTTGTACTGTGCCAACTCATTCCAAACCAGGACAGTCTAATTTGTACCGTGCAAACTCAGTCCAAAAAAGGACAATCAAATTTGTTCTGTGCCAACTCAGTCCAAACCAGGACAATCTCATTTGTACTGTGCCAACTCAGTCCAAAACAGGAAAATCTCATTTGTACTGTGCCAACTCAGTCCAAAACAGGACAATCTCATTTGCACTGTGCCAACTCAGTCCAAAACAGGACAATCTCATTTGTACTGTGCCAACTCAGTCCAAAACAGGACAATCTAATTTGTGCTGTGCCAACTCATTCCAAACCAGGACAATCTCATTTGTACTGTGCCAACTAGTCCAAACCAGGACAATCTCATTTGTACTGTGCCAACTCAGTCCAAACCAGGATAATCTCATTTGTACTGTGGCAACTCATTCAAAACCAGGACAATCTAATTTGTACTGTGCCAACTCATTCAAAACCAGGACAATCTCATTTTTACTGTGCCAACTCAGTCCAAACAGGTCAATCTAATTTGTACTGTGCCAACTCAGTCCACAACAGGACAATCTCATTTGTACTGTGCCAACTCAGTCCAAAACAGGACAATCTCATTTGTTCTGTGCCAACTCAGGCCAAAACAGGACAATCTCATTTGCACCGTGCCAACTCAGTCCAAACCAGGACAATCTGATTTGTGCTGTGCCAACTCATTCCTAACCAGGACAATCTAAGTTTTACTGTGCCAACTCAGTCCAAACCAGGACAATCTCATTTGTTCTGTGCCAACTCAGTCCAAACCAGGACAATCTCATTTGTACCGTGCCAACTCATTCCAAACCAGGACAATCTCATTTGTACTGTGACAACTCAGTCCAAAACAGGACAATCTAATTTGTGCTGTGCCAACTCAGTCCAAACCTGGACAATCTAATTTGTGAGGTGCGAACATAGTTCAAACCAGGACAATCTAATTTGTACCGTGCCAACTCTGTCCAAAACAGGACAATCTCATCTGTACAATGCCAACCCAGTCCAAAACAGGACAATTTCATTTGTACTGTGCCAGCTCATTTCAAACCAGGACAATCTAATTTGAAATGTGCCAACTCAGTCCAAACCGGGGCAATCTCATTTGTACTGTGCCAACTCAGTCCAAACCAGGACAATCTCATCTGTACTGTGCCAACTCAGTCCAAACCAGGACAATCTCATCTGTACTGTGCCAACCCAGTCCAAAACAGGACAATTTCATTTGTACTGTGCCAGCTCATTTCAAACCAGGACAATCTAATTTGAAATGTGCCAACTCAGTCCAAACCGGGGCAATCTCATTTGTACTGTGCCAACTCAGTCCAAACCAGGACCATCTCATCTGTACTGTGCCAACTCAGTCCAAAACAGGATAATCTCATTTGTACAGTGCCAACTCAGTCCAAACTACCACAATCTAATTTGTACTGTGCCAACTCAGTCCAAAACAGGACAATCTCATCTGTACTGTGCCAACTCAGTCCAATCCAGGACAATCAGATTTGTACTGTGCCAACTCAGTCCAAACCAGGACAGTCTCATTTGTACTGTGCCAACTCAGTCCAAAACAGGACAATCTCATTTGCACTGTGCCAACTCAGTCCAATCCAGGACAATCAGATTTGTACTGTGCCAACTCAGTCCAAACCAGGACAATCTCATTTGTACTGTGCCAACTCATTCCTAACCAGGACAATCTAATTTTTACTGTGCCAACTCAGTCCAAACCAGGACAATCTCATTTGTCCTGTGCCAACTCATTCCAAACCAGGAAAATTTCATTTGTACTGTGCCAACTCAGTCCAAACCAGGACAATCTCATTTTGACTGTGCCAACTCAGTCCAAAACAGGACAATCTAATTTGTACTGTGCCAACTCAGTCCAAACCAGGACAATTTCATTTGTACTGTGCCAACTCATTCCAAACCAGGCCAATCTCATTTGTACTGTGCCAACTCATTCCAAACCAGGACAATCTCATTTTGACTGTGCCAACTCAGTCCAAAACAGGACAATCTAATTTGTACTGTGCCAACTCAGTCCAAACCAGGACAATTTCATTTGTACTGTGCCAACTCATTCCAAACCAGGCCAATCTCATTTGTACTGTGCCAACTCATTCCAAACCAGGACAATCTCATTTGTACTGTGCCAACTCAGTCCAAACCGGGACAATCTCATCTGTACTGTGCCAACTCAGTCCAAACCGGGACAATCTCATCTGTACCATGCCAACACAGTCCAAAACTGGACAATCTAATTTGTCCTGTGCCAACTCATTCCAAACCAGGAAAATTTCATTTGTACTGTGCCAACTCAGTCCAAACCAGGACAATCTCATTTGTACTGTGCCAACTCAGTCCAAAACAGGACAATCTAATTTGTACTGTGCCAACTCAGTCCAAACCAGGACAATTTCATTTGTACTGTGCCAACTCATTCCAAACCAGGCCAATCTCATTTGTACTGTGCCAACTCATTCCAAACCAGGACAATCTCATTTGCACTGTGCCAACTCAGTCCAAACCGGGACAATCTCATTGTACTGTGCCAACTCAGTCCACAACAGGACAATCTCATTTGTACTGTGCCAACTCAGTCCAAAACAGGACAATCTAATTTGTTCTGTGCCAACTCAGGCCAAAACAGGACAATCTCATTTGCACCGTGCCAACTCAGTCCAAAACAGGACAATCTAATTTGTGCTGTGCCAACTCATTCCTAACCAGGACAATCTAAGTTTTACTGTGCCAATTCAGTCCAAACCAGGACAATCTCATTTGTACTGTGCCAACTCATTCCAAACCAGGACAATCTAATTTGTACCGTGCAAACTCAGTCCAAAAAAGGACAATCAAATTTGTTCTGTGCCAACTCAGTCCAAACCAGGACAATCTCATTAGTACTGTGCCAACTCAGTCCAAACCAGGATAATCTAACTTGTACTGTGCCAACTCAGGCCAAAACAGGACAATCTCATTTGCACCGTGCCAACTCAGTCCAAAACAGGACAATCTAATTTGTACTGTGCCAACTCAGTCCAAAACAGGACAATCTAATTTATGCTGTGCCAACTCAGTCCAAACCAGGACAATCTCATTTGTACTGTGCCAACTCAGTCCAAAACAAGACAATCAAATTTGTGCTGTGCCAACTCAGTCCAAACCAGGACAATCTCATTTGTGAGATGCTAACTCAGTTCAAACCAGGACAATCTAATTTGTACCGTGCCAACTCTGTCCAAAACAGAACAATCTCATTTGTACTGTGCCAACTCAGTCCAAAACAGGACAATCTCATCTGTGCCATGCCAACTCAGTCCAAACCAGGACAATCTCATTTGTACTGTGCCAACTCAGTCCAAAACAGGACAATCTTATTTGTACTGTGCCAACTCAGTCCAAACAAGGACAATCTCATCTGTACTGTGCCAACTCAGTCCAAACCAGGACAATCTCATCTGTACTGTGCCAACCCAGTCCAAAACAGGACAATTTCATTTGTACTGTGCCAACTCAGTCCAAACCAGGACAATCTAATTTGTACCGTGCCAACTCTGTCCAAAACAGGACAACCTCATTTGTACTGTGCCAACTCAGTCCAAACCGGGACAATCTCATTTGTACCGTGCCACCACATTCCAAACCACCACAATCTAATTTGTACTGTGCCAACTCATTCCAAACCAGGACAATCTAATTTGTACTGTGCCAACTCAGTCCAAAAAAGGACAATCTCATTTGCACCGTGCCAACTCAGTCCAAACCAGGACAATCTCATTTGTACTGTGCCAACTCAGTCCAAAACAGGACAATCTAATTAATGCTGTGCCAACTCATTCCAAACCAGGACATTCTAATTTGTACCGTGCAATCTCAGTCCAAAAGAAGACAATCTAATTTGTGCTGTGCCAACTCAATCCAAACCAGGACAATTTCATTTGTACTGTGCCAACTCAGTCCAAACCAGGACAATCTCATTTGTGAGGTGCTAACTCAGTTCAAACCAGGACAATCTAATTTGTACCGTGCCAACTCTGTCCAAAACAGGACAATCTCATTTGTACTGTGCCAACTCAGTCCAAAACAGGACAATCTTATTTGTACTGTGCCAACTCAGTCCAAACCAGGACAATCTCATTTGTACTGTGCCAACTCAGTCCAAACCAGGACAATCTCATTTGTACTGTGCCAACTCAGTCCAAACCAGGACAATCTCATCTGTACTGTGCCAACTCATTCCAAACCAGGATAATCTCATCTGTACTGTGCCAACCCAGTCCAAAACAGGACAATTTCATTTGTACTGTGCCAGCTCATTTCAAACCAGGACAATCTAATTTGAACTGTGCCAACTCAGTCCAAACCGGGGAAATCTCATTTGTACCGTGCCACCACATTCTAAACCACCACAATCTAATTTGTACTGTGCCAACTCATTCCAAACCAGGACAATCTCATTTGCACCGTGCCAACTCATTCCAAACCAGGACAATCTAATTTTACTGTGCCAACTCTGTCCAAAATGGACAATCTAATTTGTACTGTGCCAACTCAGTCCAAAACAGGACAATTTCATTTGTACTGTGCCAACTCAGTCCAAAACAGGACAATTTCATTTGTACTGTGCCAACTCATTCCTAACCAGGACAATCTAATTTTACTGTGCCAACTCAGTCCAAACTGGACAATCTAATTTGTACTGTGCCAACTCATTCCAAACCAGGACAATCTCATTTGTACTGTGCCAACTCAGTCCAAAACAGGACAATCTCATTTGTACTGTGCCAACTCAGTCCAAAACAGGACAATCTAATTTGTGCTGTGCCAACTCATTCCTAACGAGGACAATCTAATTTTTACTGTGCCAACTCAGTCCAAACCAGGACAATCTCATTTGTACTGTGCCAACTCATTCCAAACCAGGACAATCTCATTTTGACTGTGCCAACTCAGTCCAAAACAGGACAATCTAATTTGTACTGTGCCAACTCAGTCCAAACCAGGACAATTTCATTTGTACTGTGCCAACTCATTCCAAACCAGGGCAATCTCATTTGTACTGTGCCAACTCATTCCAAACCAGGACAATCTCATTTGTACTGTGCCAACTCAGTCCAAACCGGGACAATCTCATCTGTACTGTGCCAACTCAGTCCAAACCAGGACAATCTCATCTGTACCGTGCCAACTCAGTCCAAACCGGGACAATCTCATCTGTACCGTGCCAACTCAGTCCAAAACTGGACAATCTAATTTGTACTGTGCCAACTCATTCCAAACCACCACAATCTAATTTGTACCGTGCCAACTCATTCCAAAACAGGACAATCTCATCTTTACTGTTCCAAATCATTCCAAACCAGGGCAACCTCATTTGTACTGTGCCAACTCAGTCCACAACAGGACAATCTCATTTGTACTGTGCCAACTCAGTCCAAAACAGGACAATCTCATTTGTTCTGTGCCAACTCAGGCCAAAACAGGACAATCTCATTTGCACCGTGCCAACTCAGTCCAAAACAGGACAATCTAATTTGTGCTGTGCCAACTCATTCCTAACCAGGACAATCTAAGTTTTACTGTGCCATCTCAGTCCAAACCAGGACAATCTCATTTGTACTGTGCCAACTCATTCCAACCCAGGACAATCTAATTTGTGCCGTGCAAACTCAGTCCAAAAATGGACAATCACATTTGTTCTGTGCCAACTCAGTCCAAACCAGGACAATCTCATTTGTACCGTGCAAACCCAGTCCAAAAAAGGACAATCATATTTGTTCTGTGCCAACTCAGTCCAAACCAGGACAATCTAATTTGTTCTGTGCCAACTCAGTCCAAAACAGGACAATCTAATTTGTACTGTGCCAACTCAGTCCAAAACAGGACAATCTCATTTGCACCGTGCCAACTCAGTCCAAACCAGGGCAATCTCATTTGTACTGTGCCAACTCAGTCCAAAACAGGACAATCTCATCTGTACTGTGCCAACCCAGTCCAAAACAGGACAATTTCATTTGTACTGCGCTAACTCAGTTCAAACCAGGACAATCTAATTTGTACCGTGCCAACTCTGTCCAAAACAGGACAATCTCATTTGTACTGTGCCAACTCAGTCCAAACCGGGACAATCTCATCTGTAGTGTGCCAACTCAGTCCAAACCGGGACAATCTCATCTGTACCGTGCCAACACAGTCCAAAACTGGACAATCTAATTTGTACTGTGCCAACTCATTCCAAACCACCAAGATCTAATTTGTACCGTGCCAACTCATTCCAAAACAGGACAATCTCATCTTTACTGTTCCAACTCATTCCAAACTAGGGCAATCTCATTTGTACTGTGCCACCTCAGTCCAAACCAGGACAATCTCATTTGTACTGTGCCAACTCAGTCCACAACAGGACAATCTCATTTGTACTGTGCCAACTCAGTCCAAAACAGGACAATCTCATTTGTTCTGTGCCAACTCAGGCCAAAACAGGACAATCTCATTTGCACCGTGCCAACTCAGTCCAAAACAGGACAATCTAATTTGTGCTGTGCCAACTCATTCCTAACCAGGACAATCTATGTTTTACTGTGCCAACTCAGTCCAAACCAGGACAATCTCATTTGTACTGTGCCAACTCATTCCAAACCAGGATAATCTAATTTGTACCGTGCAAACTCAGTCCAAAAAAGGACAATCAAATTTGTTCTGTGCCAACTCAGTCCAAACCAGGACAATCTCATTTGTACCATGCCAACTCAGTCCAAAACAGGACAATCTAATTTGTACTGTGCCAACTCAGTCCAAAACAGGACAATCTCATTTGCACCGTGCCAACTCAGTCCAAAACAGGACAATCTAATTTGTACTGTGCCAACTCAGTCCAAACCAGGACATTCTAATTTGTACCGTGCAATCTCAGTCCAAAACAAGACAATCTAATTTGTGCTGTGCCAACCCAGTCCAAACCAGGACAATTTCATTTGTACTGTGCCAACTCAGTCCAAACCAGGACAATCTCATTTGTGAGGTGCTAACTCAGTTCAAACCAGGACAATCTAATTTGTACCGTGCCAACTCTGTCCAAAACAGAACAATCTCATTTGTACTGTGCCAACTCAGTCCAAACCAGGAAAATCTCATTTGTACCGTGCCAACTCTGTCCAAAACAGGACAATCTTATTTGTACTGTGCCAACTCAGTCCAAACCAGGACAATCTCATCTGTACTGTGCCAACTCAGTCCAAACCAGGACAATCTCATCTGTACTCTGCCAACCCAGTCCAAAACAGGACAATTTCACTTGTACTGTGCCAGCTCATTTCAAACCAGGACAATCTAATTTGAACTGTGCCAACTCAGTCCAAACCGGGGCAATCTCATTTGTACTGTGCCACCACATTCCAAACCACCACAATCTAATTTGTACTGTGCCAACTCATTCCAAACCAGGACAATCTAATTTGTACTGTGCCAACTCAGTCCAAAAAAGGACAATCTCATTTGCACCGTGCCAACTCAGTCCAAACCAGGACAATCTCATTTGTACTGTGCCAACTCATTCCAAACCACCAAGATCTAATTTGTACCGTGCCAACTCATTCCAAAACAGGACAATCTCATCTTTACTGTTCCAACTCATTCCAAACTAGGGCAATCTCATTTGTACTGTGCCACCTCAGTCCAAACCAGGACAATCTCATTTGTACTGTGCCAACTCAGTCCAAAACAGGACAATCTCATTTGTTCTGTGCCAACTCAGGCCAAAACAGGACAATCTCATTTGCACCGTGCCAACTCAGTCCAAAACAGGACAATCTAATTTGTGCTGTGCCAACTCATTCCTAACCAGGACAATCTATGTTTTACTGTGCCAACTCAGTCCAAACCAGGACAATCTCATTTGTACTGTGCCAACTCATTCCAAACCAGGATAATCTAATTTGTACCGTGCAAACTCAGTCCAAAAAAGGACAATCAAATTTGTTCTGTGCCAACTCAGTCCAAAACAGGACAATCTAATTTGTACTGTGCCAACTCAGTCCAAAACAGGACAATCTCATTTGCACCGTGCCAACTCAGTCCAAAACAGGACAATCTAATTTATGCTGTGCCAACTCAATCCAAACCAGGACAAATTCATTTGTACTGTGCCAACTCAGTCCAAACCAGGACAATCTCATTTGTGAGGTGCTAACTCAGTTCAAACCAGGACAATCTAATTTGTACCGTGCAAACTCAGTCCAAAAAAGGACAATCAAATTTGTACTGTGCCAACTCAGTCCAAAACAGAACAATCTCATTTGTACTGTGCCAACTCAGTCCAAACCAGGAAAATCTCATTTGTACTGTGCCAACTCAGTCCAAAACAGGACAATCTTATTTGTACTGTGCCAACTCAGTCCAAACCAGGACAATCTCATCTGTACTGTGCCAACTCAGTCCAAACCAGGACAATCTCATCTGTACTCTGCCAACCCAGTCCAAAACAGGACAATTTCACTTGTACTGTGCCAGCTCATTTCAAACCAGGACAATCTAATTTGAACTGTGCCAACTCAGTCCAAACCGGGGCAATCTCATTTGTACTGTGCCACCACATTCCAAACCACCACAATCTAATTTGTACTGTGCCAACTCATTCCAAACCAGGACAATCTAATTTGTACTGTGCCAACTCAGTCCAAAAAAGGACAATCTCATTTGCACCGTGCCAACTCAGTCCAAACCAGGACAATCTCATTTGTACTGTGCCAACTCAGTCCAAAACAGGACATTCACAGTTGTGAGGTGCTAACTCAGTTCAAACCAGGACAATCTAATTTGTACCGTGCCAACTCTGTCCAAAACAGGACAATCTCATTTGTACTGTGCCAACTCAGTCCAAAACAGGACTATCTTATTTGTACTGTGTCAACTCAGTCCAAACCGGGACAATCTCATTTGTACTGTGCCAACTCAGTCCAAACAAGGACAATCTCATTTGTGCTGTGCCAACTCAGTCCAAACCAGGACAATCTCATCTGTACTGTGCCAACTCATTCCAAACCAGGATAATCTCATCTGTACTGTGCCAACCCAGTCCAAAACAGGACAATTTCATTTGTACTGTGCCAGCTCATTTCAAACCAGGACAATCTAATTTGAACTGTGCCAAATCAGTCCAAACCGGGGCAACCTCATTTGTACCGTGCCACCACATTCCAAACCACCACAATCTAATTTGTACTGTGCCAACTCATTCCAAACCAGGACAGTCTCATTTGTACTGTGCCAACTCATTCCAAACCAGGACAATCTCATTTCCACCGTGCCAACTCATTCCAAACCAGGACAATCTAACTTTACTGTGCCAACTCAGTCCAAAATGGACAATCTAATTTGTACTGTGCCAACTCAGTCCAAAACAGGACAATTTCATTTGTACTGTGCCAACTCATTCCTAACCAGGACAATCTAATTTTACTGTGCCAACTCAGTCCAAACTGGACAATCTAATTTGTACTGTGCCAACTCATTCCAAACCAGGACAATCTCATTTGTACTGTGCCAACTCAGTCCAAAACAGGACAATCTAATTTGTGCTGTGCCAACTCATTCCTAACCAGGACAATCTAATTTTTACGGTGCCAACTCAGTCCAAACCAGGACAATCTCATTTGTACTGTGCCAACTCATTCCAAACCAGGACAATCTCATTTTGACTGTGCCAACTCAGTCCAAAACAGGACAATCTAATTTGTTCTGTGCCAAATCAGTCCAAACCAGGACAATCTCATTTGTACCGTGCCAACTCAGTCCATACCAGGACAACCTCATTTGTACTGTGCCAACTCAGTCCAAAACAGGACAATCTCATTTGCACCGTGCCAACTCAGTCCAAACCAGGACAGTCTCATTTGTACTGTGCCAACTCAGTCCAAAACAGGACAATCTAATTTGTACTGTGCCAACTCAGTCCAAACCAGGACAATTTCATTTGTACTGTGCCAACTCATTCCAAACCAGGGCAATCTCATTTGTACTGTGCCAACTCATTCCAAACCAGGACAATCTCATTTGTACTGTGCCAACTCAGTCCAAACCGGGACAATCTCATCTGTACTGTGCCAACTCAGTCCAAACCGGGACAATCTCATCTGTACCGTGCCAACTCAGTCCAAACCGGGACAATCTCATCTGTACCGTGCCAACTCAGTCCAAAACTGGACAATCTAATTTGTACTGTGCCAACTCATTCCAAAACAGGACAATCTCATCTTTACTGTTCCAACTCTTTCCAAACCAGGGCAACCTCATTTGTACTGTGCCACCTCAGTCCAAACCAGGACAATCTCATTTGTACTGTGCCAACTCAGTCCAAAACAGGACAATCTCATTTGTACTGTGCCAACTCAGTCCAAAACAGGACAATCTCATTTGTTCTGTGCCAACTCAGGCCAATCGCATTTGCACCGTGCCAACTCAGTCCAAAACAGGACAATCTAATTGGTGCTGTGCCAACTCTTTCCTAACCAGGACAATCTAAGTTTTACTGTGCCATCTCAGTCCAAACCAGGACAATCTTATTTGTACTGTGCCAACTCATTCCAACCCAGGACAATCTAATTTGTACCGTGCAAACTCAGTCCAAGAAAGGACAATCACATTTGTTCTGTGCCAACTCAGTCCAAACCAGGACAATCTCATTTGTACCGTGCAAACTCAGTCCAAAAAAGGACAATCACATTTGTTCTGTGCCAACTCAGTCCAAACCAGGACAATCTCATTTGTTCTGTGCCAACTCAGTCCAAAACAGGACAATCTAATTTGTACTGTGCCAACTCAGTCCAAAACAGGACAATCTCATTTGCACCGTGCCAACTCAGTCCAATCCAGGACAATCTCATTTGTACTGTGCCAACTCAGTCCAAAACAGGACAATCTCATCTGTACTGTGCCAACCCAGTCCAAAACAGGACAAGCTCATTTGCACCGTGCCAACTCATTCCAAAACAGGACAACTCATTTGTACTGTGCCAACTCAGTCCAAACCAGGACAATCTCATCTGTACTGTGCCAACTCAGTCCAAACCAGGACAATCTCATCTGTACTGTGCCAACCCAGTCCAAAACAGGACAATTTCATTTGTACTGTGCCAGCTCATTTCAAACCAGGACAATCTAATTTGAACTGTGCCAACTCAGTCCAAACCGGGGCAATCTCATCTGTACTGTGCCAACTCATTCCAAACCAGGACAGTCTCATTTGTACCGTGCCAACTCATTCCTAACCAGGACAATATAATTTTACTTTGCCAACTCAGTCCAAACTGGACAATCTAATTTGTACTGTGCCAACTCATTCCAAACCAGGACAATCTCATTTGTACTGTGCCAACTCAGTCCAAAACAGGACAATCTCATTTGTTCTGTGCCAACTCAGGCCAAAACAGGACAATCTCATTTGCACCGTGCCAACTCAGTCCAAAACAGGACAATCTAATTTGTGCTGTGCCAACTCATTCCTAACCAGGACAATCTATGTTTTACTGTGCCAACTCAGTCCAAACCAGGACAATCTCATTTGTACTGTGCCAACTCATTCCAAACCAGGATAATCTAATTTGTACCGTGCAAACTCAGTCCAAAAAAGGACAATCAAATTTGTTCTGTGCCAACTCAGTCCAAACCAGGACAATCTCATTTGTACCATGCCAACTCAGTCCAAAACAGGACAATCTAATTTGTACTGTGCCAACTCAGTCCAAAACAGGACAATCTCATTTGCACCGTGCCAACTCAGTCCAAAACAGGACAATCTAATTTGTACTGTGCCAACTCAGTCCAAACCAGGACATTCTAATTTGTACCGTGCAATCTCAGTCCAAAACAAGACAATCTAATTTGTGCTGTGCCAACCCAGTCCAAACCAGGACAATTTCATTTGTACTGTGCCAACTCAGTCCAAACCAGGACAATCTCATTTGTGAGGTGCTAACTCAGTTCAAACCAGGACAATCTAATTTGTACCGTGCCAACTCTGTCCAAAACAGAACAATCTCATTTGTACTGTGCCAACTCAGTCCAAACCAGGAAAATCTCATTTGTACCGTGCCAACTCTGTCCAAAACAGGACAATCTTATTTGTACTGTGCCAACTCAGTCCAAACCAGGACAATCTCATCTGTACTGTGCCAACTCAGTCCAAACCAGGACAATCTCATCTGTACTCTGCCAACCCAGTCCAAAACAGGACAATTTCACTTGTACTGTGCCAGCTCATTTCAAACCAGGACAATCTAATTTGAACTGTGCCAACTCAGTCCAAACCGGGGCAATCTCATTTGTACTGTGCCACCACATTCCAAACCACCACAATCTAATTTGTACTGTGCCAACTCATTCCAAACCAGGACAATCTAATTTGTACTGTGCCAACTCAGTCCAAAAAAGGACAATCTCATTTGCACCGTGCCAACTCAGTCCAAACCAGGACAATCTCATTTGTACTGTGCCAACTCATTCCAAACCACCAAGATCTAATTTGTACCGTGCCAACTCATTCCAAAACAGGACAATCTCATCTTTACTGTTCCAACTCATTCCAAACTAGGGCAATCTCATTTGTACTGTGCCACCTCAGTCCAAACCAGGACAATCTCATTTGTACTGTGCCAACTCAGTCCAAAACAGGACAATCTCATTTGTTCTGTGCCAACTCAGGCCAAAACAGGACAATCTCATTTGCACCGTGCCAACTCAGTCCAAAACAGGACAATCTAATTTGTGCTGTGCCAACTCATTCCTAACCAGGACAATCTATGTTTTACTGTGCCAACTCAGTCCAAACCAGGACAATCTCATTTGTACTGTGCCAACTCATTCCAAACCAGGATAATCTAATTTGTACCGTGCAAACTCAGTCCAAAAAAGGACAATCAAATTTGTTCTGTGCCAACTCAGTCCAAAACAGGACAATCTAATTTGTACTGTGCCAACTCAGTCCAAAACAGGACAATCTCATTTGCACCGTGCCAACTCAGTCCAAAACAGGACAATCTAATTTATGCTGTGCCAACTCAATCCAAACCAGGACAAATTCATTTGTACTGTGCCAACTCAGTCCAAACCAGGACAATCTCATTTGTGAGGTGCTAACTCAGTTCAAACCAGGACAATCTAATTTGTACCGTGCAAACTCAGTCCAAAAAAGGACAATCAAATTTGTACTGTGCCAACTCAGTCCAAAACAGAACAATCTCATTTGTACTGTGCCAACTCAGTCCAAACCAGGAAAATCTCATTTGTACTGTGCCAACTCAGTCCAAAACAGGACAATCTTATTTGTACTGTGCCAACTCAGTCCAAACCAGGACAATCTCATCTGTACTGTGCCAACTCAGTCCAAACCAGGACAATCTCATCTGTACTCTGCCAACCCAGTCCAAAACAGGACAATTTCACTTGTACTGTGCCAGCTCATTTCAAACCAGGACAATCTAATTTGAACTGTGCCAACTCAGTCCAAACCGGGGCAATCTCATTTGTACTGTGCCACCACATTCCAAACCACCACAATCTAATTTGTACTGTGCCAACTCATTCCAAACCAGGACAATCTAATTTGTACTGTGCCAACTCAGTCCAAAAAAGGACAATCTCATTTGCACCGTGCCAACTCAGTCCAAACCAGGACAATCTCATTTGTACTGTGCCAACTCAGTCCAAAACAGGACATTCACAGTTGTGAGGTGCTAACTCAGTTCAAACCAGGACAATCTAATTTGTACCGTGCCAACTCTGTCCAAAACAGGACAATCTCATTTGTACTGTGCCAACTCAGTCCAAAACAGGACTATCTTATTTGTACTGTGTCAACTCAGTCCAAACCGGGACAATCTCATTTGTACTGTGCCAACTCAGTCCAAACAAGGACAATCTCATTTGTGCTGTGCCAACTCAGTCCAAACCAGGACAATCTCATCTGTACTGTGCCAACTCATTCCAAACCAGGATAATCTCATCTGTACTGTGCCAACCCAGTCCAAAACAGGACAATTTCATTTGTACTGTGCCAGCTCATTTCAAACCAGGACAATCTAATTTGAACTGTGCCAAATCAGTCCAAACCGGGGCAACCTCATTTGTACCGTGCCACCACATTCCAAACCACCACAATCTAATTTGTACTGTGCCAACTCATTCCAAACCAGGACAGTCTCATTTGTACTGTGCCAACTCATTCCAAACCAGGACAATCTCATTTCCACCGTGCCAACTCATTCCAAACCAGGACAATCTAACTTTACTGTGCCAACTCAGTCCAAAATGGACAATCTAATTTGTACTGTGCCAACTCAGTCCAAAACAGGACAATTTCATTTGTACTGTGCCAACTCATTCCTAACCAGGACAATCTAATTTTACTGTGCCAACTCAGTCCAAACTGGACAATCTAATTTGTACTGTGCCAACTCATTCCAAACCAGGACAATCTCATTTGTACTGTGCCAACTCAGTCCAAAACAGGACAATCTAATTTGTGCTGTGCCAACTCATTCCTAACCAGGACAATCTAATTTTTACTGTGCCAACTCAGTCCAAACCAGGACAATCTCATTTGTACTGTGCCAACTCATTCCAAACCAGGACAATCTCATTTTGACTGTGCCAACTCAGTCCAAAACAGGACAATCTAATTTGTTCTGTGCCAAATCAGTCCAAACCAGGACAATCTCATTTGTACCGTGCCAACTCAGTCCATACCAGGACAACCTCATTTGTACTGTGCCAACTCAGTCCAAAACAGGACAATCTCATTTGCACCGTGCCAACTCAGTCCAAACCAGGACAGTCTCATTTGTACTGTGCCAACTCAGTCCAAAACAGGACAATCTAATTTGTACTGTGCCAACTCAGTCCAAACCAGGACAATCTCATTTGTACTGTGCCAACTCATTCCAAACCAGGGCAATCTCATTTGTACTGTGCCAACTCATTCCAAACCAGGACAATCTCATTTGTACTGTGCCAACTCAGTCCAAACCGGGACAATCTCATCTGTACTGTGCCAACTCAGTCCAAACCGGGACAATCTCATCTGTACCGTGCCAACTCAGTCCAAACCGGGACAATCTCATCTGTACCGTGCCAACTCAGTCCAAAACTGGACAATCTAATTTGTACTGTGCCAACTCATTCCAAAACAGGACAATCTCATCTTTACTGTTCCAACTCTTTCCAAACCAGGGCAACCTCATTTGTACTGTGCCACCTCAGTCCAAACCAGGACAATCTCATTTGTACTGTGCCAACTCAGTCCAAAACAGGACAATCTCATTTGTACTGTGCCAACTCAGTCCAAAACAGGACAATCTCATTTGTTCTGTGCCAACTCAGGCCAATCGCATTTGCACCGTGCCAACTCAGTCCAAAACAGGACAATCTAATTGGTGCTGTGCCAACTCTTTCCTAACCAGGACAATCTAAGTTTTACTGTGCCATCTCAGTCCAAACCAGGACAATCTTATTTGTACTGTGCCAACTCATTCCAACCCAGGACAATCTAATTTGTACCGTGCAAACTCAGTCCAAGAAAGGACAATCACATTTGTTCTGTGCCAACTCAGTCCAAACCAGGACAATCTCATTTGTACCGTGCAAACTCAGTCCAAAAAAGGACAATCACATTTGTTCTGTGCCAACTCAGTCCAAACCAGGACAATCTCATTTGTTCTGTGCCAACTCAGTCCAAAACAGGACAATCTAATTTGTACTGTGCCAACTCAGTCCAAAACAGGACAATCTCATTTGCACCGTGCCAACTCAGTCCAATCCAGGACAATCTCATTTGTACTGTGCCAACTCAGTCCAAAACAGGACAATCTCATCTGTACTGTGCCAACCCAGTCCAAAACAGGACAAGCTCATTTGCACCGTGCCAACTCATTCCAAAACAGGACAACTCATTTGTACTGTGCCAACTCAGTCCAAACCAGGACAATCTCATCTGTACTGTGCCAACTCAGTCCAAACCAGGACAATCTCATCTGTACTGTGCCAACCCAGTCCAAAACAGGACAATTTCATTTGTACTGTGCCAGCTCATTTCAAACCAGGACAATCTAATTTGAACTGTGCCAACTCAGTCCAAACCGGGGCAATCTCATCTGTACTGTGCCAACTCATTCCAAACCAGGACAGTCTCATTTGTACCGTGCCAACTCATTCCTAACCAGGACAATATAATTTTACTTTGCCAACTCAGTCCAAACTGGACAATCTAATTTGTACTGTGCCAACTCAGTCCAAAACAGGACAATTTCATTTGTACTGTGCCAACTCAGTCCAAAACAGGACAAATTCATTTGTACTGTGCCAACTCATTCCTAACCAGGACAATCTAATTTTACTGTGCCAACTCAGTCCAAACTGGACAATCTAATTTGTACTGTGCCAACTCATTCCAAACCAGGACAATCTCATTTGTACTGTGCCAAATCATTCCAAAACAGGACAATCTAATTTGTTCTGTGCCAACTCTGTCCAAACCAGGACAATCTCATTTGTACTGTGCCAACTCAGTCCAAACGAGGACAAAAATTTGTACTGTGCCAACTCAGTCCAAACCAGGATAATCTAACTTGTACTGTGCCAACTCAGTCCAAACCAGGACAATCTCATCTGTACTGTGCCAACTCAGTCCAAACCAGGACAATATTATCTGTACTGTGCCAACCCAGTCCAAAACAGGACAATCTCATTTGTGCAGTGCCAACTCAGTCCAAACCAGGACAATCTCATTTGTACTGTGCCAACTCAGGCCAAAACAGGACAATCTCATTTGTACTGTGCCAACTCATTCGAAGCCAGGACAATTGAAACCAACGAACAGTTTAGATGACCCTAACGAACTATTATTTCAGTTCTTAACCTTCAATCTACCAATCTCCTGACTAAAGGTTGTCAGTCACCTATCCAGCCTTTGACTGGGGTCCAAACCCTAAATGGACATCTCCATTCTGTGTATTTTTTAAAAGAGCTCTTTTCTTTCATCTTTCCCTGTGCCTCCCAATGAGTTAATCTTAGTGATTCGGTTTGTCAGTGAATCATTAGCAATAGTAGAATTCAGAACTAGAACCTGGATTCCACACCATTTCTGTCTATATACAAACTCTGTGTTGACCACTTTGTTCATGCCAGTAGTACTTCTACCTCGGCCGCTGTCCTGCAAGGTGTCTGCTCTTTCCCTCCCATCAGTTGTCTTCTTATATATCTATTCCAATTCTCGTCCATATCTTACCTCTGCTCCTGCCCATATTTTACCCTCAATCCTGTCCGTTTTGTGTCCATATCATAGAATCCCTACCGTGTAGAAGGAGACCATTCAGCCCATTGAATCTGCACCAACCCTCTGAGAGAGCACTCAAAATAGGCCCACTCCCCTGCCCTATCCGTGTAACCCCATGACCCCACCTAATCTGCATATCTTTGGAAACCAAGGGAAAATTTTAACATGGCCAAACCACCTAACCTGCAATTCTTTGGACTGTGAGAGGAAACCGGAGCACCCGGAGGTAGCTCACGCTAACACGGGGAGAATGTGCAAACTCCACACAGTCACCCAAGGCTGGAATTGAACCCGGAGACTTGGCGCTATGAGGCAGCAGTGCTAGCCACTGTGCCAACGTGCCGCCCTTCCGGCAATCTTGCCCAGTCGAAGATTACTCAGTGTCTAACTGTGCAGTTAACCTGCTTACAATCTTTCAAGTATAGAAGGTCAAGGGTGATCTAATTGAGGTGTTTAAGATGACCAAAGGATTGAATGAGGTAGGTAGAGAGAAGCCATTTCCTCTGCGGGTGGGGGGAAGAGGTGTAGGGAGGGGAGTCCAGAAGAAGGGTGTGGGATCTTAATTTTAGAGCCAGATCATTCAGAAGTGATGTCAGGACGCACTTCTTGACACTAAGGGAACCGGCTCCCCACATCCTGTCCGTTTTGTGTCCATGTCATAGAATCATAGAATCCCTACCGTGTAGAAGGAGACCATTCAGCCCATCGAGTCTGCACCGACCCTCTGCAAGAGCACCCAAAATAGGCCCACTCCCCTGGGGTGAAGTTGGAGGCCAATTGAAAATTAGAGAGTCATGGATTTCTGTTGGGGAAGATGATTAAAGATGACAGTTTCAGGGCGGGTAGATGGAGTTCTGATAAGTGATCTGATTGAATGGTGGTGGAACAGGCACATAGGACAGATTGGCGTCTTCCTGTTCCTGGGTTGCCAATCTTACCCATATTTTGGGTAAATGCCCTGCCCATATTTTGCCCTGTGCCATTCTGGATTGGCGGCAGCTGATAATTCTCCTCCGAAGTTGATCTTTCTCAACAAGTGTTTGGCATTATTGAGCACACGATGGTGTCTAGATGGGGTTGGTAGTTTGGGGGTGGAGTGGAGGTGTAGGGTTGGGTCGGACACAAGAGGAGTACTGCCTGGTGTAACGTTCCTTTTTAAACTCTGCCTTTTCCCAGAGCTGACAACACTCAGACTTGTGGTTCCTTTTTATTAACGATTCTTTGAAGCAAATCTTTTTTTAACACCCTCATCATTCCTCACAATGACACCCAGAGGAAATTGTGCAATGACAGCGGAAAAATGGAAATAAATCTATTTCAATTATTTATTTACCTCTGATGAGGGGAGTGGATGGAGAGCTAAACACTGGACTGGATCCACCTTATAGGAACGGGACGCAGATTTTCGATTTCTTTCAGAAAAACCTAGATTAAATTAGCGCTCAGGAGCACAGGACCAAGGTTTTCCAGCGCTTCCTGCCCGGCAGGATATTATGGCCCCGCTAAATTAACCAGCAATTAAAATGGCCCACCGTGTCCACCAGGGGGAGACACACTGTGGCGGGACTGTAAAATCCTGGGCGCTGGTAAAGACGTAGAGGAACTGGAAAAATGATCAAGAACAGTTGAACATTTTGAAACGCTAGGCAGGGCCGGCTCAAGGTACCGGCAACTCGGGCAGTCGCCTGGGGCGCCATGTGCTAGGGGGCGCCATCAAGGAGTGCGGTTCCCGCGCATGCGCAGTTGGGCCGGTGCCAATCAGCGCATGCGCGGTGGCCGCCCTCCCTCAGGCCGCCCCGCACAAACATGGCGGATGGATCCCCTCGGGCCCCCTCCTCCCCCCCCCCGCCTCCCCCCCCGGCCCCGGCCCCCCCGGCCCCCCCCCCCGCCCCCCCCCCGCCCCCCCCCCCCCAGCCCCCCCCCCCCCCCCCCCCCCACCCCGGCCCCCCCCGGCCCCGGCCCCGTGGTGTGGTGTGCTCTGTGGTTGCTGGCTCTTCCTCCCAGAGGTCGTTCTGCCATCTGCGTCATCCCTTGTTATCCTTTTCTTCCACTCCATCATGTTGAGCTGCATTTGGTTGGTCCGCTGCTGCACTGGTCGGTGGCTGCCACCCTAATCTGTTTTGTGCAGAGTGGGAAAAAAAATGTGTGTCTCCCTGTCGGTTCTTTAGCTTCTTCCATCCATGTGTGGCTGGTCGTGAAGTCCTCTATGGCTGATGAAGAGCATTCCACTGACATGAATGAGGTTTAACGATGCGCTCACCCCTGCGTTTCGCTGTCGGCAATGGACGGCTACAGCCTGGTTCCAGCATCTTTTGTGGCGTTGGAATGCTGCATGGGAGTATGTTCAATGGTTGCAGTGTTGACCGGCAATGCCCACATTGGAGCTGGATAGATAGATAGATAGAGAAATACAGAACAGGCCCTTCGGCCCACGATGTTGCGCCGAACTTTTGTCCTAGGTTAATCATAGAATTTTGGACAATTTTTCATGGCCAATCCACCCAACCTGCACATCTTTGGACTGTGGGAGGAAACCGGAGTACCCGGAGGAAACCCACGCAGTCACGGGGAGGATGTGCAGACTCCACACAGACAGTGACCCAAGTCGAAATCGAACTTGGGACCCTGGAGCTGTGAAGCAATTGTACTATCCACAATGCTACCGTGCTGCCCTTAAGAAGTTAACCTACACTCCATTATTCTACCCTAATCCAAGTGGATGTTGAGACTCATCAGATTGCAGATTGTACCCCTGGAGGCATCATGGTTACCTCTCTGCCCAAAAAGTGGCCTGTCAGTTGTTCAAAGCCTGAGGTATTTTAGTTACAGTTCTCTGTCTAACAGAACTGCTGCACTGGCTATTGTATCAAAGTTACAATTTGTCAAATGGCCACTGGCGGAAATGTCTGCTTTCCACAATCCTGTTTCATTGAAAGCACTCGGTAAACTTGCAGGACATTGATCTTGCCTGTGGGGGCACTCCGCTCCACTGTGTTGGCATGGACGCTCTGCTGGCTGCTTCAGATATTTTGTTTTCCCTAACTTGGATTATCTCTGGCCTGGATTTTCTGATCCTACCCTCTGCGGTGAGTTGCCAATGGTGTGCTGCCTCTGCCGCAGGTAGGGTCTTCCACTTAGGTTGTGCTGCCAGGCAACCCAATGCGGGGGGGGGGGGGGGGGTCACCTTTGGCAGAACCAGAAGATCCCACCCCCTGTGCCTTTGCTGCTGAACTAGCTGGGCTGTGTGTTGACCCGTGCACCACAATTGTTTTTTGTGTGTTGCTCACAGAGTTCTGATTGCCTAACTATCTGGATGGCCTTTTCCAGGGTTAGATCTTCCGGTGCTTGCAGGAGGTCAGAGGCTAAATTATCCACTATCCTATCATTATTCTGTGTCTGATGAGTTCTGATTTAAAGTCTCTAGACTCTTAATCTTCTGCCGTCCTGTATAGATCATTGATGGAATAAATCAATGGGTTCTCCTGGCTGTTGGACTCTTTTATTGAATTTAACTCTTTCAGGTAATTTATTGACTCTTAGATTGAAAAAAATCTCGAATGATTCTAGTACCTCTTTGAATTTTACAGCTGGCTTATTAATTCCATGTCTTGCAATGATGTAATCTACAATAAAGCCTACCGAGTAAAGCACCGTGTTCACCTTTTCCTCTGCCTATTTATTTAAACCCGAAGCGATGCTGTACTTTAAGATTCTTTTCCCAAAAATGCCCGATTTTGAGATTGATCTGGATTTTGGACCAGTACAAATTGACTTGCCAAGTGTAGAATTCTGATCCACGTTCAAAATTTAAAAAGTGTACGTTCTGCTTTAAGAGCTGCGGGATTTCAAGATGGCGTCAGCCTTCATTCAGAGCCGAAAGGGATATCTCGTGGGCTCCACAACAATGGTGATGATGCTGAGCTTGGGAAAACCATTTCAACGATGGCTGCCTGGAACAGCTGTGTGAAGTTTTCTTGCTCAGTGTTTTGGTTTTTCACAGTAACTTCATTTGAAGCCTACTTGTGACAATAAGCAATTTTCATTTCATTTCATTTCATGAGCGCAGTTGGCTGGGAGGCTTGTTCGTGCTGCGAAGTGATGCCAAGAGCGTGGGTTCAATTCCCATAGTGGCTGAGAGTGCCACCTTCTCAACAAAGAAATGGCAGACAAACTGAATAGTTACTTTGCATCAGTCTTCACAGTGGAAGACACCAGTGGGATGCCAGAGGTCTAGGGGAATTAGGGGGCAGAGGTGAATGCAGTGACCATCACTGAGGAGAAGGTTCTGGGGAAACTGAAAGGTCTGAAGGTGGATAAATCACCTGGACTGGATGGACTACACCCCAGGGTTCTAAAAGAGACAGCTGAGGAAATTGTGGAGGCTTTGGGGATGATCTTTCAGGAATCACTGGAGGCAGGAAAAGTCCCAGAGGATTGGAAAGTGCTAATGTAACACCACTGTTTAAGAAGGGAGGGAAGCAGAAGATGGGAAATTATAGTCCGGTTAGCCTGACTTCGGTCATTGGTAAGAGTTTAGACTCTGTTATTAAAGATTAAAAATTTTTTTTTTAGTGTATCCAATTAATTTTTTTCCAATTAAGGGACAATTTAGCATGGCCAATCCACCTAGCCTGCACATCTTTGGGTTGTGGGGGCGAAACCCACGCAAACCCATGCAAATAGGGGCTGGTTTAGCACAGGGCTAAATCACTGGCTTTGAAAGCAGACCAAGGCAGGCCAGCAGCGTGGGTTCAATTCCCATACTAGCCTCCCCGAACAGGCGCCGGAATGTGGTGACTAGGGGCTTTTCACAGTAACTTCATTTGAAGCCTACTTGTGACAATAAACGATTTTCATTTCATTTCATTTTACAATGTGCAAACTCCACACGGACAGTGACCCAGAGCCGGGATCGAACCTGGGACCTCAGCCCCGTGAGGCTGCAGGGCTAACCCACTGCGCCACCGTGCTGCCCCCGAGTCTGTTATTAAAGATGAGATTGCGGAGTACTTGGAAGTGCGTGGTAAAATAGGACCGAGTCAGCACTTTGTCAAAGGGAGGTCATGTCTGACAAATCTGTTTGAGCTCTTTGAGGAGGGAACAAGGAAGTTAGACAAAGGAGAACCAGTGGACGTGATTCATTTAGATTTCCAGAAGGTCTTTGACAAGGTCCCGCATCGGAGACTGTTAAACAAGTTAAGAACCCATGGTGTTCAGCGTAACATCCTGGCATGGATAGAGGATGGTTGACTGGCAGAGGGCAGAGAATGGGGATAAAGGGATCTTTTTCAGGATGGATGCCGATGACGAATTGTGTGCCTCAGGGGTCGGTGTTGGGACCACAACTTTTCACAATATATACTAATGATCTGGAAGAAGGAACTGAAGGCACTGTTGCTAAGTTTGCAGATGATACAAAGATCTGTAGAGGGACAGGTAGTATTGAGAAAGCAAGGGGGCTGCAGAAGGATTTGGACAAGCTAAGAGAGTGGGCAATGAAGTGGCAGATGAAATACAATGTGGAAAAGTGTGAAGTTTTTAGGCACAGACTGTTTTCTAAATGGGGAGATGCTTAGGAAATCAGAAGTACAAAGGGACTTGGGAGTCCTTGTTCGCGATTCTCCTCAGGTTAATGAGCAGGTCCTGTCGGCAGTTAAGAAGGCAAATACAATGTTAGCATTCATGTCAAAAGGGCTAGAATACAGGACCAGGGAGGTACTTCTGATGCTGTATAAGGCTCTGGTCAGACCCAATTTGGAGTATTGTGAGCAGTTTTGGGCCCTGTATCTAAGGAAGGATGTGCTGGCCTTGGAAAGGCTCCAGAGGAGGTTCACAAGAATGATCCCTGGAATGAAGAACTTGTCGCATGAGGAACGGTTGAGGACTCTGGGTCTGTACTTGTTGGAGTTTAGGAGGATGAGGAGGGATCTTATTGAAACTTACAGGATTCTTCGAGGCCTGGATGAGGAGGAATTTCTTCAGCCAGAGGGTGATGAATCTGTGGAACTCTTTGCCGCAGAAGGCTGTGGAGGCCAAATCACTGAGTGTCTTAACACAGAGATAGATAGTTTCTTGATTAATAAGGGGATCAGGGGTTATGGGGAGAAGGCAGGAGAATGGGGATGAGAAAATATCAGCCATGATTGAATGGCGGAGCAGATTCGATGGGTCGAGTGGCCTAATTCAGCTCCTATATCTTGTGGTCTTATGGTTTTGCCCCTCGTTTGAGGTGTGGCGACCCTCAGGTTAAATCACCACAGGTCAGCTCTCCCTCAAAAGGGTCTTCCGGGTCAATGGCGACTTTCATTTCATTTCACTTCTGACTCTCAGGACTCGCTGCAGCCTGGAGTTTAAAAGTTTTAGCTCACCCCTGCTGACTCTGTACTCTGGGATTTGAAGCTTGATTTCCAAAGGAGATTCACTGGAGTCTTCTGCTGCAGGAATGAATTTTAAATTTATGCCTCTGACAGTGCGGCACTCCCTCAGTACTGACCCTCCGCCAGTGCAGCACTCCCTCAGTACTGACCCTGTGACAGTGCGGCGCTCCCTCAGTACTGACCCTGTGACAGTGCAGCGCTCCCTCAGTACTGACCCTGTGACAGTGCAGCGCTCCCTCAGTACTGACCCTCTGACAGTGCAGCACTCCCTCAGTCCTGACCCTCTGACAGTGCGGCACTCCCTCAGTACTGACCCTCTGACATTGCAGCACTCCCTCAGTACTGACCCTCTGACAGTGCAGCACTCCCTCAGTACTGACCCTGTGACAGTGCGGCACTCCCTCAGTACTGACCCTCTGACAGTGCGGCACTCCCTCAGTACTGACCCTCTGACAGTGCGGTGCTCCCTCTGTACTGACCGTCTGACAGTGCGGCATTCCCTCAGTACTGACCCTCTGACAGTGCGGCACTCCCTCAGTACTGACCCTCTGACAGTGCGGTGCTCCCTCTGTACTGACCCTCTGACAGTACGGCACTCCCTCAGTACTGACCCTCTGACAGTGCGGCACTCCCTCAGTACTGACCCTCTGACAGTGCAGCACTCCCTCAGTACTGACCCTCTGACAGTGCGGTGCTCCCTCTGTACTGACCCTCTGACAGTGCAGCACTCCCTCAGTACTGACCCTGTGACAGTGCAGCACTCCCTCAGTACTGACCCTCTGACAGTGCAGCACTCCCTCAGTACTGACCCTCTGACATGCAGCACTCCCTCAGTACTGACCCTCTGACAGTGTGGCACTCCCTCAGTACTGACCCTCTGACAGTGCAGCACTCCCTCAGTACTGACCCTGTGACAGTGCGGCACTCCCTCAGTACTGACCCTCTGACAGTGCAGCACTCCCTCAGTACTGACCCTCTGACAGTGCAGCACTCCCTCAGTACTGACCCTCTGACAGTGCAGCACTCCCTCAGTACTGACCCTCTGACAGTGCAGCGCTCTCTCAGTACTGACCCTCTGACAGTGCAGCACTCCCTCAGTACTGACCCTCTGACAGTGCAGCGCTCTCTCAGTACTGACCCTCTGACAGTGCAGCGCTCCCTCAGCACTGACCCTCTGACAGTGCGGCACTCCCTCAGTACTGACCCTCTGACAGTGCGGCCCTCCCTCTGTACTGACCCTCTGACAGTGCGGCACTCCCTCAGTACTGACCCTCTGACAGTGCGGCGCTCCCTCAGTACTGACCCTCTGACAGTGCGGCGCTCCCTCAGTACTGACCCTCTGACAGTGCTGCACTCCCTCAGTACTGACCCTCTGACAGTGCAGCACTCCCTCAGTACTGACCCTCTGACAGTACGGCACTCCCTCTGTACTACACTGAGAGTGTCAGGTTTGATTTTACGCTCAGATCTCCGGGATCACGAACCTGCGACCTTCTGACTCAGAGGCAACAGAGGGCTTTTCCACAGAGCCAGGTTAATTTGAAAGGAATAAATTAAAATTTAATGGTTCAATGGAGAAAATTATCAGGGGAATATTTGCTTTTAGTTGGGTTGGCCTTTGAACCCTTTGTTACTCTGTCCTCATCCAAGAAGCCACTTTGTGAGAAAATGGATTTAATTACCAGCCATTATAACCGAGGATGAAAGATGAGAGGCTCACCCTGGCATCTGACAGATGGCTCCTGCTCCAAATCTTACCTTCTCGTGGGTTTTTAATGGACTTAATATAATTTGATACTAATTTGGATTGAATTATAGGCCATCTATCTGACAAATGCGGCTCCTTCTAGAAGGCAAAGATACACACAAAAGTTCATTCTTTAAGTCAGTCAATCAGCTCGGATGGTGCACACAGTGGGGTGGGGGGTGGGGGAGGGGGGGGGGGAGAACAGGGGTGGAATTCAGGCGTAATGGGTTGGAGGATGAGGGGACCGGGGGGGGAGGTTAGACCAGGGCATGTGGCTCCAATTCACATTCCAGTTTAAACTCATCCACTTACCTCCTGTCGCTAAGCGATAAGGGACGTCAGGAGAGAGCGGCGAAGCTGGGATTGTACCCCTTGGCGCAGGAAAGGTTAAGGGGAGAAGTGTTTAAAAGTCTGAACAGATTTAAGGGTCAATAACCGGAGGGTCACAGAGTTGAGATCATCGACAAAAGAAGCAGAGGGTGAGATGAGGAGACAATGGCCAGGACGTCTCCTCCCACTGGAGTAAACAGCAATTTAAATGACCAGCCACATCATCCGGGGGGGATTTGCGGGGGGGGGGTCTGTAAAATTCTGGCCAATATCTCACACAACGCATTCTGGACTGTCACAACCCCCTGGGACTGTTCCCCTGGGAGAGAAGGAGGCTAAGGTTAGATTTTACAGAGATGTTCAAAATCACGAGGGGGCTGGGCAGACTAGATAGGGAGGAGCTTTTCCCCCTCGTAAAGGATCAAGAACGAGAGGGCACGGATTTGAAGCGATTTGCAAAAGAAGCAAATGCGCTGTGAGAAAAAAACCTTGGAATGCACGGCCTGGACGTGTGATGGTGGCAGGTTTAATCGAGGCATTCAAGGGGGCATTAGGTAATTCTATGAATTGAAACAATGTGTAGGGGTACGGGGAAAGGGCTGGGGAATGGCACTAAGTCATGATGCACGTTTGGGGAGCCGGTGCAGGCACGATGGGCCAAATGGCCTCCTATTACCTTAACAATTCAATGATTCTGCAGCACAATGCCTGGGAAAAGGCCCAACAGGTGAAAGGATATAGTAATGGAGTTGTAGCCATCAAATTATTATGGTGCAGGAGGCCAATTGGATCATTGACTCCAGGTAGAGGAATCCAGTCAATCCCATTAAGCAGCTTCATTCTCACAGGCCCTGTAAGTTTATTTTCCTCAAGTACCAAACTAATTTCCTTTCAAAACCACATACAGAAGGCAGCCAGCAGACAGTGCCAACCATGGTTCGGCAGGTAGCATTCTCACCTCTGAGTCGCAGCGTCGTGGGCTGAATTCCCACTCTAGAAAGCCGAGCACGTAATCCAGGCCGTCGATCACTCGCAATGCAGCACTCAGGGAGCGCTGCCGTGTCAGAGGTTCCATCTTTCGGTTGAGATATTGTAATGAGGCTCCCATCCGCTCTCTCAGGTAGACGTGAGAGATCTCACCATCGGCATTTTGATAATGAGCTGGGCGGATCTCCAGGACAATACTTATCCTTCAAACAACAAAAGCAAAGAGACAGATGGCCTAGTCATTATCAAAGTCTGGGAGTTTGCTGCGTGCAAATTGGCTATTGCACTTCCTAAATGATAGGAGTGACCACTCCTCAAAAATATAGCTGTAATCCTCCCCGTGTCTGCGTGGGTTTTGCCCCCACAACACAAAGATGTCACTGTACCTCGGTACACGTGACAAGAAACAAATCCAATCCAATCCAATCCAAGGTGGGCGAATTGACCACGCTAAATTGCCCCTTAATTGGAAAAAAATGAATTGGGTGCTCTAAATTTATTTTTAAAAATATAGGTGTAAAACACGTTGGCCAGAACTATCCGTTCCCATTGGAGACAGGCAGGTAGACAGCGTGAGCGGAAAATATTGTGAAACGGCTTAGACGCGTTTCCCAGCGGCATAAATGCAGAACACGGTCGTCCTCTCCCCTCAGTCAGTGGTGGGCTACGTTTCCTGCTGATCAATATTAGGAACATCATTATAATACATCAGCATATCATTATTGGCATCATACCCCCGTGTCACACAGCGCCTGCCCGGTGGTGTGATGTCAGAACGGCGGGATGTATGACTGCTCCTGACGAGCGAAACTCCGAGGAGTTTCCTTACTTGAGAAAGGACGTACTGGCGCTGGAGGGTGTGCAGAGGAGATTCACTAGGTTAATCCCAGAGCTGAAGGGGTTGGATTATGAGAGGTTGAGTAGACTGGGACTGTACTCGTTGGAATTTAGAAGGATGAGGGGGGATCTTATAGAAACATTTAAAATTATGAAGGGAATAGATAGGATAGATGCGGGCAGGTTGTTTCCACTGGCGGGTGACAGCAGAACTAGGGGGCATAGCCTCAAAATAAGGGGAAGTATATTTAGAACTGAGTTTAGGAGGAACTTCTTCACCCAAAGGGTTGTGAATCTATGGAATTCCTTGCCCAGTGAAGCAGTTGAGGCTCCTTCATTACATGTTTTTAAGGTAAAGATAGATAGTTTTTTGAAGAATAAAGGGATTAAGGGTTATGGTGTTCGGGCCGGAAAGTGGAGCTGAGTCCACAAAAGATCAGCCATGATCTCATTGAATGGCGGAGCAGGCTCGAGGGGCCAGATGGCCTACTCCTGCTCCTATTTCTTATGTTCTTATGATAGATCAGAGCTGAGTGTACTCAAGCTGGCTCAGTGCTTGTGGAGCAGCTCTGTGTCTTCAGGGTGAGGGGGGGGAGGGATGAGGGGGGTTGAGTGGGGGGGTGAGTGGAGGGAGAGATTGGTGCGGGTGAAGGAGGCAAGTCTGCACAGCAGCCTATTCAAGGCTGCCTTCTGGTGTGAGGCCATGGGCACCTTTGAAGGGTTTGAGAGAGGGAAGCCTGGGGCATGGGCACTGGTGGATGGTGTGGGTGAGTGCTGTGGCAGTTCGTCTATTTCAGCATCCGTGAATGCCTTTTCTGTGTTGCTCTCGGGGCTGGAGGTGAAGTCCTGGCACTTGGACCTCCTCAGCTGCTTCCCAGATGTGCCTGTGGAAGAAAGGAGGCCATTAGTGCAGGGCAGGGGCCTGAGGGACAGGAGACGTTGTTGCCTGATGGATGATGCAGTGCTGGATCCTCCATTAGTGCAGGGCAGGGTCCTGAGGAACAGGAGACGTTGTTGCCTGATGGATGATGCAGTGCTAGGTCCTCACTTGGTTTATCGCTGCCGACCTCACCTCAGTACAGGAGATCCGACGTCTCCCCCGGCCGGCTGGTTGCCTTGGTCCTCGGAGTCCGCAAGAACCCTCAGTTCTGGCTTCCCTTTGCCTGCTTCGGCTCTCTTCCTCTTGTGAGTCAGCCTGTCCTGCATGAAGACAGATGGAGAGAGTGCCAGCAGGCTGCGTGCCAGGGCAGGTGATAAGGAGGCCTAAGGAGGAGTGGATGGTGAGTGAAGGCAGTGAGGTGATGAGGACACGGTGAAGAGGTGTGTGGGAGATGGCCCGTTGGTGTCCCTCGAGCTGGCAGTGAGTGAGTTCAATGTGTGATGGGTGTGTGACATGAGAGTGATGGGAAGACTGACTTACCCTGGCAGAACGGAGGAGGTGATTCATCCTCTTGTGGCACTGGATGGCTTCTGCAGTATGTTGGCACTGGCAGCACTGTAATTGCCCCCCTCCATGGGCAGCCTCCACTGCATCCAGCAAGAAGGTCTGAAATTTTGGTTTTCTGGGTCGGGTGGCCACGAATTCCCAGTGAACGCCCAAACGTGCTCGCTGTGTGCAGGGCAGCTTTTGAATATGGTGCCTGGATCGCTGAAGCGCTGAGGTGATGGCGAGACAGGTGACTCAGAGGCCACCCGCCAGCAATACAGCATGGCACCCGTGATAGAGCAGCCCCTTTGAGGGGGTGGACTCCGTGGACCACGTGACCAGCTCTGGGCCATTCGTGCAGGAGGCTTCGTGATGCAGGGGTCTGCCTAAAACACGAAGAAATATACTTTTCAGGCCTCTGAAGTGACATACCTCGAATGTTAGATTGATGTGACAGGGTTGCACCCCTTGGAAGAAGAGGGCAAGGTCATGCGAGGCGTCCCTGCATCCAGAAATGTCTGCGAGCTTAAGTGCTTCCTTGGTATGGTCAATTACTATGAAAGGTTAATTTCGAAACCAACCACAACATTGGCACCATTACACCAGCTAGTGAGGAAGAAGCAGCAGTGGTGATGGAGGGCACCCCAAGAGGAATCTTGCTGAGTTGTGCAGCTAGCAGTCCAGTCATCAAACCTTTTGCTGCAAGGATCCTTCCTGCTGATTCCCTTCTTTCCCCTATCTTTATCGATGCTTTAAGTCTTGAAGTCAAGCAGCAGAGTGAATGAGGAATTCAAGAAGTTGCAACATGGTGTATGGTGCTGCTGGTTTTGGACAGCAAGATCCAGACTTTTCGGCACCCAAAGAGATGGGTGGGACTCAGTTCGATTGGTTGACTGGTGGCCAATGAATTGGCCACAATGCTGCATTCTGCCCGGTAACAGGTGGTAATTGAGTCCAGCCTGAGTGGGATGATTTTAGAGACCCAAGGAACTCAGTTTGAATCCTGGACACTCAGGAGAAAGGACCTTCTCAAGCCCCCCC
The DNA here is from genome assembly GCF_902713615.1 of Scyliorhinus canicula. Lineage (NCBI taxonomy): Eukaryota > Metazoa > Chordata > Chondrichthyes > Carcharhiniformes > Scyliorhinidae > Scyliorhinus > Scyliorhinus canicula. The sequence continues at coordinate 112,967,886 of NC_052163.1, read as the reverse complement.
CCCTCTCTCTCTCTCACTCTTTGTCTCTGTCTCTGATGTCTGTCTGTCTGTCTCTCTCCAGAAAGGCTGTGGGTTGATGTATTTCTGAACCGACAGAGAACCGGACTGGATGAATCCACAGTGAAACCAACTATAGGCTTCAAACAGAGACCTGGATCTGAAAGGTTACTTTGAAGGAAGGTCTGCTTAAAGACAGCCATCTGAAACAAAGACTCTTTTTTCTTTTAATTAGTATTTGTACTCATCTCCACCCCTCTGCGTTTGTCTGCTTTGTGTGTGTGTATATAGAGTGTGTGTGTGGGGGGAGGGGGGGCAAGTTAAAGTGGGGGATTAGGAATTAGATAATAGTTAACCAGTTGTATGTGTTGCATATTTTATTGTACCTCTGGTTATAAATAAAACGTAACTGGCCGTGATTCTCCCCCAATCAGCGGGCTGTACTGGCGCCAAAGAGAGGCGTGACCCACTCCGGCGTCGGGTCGCCTGGAAGTTGCGGAATCTTCTGCACTTCCGGGGGCTAGGCCGGTTCTGGAGTCATTGGCACCACACCAACCGGCAGCAAAGGGCTTCTGCATGATGCCGCATGCGCGGGAGCGCCAGCACGTTAGAACATAGAACAGTACAGCACAGAACAGGCCCTTCGACCCTCGATGTTGTGCCGAGCCATGATCACCCTACTCAAACCCATGTATCCACCATGTAACCGGCACCGGGGTATTTAGCAGCCGGCGTCGGAACGGTGAGCCAGGAGTCACACCGCCCCCCCCCTCCCCACCCCGGCGATTCTCCGACCCGGCGGGGGATCGGAGAATCCCGCCCCCTGTGTTTAAATTTACAAACCTGGTGACTGTAATTATTGGGAAGCCAAGGGTCAAAGACCTTGGACACCTTTCCAAGAAATATTGGTTAATTCAACTGTGTTGTGATTCCGGGTCAAGTGGGGCAGGAATTGACCGCGGCCCCTAGCCCAGAATGTCATAACACTGGTGCATTTTGATCACATGTTGACATGTGATGCCTCTCCTTATGGTCTCGGGGCTGTTTTATCCCACAAAATGGGAGATGGTTCAGAGCACTGTACCGTCATTGCTGAAAGGACGTTTTCTGAATCACAACAAAACTAACCCCAGATTGAGAAGGAGGGCTTGGCGGTTACATTCGGTGTAAAGAAATTCCACCCGGTATGTGTACAGTCAACAGTTCGACATAGTGACCGACCACAAGCCATTACTGGGCTTACCCATACCACCCACCCATAGCCTTGGTGACGGTGCAGCGTTGGAACCTGCTGTTGGTGGCTTCCAACAATACTTTTCAAGGGGCTCCTCCTTCAGGAGCTACACAACACCCACCCAGGGCACCCAGGGCAGACAAAGGTGAAGATGTTGGCACGGAGTTACGTCTGGTGACCAGACATAGTCATTGAAGAAGCAGTACACCAGTGCCACCCTTGCCAGGTGTAGCAATCTTTACTGCTTTCTGCCACCCTTCACCCGTGGGAATGGCCAGGTTGTCTGTGGACCGGAGTCCACGTTGATTAAGCGGACCCGTTCCTGGGCAAGGTGTTTTTGGTGCTGGTGGATGCTCACTCGAAGTGGCTGTCAGTTCTAGAGATCAGATCCACTACCTCAGCGGCCTCACTAGATGCAGTACACTAAGCGGCCTCACTAGATGCAGTACACTAAGCGGCCTCACTAGATGCAGTACACTAAGCGGCCTCACTAGATGCAGTACACTAAGCGGCCTCACTAGATGCAGTACACTAAGCGGCCTCACTAGATACACTAAGCGTTTGCCATTCATCGGCTTCTTGAGTCAATTGTCTTGGACAATGTCACCCCCTTCACTGTTCAGCCTGTTGCATCTGTCAAGGTCGGTGAGGCCAGTTCTTGTGTCGTTGAGGCAGTGCCTCCTGAGGTGGCACCGACTGTGGACCACTCGATCACCTAAAAGTAGTGCCGTACCTACAGCTGGGCTATGGAGTTCTGGGAGGACCTGGAGTTATCTGGACTAGTTGATTTTTAAAAATGTAATTTCTATCCTTGGTCGCCCCTGTTAACAATTGTAACTTTTGTACATAGTTTTTGGAATAGTGTATTAAGGGGCTTGAGGGGGAAGGGATGTGGTAGCGCTGCCCTCTCAGGGGACAGGCTGCATAGACCATGTGACCAGCACGGGGCATGGGAGCGCACGAACTCCGGCCAATAGCGTTTGCGTGGGACACTTGGAGCAGGACCCCGGCCAGTGTAGATCAGGGAGCTGAAGTGTAAAGACCTGGGGCAGGATTCTCCCCTACCCGGCAGGGGGGGGGGGGGGTCCCAGCGCCGAGGAGTGGTGTGAACCACTCCGGCGTCAGGCCCCCCGAAACGTGCGGAATCCTTCGCAACTTCAGGGGCAAGGCCGGCCCCGGAATGGTTTACGCCACGCCGGTCAGCGGAGAAGGAGCTTGGCGCCCAGCCAATCGGCGCCGAAGGGCCTCCGCCAGCCGGCGCGAGTTGGCGCATACGTGGGAGCGCCAGCGTATGCTGGCGTCATCCCAGTGCATGCACGGGGGGGGGGGCTCATCTCCGCGCCGGCCATCATGGAGGAATAGCAGCTGACGTGGAGCAATTGAGTGCCTCCATGGCACGGGCCCGCCCGTGGATCGGTGGGCCCCGATCGTGGGCCAGGCCACCGTGGGGGAACCTCCTAGGGCCAAATCCCACCACACTCCCCCCGAGGACTCCGGAGCCCGCCCACGCTGCCAGGTCCCCCGGTAAGGACCTACTCTAATTTACGCCGGAGGGATCGGCAAGAAAAAAACCAGGCGGCCACTCGGCCCATCGCTCGCCGGAGAATCGCCGGGGGGGGGGGGGGGGGGGGGGGGTGCTGCCAGCAGCCACTGACCGGCGTGACGCAATCCCACCCCCGCCAAATCTCCGATGCTGGAGAATTCGGCAGCCGGGCGGGGGGGAGGGGTCGGAGAATCCCGCCCCGTTGCATCGTGTTCCATGCCTGTTATCAAACTGCAATTGCCTTTCATCAATAAACCCCTTTTGTTAACTACTGGAACCTCCAGTGTATGTCTCGAGCCGCCGCAGAGCTCATGTCTGCAAATCCTTTTCACCAAGTGCCGCATAATATTGCAGAAAAAGGCCGTCACTGCCATTGGCGAGCCGGATAATGCTTTCCCTGCCCGGAATCGGGCTATACCGATTTTTGAGATGATTCGGCCCTTTGAGACATCCTGAAATTGTGAAACGCTCCTGAAAAATGCAAGGTCTTTATTTCTTTGACGCTCCCCAACCTTCAGGAGAATTCAGAGGACACAGGAATTAAAATATATCTCAGTGGGGAAAGGGGGGGGGGGGCAGGAACTAGAGCTTTGAGCTGGAGAGCTTCCACGTTCCGACCCTGGATTGCAGAGGAAGGGCACAGCTGTGTTTTCACACATGACAGGCAAACAATGATTTATTTTTATTTTTTTTCTGCCTGCCAGAGTCGTCTCTCGTTCAATCTAACGGGACTGCAGCTCCTGCAAAGCGGCCAAATATAGCGGCGATGATGCTTTGGGATTTGCTGCAGGATTTCCTGCGCTGAATCCATCGCTGGGTTGTTGTGATTCACATGTCACTGAGATTCATAATGACTCAGCGAGATTCACACTGACTCACTCACACGCTGCTCAATAGCTGCTCAACTGAAAGAGGTCCGAGTCGTTGGTGGGGAATAATGGAAAACGTGGCGCGGACTCTGACAGAGAACGAAAGGAACCTGCATTTCTGTAGCGCCGTCCACCACCTCGCCACCCCAAAGCGCTTCAGAGCGAAGGAAGCACTCTTTGAAGAGTGGTCACTGCTGTCGCGTAGGAGGCGCCGCGTCACCTAATTGGCCCACAGCGACCTCCAAAAATTGGTAACGCGATAATGAGCAGATCGTTTGTTTTCAGTGACGTTGATTGAATGATAAACATTGGCCGTGACATGGAGGAGAACTCTCCCGCTCGTCTTCAAAATAGTGCTTGGGGCCTTTCGCTTTAGCCCAATGAACAGACAGGACCCCAGTATAACATCTCATCCCAAAAGACAGCCTTTGTGACAGTGCAGCATTCCCTCAGTACCCCCTGCATCTCGGATCTGTAATGTTGCAGCGTGCACATATTATGATGCATCCCGGATGGATCCGAGGTCCGGACATCTACAGGAAGCAAACCCTGTGAATCACAGTCGGGCCACACAGGAGGCATCCTGATGGCTTTATAAGTAACTCTGCTCCCATTAGAGACATACACAGGGCTAGCCCCAGAATGGATACGCAACAGAGGGATTTTATGGAAGGTAAATCTCTCTCACACTGACCACTTCAGCATGTGCCCCATTGGGGGTGGCGACCAACACCACCAATTTTAATCAGCGGAAAATTATTAGGTTGTTTAGCAAGAGTGAGTTGCGCAGTGGGTTAACTATGACCTTTCAACTCTAACCTGCACCTGGAACCAGGTGACTGGGATGAAAGCTACATCTCTTTGTGTCAATTCCCACAGCACAAAACTTCCACATATTATTATCTAATAAACTGTGTGAGTGTTTATCTCTCTCTCTCTGCGTGTGTGAGTCCCTGTGTCTGTGTGTTTGTCTGTGAGTATCTGTATGCGTGTACACGCACCTGCCTGTGTAAGTATGTATGTGCGTGTGCCTGTATGTGTATGTGCATGTGTATGTGTGCCTATGTGTGTGTGAGAGACAGTGTTTGTGTATCTGTGTGTGAGTGCATGTGTATGTTGTGTGTCTGTGCGTGTGTGTCGGTATGTGTGCCTATGTGCTTGTGTCTGTGAGTGCGTGGGTGTTTGTGTGAGAGTGTGTGTGTATGTGTGTTTGTGTCTGTGTGTGTGTGAGTGTGTGTGTCTATGTGTGTGTCTGTGTGTGTATGTTGTGTGTACATATTTGTGTGCATTTGTATGTATGATTGTGTTTCTGTGAGGTCTGTGTATGAGTGTGTGTGAGTGCATGTGTGTTTGGCTGTGTGCACGTGTGAGTATCGATGTGTGTGTCTGCATGTCTGTCTGACCTGTGTGTGTTTGCGTTTCTATGTGCATATCTGTGTGCGGGTTTGGTCGTTTGAGTGTGTCTGTGTTTGTAAGTGTTTCTGTATGCATTTGTCTGTGTATGTGTATATGTGTGTCAGATTGTGTGTGTGCGTGTGTGAGTGCATTTGTGTCTCTCCATGTATGTGTGTCTGTGTGTGTGAGTGTGTGTGTCTGTGTGAGTGTGTTTGTGTGTCTGTGTGTGTCTTTCTGTGAGTGCAGGTCTGTGTGTTTGCATGAGTATGGTGTGTCTGTGTGTTTGAGAGGGTGTATGTGTGTCAGATTGTGTATGTTAGTGTGTGTCTGTGTTTGTGTGTCTGTGAGTACATGTGTGTGTCTGTGAGCGTGTTGTGTGCCTGTGCGTGTGGGTGTGAGTATGAATGTGTGTCTGTGAGTGTGTGTCTGTCTGTGTCTATGTATGTGTGTGTGTGCCTGTGAATCCGCGCCTGTGTCTTTCTGTGTGAATGTGGGTGTCTTTGAGTGCGTGTGTTTGTGTGTGTATGAATATGTGTGTGTGGCACTATGAGTATATTTTTGTGTCTGTGAGTGTGTTTGTGTGCCTGTGTATCTGTGTGTGCTTGTGTGTGTCTGTGTGAGTGTGTGGATGTCTGTGTGAGTGTGTGTGTGAGTATGTGTCTGTGTGAGTGTGTGTGAGTATATGTGTCTCTTTGTGTATTTTTGAGTGTGTGTGTCTGTGTGAGTGTGTGTGGGTGTCTGTGAGTGCATGTGTCTGTGTGAGTGTGTGTATTTTCTGTGTGTGTCTCTGTGTGTGTCTGTGTGCGTGAGTGTGTGTGCGTGATTATGTGTGTCTGCGTGAATGTGTCTGTGCGTGTGTCTGCATGAATATGTGTGAGTGTGTGTGAGTACGTGTGTCTATGTGTCTGTGTGTACATCTGCATGAATGTGTGTGTGTCTGCATGAATGTGTGTGAGCATGTGTGGCTCTGTGTGTCCGAGTTTGTGTTTCTGTGTGAGTGCGTGTGAGTTTGTGTGTGTGTCTGTGAGTGCATGTGTCTGTGTGAGTGCATGTGTTTTTGTGTGTGTCTCTGTGTGTCTGTGTGAGTCTGTGTGCATGAGTGCATGTGCGTGAGTATGTGTGTGCGTCTGCGTGAATGTGTGTGTGCATGTGTGAATGCATATGCGTGAGTATGTGTGTCTGTGTGTATGTGTCCATGTGTGTGTTTGTGTGAATGTGTGTGTGAGTGCGTGTGTGTGAGTATGTGTGTCTCTGTGTGCGTGAGGCTGTGTGTGTATGTCTGCGTGAATGTGTGTGAGTATGTGTGGCTCTGCTTGTGTGTCTGTGAGTGCGTGTGTCTGTGTGAGTGTGAGTTCATGTGAGTGTCTGTGAGTGCATGTGTCTGTGAGTGCATGTGTTTCTGTGTGTCTGTGTGACTGTGTGAGTGTGTGCATGAATGTGTGTGCATCTGCGTGAATGTGTGTGTGCATGTGTGAATGTGTGTGCGTGTGTATGTGTGTCTGTGCGTATGTGTTCATGTGTGTGTTTGTGTGAATGTGCGTGTGAGAGTATGTGTTTCTCTGTGTGTGAGTGTGTGTCTGTGTGAATGTCTGTGAGTATGTGTGTCTCTGTGTGTTTGTCTGCGTGAATGTGTGTGTGCATGTGTCAGTTTGTGTGCGTGAGTATGTGTGTCTGTGTATGTGCCCGTGTGTGTGTCTGTGTGAGTGAGTGCCTGTGTGTGAGTATGTGTGTCTGTGTGAATGTCTGTGAGTATGTGTGTCTCTGTGTGTTTGTCTGCGTGAATGTGTGTGTGCATGTGTCAGTTTGTGTGCGTGAGTATGTGTGTCTGTGTATGTGCCCGTGTGTGTGTGAGTGAGTGCCTGTGTGTGAGTATGTGTGTCTGTGTGTGTGTGTCTGTGTGAATGTGTGTGATTAAGTGTGTCTGTGTGAATATGTGTCTGTCTGTGTGTCTCTGTGTGAGTGTGTGTTTGTGTGAATGTGTATATGTTTGCCTGTGTATGTGTGTCTGTGAGTGTGTATGTGTCTATGTGAATGTGTGTGAGTGTGTGTGTGTGTCTGTGTGTGTGTGTGTCTGTGTGTGTGCGTGTCTGTGTGAATGTGTGTATGTGTGAGTGTGTGTGTTTGTGTGAATGTGTGTATGTGCATCTGTGAGTGTGTATGTGTGTCTATGTTAATGTGTGTGAGTATGTGTATCTGTGTGTGTGTGTGTCTGTGTGAATATGTGTGAGTATAATAATAATCGCTTATTGTCACGAGTAGGCTTCAATGAAGTTACTCTGAAAAGCCCCTAGTCGCCACATTCTGGCACCTGTTCGGGGAAGCTGGTACAGGAATTGAACCCACACTGCTGCCTTGTACTGCATTACAAGCCAGTTGTTTAGCCCACTGTGTGTATGTGTGTCTTTGTGTGTGTGTCTGTGTGTGTGAGTATATGTGTCTGTGAATATGTGCGAGTATGTGTGTATGTGTGAGTGTATGTGTATGTGTGTGTGAGCGTGTGTATGTGTGTGTCTGTGTCTGTGTGAGCGTGTGTGAGTATATGTGTCTGTGAATATGTGCGAGTATGTGTGTCTGTGTGAGTGTGTGTGTGTGTGTGTGAGCGTGTGTATGTGTGTGTGTCTGTGTGAGCGTGTGTGAGTATATGTGTCTGTGAATATGTGCGAGTATGTGTGTCTGTGTGAGTGTATGTGTGTGTGTGTGTGAGTGTGTGTATGTGTGTGTGTGTGTCTGTGTGAGCGTGTGTGTGAGTGTATGTGTGAGTGTGTGTATGTGTGTGTGTGTGTCTGTGCCTATGTGAACGTGTGTGTGAGTGTGTGTGTGAGTGTGTGTGTGAGTGTGTGTGTGTGCCTGTGTGAGTGTGTGTGAGTGTGTGTGTGCCTGTGTGTATGTGTGTGAGTGCGTGCATGTGTGTGTGTGTGCCTGTGTGAGAGTGTGTGTGTGTGTGTGCCTGTGTGAGTGTGTGTGTGCCTGTGTGTGTGAGTGTGTGTATGTGTGTGTGTGCCTGTGTGTGTGAGTGTGTGTGTGTGAGCATGTGTGTGTGTGTGAGAGTGTGTGTATGTGTGTGTGTGTGTGCCTGTGTGAGCGTGTGTGTATGTGTGTGTGTGTGAGTGTGTGTGTGTGTGCCTGTGTGAGCGTGTGTGTGAATGTGTGTGTGAGTGTATGTGTGTGTGTGTGAGTGTGTGTATGTGTGTGTGTCTGTGTGAGTGTGTGTGAGTGTATGTGTATGTGTGTGTCTGTGTGTGTGTGTGTGCCTGTGTGAGTGTGTGTCTGTGTGAGCGTGTGTGTGAGTGCATGTGTGTGTGTGTGTGTCTGTGTGTGTGTGTGTGTGTGTGAGTGTATGTGTATGTGTCTGTGTGTGTGCCTGTGTGAGCGTGTGTGTGAGTGTGTGTGTGAGTGTATGTGTGTGTGTGTGTGCCTGTGTGTGTGTGTGCCTGTGTGAGTGAGTGTGTGTGTGAGTGTGTGTGTGTGTGCCTGTGTGTGTGTGTCTGTGTGAGTGTGTGTGTGCCTGTGTGTGTGTGTCTGTGTGAGTGTGTGTGTGTGAGCGTGTGTGTGTGTGAGTGTGTGTGTGAGTGTATGTGTGTGTGTGTGTGTGCCTGTGTGAGTGTGTGTGTGTGAGCGTGTGCCTGTGTGAGTGTGTGTGTGTGAGCGTGTGTGAGTGTATGTGTGTGTGTGCCTGTGTGTGTGTGTCTGTGTGAGTGTGTGTGTGAGTGTATGTGTATGTGTGTGTGTGTGCCTGTGTGTGAGTGAGTGTGAGTGTATGTGTGCCTGTGTGTGTGTGTGTGTCTGTGTGAGTGTGTGTGTGAGTGTATGTGTATGTGTGTGTGTGAGTGTGTGTGTGTGAGTGTGTGTGTGTGTGTGTGTGCCTGTGTGTGAGCGTGTGTGTGTGTGTGTGTGCCTGTGTGAATGTGTGTGTGTGAGCGTGTGCCTGTGTGAGTGTGTGTGTGTGAGCGTGTGCCTGTGTGTGTGTGTGTGTGTGTGTGTGTGCAATTCCAGGTTCTGCTACAGAAATACAAGTGAGTTGCATTTCACTATTTTTCCAAACATGAGGATGTCCCCAAACCCTTGGGGTCAATAATGTCTTTTCCTGCTGCGGTGCAGCCAGTACTGTAATAAAGGAGAGAGCCTGGGATATCCCCTTTTGTTGCCCAACAGATGGAAACACCAGTGTTATCTCACCTCAGTGTGAATGATTTCTCTGCACTATGATTATGTAATCAAGGTCACAATTACATGGCAGCTGAGGACAGTCCAACTGTTCCACTGATCATAGTCCTTCAGCGCTGTGGACAGTCTGCTCAATGCAAGGAGGGGGGGGGGGGGGGGGGGCAATGTTCCCTCCCGAGTACAGCATCACTGCCATTAATCCCACTGGATTACTTGTGACAAAAACAAAGTACTTGGCTTTCTGACTGTCCTTTTAAACAATAGAGAAAGTGCGAAAAGGTGACAGCTGGTGATTTCCAGTCCCCAGTCTAAATCGATACAAAGGTTATGAGCCTTTGATCAGTTGTCTCCAAGGTTACAGGTTTGAGAGAGGAACCATGCTACATAATTTAAACATAAGGCACCCTCTGTGATTGGTGCAGCTGTGGACACAGCTCAGACCTCCTCCCTGCAGTGGGTTTTCAGTGAATCTCCACCTACTGACTCAGGTATTTCAAAACATGTATTGCTCAAACTGGAGAGGATGACTTTGCAACTCTCCCTCTCTTTACTTCTCTCCTTCCCTTTCTCTTCCCACGTGCCCTCTCCCTCCCTTCTCTCTCTCTCCTCCAGTGCATTCCCTTCCATCTCTCCACTTTCTCTCAGCATTTCATACCAGGGAATGTAATGCAACTGGGACCCAGGCCAATTCTGCTGCCTCAGTCCCTCTGCGATGTCAAGGAGCCCCTGCTGCCAGCCCAGCTAGCTCAGCGAGCTGGAAACCTGCTGGCCCTGACAACAGGTTGTGCCTCTGCCCTCTGGATTATCGGAAGAGACAATTCTGTTTCCCCTCCAATCTCCCTCAAGCACCAAACAGATCGGAAACAATCACTTTCCCTCGCCCTCCCCGCTCATCTACTTAAACATAAGGACATAAAAGCACCGAGAGGAAACTCACGTGGATCTGTGAAGACCGTGCAAACTCCACACAGACAACCGCCCACATCCGCAATTGAACCCGGCTCCTTGACGCCGTGAGACCGCAGTGCTAACCACTGTGCCACCCATTTCGTAACTATGGATATCCTAACTATTGGCCAGGCCACGAGGGAAAACTCCCCAGCTCTTCTTCAAGGTAGAGCTGTGAGATGTGGCATCCACCAAGGCAGACAGATGGGGTCTTGGTTTAACGGCCGCACCGTGGTTAGCACTGTTGCTTCACAGCGCCACGGTCCCAGGTTCAATTCCCGGCTTGGGTCACTGTCTGTGCGGAGTCTGCACGTCCTCCCCGTGTCTGTGTGGGTTTCCTCCGGGCGTTCCGGTTTCCTCCCACAAGTCCCGAAAGATGTGCTTATTAGGTAATTTGGACATTTTGAATTGACCCTCAGTGTACCTGAAGAGGCGCCGGAATGTGGTGACAAGGGGATTTTCACAGTAACTTCATCGCAGTGTTAATGTAAACCTACTTGTGACAGTAATAAAGATCATTATTATGTGTCATCTGAAAGAAGGCAACTCCAACTGTCCTTCACTCCCTTGGCACTGCCCTGCAGGGTCAGTCTTGTGCTCAGGTCCTGGGTGAGACAAACTCCTGGCTCTCTCACTCATTGAGGAGTGTGCTACCTATTGAGCATGGATTAGATAAATGAAAAATAATCACCTTAATGCTTTACTTTGTGCGTTAGAATAGATTTTTTACTGATTAATCACATTGGTTACGTAAGTCATTATATTTTGAGGTTGCCTTAATTAGATTCCATTCCAGGCCCAGTTTTCTGAGATCTATTCTCATAGGAGTCTATAACCTGGCAATTGGTATGGTTAACGTTGGAGACCAGTTGGCAAACTGCCAGCATTGGCTCAAATCTCCAGGAATTCAGGAATAAGCTCATTCCTTGTATACCCGTGATTGCTTTGCACTGGTGTGGTTTTATTCAGCAGTGTAGGGGCCACTTAGCTGGGCGGCACGGTGGCACAGTGGTTAGCCCTGCTGCCTCACAGTGCCAGAGACCTGGGATCAATTTTGACCTGGGGTCCCAGTCCATGTGGAGTCTGCACGTCCTCCCCGTGTGTGCGTGGGTTTCCTCCGGGTGCTCCAGTTTCCTTCCACAGTCCGAAAATGTGCCGGTTAGCTGGATTGGCCATGCTAAATTGCCCCTTAGTGTCCAAAGATGTGCATGCTAGGTGGGGTTTTGGGGATAGGGCGGGGGACAGGGCGGACGAGTGGGCATAGGTAGGATGATCTTTCAGAGGGTCGGTGCAGCCACGATGTGTCGAATGACCTCTTTCTGCACTGTAGGGATTCTATTCTATGGTTCACTGTGTAACTGTACAGAGTCACTGTTTATTCAGGGTAAGGATCACTCACTGTGTAACTGTGCAGAGTCACTGTTTATTCAGGGTAAGGATCAGTCACTGTGTAACTGTACAGAGTCACTGTTTATTCAGGGTAAGGATCACTCACTGTGTAACTGTACAGAGTCACTGTTTATTCAGGGTAAGGATCACTCACTGTGTAACTGTACAGAGTCACTGTTTATTCAGAGTAAGGGTCACTCACTGTAACTGTACAGAGTCACTGTTTATTCAGGGTAAGGATCACTCACTGTGTAACTGTACAGAGTCACTGTTTATTCAGGGTAAGGATCACTCACTGTGTGACTGTACAGAGTCACTGTTTATTCAGGGTAAGGATCACTCACTGTGTAACTGTACAGAGTCACTGTTTATTCAGGGTAAGAATCACTCACTGTGTGACTGTACAGAGTCACTGTTTATTCAGGGTGAGGATCACTCACTGTGTAACTGTACAGAGTCACTGTTTATTCAGGGTAAGGGTCACTCACTGTGTGACTGTACAGAGTCACGGTTTATTCAGGGTGAGGATCACTCATTGTAACTGTACAGAGTCGCTATTTATTCAGGTAAAGATCACTCACTCTGCAACTGTACAGAGTCGCTATTTATTCAGGGTAAAGATCACTCACTATGTAAGTGTACAGAATCGCTGTTTATTCAGGGTATGGATTACTCACTGTAACTGTACAGAGTCACTGTTTATTCAGAGTAAGGATCACTCACTGTAACTGTACAGAGTCACTGTTTATTCAGGGTGAGGGTCACTCACTGTAACTGTACAGAGTCACTGTTTATTCAGGGTGAGGATCACTCACTGTGTAACTGTACAGAGTCATTGTTTATTCAGGGTGAGGATCACTCACTGTGTAACTGTACAGAGTCACTGTTTATTCAGGGTAAGGATCACTCACTGTGTAACTGTAGAGAGTCACTGTTTATTCAGGGTGAGGATCACTCACTGTGTAACTGTACAGAGTCACTGTTTATTCAGGGTAAGGATCACTCACTGTGTAACTGTACAGAGTCACTGTTTATTCAGGGTGAGGATCACTCACTGTGTAACTGTACAGAGTCACTGTTTATTCAGGGTGAGGATCACTCATTGTGTAACTGTACAGAGTCACTGTTTATTCAGGGTAAGGATCACTCACTGTGTAACTGTACAGAGTCATTTTTTATTCAGGGTGAGGATCACTCACTGTGTATCTGTACAGAGTCACTGTTTATTCAGGGTAACAATCACTCACTGTGTAACTGTACAGAGTCACTGTTTATTCAGGGTGATGATCACTCACTGTGTAACTGTACAGAGTCACTGTTTATTCAGGGTGAGGATCACTCATTGTGTAACTGTACAGAGTCACTGTTTATTCACCAGTGTAATGATTATTCACTGTATCACAGTGCAGTCACTTTATTCAACAGGAAAATTCACTGCCATTTGTAAATGCTCTAAATGGTTGAGTCAATTTTTTTACCCAGACAAGAAAGAGTGAAAAACTAAAAGAATCTCACAGCTTACTGAGCTGTCAAGTATTAGGTAACTGGGGGAAGAAGTGATGTCTCAGTGCTGAGGCTTTCTATCCACCTAGTCGGTCTGAGAAATGCTTTCTTAAAGAACATTCTATTTTTATTCAACCCTGTCTTTTTCTGGTGTTGTGTGGGAGGGTGGGCTCACCCAATGATATACTCAGGCTATATTTAGTCAGGGTCCGTTCTGACTGTCAAAGGCGATGGCTACGGTTAAAAACTAAAATGGAATAAATTATTCATATTTATGTTGGCAATTACACTGAATGCAACAACCAGATAGCAAGCAAATGCAACAACTGCAATGGGTCAAGAAACCTTCAATTACTTAATGAAATAGATTTGGTTTCAGATTGAATGCAATGGACTGTAACCCTTTCAATGTTTCCACTGCAAACCAACCTTAAATTTCTCTCCTTGTCAATCTATTCTTTTTTAAAAAATCTATCCTTTTTTAAAATAAATTTAGAATACCCAATTCATTTTTTCCCATTAAGGGGCAATTTAGCATGGCCAATCCACGAACCCTGCACATCTTTGGGTTGTGGGGGTGAAACCCACGCAGACACGGGGAGAATGTGCAAACTCCACACGGACAGTGACCCAGGGCCGGGATCGAACCTGGGACCTCGGCGCCGTGAGGCATTGTCAACCTATCCTGCCCAACATCCTTGTCTCCATTGGGTTAACTGCTCGCTTATCCCACGACCTATTTGGGGGATCTTACTGTGCATGCATCGATTGCCATACCTGCCTGCAGCGACTTTGCTTCACATCGTATTCGTTGGCTGTGAAGGGCTTTGGAATGTAAGATGCCCCTGTTTTGTTTCACATTCTTTCGTTCTAGCATGGATTATGTCTGTGATTGCAGGATTTCAATTCAATTGAAGAACTAAAGGTGAGGGTTCAAGGCAGAAGATTTTAGAGTTTATTGAATATACAGCACAGCAACAGGCCTTTCAGATCTCCTGGTCTATACTGGTGTTCACGCTCCAGAGGAGCTTCCACCCACCGTCTTATTGAATCCTTCAATGATAGAGGAATAATCCATAAAATTCCTTTGAATGTTGAACTCATCAGATCCCTTTTGAAATGGAAGAGCGAACAGGAAGGGGTAGACTGTTCATACTCTCTGAGTCTTTACTATGATTCAAACTCACTGAGGGAGGTGAGCAAGGGAAGAACCGGTTCCTTATTTCTTCAATGTTTGTGTCCAGCTATCATCATAGAATTTACAGTGCAGAAGGAGGCCATTCGGCCCATCGAGTCTGCACCGGCTCTTGGAAAGAGCACCCTACCCAAGGTCCACACCGCCACCCTATCCCCATAACCTAGTAACCCCACCCAACATTGAGGGCAATTTTGGACCCTAAGGGCAATTTAGCATGGCCAATCCACCTAACCTGCCCATTTTTGGATTGTGGGAGGAAACCGGAGCACCTGGAGGAAACCCACGCACACACGGGGAAATCCAGAGCAAGGAGGAATATTCCTAAAATGAGAGCCAGGCTGCTCGGGGATGATATCAGGGAATGTTTCTTCACACAGCGGAGAATGGAAATCTGGAACTCCCTCCCGAAGGTGTTGTTGAGGTTGAAGGTCAATTAGAAATTGCAAAATTGAGATTAATGGATTTTCTGTTCGGTGAGGGGATTTGGGTTACAAATTAAGGGGAATAAATAGAGTTAAGGTAGAGATCGACACCGACCTAATTGACTATCAGGGCAGATTTGGGAAGCTGAATGGCCTTCAGTTCCTGTTTCTCCTTTTGATCCTCCTGTTCACTTTTACTCCCTGGTTGAGCACATATGACAAGGAAATTCAAACACATGCTATTTCTGAAAGGCATGTAACAATCTCATCTGCCAGGGACAGCGCGTAACACAGGTCTCCCCCCTTCTCTCTCCTGGAATTATATTAGGCTGTGTTGAGCCAGTATTTCTCTTGAATGGATAAAAGGGTCATGTTTGTGTAAGTGGATATTTATCTCCATGCACAATACACCTGCAGCTGATAACTGGCCTTGTTTTTACCTGGTGAGATGCTATCAGTTACCCTCATGTTTCTCAATACTGCCCAGTGCTGATCCTGTGTTCACTATCCCATTCTTGGCTGCCTACATTTAACTGCGTGATCTGGTGGTGCAATGTATCTCAGTGATAACACTCGCGTGGTAGAATCAGATGCCTGTGGGTTCCTACAGACTAGTTAAGCAATAGCCTGACATTGTCTGTATGGCATGATTCAGTGAATATGACTATGTCCTAGACTTCTCTATTACTGTCCCACATGCAGGGCAGACCCACCAGAGTTCGCGGAACGGTGGCATGCAGTCAGGAGGGAGTTGCCCTAGGAGTTCTCAACATTGACTCTGGACTCCATGAAATCTCATGGTTTCTGGTCAAACATGGGCAAGGAAACTTCCTGCTGATTACCAAGTACCGTCCAACCTCAGCTGATATGTCAGTACTCCTTGGAACACCACTTGGAGGAAGCACTGAGGGTGACAAGGACACAGAATGTGCTCTGGGTGGGGAACGTCAATGTCTATCACCAAGTGGCTCGGAATCACCAGTACTGACCGAGCAGGTTGAGCCCTGAATGACATTACTGCTGAATAGGATCTGTGAGGGGTGGTGAAGGAACCAACATGGGAAAAATCTACTTGACCTCGTCCTCACTAATCTACTTGTACATAGAACATAGAACAGTACAGCACAGAACAGGCCCTTCGGCCCTCGATGTTGTGCCGAGCAATGATCACCCTACTCAAACCCATGTATCCACCCTATACCCGTAACCCAACAACCCCCCCTTAACCTTACTTTTTAGGACACTACGGGCAATTTAGCATGGCCAATCCACCTAACCAACACATCTTTGGACTGTGGGAGGAAACCGGAGCACCCGGAGGAAACCCACGCACACACGGGGAGGACGTGCAGACTCCACACAGACAGTGACCCAGCCGGGAATCGAACCTGGGACCCTGGAGCTGTGAAGCATTTATGCTAACCACCATGCTACCGTGCTGCCCCATTTGGATGTACAGATGCATCTGTTCAAGACAGTATTGGTAGTCAACTATTTTTTTAAATTATAAATTTAGAGTACCCAATTAATTTTTTCCAATTAAGGGGCAATTTAGCGTGTTCAATCCACCTACCCTGCACATCTTTGGGTTGTGGGGGTGAAACCCACGCAGACACGGGGAGAATGTGCAAACTCTACATGGACAGTGACCCAGAGCTGGGATCGAACCTGGGACCTCAGCGCTGTGAGACTGCAGTGCTACCACTGCGCTACCATGCTGCCCTCTGGTAGTCACTATTGACACACAGTGGAGACGTCACTTTGAGGAGATCCTCCATTGTGTTGTGTGGCACTAGCACCAAGCTAAATGGGATAGATTCAGAACAATTCTAGCACCTTAAAATTGGGCATCCACGAGGAGCTGTAGGCCATCAACATCAGCAGAATTGTATTCATTCATCTTCTGTAGCCAATGAAGTTCAACATAAACTTGAGGAACAGCACCCCATTTTTCCATTAGGCAATCTACAGCCTCTGGTTGCACTTTGAGTTCCACAATTTTAGATTGTAATCAATGCCTCAATTTTATTTCTCTGTTTTTGCAGGTTTATTTTTGCTTTTGCGTGCCAACTCTTCATCATCCGACCATTCCCGCCTCCTCTGGCCACATCCTTTATTTCTTTACTGGCCTAATTATCACTCCCTTCAACCCTGCACCATCACCTCTTTTGTCTTTTAATCGCTCTTATCTTCCACCCTATTGCGGACACTTTCCATTTGATTCATCCCCCCCCCCCCCCCCCCCCCATCCTGCCCTTTGCTTGTTGAAAACCTACTACACTCCTAACATTTCCCAATTCTGATGAAAGGTCATCGACCTGAAATATCGGCCTGGATTTCCATCTGTGAGACGGGTAGGGGGAGTCGAGAAAATTCTGGGCTTGGTCTGAATGTCTTGGCAGAAAGTGCCCAGCAAGGTGGCCTCTTCATTGCTGGGAGCTGTATGGGCTGAATTTGGGCGAGCCAATCTGGGAAGAAGTGCAGAGGTAGTCACAGAGGCTGCCGGGTGTGGGACGGTGCTCTTTAAAAGGCTCACCTTGGCGCTGTGGGACTTCATGCCAGCCCTCACATCCCTCATTACCCATGCCTCATCCAAGACGTCCTCATGCCCCCAAGACAAACTCTGGCACTTCCATGCCTCTTGGCACACTGGACACTTCCTAGAACCAATGACTATCACAGAGTAAGGTGCGAAACTGTAAAAATATCTGGTAAAACTGTACTCCATTGATAAATTTCTCCTATAATCAAAAGGTCTGGACTGAACAGTAATAAAGTGTCAAACATCCCTTTGAAGTTTCCTTAACCACAAAACACAAGTACTTGAATTCACTTAACTTGTGTCAACAAAATTATGAAATTATTGCAGAGCGCCTGAGCTGTCAAACAAAAATTGTTTCCACTGGGGAGCAGGTGTTCTGTTAATCAAATAGATGTCTGGACTCCCAGCTAAGCGTTTATAATAAGAAGGCATAAGGGGTGTATGGGCATGGTGGGGCTGATATGTGGGCATAAGGGGTGTATGGGGAGTGGTAGAACCAGGCATGGGGGCATGAGGGGACATAGGGAGTAAGCAGAAGGGCAGAGCCTTGCATGGGGGCATGAAGGAAACTTTTTGAACTTCTCTTTTAAAAGGTCCCCTTGTGCATTCTGGGGTTCACGACACTTCTAAGGGGCCATGAACCACAGCTCCTTTAAATCCTGGCTTGATTCCATGAAAATTACGGAGGAAGAGGAGATATCTATCTCCAAAATGGAGCCGGCCAGGTCAGGATTGCCAGGTGTGCACTTCGGACAGGAAGGCATTCCCAAAAATCGGGATGGGGTCAGAAATCGCAGAACCGGGACCCGCCTACCATTTTTAAAGGGCCCTCGCGTCAACCCAACTGGGTGAAAAGCGAGCCATTAACTCTGATCCTCTCTTCACAGATGCTGTCGGACCTGCTGAGTATTTTCTGTTCTTGTTTCAGATTTCCAAAATCTGCAGTATTTTGCTAATGTATTCAACCATATTCTGTAATCTCATGGCCTGACGTATCCCTCACTCTATCATTACCATCAAGCCAGAGGATAAATCTTGGGGTAATGGGGAGTGTGAGAGAGCTGCAGCAGGCATACCTAAAAATGATGTGCTAACCAAAGTGACCAATTGTCCCAAACTTAGCAGGATAGTCCCATACCCGCCAGTTGTCCCCTAGCCCCAGTTGTTCGAGGCTGAAAAATCATTTTTTCCTTTAACTGAGCTATCAAAGCTTTAAGTATGCGCAGTACGCGCTGTGAATAAGCATTGCCCTGTATGATCTCCCCTCTGGTGGCTTTAAAACATCTGACAACGCCCCCGTCCCCTGCCCCATCCACACACCTACTCTGTCTGGCAGCAGCCCCACCCTGCCCTACAATCCGCCCTTACAGATTCACCCCAATGCCAAAGTGCCCGTTAAACTTTTTGCTGGCACTTGGTCACCCTGATATAAACCTGGTGAAACCACAATACAGGGTGACACGTGAATAGACAGGGCAAAATGATTTCCACGACCGATGGATCAGATCAGGGGCGCGATCTGATGTCCTTGATGCATCCGACGCGACGAGGCCCTTAAATCTCACAAGAGGCCTCGCTGGCCGGGAATGTGGGCAGGATTGCTGGAGTCCACGGTGAGACAAGTGGGATTTCCAATCCTGGTTTTATCACATGACCATCAGCCTCTAACTGCCCCGCCCCCAGCCTCTCACCATTGGCTATCTGACACTTGTATCCTTATGAAGCCATACCTTCCCACAGCCAATTAACATAGAACATACAGTGCAGAAGGAGGCCATTCGGCCCATCGAGTCTGCACCGACCCATTTAAGCCCTCACTTCCACCCTATCCCCGTAACTCAATAACCCCTCCTAACCTTTTTGGACATTAAGGGCTATTTATCATGGCCAATGCACCTAACCTGCATGTGTTTGAACTGTGGGAGGAAACCGGAGCACCCGGAGGAAACCCACGCAGACACGGGTAGAACGTGCAGACTCCACACAGGCAGTGTCTCAATGGGAAATCAAACCTGGGACCCTGGTGCTGTTAAGCCACAGTGCTAGCCACTTGTGCTACCGCTACCATTTATTTTTTACTCCATCGATTGATTCTTTTTAAAAATGAATTTAGAGTACCCAATTTAGTTTTTCCAATTAAGGGGCAATTTAGCGTGCCCAACCCACCTACCCTGCACATCTTTGGGTTGTGGTGGCGAAACCCACGCAAACACGGGGTGAATGTGCAAACTCCACACCAACATTGACCCAGAGCCGGATTAAACCTGGACCTTGACGCCGTGACGCCGCAGTGCTAACCATTGCACCACCATGATGCCCACACCAAGCAATCGATTCTTGACTGTCCGTCAAACAGCTCTGGTTTTCTGCCCATTCTCCTGCACTTTTACAACAAATAAAAAGAATTAAAAGATTTTTAAAAATATATATTAGTTTCCTCTTCCTCAAATGGTAATTGGTGCTCAATCAGTTGTTAGTTTTCAATCTGAGCGATTGAAAAATGTGTCATTAATCAATCTTTTATCACTTTGTGTGTGCAGATATGATTTCTACTTTGGCTCTAATTTTTAAATTTAACCCCCTCATCCAAGACTCCCCAACCAGTGGGAATGGTTTCCCACTATCTAACTTTTCAATTCCCTTTAATACCTTGAGAACTTTGAAATGATTCCATAACTTTCTGAATTCCAGGGAGTACAAACCTAATTTCTACAATTTTGCCTAATAATTTATCCATTGAAGTGTACGTATCATTCTGGTAAATGTGCACTCCACGCATTACCAGTATATCCTTCCTGCGGTGTGGGGCACAGAACTGTTCACAGTGACTCCGGGTGTGGCCTAACTAGGGTTTTGTGCAGCTGAAGTAGGACTTCTACCCCCTTGTATTCTAGTCCTCTAGAACTACCCCATGTGCAACTGTCCGCGTGTACGCCTTACTGCCAACTGATGAGTCGGCCACATCACGTGACCAAGGTCTGATGCCACCAGCTGGTTATTCACAGACATATCACAAGGGTGACCTCACATTTACACACATTGACATCCATTTGCTACAGTTTTGCCCATTCATTTAATCTATCAGTATCTCTTTGTAATTGTATGCTTCTGTCCACCTGCGTACAATGCTGCCTATCCTGTGTCATCAGCAAATTTGGATAGGTGGCTTTCTGTCCCATCATCTAAGTTGTTAATGAGCACAGTGAGAGGTTGAGACCCTGACGGGGGTGAGTGGCCTTCTTCTGTGCTGTATCTGGGCAGCACAGTGACACAGTAGTTAGCACTGTTGCTTCACAGTGCCATGGTCCCAGGTTTGATTCCCGGCTTGGGTCACTGTCTGTGCGGAGTCTGCATGTTCTCCCCGTGTCTGCGTGGGTTTCCTCCGGGTGCTCCGGTTTCCTCCCACAAGTCCCAAAAGACGTGCTTGTTAGGTGAATTGGACATCCTGAATTCTCCCTCAGTGTACCTGAACAGGTGCCGGAATGTGGCGACTAGGGGATTTTCACAGTAATTTCATTGCAATGTTAATGTAAGCCTACTTGTGACAATAATAAAAAAATTTTAAAATGATTATCATTCCACGATTCTTTGAACATCCAGGCACTCCATTTTGTGGTCTAATCGAACGTGACTATTATCTTGTAAAGATCTCGATCACAGGGGAATTATGAGTCAGATGAGGTGCTCTAATCAAGTCTGACTGTGATGCAGCATGGGTAATTTCCTCCCAGAATGATGTATTTATTGACATTCTGACACAAAGGCAGATTTAATAAAGGCTGTTTATGCCAACATCAATACAACTTATTAGCAAAACCATGCCACTGTTACACCGGGCACAGCACTTGCTACAGGCGGATCCCCATGCACAAATCTTAAAGAGGAACCTTAACATAACGACTGGTGCCTTGGAATGGAGAACTGAACTCCAGAAATAACAGGAGCCACCAGGCCGAGTATTACTCCTTTGGACAGAGGCCTGACCCTCTTCAGCTGAGATATTGTATACCTTTAAAAGTTTGGTCAAAGTGATCGGTTTCAATGAGTATCTTAGAGGAGGAGAGTGGGGGGGGGAGGGGCAGAAAGGAGCACAGGTTTCAGTGAGAAGATTCCCGATGACCCAGTTGCCCTGAGAAAGTAGCGATGATTGATCCTCCCCGATGCGATTGTTTTTCCAAATGGCAAGGCAGCTGTAGAGAACGTCTTGAGTCCCACGTAAGCTTAGCTGGGGGAGGTCGGTATCTACACCTCACACCACTTGCGGTTCGGGCCACCTGGGGACTGAGGTTCTGGAATTCCCTCCCTGAACATTGCTGCCTCTCTCGCTCTCTCCACTTTAAAGATACTCCGTGAAAATTGCCTCTTTGATCAATCATTTGGTCGCCTGTCTCTATATCTAATTATCTGGCCCAGTGTCAACATTTGTCTGGTTGCACTCCAATGAAGCACCTTAGAATGTTTTAACTACATTGAAGGTGCTTTATAAATGCAAGTTGTTGTTGTTGGTCCTTTCCCCGACAGATGCTAGTGAACCATTTGGAATTTTACAAAATAGAACCAACCAGGCTGAGGTGTCCCTCACCGATTCACAAAGGGCTCCTACAAACAGCAGCTGAGTGTTCATCATTGATTCTTGACTTCCCTTTGAAGGGACCCAGCAAGCATTCCACTGTCACAGAGTTAGGAAGGATGGTGTTTAAGTTTGGAAATGCAATCATTACTACGTGCCCTTTATGGCTTGCTGTGGCTATGTGACCTCTGCCACGAGGGAGCCCCTGCAGGCAGCCATTTTACATTCAGTTCAATAAAGACATTACATGGTGTCAGAAGTGGAGCTGAGATTGAGGTTTGAAAAGCTGGACGGGAAGCCACAGCGACTGAAAGAGGGACATTGAAATGTTGCAACCTGCGAAAAGCTGCTGAAGGGGGGAAAAGAACACAGATGAGGAGAAGTGAGCGCAAGCTGAAGGCTGCGTGTAAAACATTGGAGGAGACAAAAATGGACAAAGATTTTCCACTCCCAGCTCCTGTTGAAATGAGCGGGGATATGCGGCAGAACTGGCAATCTTTTCACTTGCAATGGCAAAACTGTGAGATTGCAACAGATTTAGTTAACAAGCCAGAGTTGATACAAGAAGCAACACTTTTAACACTACTTGGGAGAAACAATGGGCGCAATCTAACCAAAAACAGAGTCCATTCTGGGTGAGATTAGCAGGGTCATTCCCGGCGCTTGTAGGCAGTAGAGTCATTATCCCGAAGGGGATGATAGGAGAGATTCTGAAGTGTATCTATGCAAACCATCAAGGAATTGAATCGAGTCTGAGGAAAGCAAGAGAAGTGCTCCACTGGACAAACATGAGCAATGAATTTAAAGACCACATTGGCCAGTGCGGTGCATGTAACAAGAACCAAGCTGAACAACTAGAGAGCCGTTGCTTACACATGTTAGCCCAGACCAAGCATGGATGAAGCTGGTAGACCTTTCACCGGAGCAAGAACTGATTATCTTGTCACTACAGTTTATTCTGACTGCTGAAAGATAGACCAGCTGACTTCAATGGCTTTAGGAGAGCTCGTGCTCGAAAGCACACTTCAGTCATTGCAGCATTCAAGGCATTGTCATGAGTGATTATGGCCTTCAAGGCATTAGTGTCAATGGCCCTCAGTTCAGAAGTGAAGAATCCAGCCACGTCACAAAGGAATTGGAAATTCACTGTACATCATCTCCGCTCTATCCCCAGGTAGGATGGAAAGGCTGAGGCAGCAGTGGGAATCATCAAAGGATCATCAAGAGAACAAGCAAATCTGAAACAAATGTACACATGGCAATCCTCGAGTGGAGAAACTCTCTGACTGGAGGCATGGAAAGTAGTCCAGTCCAAAGACGAATATCATGTCACACCCAAACTATTCTTCAAATAGCAAAAAAGCTACAGAAACCAGAAGTAGTAACAGGAATGAGTGAAAAAAATCAAGGTGAAATGACAGAAAGCCAAATGTCAAGTTGACAAGGCTGCCAAATCATTACCAGCATTTCTTTTCAGAAAATATTTTATTGCTGCATTTATAATTTTAACATTTTAAACAACAGAGAGATCCGACACACACAAAACCCCCACAATAACATACCCAACTCCCCCCAGCCCTAAACCCTAACTACCCATATCTTAGATTCCCTGCCCTTATATGGCACTTCCATGCCCCCCCCCCCCCCCCCCCCCCCCCCCCCCCCACCGACGGTCAATTCTCCTTGAAGAAGTCGATGAACGGCTGCCACCTCCGAGCGAAACCCTGTAACGAGCCCATTAAGGCAAACTTACTTTTCTCGAGCCTAAGAAACCCTGTCATGTCGCTGACCCACACTTTGGAAGCTCCGAGCCTCTCCATCTCAGCAAATGGCCTCTCTCCACCCCCCACCCCCCCACCCCCCCCCCACAGGCTCCGGATCTTCCGACCCTCAAAATATTGCCATTTCTGGACTCGGAATCCCCTCAGCCTCGGACATGCCCAAAACATATGTACATGGTTCGCAGAACTTCCCCCCCCCACACCACCCACACAGTCCTCCACCTCCTGAAAAAAACCTACTCATCCGGGCCACAATCATATGAGCCCTGTGAGCACAGGGCTAAATCATTGGCTTTGAAAGCAGACCAAGGCAGGCCAGCAGCAGAGTTCAATTCCCGTATCAACCTCCCCGAACAGGCGCCGGAATGTGGTGACTAGGGGCTTTTCACAGTAACTTCATTTGAAGCCTACTTGTGACAATAAGCGATTTTCATTTCATTTCACCTTGGACTGTATCAGGCTCAGCCTGGCCCACGACGAGGATGCATTGACTCTCCTCAGGCCCTTTTCCCATAGCCCAACTTCCAACTCTTCCTCCCACTTCCGCTTCACCTCCCCAATTGGGACCCCTTCCCACTCCCATCAGTTCCTTGTATATTTCTGAGACCCTCCCCTCCCCGACCCCTGTTTTTGACATCACCTTGTTCTCTAGTCCCCTTAGTGGGAGGTGAGGAAAGCTTGGGACCTGCCTGCGAATAAAATCCCGTACCTGCAGGTACCTGGACCCGTTCCCACCCGGCAACTCAAACTCCTCTTCGAGCTCCTCCAGGCTCGGGAGGAAACCCCCCTCAATGAAGAGATCCCCAAATCTCTCAATCCCTGCCTGCTGTCACCACCTGAAGCCCCCAAACAGCACCCCCCCCCCCCTCCAGAGCGGACCAGTGATTATCACAGATCGGCAATCACACCGACGACCCTTCCAGTCTCACGTGCTGCCTCCATTGGGGCTGGTTTAGCTCACTGGGCTAAATCGCTGGCTTTTAAAGCAGACCAAGGCAGGCCAGCAGCACGGTTCAGTTCCCGTACCAGCCTCCCCGAACAGGCGCCGGAATGTGGCGACTCGGGGCTTTTCACAGTAACTTCATTGAAAGTGAAAGTGAAAAGTGAAAGTGAAAATCGCTTATTGTGACGGGAAGGCTTCAAATGAAGTTGCTGTGAAAAGCCCCTAGTCGCCACATTCCGGCGCCTGTTCGGGGAGGCTGGTTTGGGAATTGAACTGTGCTGCTGGCCCGCTTGGTCTGCTTTCAAAGCCAGCGATTTAGCCCTGTGCTAAACCAGCCCCTACATTGAAGCCTACTCGTGACGATAAGCGATTTTCATTTCATTTTCATTTCATTTCATTGCCCCCACACTCTCAGGGCTGCCACTACCACTGGGCTTGTGGAGTATCGAGCCGGCGAGAACGGCAGAGGTGCTGTTAACAAAGCCTTCAGACGCATGTCCTTACAAGATGCCACCTCCACTCTCTCCCACACCAACACCTCCCCCACTACCCATTTCCTCACCATCGATACATTAACCGCCCATTAGTAATTAATAACGTTCGGAAGGGCCAAGCCCCCCTCTCCACGCCCCCGCTCTAAAAGGACCTTCTTCACCCTCGGGGCTTTCTCGGCCCATATAAAACCCGAGATCGGTGCATTAATTTTCCTAAAAAATGCCTTGGAAGACACTGAAACACAAACAGCAATCTCGGGAAGACTGTCATTTTCACAGTCTGTACCCTCCCCGCCAATGACAGCAGGAGCACGTCCCACCTATGAAAGTCCCCTTTCATTTACTCAATCAACCCGCCCAAATTTAGTTTATGAAGCTGACCCCAGTCCCTTGCCACTTGAATCCCCAGGTACCTAAAACTCCCTCCCACCATTTTGAAAAGCATTGCCCTCAGTCTCCTCTCTTGCCCTCTTGCCTGGATTCAGTTTGCAACCTGGGAACCGACCAAATTCCTCCAATATCCCCATTATTCATGCAATTCCCCCAATGGGTCTGTTATATAAAGGAGCAAATCTTCCGCATAGAGCGAGACTCTATGATCCACCCCCCCCCCCCCCCCCCCCCCCCTCTCTCACTATCCCCCGCCAAACGTTCGATGCTCTCACCGCCATTGCCAAAGGCTCTACGGCCCGGCCAAACAGTCGTGGGGAGAGTGGACACCCCCGACACAGACTAAAATATTCCAATCGAACCCGGTTTGTCCTTACATTCGCCACCGGTGCTTGAGATAGCAACCTGACCCAATCCACTGCGACAACGGATGAACGGACACCGCAGACAATTGCCAGGCAGGAACGTTCCCTTCCAGTCGGGGAACACTTCAGCAGTCAAGGGCATTCAGCCTCTGATCTCCGGGTAAGCGTTCTCCAAGGTGGCCTTCAGCACGCGTGACAACGCAGAATCGCCGAACAGAAATTGATAGCCAAGTTCCGCACACATGAGTATGGCCTCAACCGGGACCTTGGATTCATGTTGCATTACATTTAACACCCCCCCCCCCCCCCCACCCCCCCCCCCCCCCCCCCCACCCCCACCACCACCACACATCTGGCCTGGGCTTGTGAAATCCTACCAACTGTCCTGGCTTGAGACAATTCACACCTCTTTAACCTGGGCTTATTCCTCTCTCCAGTCGCTCTGCCTGGACCTGTAAAGACTTAATTACCTGCAAAGACTCACATTCAAAGTATCATCTTGCATCATTGACTTTGTCTATATATGGGTTTCTGGAGCCCATCTCTTCATTCGCCTGAGGAAGGAGCTGCACTCCGAAAGCTAGTGATTCGAAACAAACCTGTTGGACTTTTTTCTTTAAATTTGAGAGTACCCAATTCATTTTTTCCAATTAAGGGGCAATTTAGCGTGGCCAATCCACCTAGCCTGCACATAGAACATAGAACATAGAACACTACAGCACAGAACAGGCCCTTCGGCCCTCGATGTTGTGCCGAGCCATGATCACCCTACTCAAACCCACGTATCCACCCTATACCCGTAACCCAACAACCCCCCACTTAACCTTACTTTTTAGGACACTACGGGCAATTTAGCATGGCCAATCCACCTAACCTGCACATCTTTGGACTGTGGGAGGAAACCGGAGCACCCGGAGGAAACCCACGCACACACGGGGAGGACGTGCAGACTCCGCACAGACAGTGACCCAGCCGGGAATCGAACCTGGGACCCTGGAGCTGTGAAGCATTTATGCTAACCACCATGCTACCGTGCTGCCCCCTAGCTACCGTGCTGCCCCCTATGTTTGGGTTGTGGGGGCGAAATCCATGCAAACACGGGGAGAATGTACAGACTTCACATGGACAGTGACCCAGAGCCAGGATCGAACCTGGGACCTCGGCACCGTGAGGCCGCAATGCTAACCCACTGCGCCACCGTGTTGCCCTTTCTGTTGGACTTTAAACCTGGTGTTGTAAGACAACTTTCTGAGGAACTCCTGCAGTGATATCCTAGAACTGAGGTGATTGATGTCCAACCAGCACAACCAACTTCCTTTGTGGCAGGTATGACTCAAACCAACAGAGAGTTTTCCTCCTGATTCCCATTGACCAGTTTAGCTAGGGCTCTTTGATGACAGACTCAGTCAAATGCTGCCTTGATATCAAAGGCAGTCACTCTCACCTCACCTCTGGAGTTCAGTTTATTTTTCCCATGTTTGAACCAAGGCTGTCATGAGGTCAGACGACAAGGGGACTGGAGAAGGGGGTAGTGTCAGCGGTGTACGGAGCTATTTTGGAAGAGGATAAGGCACCACTGGAAGGGATCAAAGTAAAGTGGGAGGAAGAGGTGGGAGAGGTTATAGAGGAGGGGGTCTGGTGTGAGGTGCTCCAGAGAGTAAATGCCTCCACCTCATGTGCGAGGTTGGGGCTGATACAGCTGAAGGTGGTGTACAGAGCACACCTCACGAGGGTGAGGATGAGCCGATTCTTTGAAGGAGTAGAAGATGTGTGTGAACGTTGCGGGGGGGAAGGTGGGGAGGGGGAGGGGGGGGGGGGGCGCTAATCACGTTCATATGTTTTGGTCCTGTCCATAGCTAGAAGATTACTGGAAGGAGGTTTTTAGGGTAATTTCCAAGGTGGTGCACGTGGAACTGGACCCGGGTCCCCGGGAGGCCATATTCGGGGTGTTGGACCAGCCAGGGTTGGAAACGGGTGCGGAGGCAGATATCATAGCCTTCGCCTGGTTGATCACCCGAAGGTGGATCCTTCTGAGATGGAGAGCAGCCTCTCCACCCTATGCCCTGGCATGGCGGGGGGACCTGTTGGAATACTTGACCTTTAAGAAGATTAATTTTGAACTGAGGGGAAGGACGGAGGAGTTCTACAAGTCATGGACATTATTCATTATGCACTTTCAAGAACTGGACAACATCGAACATTAGTTGGGGGGGATGGGTGGGAGGGTTGGGGGGGGGAGGGGGGCTGTGTATATTCAGGGTGACTATGGGTGATTCCTGATTCCTTTTTGTCATTTGTTTATATAAACATGCAGGCTAATGTTTGGGGGTTGGTCGGAGGATGGAATCGTTGTTATTGTTATGGGGATTGACATATCTGTTACTGATTATTGTTTATTGTTGGGCGGTGTGTGTAAATTCAGGAGAAAATGTGGAAAAGGAGGAGAATAAAATGTTTTTTTTAAAAATCGATTTGGGAGGAACTGCCCATAATAGTTGACTATCCTGAGGAAAGATCTGTGTTCTGAGGTGTTCCTAAGGGCCAGTGCCTCCTTATTTTCTCTCACTTTGCCTTCCACAGGGTGTAACCCCTGAGCATCCACCCATTCACCAAGATAAACCACCTTGTTTGCTTTGGAGGTTCACTTCTCTCTTTTTAAGCGCAATCTTGCTCTTGAAATCTCTTCAAAACCTCTCCCAAATTGGCCAGATGTTCCACTTCAGTGGATCCCATTATTAAAATGTTGCCCAAATAAATGACAACCCTGGGAAAACGCAGCAGCAAACTCTCCATAGTTCACTTGAATGTGGCATAAGCCATTGAAACCCCAAACGGTAGATCTGTATATTGCTCTAACCCCCTTATGAGTATTTATGGTGACATATCTCTTGATGTGTCGTTCAGTTCTAACTATTGATAAGCAGGACTCATATCCAACTTGGTAGATGTGAAACCCCCAGCCAACATGACATATAGATCCTCTATTTTGGCAATCTGGTACCTATCCAGTTTCACAGCTTGACTTACCGTCAGCTTTTAATTTTTGCAGATATGATGGTCTGGTCTGGTTTGACCACTGGTACAATGGATGCTGCCCACTCTGCAAATTGTAATGGCCTAATGATGCCCAATTCTTCCAGTCATTTTAGTTCTGCCTCTACCTTCTCTACTGATGCGTAGGGCACAGATCTTGCTCTAAAATATATCGCAGTGGCTTCCGGCTCCACATGGATTTATGCTGGCAATCCTTTGATCTTTCCCAAATCCCCCTCAACACATCTTGGATTTTTTTATAACTTTGTGCAAGCTGCTTTCTTTCAATGAAAACATTTCCAGCCAGTTCAACTTGATCTCGTGGAGCCAGGCATGCTCCATTAAACTTGGTTCTTGGCCTGAAACCACTAGCTGTGCAGTCTGCTGTCTATAACGCACTGGAGTCTTAGTCACCTCTATTATCATACAGCTTCTCCGGTATACACTCCCACGTCTACCCCCATCTTCAGTGGCTGGTCGTTCACTAACAACACCATTGTAACGGGGGGTATCTTGCCCACTTTCACATTATTCAGCAACAAAATGATCCATTCACCCACTGCGCAATCCTCTAAACTATGCACTGGGGCTGGGTTATTTACTCTGCAGGATCTGCGTGTTCTTACACCAGTGCCTCAAATGTCATTTTTATCCACACGTGAAGCACTCAGCTTCTCTAAATCTACACATTTCTGGGGAGTGACTTCCCCTGCATCGATAGCACTCTATTATTCCTAGGCTATTGTTTAAATCTTCTGTACTTTCCAGCTTCTGCTTTATTCCCTCTACTTAAACCAGCAACTTCACTCTTGGCACCCCTGCTGCTCACTGCTTCTCGCCCTAACTAGTGAACCTCACCATCTGTGCACTTTGCAGTTCCTGTGTACCTGTTGTGGCGCTCTCTATCGCTGTCACCATTTCCAGCTCTTTTTAAAGAGTTAACTCGTATTTACCTAACAATTTTCTCTGTACAGCAACATTGTTTAGACCACATACCAATCAGTCCCTTAACATGTCATTCAACGCTGACCCAAAATCGCAATACTTCTCAATTTGTCTTAGCTTTGCTACCGAGGTTATAATCGTCTCCCCTGAACTTAGCCAGTGGTGTTAAATTTGTACCTTTGTAATATTACATGTGATGAATGTAGAAATTGTTATATATTATATTTAATAATAATAATCACTTATTGTCACAAGTAGGCTTCAATGAAGTTACTGTGAAAAGCCCCGAGTTGCAGTAATATTTTTAAATGCTTGGGTTAAGTAAGGTATATATTATTACAGAACCTAGGTTAAGGTACTCAGACTGTGTGTCTGCTAAAGCTGTAATTAAGGAGTCATAAAAGAGTGAGGTAATTATTGATTTTAACCACTAATTTGGTTACAGATAAAGGGCTAATGGAATCATGTTTTGATTGGTGGAGATTCCCTGGAGTGTAGTTAATTTATGAGGGAGTGCTATTTAGTCCTAGCTAAGCAGGCCATGGAACTTAGTGAGATACAGATGATGTAATTAATTGGAGAAGACAGGTCTGTCCATAGTTTTGCAGTCTGTTTTGGATTATAAGTTGAACAGCAGTTTTGTCAAATATGGTTAGGTTGAGCACAAGTGTACTGGATCTGCTCTTGAAAGGAATTCTCTCCAAAAGGCTCTACATACCTAAGCAAGTAAACCTGTTTTGTTAACTTTATTTACAAGTGGGGTTTGAACTTTATTGTGGTGCTTAATTCGAGCTTGTCACAGGTATAGCGAGTAAGTTTAGGTTTGTCCTTGTATTTAAGACCTGTTTAACTGATAATTGTAAAACTGATTTATTTGCTGTTAATGTGGTTAATTTTGTGTTTAAATTAAAGATGGTTTTTAAAGATGGATACCGATTGGTCAGAGTCATCACTCCTATGGGAATCCTTTCCTCACAGTTTTAGAAATAGAAACATTGTTTGGGATTCTTGTCTGGTATCCTAACAAGTGTTGGTTTCTGGTTCCGTATCCTAACAAAATTGGGGGCTCTTTACCGGGATTAAAAAGTGCAATTGCTCGTTTGGTTTGGGGTTATTGAACTTAAAAACAGAGTGAGTGAGGCACTGGTGCTTTCTTCTAGGAGTTGATATTCTTATCAGTTTAAATAGGGAGTGATTGTTAAAATGGCTCATTCAGTGGCTGAGAATTGCCTGGGTGTGGCAGAGGTCACTCTGGTTGGTTTACAATGGTTGGTTAAAACAAAGCTTTTGGATTTGGCGATCAAGCTAGCTGTTGAATTTACCTGAAGGGGTGAGGAAGGTAGAGATAATTCAAGCGATTGCTCAGCATTAATATTTTGCCAGATACGCAGTCTGAATCATTAGAATTAGCTAAAATACAATTACAAATGAAACAGTTGCAACATGATAAAGAAATTTAACAGCTTGAATTGGAATCAAAAGGAAAAGATAGAGCGAGATTGGCAATGCTGGAAGAGAAGGGGAGAGACAGAGTGCAATGTGGAAGCAAAAGAAAAAGAGAGAAAATTTGATCTTCGGAAAATAGAGCTGCAAAGAGATTATAAACTTTAATGGTTGCAGTTAACAATGGATGTTGAGGAAGGCGTAGAGGAAGGAGTGGCCCCTCTTAGTCAAAAGCCTAATGGGAACATGTTTAAATGGATTCAAGAACTGCCAAGGTTTGACGACAAAGACATGGAAGCCTTTTTCAAAATCTCATTTGAGAAAGTAGCTAAACAATTGAATTCGCCAAAATCCATGTGGGTATTGTTGGTTCAAACAAAGTTAGTAGGTAGAGCTAGTGAAGTGTGTGCATCAATATCCAAGGTACCTCACCTTGAGATTATAATGAGGTGGGCGGCACGGTGGCGCAGTGTTTAGCACTGCTGCCTCACGGCGCCGAGGTCCCAAGTTCGATCCCGGCCCCAGGTCACTGTCCATGTGGAGTTTGTACATTCTCCCCGTGTTTGCGTGGGTTTCGCCCCCACAACCCAAAGGTGTGCAGAGTAAGTGGATTGGCCACTCTAAATTTCCCCTTAATTGAAAAAAAAAAGAATTTGGTCCTCTAAATTTAAGTAAAAAGGAGATTATAACGAGGTGAGAAAGAACACATGAACCACTGCCATTAGCCTATAGACAGAAGATTAGCAATCTAAAGAAAGAACCAGATCGACATATATAGAATTTGAAAGAATTAAACAAAATAATTTTGATAGATGATAAGAGCATTAAAAATAGACCTAAAGTATGAAGCTCTTTGGGAAACGGTTATTTTGGAAGAATTTGGAAGGAATTTGGTCAAACATACATGGAGTTTGAAAGGATCCAACAGAGTAATTTTGATAGGTGGATAAGGGCTTTGAAAATAGACAAAACGTATGAAGCTCTCAGAGAAATTATACTTTTGGAGGAGTTTAAAAATTCAATTCCTGCAGTAGTGTGAACTCACGTGGGAGAGCAAAGTGTTAAAACTGCTAGACTGGAACATAAATGGCAGTTAATTTTGATTTAGTTCATAAATCAAGGTTTGGTTTTCGACATCAATTTCAATCTGTAAAAGATAGAAACTGGGGAAATGAGAAATCTACGGGTGGGCAAGGTAAAGAAGTTCTAGTTGGAGATAATAAAGAGAGTTTCCCTCAGGTTAAATAGGAAATGTATGAGGGTGGGAGAGAGGTAAGAAAACTTAAATGTTTTCATTCTTATAATGCTGGACACAAGAAGTCACAGTGTTGGGGTCTTATAAAAAGTACTGGGAAGACACAGTCTTTAAAACAGTATAAGCCTGTGAAGTTTATTAAAGTGGCCAAAAAAAACATGTCCTTTGGGCGGGGCTGTAGGAATGGAACAGAGGATTGGGACTAATTAGGGTGCTCTTTCGAAGGGTCAGTGCAGACTTGATGGACCGAATGGCCTCCTTCTGCACTGCAGGGATTCTATGATTCTATGATGGTTGCAGCTGAAGAGGTTCAAAAGAGTGTACAGCCTATTCAGAGGTTGGTTGAAAAGAAGATGTCAGATCTTTTTAAAGATTTTATTTGTGTGGGTAAGGTGTACAAGGTGCAAGTAGGTGAGGAGGTTAAGATCTCAAGGGATACAGGAGCAAGACAATTTTTAACGGTGAGAGATAAGGAGATATATAATTCAGAAAGTGTATTGCCGGAAAAGGTGGTAATACGTGGGATTACTGGTGGAGTGAGTAGTATTCCATTATGTAACGTAATGTTCGAGAGTCCAGTCAAAAGTGGTAAAGCGGTGGTAGGAGTAATAGAGAAATAACTTTTTTCAGAAATATCGCTTTCCTGGATACTGATATAGCTGGATCACAGGGGGGGAGTGAAAGAGAAAATGCTGGAAAATCTCAGCAGGTCTGGAAGCACCTGTAGGGAGAGAAAAGAAACCAAACAGCAAATTACTCAAAATGCTTAACTCGTTGAGAAAATCACTTTTTTTCCAACCTGAATGTTTGGCAAAAATTATTAAATTTTGATGCAAGCCACTCTGAAAACAAACTGCAAATTACTCAAAATGCTTAACTCGCCGAGAAAATCACGTTTTGAGTCTGATGACTCTTTGTCAAAGTTAACAGACAGAGCAAGTGGGAAATATTTATAGATGAGCAGTATTCCTTCAGGGTAGGCATTCCTGGAAGAGAAGTGGCAGTGAGTTAAACACGGGATAAAAGCAAATGACTGCGGATGCTGGAATCTGAAACATAAGAGAAAATGCTGGAAAATCTCAGCAGGTCTGGCAGCATCTGTAGGGAGAGATGCCTAATGTGGTTGAAAAGCTGGTGGAAATTCAAATAATTGAGGTATTGCAGCAAACATATCCTGGGTGTTTCCAGGTTGTGTTGGAACAAGATCACAAAGCCACAGGTTGACACAGAAGGAGGAGAAATGAAGGACTAAAGATAGGGAGGCTGAGGTTCAGTCATCAGTAACAATCTTTGACCAGATGGTTGACAAAGAACAATTGCAGGTGGACAATGAAGCGGATACCTTTAGCTCAGGAATATTCGTGGAATTACAACAGAAAGATTCAGAGATAAAACAGTTGTATCAGAAAGCATACACAGAAATAGAATCTGAGTGTATTACATTGGAAATGATGTATTAATGAAGAAGGGGAGACCTTTACATATTCAGGCAGATGAGAAAAGGACAGAAGTTCATCAAGTTTTATTACCATTGGCTATAAAAATAAGGGGTGGGATTCTCCGAGGCTCCGCACGGCAAACGTGCTCGGCATGGGGGCGGAGACTGGGCATTGACGACCGAAATTCGGCGCGACACCGCTCCCGTGATTCTCCGGTCACCGGAGAATCAGCACCAATTGCGCCAGTCGAAAAAGGCCGTTACGGTGATTCTCTGCCAGCAACTGGCCGAGTTCCCGCCGGTGTAGTTCTAACATGGTTCCACCCGGCGGGCACTCGGGGTGGCAGCTGCGGACTCAGTCCGCGACCGCACTGGTGGGGGGGTGGGGGTTCCGTCACCAGGAGGAGCCTCCACAACGGCCAGGCTCGTAATCGGGGGCCACCAATCGGCGGGCGCGCGCGATCTGCGGGGTGGGCCTATATTGTGGGGGCCGGTCCTCTGTGTGGGTCTGCCATGTTTCCAGGGGCTAGCGCCGCAGGCGGCCGCCGCGCTCATGCGCGGACTCGCAGCTGGAAGTGCAGGGCCCCGTATCTGCAGCCGGAGCTGTGCGGAGCACCCCAACGCCCTGCTGGCCCACTTGTGGGCTACAGAATTGCTGGGCCAAGGGGCCTGTTGACGGTTGCGCGAAATGCTCCAGTGTTTACGCCGGCATCAACACTTAGCTGACGTTTTGGAAAATCTGCCCAAGGTTTTGTGGGTAGCGCATGAGGTTCCAGTAGTGGGTCATTCAGGAGTAAGAGACTCCAGCAAAAATACAAAAACATAGTTATTGGCCTGGGCTATAAAAGGATGTTATTGAATTTTTCCGTGCATGCCGCACATGCCAGGTAACAGGAAAATCTCAAGCGGTAATCAAACCAGAACCCTTAATAGCCATTCTGGTATTTAAAGAATCTTTTACTAGGCTCCTAATTGATCGTGTGGGACCCCTTCCTCGAATGAAAAGTGGAAAACAGTGTTTGTTAACCATAATGGATTTCTGGAGTCCATTCCATTACAAAATATTACAGCTAGCAGTGTTATAAGGTGTTAACTAATTTAAAAAAAACTAGATACAGAGTACCAAATGAAGTCCAATCAGATCAGGGGTCCAATTTTATGACAAGTTATTCAGGGAAGTTATAGATAGATTTGGAGCAAAGTTATTTAAATCAACTGGGTATCATCCTGAATCACAGGGAGCGTCAGGAAGCTGGCATCAAACATTAATGACCATGTTGAGGTCCTATTGTCAGGATTATCCAGAGGATTGGGTTAAAGGAATTCCAGTTGTACAGTTTGCAATTATGGATGCATCTAATGAATCAACTAAATTCAGTCCATTCAAATTGATTTTTAGTCAGCAGGTAACAAAGAACAAAGAACAAAGAAAATTACAGCACAGGAACAGGCCCTTCGGCCCTCCCAGCCTGCGCCGATCCAGATCCTTTACCTAAACCTGTCTCCTATTTTCCAAGGTCTACTTCCCTCTGTTGCCACCCGTTCATATACCTGTCTAGATGCCTCTTAAATTATGCTATCGTGCCTGCCCCTACCACCTCCGCTGATAAAGCATTCCAGGCACCCACCACCCTCTGCGTAACAGGACCACTTAAATTGACAAAGGAGAAATTGATGGTCAGTGGAGACTACGTTGTTGGACTAAGTATCTAACTTTAGGCAGAGATTAAATAGGGCTGGTGAGTTGGCTAGAAAACAGTTAAAATTGTCACAGCATGTGCTGAAAAAAAGGCAGAAACAATTCAAAAACTGATAGTTTTGTTATTGGGGAGAAAAGATCAGTATTGTTACCAGTGACAGGTGAACCATGAAACGCAAGATTTAGTGGGCCTTATCAAATTGAAAGGAAATCGAGTGAGTGAGTTATTTGATAAGAATACCAGATAGAACGAAAACCCACTGAGTGTGGCATGTTAATATGCGCAAAAGGTATTTTGATAGGGAAGGAAAGAAGAAAGAGTGTTAATGGTGGCACAGGGATTAGCACTGCTGCCTCACAGTGCCAGGCACCTGGGTTCGATTCTGGCCTCGGGTGAATGCCTGTGTGGAGTTTGCACATTCTCCCCGTGTCTGAATGGAATTCCTTCGGGTGCTTCGGTTTCCTCCCACAATCCAAAGATGTGCAGGGTAGGTGGATTGGCCATGCTAAATTTCCCCTTAGTCTCCAAAAGCAAAGGGTTGGGGCATGGGCCTAGATAGGGTGCTCTTTCAGAGGGTCACAGCAACCTCAATGGGCTGAATGGCCTCCTTCTGCACTGTCGTGATTCTATGATTTTATGAAAAGAGATAAATTCATATGATTCTGAACTTCACATTCCTCAAATTAGATTGGACAATGAGGAACTAAACAGATATTTGAATAAATTTCTGAGTTACCGTCCGGAGGGAAATCAGATTGACCTGAATGAGTTATTACAGTCACATACAGCTATATGTGGGAACATACTAGGAAGTACAACAGTAGAACATAGAACAGTACAGCACAGAACAGGCCCTTCGGCCCTCAATGTTGTGCCGAGCCATGATCACCCTACTCAAACCCACGTATCCACCCTATACCCGTAACCCTGTCCCTCATTTGGATGACTGTATTGGAAAGGTGGGACAAGCAAGATATATTACCAAAATTGACTTTCTACATGATACTGGCATGATACCTTTATCAGAAAAGGTGAAGGAGGTTTTGGCTGTTGTACGCCAAATGGTCTGTATCAGTTTAAAGTTTAGATTGAAGAAAGTGCCAGCAACATTCCAAAGACTAACCAACAAGGTCATTTCTAGACTAAAGGTTGATGCAATTTACGTAGATGATGTGTCGTGTTCAGTCAAACGTGGAAGGAGCATTCGGAACATAAAAGGAATTGTTCGATTGGCTACTGGAGGTAGGCTTGATGGTAAACTTGACGAAAAGTGAGTTTGACAAAGCCCAAGTCACATTCTTAGGCCATACTCTTGGACATGGTCAGATGACCTCACAGAATGTGGAAACGAAAGGTATTGGGGAGTTACCAATACCATTAACAAGAAGAGAAATTCTGACATTTCTGGGCATGAGTGGTTCCTACTGTAAATTCATGCCAAATTTCAGCAGTATGGTTGCTCCACTGACTGAACTTTTAAAAAAACCCAGAAATTTCATTGGATTCATAATGTCAGGAGGCATTTGACCATCTGAAAACTGTATTAATCACTGCACCAGTTTTGGCAACACCGATATATGCCAAGTAATTTAAAGTAGCAATTGATGTGTGTGATGTGGGCATTGATGCTGTACCATTACAAGAAGATGATAAAGGTATAGAAAGACCTGTTGGTTATTTTTCCAGAAAACGAATTACTCATCCAAAGAGGCATTCGACCCATTGAGAAGGAGACATTGAGTTTTGTATTGACGTTGCAACATTTTGACATTATGTTGCCAACAATTCATCAGAGACAATTGTTTATCCAGAACATAATCCATTGAGGTTTTTGGAGAAGTTTAAAGATCGAAGTGCAAGGCTATTTCAATGGGGTTTATTGCTACAACCATTTGATTTGAAAATTATGCATGTAGCAGGAAGAGAAAACATGATTGCAGATGCTTTCTCATGATTGTGAGATTGAAGAACTTAAGATTTGAGAACATTCAAAGAAGAGAAAAGAAGACCAAAATGAACTATACAGATGTTTATATTTGCATGCATAAATATGTTGAGATATGCATTATACAGTGTAATAATAGTGTTTAGTAATGAGTAACATTTAAAGTGCTTTTTTTTCCTTTTTTTAAAATAATTTTTTTTTGAGAAACCAATTAATTTTTTACAATTAAGGGGCAATTTAGCGTGGCCAATCCACCTACCCTGCACATCTTTGGGTTGTGGGGGTGAAACCCACGCAAGCACAGGGAGAATGTGCAAACACCACACAGACAGTGACCCAGAGCCAGGATCGAACCTGGGACCTCGGTGCCGTGAGGCAGCAATGCTAACCACTGCGCCACCGTGATGCCCTAGAGTAATATTTAAAGTTGAAACGGCTTTAGAAAATGAAACCATCTTTTCACATTGCTGGTTCATTTTTTTAAGGAGGGAGGTGTGATGAATGTAGAAATTGTTATATAATATATTTTATGTCGGTTACAGTAATATTTTTGGAAGCCTGGGTTAAGTGTACATTTCTTGCAGTGATATTATCAGATAACCTCAGTTAAGATATCCAGACTGTGTGTCTGTTAAAGCTGTAATTAAGGAGTCATAAATTATTGATTTTAATCACTTGGCGACAGATAAAGGGCTAATGAAATTGTGTTTCAATTGCTGCAGATTCCCTGGAGTGTAGGTAATGTATGAGGGAGTGCTATTTAGTCCTAGCTAAGCAGGACATGGAATTTAGAGGGACACATATGATGTAATTAATGGGAGGAGCCAGGTCTGTCTGTAGTTTTCCAGTCTGTTTTGGATTTTAAGATGAACAAAGGTTTTGCCAAATGTGGTTATGTTGAGCACAAGTGTATTCGATCTGCCCTTGAATGGAACACTCTCCAAAAGGCTCTACACAGCTAAACAAGTAAACCTGTTTTGTTAACTTTATTTATAAGTGGGATTTGAACTGTATTGGGTTGCTTAATTGGAGTTTGGAGTGGATATAGATA
This sequence comes from Scyliorhinus canicula, assembly GCF_902713615.1. NCBI lineage: Eukaryota > Metazoa > Chordata > Chondrichthyes > Carcharhiniformes > Scyliorhinidae > Scyliorhinus > Scyliorhinus canicula. Next base: position 112,929,329 of record NC_052163.1, on the reverse strand, counting down.
GTAAGTTTAGGTGTTTCCTTGTGTTTAAGAACTGTTTAACTGATAATTATAAAGCTAATTTATTTGATGTTAATGCGGTTAATTCTGTGTTTAAGTTAAAGTTTGTTTTAACATAAAAGATAACTATTGGTCAGAGTAATTTCTCCTGTTGTGAAGTATCCTTTCCTCACAGTTTTACAAATAGAAAAATTGTTTGGGATTCTCGTCCGGTATCCACACAAATGTTGGGATCTGGTCCGGTATCCTAACAATACAGAGGGTTTAGGATGGTAATGCTAGCTCAACGATCTCTGCAAATGTTTGGTAGGAACCGGGGCGTTGAACTTCTGATCAAGTCTGTGTGCCACATGCAGTCAGGAATATAACTTTCTTATCCTCCCCCCTCTATTTTGTTAGCACAGAAAGAATATTCCAAATGCTACTCATATCCACTCTTCAGTAGCAGTGTTGAAAGCTTCTAATTTTCCGAAGAGAGATATGGTAGTAAATACAATAATTGATGACCACCTGATAGTTGACTTACAATGACGGGTCTGTGATCAATACCAACTACATACAGAGCACTATAATTAATGTCCTCATTCTCAGCAATGGGATCACCAGAAACACCGGCTGCAAAAGCCCGCGCTCTGCACAGAGATCCCAGCGCTCGTTCCCCATTGGATGATCGGTGCACATGGCCCTTCCGATGCATGCCCCCTTAAAGGGCTAGCAACTACATTTACTAATGAGTGAGAGCAGACTGATGGGATGTTCAATAATTGGTCGGGTTGGATTTATCCTGTTTTCTGTGTACGGGACACACCTGGGCAATTTTCCATATTGCCAGGTGGATGCCAATGTTGTAGCTGTACTGGAGCAGCTTGACTACAGGTGTGGCTAGTTCTGGAGCACAAGTCTTCAGTATTATTGCTGGAATATTCTCAGGGCCCATATCTTTTGCAATATCCAGTAACTGCAGCATTTCTTGATGCCACGTGGAGTGAATCATTGACTTAAGACTGACAACTGTCAACCTGGAAACCTCCGGAGGAGACCGAGATGGATCACCCACTCGGCACTTTTGGCTAAAGGTTGCTGCGAATGCCTCCACTTTTTCTTTTGCACAGATGTGCTGGGCTCCTCCATCATTGAGGATAGGGATATTTGTGGAGCCTCCTCCCCCAGTGAATTGTTTAATTGTTCACCGCCATTCATGACTGGACGTGGCCGGACTGCAGAGCTTAGATTTGACCAGTTGGCTGTTAGGGCCATTGCCCACTGGAATTTAGTTCTCTAAACCATTTGCATTCTGCCCTATGGTAAAGAAAGAAAGAGCCTGCATTTATATAGCACCTTTCACAAACTCATGGTGTCCCAAAGTGCTTAACAACCAATGAATCAGTTTTGAAGTCACTGTTGTAATACTGGAAATGCGCCAGCTAATTAGTGAAGAACAAACTCCCAAAACCAGAACTGAAATAAATGATCCCTGTGGCAATTATCTGTCTTGAGAGGCAATGGTTTGCCCCTTGATGCTCAACTGTGTATTCAGTAAAACTGGAGTATTCCCTCCAAGGTGCAAACCCGGATAAAAACTAAGGAGGTCCTGGGCTCCCCAAACCTCAGGGCCCCCCTCTCCACCACCCCGGTTGAGTCCAAAGGAATGCAAAGTATTACGGGCGAAATTCTCCGACCCCCACGACGGGTGGGAGAATAGCGGGAGGGCCTTCCCGACATTTTTGCCGCCCTCCCGCTATTCTCCCCCCCCCCCCCCCCGCCGAAGTCCCGACCCGAATCGCTGCCGCCATTTTTTTACGGCCGGCAGCGATTCTCAGCTGTTAGATGGGCCGAAGTCCCAGCCCTTTGCGCCATTTTTACGAACGGCAAACACACCTGGTCTTGCCGTTCGTGAAAACGGCGTCACAAACTCGCTATTAATAACCATGGCACCGATTGGCACGGCAGTACCATCGGTGGGCACCGATCGCGGGCAGCGGGCCCGATGCCCGCGCACTACTTGTCCTTCCGCCGCCCCGCAGTATCCATTCGCCATGGTGCCATGGGCCCGCGATCGGTGGGCACCGATCGCGGGCAGCGGGCCCGATGCCCGCGCACTACTTGTCCTTCCGCCGCCCCGCAGTATCCATTCGCGGGGTGGCTGAGGGGCAACCCGGCCCGCGCATGCGCGGGTTTCGCGCAAAAACGCGATGACGTCACCCGTGCATGCGCGGGTTGGAGTCTTCCAAACTGCGCATGCGCGGCTGACGTCATATGACGCGTCAGCCGGCGCTAACTCCGGCAAGCGGGCTTAACGATTTTCGTTAAGCCCGTCTTGCCGGAGCCTACGGCGTCGGGCTGCTAGCCCCGACCGGGGACCAGAATCGGTCCCCGGTCGGGAAGGGGCGCGCTGCCGTAAAACCCGCCCGGGTTTTACGCCAGCTTTACGATTTCTCCCGTTTTGGGAGAATCTCGCCCTACGTTTGGCACCCACCCGGTTCCAGGAATTAACAGAAGGATGACATATTTAGACATCAGTCCACCTTCGGGCTCCACTCCAGATTATTTGTCAGGGTTTACTCCTCCACGAGGTATCCACACGCCAGTGGAACTATTCACCAATAGTAGTGAGATTGGTCACAGATTGTGTCCGCATTGCTAGTGGGGTCACACACGGAATATCTGGGGCAAAACCTCCTCCAGGATTCCTCTGAAGCTTTAGCCCAAGGTCTCAAGGGACTCAGATCCCATGTGTCAGCACGAGGCGCAGGGGACTTGCCGTTGGAGAGGCTGCGTGGAGAGATTTACACATCTGATTCTCGTTTTCACACTGTGTCAGCCAGCAATGTGGGCTGAAAGTGAGGAACACACAAAAAGCGAGGAGCATGCTATCTCCCTGCACCAATACACCAGATATATAGCATTGATCTGTTGATCTCACAATAAAATCAATGACCAGAGTATCTGATTCTGTTGTTGGTTTAGGGATAAACACTGACCAGGGGACTGAGCAGTGTTCACCCGTTCTTTGGCAAAGAGTGCAGATCTTTTATGTTCACCTGAGATAGCAGACACATCTAATCCAAAAGGCAACACCCCCATTGGGGGGGGGGAGGGGGGGGGGGGGGGGGGGGCTGTGAGCCACCGAAACCTCCGTTCACACTGGTGGGACCGGAACATCCCAGCGGCATGAAGGGCTGGAAAATTCCGGCTTCAGCGAGACAACCCGGAACTTCTGCTCAAATCCTGGAGTGGGACTTGAACCCACAACTTTCTGACGCAGAGGGGATACTGAGGCACGGCCGATACAGGACTTCAAGGCCTTCAGCTCATCTGAATTTATTGATCTTCCAATACCCGAATGTTCTTTTCCCCCTCTTCATTGTCAGATCCAACAGGCTCATTCTGGGAATGTTGCGGGCAGTTCCATCACTGGCAAAGGATCTGTGGGTGGAGGGTGGAATGTTATTTACATGAGGTGGTTTGAACAAGTGCAAATTGATATTCTGATGTGTGAGGTCCTGTGTGTCTGAAACTCTGAATTTCAGAGTCAAATAAATAACATTACCAGCTGGTTATAGACACCAGGGGGTGTGCAGGAATGTGCTGTCTGTAAGGGTGCTAGAAGCAGATTCGGTGGTAACTTTCAAAGGAGTATTGGCTCCATCTGAAGTATGTCACGGCTCTGTAATCAACATCCTGAGGGAGGAAGATGTCAGCACCGTCCGATGTTTTCAGGAACAGCAAAAACCTCTTCTGTCAGATTGTATGACGTGAAGCACATAGAGAGCATGGCCTCCCTTCCTGTCCTCTTTCGCAGAGGTCTTAGATGACCATATCCGGGAGAGCCTTGACAAAAGGCTGACTCTGGAGAAGCTGACTGAGGCCCTCGAGTTGTTCGAGATGAGCAAAACTCAAAACTGAGTTGTATTCTACTTTATGGAACTGGATTGGCCCGTTCCTGATGGAGGTGTACAAAGAGTATGCTGTTGGCCAGCAACATGCCAGAATCCATGAGGAAAGGCATCACTATTCTCACCTAGAAGCGGAACAGGAAAATGGGGGGGGGGGGGGGGGGGGGGGGGGGGATTAGAAACTAGTGGCCCATTTCATTCTGAACGTGGTTGACAAAACTCAGTCCCAGGTTGTTGCCAATTGGGTGAAGTCTGCTCTGGGGTTGGTGATCCACCCTAACCAGGCCTGTTTACTGCCCAGTCGGAAGATCTTTGAGTGCCTTGTTTTACTCAGGGATATGATTGCCTGTGTGCACATTGGGCTGTGAATACTTGCCTCCTCAGCATGGACCAGGAGAAGACCTTTGACCAAGTATTGGACACCTACATGGTGGATGTGCTCTCCAAAATGGGATTTGGGGAGAGAATCCGCAATGGGGTTCAACTGCTCTACACAGACATCAGTAGCACAGTTTCAATCAACGGCTGGGAATCTGAAAGCTTTCCAGTCAAATCTGGAGTCAGGCAGGGCTGTCCTCTCTCTTCTGTCCTGTTTGTGTTCTGCATCGACCCGTATGCCAAGCCCATCAGGAAGGATTTGAGCATAAGAGGAGTGATGACCCCAGGCAGTGGAGGCATCAGGTCAAAGCCTCCCTGTGCATGTACCATGTCACCGTCTTCTGCTCGGCTCCACTGTCAGTGTGCAGACTGATGAATATCTGCAACCAGTTCAAATTTCCCTTAGGAGCCAAGGTAAATCACAACGAGAGCAACTTTTTTGGAAATGGGCTGACCAGTCGCGAGTCCCCTTCGCCGTCAGGTCTGACTACCTGAAGGTGTTGGGGGTATGGTTGGTCGGTACCAGGACATGTACTAAAAATGGAGGGAGCGAGTAGCTAACGTAAAACAACAAGTGGACATGTGGGAATGGTGCCCTCTGCGGGTAAGACCGTGGCATCAGATATGAAGCCCTCTCAGTGTTGGTGTATGTGGCACGGGTCAGGCCCATTCCTCATTCCTGCCCTAGGTCAATCGCCTTAACCATTTACCATTTTATCTGGAGGTTGGAAATAGGCTGTGTTTGCAGGATATGATGTACAAACCTCTAGATAAAACGTGATAAAACATAGCCAATGTTGCCTTCATGCTGATGGCCACCTTTGTGTGTGGCTGCATCAAGGTATGCATAGACCCTTGGTGTGCAAACCAAGGGTCTACCTTGGTTGTGTTGAGGTTCTACCTGTCCTCAGTGTTGTGAAGGATGTGTCTGGCCTGGTTGCGACACAATATTCCAAGCAGCGGGACCCTGCTATACCACCTACCCCTTGTGGAAAGGTTTATGCAGGAAAACACCTTTGGCCGCAGGTCCATCAGGCAATGGCCCTAATGGAACATCCAAGTGGGCAAATAAGATGGTGGATCCTGTCAGATGGTTCTGGAAACAGCTGCAGTCATTTCTGTCGAGGTCCACCCCGAACAGCTCCACCCCCCCTTGTCCCCCCTTGGTGGGCATTCCTGGGAATAGCTCTATGGGCTATTCCCAGGGACGCCCACCGAGACAAACATCAACAGTTTCATAAAATCCCTACAGTGCAGAAGGAGGCCATTCAGGCCATTAAGTCTGCACCAACCCTCCGAAAGAGCACCCTACCTAGGCCCACTCCCCTCCCCTATTCCTATAACCCTTTAGCCCCACCTAACCATTGGACTTTAAGGGGCAATTTATCATGACCAATCCACCTAATCAGCACATCGTTGGACTGTGGGAGGAAACCGGAGCATCTGGAGGAAACCCACACAGACGCAGAGAGAACGTGCAGACTCCACACAGACAGGCGCCCAAGGCCGGAATTGAACCTGGGTCCCTGGAGCTGTGAGGCAGCGGTGCCTGGAGTTTCTGGAGAATCATCAATTCGGAGAAAAGCACTTTGGTCTGCCAGCAACGTGCTGGTCTTTCCAGTGCAAAAAGTTGCCCCTGACCGAGTGTTACAGACTAGCAAAGTCCAGTGCTATGTGCTGAGGGAGGCACTAAAGCTTGGGACAGCTGCCTCGGAGGCACAATGAGGAAGTTGGCTGTTTCAGCCAGAATGATCTGAAGGGCTGACAATTGTATACAACCCCTCAGCCTGTGAGTCTGACAAGAATCGTACATGGTAAATAGCAAAGAATATTGAAATTGTGTTGAGGCACTGCAGAACATGCTGTATGGAGACAAGTTGAATTTTATTGCACTTTCTGTAATTTGCAACTCAAAATGTTTTGGGATGTACTTTCATAAATATCATGAAAAAAATGTGTCCAGTTCTGGACGCTAGACAGTAGGAAGGATACCTTGGAGAGGGTACGAGAATCTTACCGGGAATGTGGGACTTGAGTCCTGTGGAGAGACTGGAGAAGCTGGGATTGTTCCTCTCTGAGCAGTGAAGGTTGACGGGAAATTAAATAGAGGTGTTCAGAATCACAGAGGAGTTTTGATAGCAGGAGGGTCGGATAATAATAATCTTTATTGTCACAAGTAGGCTTACATTAACACTGCGATGACGTTACTGTGAAAAGCCCCTAGTCGCCACATTCCGGCACCTGTCGGGTACACAGAGGGAGAATTCAGAATGTCCAATTCACCTAACAACACATCTTTCAGCACCTGTGGGAGGAAACCAGAGCACCCGGAGGAAACCCACGCAGACACGGGGAGAACGTGCAGACTCCGCACAGACAGTGAAACAAGCCGGGAATCGAACCTGGGACCCTGGCGCTGTGAAGCAACTGTGCTAACCACTGTGCTAACATGTCGCCCTATTTAAGGTGGTTGGCAAACGAACCAGTGGATGAGATGAGAATTTTATTTCAACGCAGAGAGTTGTGATCTGGAAGGTGCTGCCTGAAGTGGATTCAATAGGGGAACTTTCAAGACAGAATAGTTGAAAAGGAGAAATTTGCAGGGTAATGGGAAAAGAGCAGAGAAGTGGCACTAATTGGATAGTTATTCCAGAATGGTATGATGGTCTGAGTTGCTACCACTCCATTTTGTAAGATATTAGGAGGAGGTTGGTGTTTGATACGACAGAGGAATGAAGGTTTGAGGGAGAATTGATAGAAGTCTTGAAAATCATGAAGCTTTGTAAGGAGTCTGGACAGAGTAGATATGGAGAGATTATTCCGATTGGTGGAATGTTGAGAATAAGAGGCCACTGATTTGAGGGGATCAATAGAAGAACACGAACCAACATGAGGAAAAATATTTTTGCACGCCGAACGGTCCGAGTCTGAAATCTTTATGACACATTATGACCCTTATCATGAATGGGCGGGGAGCAGAGGGATACAGATCCTTAGAAAATAGGCGACAGTTTTAGATTGAGGATCTGGATCGGCGCAGGCTTGGAGGGCCAAAGGGCCTGTTCCTGTGCTGTAATTTTTCTTTGTTCTTTGAAATTCACTGCGAGAGGATGGCCGATCCAATCATGGCTTCCAAATAGGTTTTGATTCACAATCTGATTGCACAGATACAGGGAAAAGGGTGGTTTGGAGGGATGGGACTAACTGAGTTGCTGTCACAGAGAGTTGACAGTCTGCACGACATCCTCCGGTGCTGTAACTGTTCCATGATTCTACATAGCTGATTCTAAAAAATATGTTAAGAAGCTAGACTATAGGGCAGCACGGTGGTGCAGTGGTTAGCACAGCTGTCTCACGGCACTGAGGTCCCAGGTTCAATCCCGGCTCTGGGTCACTGTCCGTGTGGGGTTTGCACATTCACACCGTGTCTGCGTGGGTTTCGTCCCACAACCCAAAGATGTGCAGGGTAGGTGGGTTGACCACGCTACATTGCCCTTAATTGGAAAAAATGAATTGGGTACTCTAAATTTATATATTTATATATTTCGGGCAGCACGGTAGCATAAGTGGATAGCACTGTGGCTTCACAGTGCCAGGGTCCCAGGTTCAATTCCCTGCTGGGTCACTGTCTGTGCGGAGTCTGCACGTTCTCCCCATGTCTGCGTGGGTTTCCTCCAGGTGCTCTGGTTTCCTCCCACAGTCCAAAGATGTGCCGGTTAGGTGGATTGGCCATGATAAATTGCCCTTAGTGACCAAAGCGGTTAGGAGGGGTAATTGGGTTACGGGGATAGGGTGGAAGTGAGGGCTTAAGTGGGTCGGTGCAGACTTGATGGGCTGAATGGCCTCCTCTGCACTGTATGTTCTATATAAAAAAAGAAGCTAGACTATCAGAAACAATTGTGAGCCAGGAGTTTGTGTGCCTTGTGTAAGTTCTGGGACTGGTTTGATGGCTGAGTGTTTCCAATTGAAATGAAATTTGACAGTCTGAAATTAATGTCACTTCTTTAATTTTATTTTAATACAGGGTTTGGACCCATTCCAGAGCTGAATCTCAGAAAGGACCCAACCATCTGATGCTGCCCAGGGATCAACTGAGTGCACTCTCCAGTTCACCCGGGGTTCAATACCTCCATCGCCTCGACCCCCCCCAAATCAGGATATGACTGAGATTTAAGGAAGAGTCTACGAGACCCCCCTCTTGGACGTTTTGACCCCTTCAACTCACTCAGTGAACCCTCTCTCCACCCACACCCACCAATCTGCTCTGTGTGGATGGAGACTTTCCATTTTGGTGACTAGTCTAAGGCTATATAAAAGTCTAGGGAAGTGAGTGGCCAGCCCAACCTGTGAAAGCTGCCTTCTGACTGGATTAATTTTAAAATTTGATCATTCTACCTATTCCCCAGCAGTAATCCTTCCCCATTGGTAAAGTTAGGTGCTGGTTAATTGAGTGAATCAGTCAGAGGCCCCTTTAAATTTTTGGGCGAGGGAGGGAAGGAGGGGGAAAGCGTCATGCGGGTTGTTTTGGTCCTGCCGACCAATGAGATTGGCAGTCTGGGCTGGAGGGCCGAGCGGTGCCCGGGAGTGGCGCAGGTCCCGGGCGCGGTGCAGTGCGCAGCCGGCAGTGCCATGGAGCCAGAGGCTGCCGAGGAGCCGGGAACAGGGGGGGCGGCCCGGGGCAGCGGAACACATTCTCAGCATCATCACAGGAATCAGTGTGTGCACAAGCATTGCTGGCACAGCAACCAGAGCCAGGCTGCAGAATACCAGGTAAGCAGCTACGGACAGACAGAGGGACAGTGAACACACACACAGGGACACACACACACAGGGACACACACACACAGGGACATAGAGATTCACACAGAGACAGAGAGAGAGAAATACACACAGGAACAGAGCGGGATACACACACAGGGACACACACACAGGGTCAGAGAGAGAGACACAGACACAGAAATACACACAGAGACAGAGAGAGACACAGGAACAGAGCGAGATACACACACAGGGACAGAGAGACACACGGACACAGAGAGTGACACACAGGGACAGAGAGACACACACACACAGGGACACAGAGAGTGACACACAGGAACAGAGAGATTAACACAGGGAGAGAGAGAGAGAGATATACACACACCGGGACAGAGAGAGACACACACATACACAGAGAGAGAAATACACACAGGGATACAGAGAGAGTAACACACAGGGACACAGAGAGAGTGGCACACAGGGACACGGTGTGACACACAGGGACACAGAGAGAGTGACACACAGGGACACAGAGGGTGACACACAGGGTGTGACACACAGGGACACAGTGACACACAGGGACACAGAGTGACACACAGGGAGTGACACAGGGACAGAGAGAGAGTGACATACAGGGACAGAGAGAGACAGAGGGGGAGACACACAACAGGGGCAGACACACAGAGAGAGACACACACAGACACAAAGAGAGATACACAGACACAGAGAGGGACCTACACACACAGAGACAGATAGAGAGACACACACAGAGACAGAAACACACCGGGAGGCACACACACACAGGGACAGACAGGCACACACAGGAACAGAGAGAAACAGACACGGGGACAGAGAGCCACACGCACAGGGAGACAGACCGACACACAATGACAGAGACAGACACACGGGGGCAGAGACAGGCACCCACACAGGGGGGAAACCGATCGAGAGACTCACATGGACAGAGAAAGCCTGGGGAGACAGATAGACCCACACACAGGGACAGACCCACACACGGGCAGAGGGACACGCGCAGGGAGACAGAGAGAAACACAAGGACAGAGAGAGACACAGATATAGGGAAGGAGCCATTCGCACAGAGACAGATAGACAGAGAGAGACACCAAGGAACACAGAGACAGACATGTACAGGGAGGGGGAGCGGTACAGAGACACAGAGTCACACACAGACGGTTAGAGTGCGGTATTTTGTGTCTACATATCTGTGAATGTTTATCCTGGGATCTAACCTGCGCCAGGTAACGGTGGCCATCCTGCAGTAGGAAAAATCTGCACCCAGAGAGAGAGAGAGAGGAGACTGCCCGTCTCCTCGGGGTGAGATTAATCATCCGAAGCTTGATGCAGATGTCTCTGTATTGTGTGTGTGTGTGTGTGTGTGTGTGGGGGGGGGGGGGGGGGGGGGGGGGGGGGGGGGGTTCTGAATTGCCAAATCTTTAGCCAGTATTGGGAGAGGAGGCGGCCAGGAGTCGCAATGCTGTTTATTTTTGAAATCAATGTGTGTTTGGAGGGAGTGTGGAGGATGCAGGGTCTGAGTGGCATCTCCAAACCAGCGGCGAGGAGGACAAGCAAAACCTCACCCACACTCCCGGAAAATGATCCGTCCCCCCCGACAGATGACCAGGAAATGCGAGCTGCACATTCTGCAGCCTCCAGCCTATTGCAGAGTGGGGGTCTTCCCGATAGGAGACGTCCCCTCTCCCGGTTACCTGCCTGCAGATAAAACCTTCCCGAGACATTCCTCTGACCTTTCCCCAATCCCTGAATGTCTATCAGAGATCCCCTTTTGCATCCGGCTCCAAGATATCCTCTGGCTGTTTGACACTTGCTTCTGCTCAATGCGGGAGTCGAGACTCTCTCTAAATTGCGTTCCTGTCTCAATCGCACAGTTTAATATATGTAACAAAAACACACACCAGGCAGGGACGAGGATCAAACTGTGTCCCATCAGGCTGACAGGCGCAGGAATTTGTGCATTTCCCCCCTCCGGATTATTCGCTACATTCCCAACCTTTACAGCAAGGGCTGTGAAAATCCAATACCGTGTTTGCCTATCAGACTCTGCTGATTTAATGTTCAGGGTCTGGAGCTGTGGCTGCTCTCTCTCTCTCTCTGGCCACGCACTGTACATCAGTCAGCAGTCTAATTGTGCGAAGATTTAAATGTAACTTTTGTATCTTGCACTCAGATTTTTATTTTAAACATGCCCAAGGGACTATCACTGAGAAGAGGCCGATTATCCTGAAGATTTCTCCTAAGCAGAAGCTCAATGTAATATGTATAATTAAATATTCAGCAGCATTTCATTGTAGATGACAGGATACAGCCTCCTCTCTCTATCACACGCATTCAGTCTCTTGCAGGGTATCTGCAGCATGTACTTATTGGAATGGGAAATCCATCCCACCTTGCTCCCCTAATCCCACTGAATCCCACCTACCCCATCCCCAAATCCCCCCAATATCATTAACCCACTTTCTCTCCATATCCCTCAACTCCAATTACTCACCTTCACCCCATCCCTCTCACCCACCTACCCACCTTCACCCCATCCCTCTCACCCACCTACCCACCTTCTCCCCATCCCTCTCACCCACCTACCCACCTTCACCCCATCCCTCTCACCCACCTACCCACCTTCACCCCATCCCTCTCACCCACCTACCCACCTTCTCCCCATCCCTCTCACCCACCTACCCACCTTCTCCCCATCCCTCTCACCCACCTACCCACCTTCTCCCATCCCTCTCAACCACCTACCCAACTTCTCCCCATCCCTCTCACCCACCTACCCACCTTCTCCCCATCCCTCTCAACCACCTACCCACCTTCTCCCCATCCCTCTCACCCACCTACCCACCTTCTCCCCATCCCTCTCACCCACCTACCCACCTTCTCCCCATCCCTCTCACCCACCTACCCACCTTCTGGCTGCATCCCTCGAATTCCTCCTTCTCGCTCTATCCCTCCTTCTCGCTCTATCCCTCCTTCACGCTCTATCCCTCCTTCACGCTCTATCCCTCCTTCTCGCTCTATCCCTCCTCCTCGCTCTATCCCTCCTCCTCGCTCTATCCCTCCTCCTCGCTCTATCCCTCCTCCTCGCTCTATCCCTCCTCCTCGCTCTATCCCTCCTCCTCGCTCTATCCCTCCTCCTCGCTCTATCCCTCCTCCTCGCTCTATCCCTCCTCCTCGCTCTATCCCTCCTCCTCGCTCTATCCCTCCTCCTCGCTCTATCCCTCCTCCTCGCTCTATCCCTCCTCCTCGCTCTATCCCTCCTCCTCGCTCTATCCCTCCTCCTCGCTCTATCCCTCCTCCTCGCTCTATCCCTCCTCCTCGCTCTATCCCTCCTCCTCGCTCTATCCCTCCTCCTCGCTCTATCCTCCTCCTCGCTCTATCCCTCCTCCTCGCTCTATCCCTCCTCCTCGCTCTATCCCTCCTCCTCGCTCTATCCCTCCTCCTCGCTCTATCCCTCCTCCTCGCTCTATCCCTCCTCCTCGCTCTATCCCTCCTCCTCGCTCTATCCCTCCTCCTCGCTCTATCCCTCCTCCTCGCTCTATCCCTCCTCCTCGCTCTATCCCTCCTCCTCGCTCTATCCCTCCTCCTCGCTCTATCCCTCCTCCTCGCTCTATCCCTCCTCCTCGCTCTATCCCTCCTCCTCGCTCTATCCCTCCTCCTCGCTCTATCCCTCCTCCTCGCTCTATCCCTCCTCCTCGCTCTATCCCTCCTCCTCGCTCTATCCCTCCTCCTCGCTCTATCCCTCCTCCTCGCTCTATCCCTCCTCCTCGCTCTATCCCTCCTCCTCGCTCTATCCCTCCTCCTCGCTCTATCCCTCCTCCTCGCTCTATCCCTCCTCCTCGCTCTATCCCTCCTCGCTCTATCCCTCCTCCTCGCTCTATCCCCCCTCCTCGCTCTATCCCCTCCTCGCTCTATCCCTCCTCCTCGCTCTATCCCCCTCCTCGCTCTAATCCCTCCTCCTCGCTCTATCCCTCCTCCTCGCTCTATCCCTCCTCCTCGCTCTATCCCTCCTCCTCGCTCTCTCCCTCCTCCTCGCTCTATCCCTCCTCCTCGTTCTCCCCTCCTCCTCGCTCTAATCCCTCCTTCTCGCTCTATCCCTCCTCCTCGCTCTATCCCTCCTCCTCGCTCTATCCCTCCTCCTCGCTCTATCCCACCTCCTCGCTCTATCCCACCTCCTCGCTCTATCCCTCCTCCTCGCTCTATCCCTCCTCCTCGCTCTATCCCTCGAACCCCTCCTCCTCGCTCTATCCCTCGAATCCCTCCTCCTCGCTCTATCCCCCCTCCTCGCTCTATCCCCCCTCCTCGCTCTATCCCCCCTCCTCGCTCTATCCCCCCTCCTCGCTCTATCCCCCCTCCTCGCTCTATCCCCCCTCCTCGCTCTATCCCCCCTCCTCGCTCTATCCCCCTCCTCGCTCTATCCCCCCTCCTCGCTCTATCCCTCCTCCTCGCTCTATCCCCCCTCCTCGCTCTATCCCCCCTCCTGGCTCTATCCCCCCTCCTGGCTCTATCCCCCCTCCTGGCTCTATCCCCCCTCCTGGCTCTATCCCCCCTCCTGGCTCTATCCCCCCTCCTGGCTCTATCCCCCCTCCTGGCTCTATCCCCCCTCCTCGCTCTATCCCCCCTCCTCGCTCTATCCCCCCTCCTGGCTCTATCCCCCCTCCTGGCTCTATCCCCCCTCCTGGCTCTATCCCCCCTCCTGGCTCTATCCCCCCTCCTGGCTCTATCCCCCCTCCTGGCTCTATCCCCCCTCCTGGCTCTATCCCCCCTCCTCGCTCTATCCCCCCTCCTGGCTCTATCCCCCCTCCTCGCTCTATCCCCCCTCCTCGCTCTATCCCCCCTCCTCGCTCTATCCCCCCTCCGCTCTATCCCTCCTCGCTCTATCCCCCCTCCTCGCTCTATCCCCCTCCTCGCTCTATCCCCCCTCCTCGCTCTATCCCCCCTCCTCGCTCTATCCCCCCTCCTCGCTCTATCCCCCCTCCTCGCTCTATCCCCCCTCCTCGCTCTATCCCCCCTCCTCGCTCTCTCCCCCCTCCTCGCTCTATCCCCCCTCCTCGCTCTATCCCCCCTCCTCGCTCTATCCCCCCTCCTCGCTCTATCCCCCCTCCTCGCTCTATCCCCCCTCCTCGCTCTATCCCCCCTCCTCGCTCTATCCCCCCTCCCTCGCTCTATCCCCCCTCCTCGCTCTATCCCCCCTCCTCGCTCTATCCCCCCTCACTCGCTCTATCCCCCCCTCCTCGCTCTATCCTCCCTCCTCGCTCTATCCCCCCTCCTCGCTCTATCCCCATTCCTCGCTCTATCCCCATTCCTCGCTCTATCCCCCCTCCTCGCTCTCTCCCCCCACCTCGCGCTCTCCCCCCTCCTCGCGCTCTCCCCCCCCTCCGCTCTCTCCCCCCTCCTCGCTCTCTCCCCCCTCCTCGCTCTCTCCCCCCTCCTCGCTCGTCTCTCCCCCCCTCCTCGCTCTCTCCCCCCTCCTCGCTCCTCTCCCCCCTCCTCGCTCTCTCCTCCCCCTCCTCGCTCTCCTCCCCCCTCCTCGCTCTCTCCCCCTCCCTCCTCGCTCTCTCCCCCCTCTACTCTCTCTCCCTCCCCCCGCCTCGCTCTCTCCCCCTCCTCGCTCTCTCCCCCCTCCTCGCTCTCTCCCCCCTCCTCGCTCTCTCCCCCCTCCTCGCTCTCTCCCCCCTCCTCGCTCTCTCCCCCCTCCTCGCTCTCTCCCCCCTCCTCGCTCTCATCCCCCCTCCTCGCTCTCTCCCCCCTCCTCGCTCTCTCCCCCCTCCTCGCTCTCTCCCCCCTCCTCGCTCTCTCCCCCCTCCTCGCTCTCTCCCCCCCTCCTCGCTCTCTCCCCCCTCCTCGCTCTCTCCCCCTCCTCGCTCTCTCCCCCTCCTCGCTCTCTCCCCCCTCCTCGCTCTCTCTCCCCCTCCTCGCTCTCTCTCCCCCTCCTCGCTCTCTCTCCCCCCTCCTCGCTCTCTCCCCCCTCCTCGCTCTCTCCCCCTCCTCGCTCTCGCCCCCCTCCTCGCTCTCTCCCCCCTCCTCGCTCTCTCCCCCTCCTCGCTCTCTCCCCCCCCTCCTCCTCTCCTCTCTCCTCCCCCCTCCTCGCTCTCTCCCCCCTCCTCGCTCTCTCCCCCCTCCTCGCTCTCTCCCCCCTCCTCGCTCTCTCCCCCTCCTCGCTCTCTCCCCCTCCTCGCTCTCTCCCCCCTCCTCGCTCTCTCCCCCCTCCTCGCTCTCTCCCCCTCCTCGCTCTATCCCCCCTCCTCGCTCTATCCCTCCTCCTCGCTCTATCCCTCCACCTCGCTCTATCCCTCCACCTCGCTCTATCCCTCCTTCCTCGCTCTATCCCTCCTTCCTCGCTCTATCCCTCCTTCCTCGCTCTATCCCTCCTTCCTCGCTCTATCCCTCCTCCTCGCTCTATCCCTCCTCCTCGCTCTATCCCTCCTCCTCGCTCTATCCCTCCTTCCTCGCTCTATCCCTCCTTCTCGCTCTATCCCTCGGATCCCTCCTTCTCACTGTTGAAATGCTGCTCCTGTACAAACCTCTGAAGGTAGATTTGACCTGGCCCCACACTGTCAACAGGAGCCTGTAGTTCACGACCATGTGTTTGAAAATTGCAGGTGCGCTGTCCCCATTTTGCAATTCACGTTGGCTGCACACAATGCCTCAAATGGTTGCATAGGCACTTTGAAAGACTTGCCTTTCAGTGCAGCAATCCAAATCCTTCAGCCGGCTATTGCAACTGCATCGCTGCCTCGGTCAAATAGGTGGGTTGATGAGCACTCTAATAGAAAGCAGCAAAGAACTGTGCACTAGCCATTAACCAGTGCACTCCCAAAGGTAAATAAACCCCAGGAATGTCACCTGTCCCTATTGTATATGGTGCAGTGCACCGTCCTGTCCACAAACTGTGGGAGTGGGGGGGGGGGGGGGGTGCAGTGAAAAATCCCTGAATTATAGTGGGGCTGAAAGGGTTAAATGATGAGGACATGTTGCACAGACTAGGCCTGTATTCCCTCGACTTTAGATTAGGAATGATCTGATTGATGGGTTTAAGATGTATGAGTTGATGAGGTGGATAAAGAGAAACTATTTCCTCTGACGTGATGAATCCAGAACTAGGGGCAGAAGCTTACAATTCGAGACAGGCCGGGCAGGGTGATGTCAGGAAGCAGCTGATCACACAAAAGGGAATGGAAAGGGAGTGAGCAACCAAGGTGGCTGGATGGAGTTAAGATTCAGATCAGCCCAATGGGGATCCTCGACAGAATAGTCTCTAGGAGGGAAGAAGGGGAGGGCAGAGTCTCGGGTATATATAAGGTGCTCATGAGGGAGGAAGGGTCCCAGACAGAGGAACTGAAACTTAAATGGGAGGAGGAGCTAGGCGGGGAAATGGAGGATGGGCTGTGGGCAGAGGCCCTGAGTAGGGTAAATTCGACCGCGACATGTGCTAGGCTCGGGCTGATCCAATTTAAGGTCGTTCACCGGGCCCATATGACGGTGGCTCGGATGAGCAAATTTTTTCGGGATAGAGGACAAATGCGCTAGGTGCGCGGGAGGACCAGCGAACCATGTTCACATGTTTTGGGCATGCCCTAAGCTGAGGGGGCACTGGGAGGGATTTGCGGGGGTCATGTCCCAGGTGCTAAAAACAAGGGTGGTGATGAGTCCAGGGGTGGCAATCTTTGGGGTTTCGGAAGACCCGGGCGTCCAGGGGGAGAAAGAGGCCGATGTTTTGGCCTTTGCTTCCCTGATAGCCCGGCGACGAATATTATTGGCGTGGAGGGACTCAAAGCCCCCGAAGACTGAGTGGTGGCTTGCGGACATGTCGAGTTTCCTGGGGATGGAAAAAATTAAGTTCGCCTTGAGGGGATCTGTGCAGGGGTTCGCTCGGAGGTGGCAACCATTTATTGACTTCTTTGTGGGAGAGTGAGCGTCAGCAGGGGGGTGGGGGGGGGGGGGGGGAGTAGAGTAGAGTAGAGTAGAGTAGAGTAGAGTAGAGTAGAGTAGAGTAGAGTAGAGTAGAGTGGAAAATATGGCGGGTAGTACCGGTGGGAGGGGAGCGGGCTTGTGCAATATGTTACGATGGAAGTATTGAAAGTACGTGGATGTTTGCACATTTTTGCCTTTTTTGCTTTCTTTCTGATGATGTCTGTAACTGTTTATAAAGCCAAAAACTACCGCAATAAAATTGTTTATTTAAAAAAAAAGATTCAGATCAGCCATGATCGAATTGAATGGCACATCAGACTGACTCAAGGGGCTGAATGGCCGCCTCCTGTTCCTGTCGGTTCACTCTTTCTCTTAGCTGACCGCCTGTCCGCAACAATACATTTAACAAATCTCTGCCTCCGCTGACCGTCACTGGGATCGTCCATGTAAAAATATTCAAACCTGGAAGATGGACATTTGGGGGAAAGGCTGGCATTAGTGCCAAGCCCCATATGTCCTGAGACGTTAGGTGATGGTCCCTCCAACACTGATGTTTTTATTTCCACCCCTCTCCCTCTTTCCCTCACCACCTTTCATTCCAAATACCTCGCCCCTCCTTCTCTGAAACTCGCTTATCGTTTCTTTTTCTCCTACCCTGACGTCACATGAAGGCATTTGCGACCATTTTCGAAAGTGCAATATAAATGCATGATTCAGTTGGCTGTTGCTGTGTCTGGTTAACCCAGCTGCTGCCACCTCCCTCTCTGGATTCAAGCTGCATTCCAGGATGGGAGCTAATTCATAACCTATGGCTGGCATTCTACACCAATATGGAGAGCTGGGTGCTATCTTTGGTTTATTTAATCAAACGTAAGTAAAATAACTCATTTTAAAGAGAGCAGGAAAGTTCTCCCAGTGTCTTGGGGCCAAGATTCCTCCCTCAGTAAGCACAGGTTACATTACATCACATTTACAGTTCAGAAACAAGCCATTCAGCACAACTGGTCCATGCTAATGATTCATATGAGCCCCACTAAGGCTGGAAGACAAGAGCAGGGATGTCCTTCTGAGGCTGTATAAGGCTCTGGTCAGACCCCACCTGGAGTATTGTGATGAGTTTTGGATCCCGTATCTAATATGTGCTGGCCTTGGAAAGGTCCAGAGGAGGTTCACAAGAATGATCTTTGGAATGAAGAACTTGTCATATGAGGAGCGGTTGAGGATTCTGGGTCTGTATTTGTTGGAGTTTAGAAGGATGAGGGGGGATCTTATTGAAACTTACTGAGGATACTGAGAGGCCTGGATAGAGTGGATGTGGAGAGGATGTTTCCACTAGTAGGAAAAACTGGAATCCGAGAGCACAGCCTCAGACTAAAGGGATGATCCTTTAAAACTGAGATGAGGAGAAATTCCTTCAGCCAGACGGTGGTGAATCTGTGGAACTCTTTGCCGCAGAAGGCTGTGGAGGCCAAATCACTGAGTGTCTTTAAGACAGAGATAGAGAGGTTCTTCATTAATAGGGTGATCAGGGGTTATGGGGAAAAGGCAGATGAATGGGGATGAGAAACATATAATAATAATCTTTTATTGTCACAAGTAGGCTTGCTTTAACACCACAATGATGTTACTGTGAAAATCCCTAGTTGCCACACTCTGACCCTGTTCGGGTACATGGAGGGAGAATTCAGAATGTCCAATTCACCTAAAAAGTACTTGTGGGAGGAAACCAGAGCACTGGAGGAAATGCGCGCAGACACGTGGAGAACGTGCAGACTTCACACAGACAGTGATCCAACCCAGGTCCCTGGCCTGTCAAGCAACAGTGCTAACCACTGTGATACCGTGCCATGGTTGAATGGCAGAGCCGACCTGATGGGCCGAATGGCCTAATTCTGCTGCTATGTTTTATGATCTTATGGTCTCTCCACATAATCCCATTATAACATCGTACCATTCCTTACATAGAATCTCACCCCCCAACCCTCGATGGCGTACTTAATCTTCTCCAGGTGGAGAAATTCCGAGAGGTCAGCGAGCCAGTCTGCAGCTTTGGGTGGTGCTGCCGATCGCCAACCGAGCAGGATTCTCCGGCGTGCAATTAGGGAAGCGAAAGCAAGGGCGTTAGCCGCCTTCCCCATGTGTAGCTCCGGCTACTCCGATACCCTGAAGATTGACACTATTGGGCATGGCTTCACCCTCACCCCCACAACCTTGGACATTGCCTCGGAGAAGGCTGCCCAGAACCCAACAAGTTTGGGACAAGCCCAGAACATGCGGGTGTGCTTGGCCAGGCCTCTCTGGCACCGTTCACATTTGTCCTCTACCTCCGGGAAGAACCTGCTCATTCAGGTTCTGCTCTGTGCACCACTTTGAGCTGCATTAGGCTTAGCCTTGTGCAGGAGGAGGTGGAGCTCACCTTGCTCAGTGCTTCACTCATCAGCTTTTATTCGTGTCACTATTTGTGCATCTCACTTTGGTGCTCATGGGATCTTGCTGTGTACATTGGCTATTGTGTCTGTCTACCTGACTGTGGTTCGAATGGAATTGAGTGGCTATGAAGGACCTTGGATATGTTGAGGATGTGATGAGGATGTTGCAGGACAATGTATCATTCATTAATTTAAAAAAACTTTTTAGAATACCCAATTATTATTTTTTTAAATTAAGGCGCAATTAAGCGCGGCCAATCCACCTAACCTGCACATCTTTTGGGTTGTGGAGATGAAACCCATGCAGACATGGGGAGAATGTGCAAACTCCACACGGGCAGTGACCCAGAGCCGGGATCCGAGTATCATTCATTAATGATATTGTACATTTCTATGTGTAGATATATAAAATATCATAAATGAATGAATGACGGGGGTGGCACAGTGGTTAGCACTGCTGCCTCACAGCGCCAGCGACTCGGGTTCAATTCCGGCCTTGGGTGACTGTCTGTATGGAGTTTGCACTTTCTCCCCGTGTCTGCGTGGGTTTCCTCCGGGTGCTCCGGTTTCCTCCCACAGTCCAAAGATGTGCAGGTTAGGTGGATTGGCCATGCTAAATTGCCCCTTAGTGTCCCTAGGCTAGGTGGGGTTACAGAGATGTCGCGGTGGAGTGGTTAGGGCTCTGTTTCAGAGGGTCGGTACAGACTGGATGGGCCAAATACCCTCCTCATGCACTGGAGGAAGCCTAATTCAATGGATACCATTGCACCAGCCTGGCTCTTTCTTTGAAGCGTTATTCAATTAATCCCACTCACCCACTCTTTCTCCATAGCTCTGCAAAATCTTCCCCTTTTAATTATTTCTCCAATTTGCCTTTAAAAGATTGAATCTGCTTCCACCGCCCTGTCAGGAGGCAACAGATCATCCGGTTATTATCACGTTGCTCTGTGCAAATTGGCTGCTGCATTTCTAATATTACGACAGTGATTACACTTCAAGCAGTACCTTATTGGCTGTGAGTGTTTTTAGGACTCTGAGCTGCTGGAAGACACCTGCTTAAATGTAAATCTTACTCTTGTTTGTTGGGAGCTGGAAATGCTGGAAAGCCTCAGCTCCCGTGGGTTAATTGTGCTAACAAAGGTTAAGTGTCTACAGCAGGGGTGGGCAAACTTTTCCGTGCAAGGGCCACATTCAGAAATTCACAATTTTAAAGGGCCGCATAGTATATTAAGTAAAATAATTACTTCACCCGGTTATGATTCTGGGCGCCTCATATAGAACATAGAACAGTACAGCACAGAACAGGCCCTTCGGCCCTCGATGTTGTGCCGAGCAATGATCACCCTACTCAAGTCAACGTATCCACCCTATACCAGTAAGTAACCCAACAGCCCCCCCCATTAACCTTAAAAAAAAATTTTTTTTTTAAATTAAAATTTTTTTTTAAAAAAATGACTTGGTGGGCCGCATAAAGACCTTTGGCGGGCCGCAGTTTACCCACCCCTGGTCTACAGGTAGGGGGAACTCATTGGATAACAATTT
The DNA here is from genome assembly GCF_902713615.1 of Scyliorhinus canicula. NCBI lineage: Eukaryota > Metazoa > Chordata > Chondrichthyes > Carcharhiniformes > Scyliorhinidae > Scyliorhinus > Scyliorhinus canicula. The sequence continues at coordinate 112,908,382 of NC_052163.1, read as the reverse complement.
ATGCTCATGTACTTTTGGGGCGTCCAATGGCTCAGTTGGTAGTGTTCTTGTCTCCGAGCCAGAAGCTGCGGGTTTGAGGTCCACCCCAAGATTTGATGGCCAAGGAAGGTTAATGATGGCCACACAAGTTAATGTCAACCCGCAAATCCTTCCAATACACTCCGATGGCAGGTGGAAAGGGTGGGAGAAATTCTTGGTCAGCCATGGGATGAAAAGAATATTGGAGTCTCTGCCTTCACTATCCACTGCTCCAAACGACAACATGCATGTAAAATGTATGTTGCCGATATGGGTCCCGGTTTAGCTCACTTGGCTGGACAGCTGGTTTGTGATGCAGAGCGGGGCCAACAGCGCGGGTTCAATTCCCCGCCTACTCAACCTTGCCCCTCGCCTGAGGTGCGGTGACCCTCAGGCTAAAATCACCACCAGTCAGCTCTTTCCCCCCCCCCCCCCCCCTCAAAGGGGAAAGCGTCTGGGACTATGGAGACTTTACTTTTATGTTGCCATAGCAACTTGCACTCCTCGAGTGGGGGTGCCAGTTGGCTGGATGTCTGGTGTGGATTAGACCTGCTGCCAACAGCACCAGGCCCAATCCCTCCTCCAACCGGGATGGATCCGGGACCTGCTTCAAAATAAATTAGTGACACCTTCCTTGCGGGACTGCCTGTGAGCTGAGGTGGACATGAACAGATCCAGGCAGGGGGCGGTCGAGAATGTTGTTTATCCTGACTGCCATCCTCCCTTCCGTGATTAGGCCTGTGCCTCGGTGACCCTGGGGAGGGAACACATGGTGTCCGCTGGCCTGCTTGACGCATTCTGCGACTATTAGGTGCTGGAGAGGGCTGGATTAGATAAGCAATAATCGGAATGACATTTTAATTTATGTTTTGTTTTCTGTAGAACTCCGTATGAAACGGAGCACTTAATTGGTTAATGGGTTTGACAAAAGACCTAGGCTTTAGTGGCACGGGTGGATTGGAGAGTGAGCAACTGTAAATTTGTAATGTGTCATTTTGTGAATAGGTCTAAAACTGAGTAAAGATTAATTTCTGCTCACGTCCTTCACCAAATGGCTATAAGAAGTTGAACCTTCCTTTCCTCTCACAGCCTGGTGGCCTTTGGAACCCAAGATTCTAGCCCCTAATTCTTGTTCCTAGCTTCCCCTCCTGCACCTTGAGTTTCCTGTGCATCTAAGTTGTTGGGGTGGGAATCCCAAGCAGTAAAAATTATGTGGATGAGAAAATGCACTATCCCATACAGAGCATTACCCACAGCAAGCTGTTGTGATCCAGAAGGATCTGCCTGAGAGGGCAATGCAAGCTGATTCAATATGGACACTACGGTAGCACAGTGGTTAGCACTGTTGCTTCACAGCGCCAGGGTGCTTGCAATTGGATAGCTCATTCAAAGAGCTGGCACAGACATGTGGGCTGAATGGCCTTTGGCACTGTATCATTCTCTGATTCTGTACAGTATCATAACAGAGCTTACATTATTGAATGCTCTGTTTTACAATGCGTTAACTTGTACACAGCTGGTATAAAACTGCAGTCCCCATGTGGAGCCTCACCTGACCGGAGCGCACATCTGGAATTCCAGTGGGTCTCCGATAATCCTTCATGATGGTGTTGACTAATTCCAATACGTGGGCTACTGTCAGCAGGCATCAGCTGGTAAACACCTGCAGTGCCAGCACACAATCTGCTGCTATCCACTGCCTTGTTGCAGACTGCAGCTGGATATGGCGTATGGGCTGCTGCAGCACCACAGCCTGTCTCAATACCATCAGCTGCAATGTCAGCTTTCACTCCCTATCAGCAGAGATCTTATCAAGTAACATTCCCAACCCAGAGTTTTCCATGGAACAAATATGTACCACGTTCAGACATGAGTAAGTTGAAATTTTGAATTGTCTGTTGCAAAACACCCGAGTACTGTACTGGTGGGGAGAGGTCTGTCACTGTATAACACTGGGGTACAGTACTGATGGGGAGGGTCTGTCACTGTATAACACTGGGATACAGTACTGGTGGGGATGGGTCTGTCACTGTATAACACTGGGGTACAGTACTGGTGGGGAGAGGTCTGTCACTGTATAACACTGGGGTACAGTACTGGTGGGGACAGGTCTGTCACTGTATAACACTGGGGCACAGTACTGGTGGGGATGGGTCTGTCACTGTATAACACTGGGGTACAGTACTGGTGGGGACGGGTCTGTCACTGTATAACACTGGGGTGCAGTACTGGTGGGGACGGGTCTGTCACTGTGTATCACTGGGGTACAGTACTGATGGGGAGGGTCTGTCACTGTATAACACTGGGGCACAGTACTGGTGGGGACGGGTCTGTCACTGTGTATCACTGGGGTACAGTATTGGTGGGGAGGGGTCTGTCACTGTATAACACGGGTACAGTACTGGTGGGGATGGGTCTGTCACTGTATAACACTGGGGTACTGTACTGATGGGGACAGGTCAGTCACTGTATAACACTGGGGCACAGTACTGGTGGGGACGGGTCTGTCACTGTGTATCACTGGGGTACAGTACTGGTGGGGACGGGTCTGTCACTGTATAACACTGGGATACAGTACTGGTGGGGATGGGTCTGTCACTGTATAACACTGGGGTACAGTACTGGTGGGGGATGGGTCTGTCACTGTATAACACTGGGGTACAGTACTGGTGGGGACAGGTCTGTCACTGTATAACACTGGGGTACAGCACTGGTGGGGACAGGTCTGTCACTGTGTAACACTGGGGTACAGTACTGGTGGGGACGGGTCTGTCACTGTATAACACTGGGGTACTGTACTGGTTGGGACGGGTCTGTCACTGTACAACACTGGGGCACAGTACTGGTGGGGATGGTCTGTCACTGTATAACACTGGGGTACAGTACTGGTGCGGATGGGTCTGTCACTGTATAACACTGGGGTACAATATTTGTGGGGATGGGTCTGTCACTGTATAACACTGGGGTACAGTAGTGGTGGGGACAGGTCTGTCACTGTATAACACTGGGGTACAGTACTGGTGGGGACGGGTCTGTCACTGTATAAAACTGGGGTACAGTACTGGTGGGGATGGGTCTGTCACTGTATAACACTGGGGTACAGTACTGGTGGGGATGGGTCTGTCACTGTATAACACTGGGGCACAGTACTGGTGGGGACAGGTCTGTCACTGTATAACACTGGGGTACAGCACTGATGGGGACGGGTCTGTCACTGTATAACACTGGGGTACAGTACTGGTGGGGATGGGTCTGTCACTGCATAACATTGGGGTACAGTACTGGTGGGGACAGGTCTGTCACTGTATAACACTGGGGTACAGTACTGGTGGGGACTTGTCTGTCACTGTATAACACTGGGGTACAGTACTGGAGGGGACAGTTCTGTCACTGTATAACACTGGGGTACGGTACTGGTGGGGATGGGTCTGTCACTGTATAACACTGGGGTACAGTACTGGTGGGGACAGTTCTGTCACTGTATAACACTGGGATACAGTACTGGTGGGGATGGGTCTGTCACTGTATAACACTGGGGTACAGTACTGGTGGGGAAGGGTCTGTCACTGTATAACACTGGGGTACAGTACTGGTGGGGACAGGCCTGTCACTGTATAACACTGGGGTACAGTACTGGTGGGGATGGGTCTGTCACTGTATAACACTGGGGTACAGTACTGGTGGGGTCGGGTCTGTCACTGTATAACACTGGGGTACAGTACTGGTGGGGATGGGTCTGTCACTGTATAACACTGAGGTACAGTACTGGTGGGGACGGGTCTGTCACTGTATAACACTGGGGTACAGTACTGATGGGGGCGGGTGTGTCACTGTATAACACTGGGGTACAGTACAGGTGGGGATGGGTCTGAGACTGTATAACACTGGGGTACAGTACTGATGGGGACGGGTCTGTCACTGTATAACACTGGGATACAGTACTGGTGGGGACGGGTCTGTCACTGTATAACACTGGGGTACAGTACTGGTGGGGACAGGTCTGTCAATGTATAACACTGGGGTACAGTACTGGTGGGGACAGGTCTGACACTGTATAACACTGGGATACAGTACTGGTGGGGACAGGTCTGTCAATGTATAACACTGGGGTACAGTACAGGTGGGGACAGGTCTGTCACTGTATAACACTGGGGTACAGTACTCGTGGGGACAGGTCTGTCACTGTATAACACTGGGGTACAGTACTGGTGGGGACAGGTCTGTCACTGTATAACACTGGGGTACAGTACTGGTGGGGACAGGTCTGTCACTGTATAACACTGGGGTACAGTACTGGTGGGGACAGGTCTGTCACTGTATAACACTGGGGTACAGTACTAGTGGGGACAGGTCTGTCACTGTATAACACTGGGGTACAGTACTGGTGGGGACAGGTCTGTCACTGTATAACACTGGGGTACAGTACTGGTGGGGATGGGTCTGTCACTGTATAACACTGGGGTACAGTACTGGTGGGGACAGGTCTGTCACTGTATAACACTGGGGCACAGTATAGGGTTTCAATTTGTGTCCTGAATAAGCATTAAGTCACGGGTAACCTAGGCATGACCCAGCTTGGTACCCCATGGCTGGGTTTCTGTTCAATAGCAGGGATTCTCTCAATGAGTTACCATTTTTACTCCATTTGAATTGTCTCCTGGACACCCAGTGAGAGGTCCTCTGAAACTATTCAAGTTGAGGTTTTGGGATCAGAAGGAGGAACTCTCCATTTTCGGCTGTGTAACTGTGTTCCATGCATTCTGACTCGCGAACACTTAAGGAAAATCTCCCCAACAACAATGAAAAAAGCAGACAAGCATTCCCGAAACTTTCAGCCAGGAGATTGCGTGTTATGTTCCTACCAATACTGGGTCACTCGCGAAAAGCCAAGTTCCTGGCCAGAGACTAGCAAAGAAACTTGGGGTGCGGGTAAACTTCCTAACCAACACATTAGGCCACAGGAACAAGCACAGGCTGTGTCATGTCAATATGATGAAACAGTATCACAGCTGAGAAGGAGGCGAGCGTGTATCAGTCTGTCCAACAGTAACAGATTTGGAGAATGACAGGAACAATGAAGATTAAATGGAGGGAGACGTGGGTGAAGGCCACATTGAACCCCCTTACTGTCCAGCTAGCAAACTCTGATATGTTACTGAATGTGTAGCATTACTTCGTGTATAGTGACACCTGGGAAACTCGCTTCGAGCAACCTGAAGCCCTTTTCCAGAAAGTACAAAGTCACAAGTTCGCCAAGACTCAGGTGGCGGGTCAAGGACAAGCACTCCCCACAGCTGCAAAGGTGCGAGCGGCAGTATTGGTTCCCATTCCCTCAACAGGGTGGGAAATCAGGGGACGTATTGGTTCGAAGCAAGTTCACCCCAAACTTCCGCAAAGTTACTGCGGAAAAGAACAAAAGTAGTATGGGCCAAAGCAATGGCAGGTATTTCGAGAAGTTGAGAGCCTTTTTAGTAAACAACCCTTTGCTATCGGCTCCATCCTTTGACTGAGCAATTGAAGCAGACATCGATGCTAGTGGCATTGGATAGGAACTGTCCTCTAGGAGGATGAGTCAGGAATAGAGACACCAATCGGAAACTTCTCCAAAAACACTGAACAAACACCAGAAGCGTACTCCGCAGGAGAAAAAACAACCCTGGATTTGTTCCAGGTTCTCAAACACTCTGAGATCTCTGTGTCCAAAATGGATGCCGAGAGTCACGAGCTTGTACTGATGATAATCCTTTCACCTTTACGGGGAAATTCAAAACTCAGAATGCAAGGTTATTCTGTTGGAGTTTGTTTCTCCAACCGTATCACCTACAAAATCGCCTGCGTTGCAGGAAAATTGAATGTGATTGTGGATGTCCTGTCCAGCACCTAAAGTCACCCAGTTAGAACTGATGGTTAGAACTGATGGGAACTGGTGGGGGGAAAAAAATCCAGACCAAGGCTAGAAAGTGAATGCTTTTTTTGGTATTTCTATACCTTGTAATGAAAGGAGAGTGAATCTCGTTTTATTTTTTTCTGATGGGGTGGGTATCATGAGGCTATGCCACTTTATTTTTGAAAGTATGATTTCAACTGACTGGAAGTTTTGCAATTTGAATGGAGCCAGAGCAAAAACGCAAGGCCACGTTCCACAGTGAATGTGAGAAACAATGAAATCACCATTGAAGGGAGTATGAAGAGAAACATTTCCTACAATCCAGGCACCCAGTGAAACCCATAACTATCGAAGGAAGAGACATTAAAAAGGCCAGTTGCTGGATATTGAAACAATAGCTGCCACTGTCAGATCCACCCAAACTCTCTTGGATGGCAAGTGACACAGGCAGTGCTAAGGAAGTCTTCAGAAGGGAAAACAGGCTAAAGGTTGCTCTCCCACTTTCGCTTTTTTGGAATAACCGTGTCACCCGGTTTGGGCATCCAAGAGGCCAGGACCAAATGATTGAGCTTGCATTTTTGTTATTTTCTCATGGATTTAATGGTTTATTAAATTTGCCCTTTTCTTTGATTTGGGAGGTTTTTTTCAATTGGCTCATTATTGCTCACAGCTCAAATCGTGAAATGGGTTTGGAAAAGGCATATCCTTGTGAAAAAGAAATCTCTTTCTTTCTTGTGAGCAGCCAAGGGGGTTGAATAGAGAAGAGCAGATCACCTCTTCTCATCTGGTCATCGCACTATCTAACACTGGGGTACAGTACTGGTCGGGATGGGTCTGTCACTGTATAGCACTGGCATACCGTACTGGTGGGGACAGGTCTGTCGCTGTCTAACACTGGGGTACAGTACTGATGGGGACGGGTCTGTCACTGTATAACACTGGGGTACAGTACTGGTGGGGACGTGTCTGTCACTGTATAACACGGGTACAGTACTGGTGGGGACGGGTCTGTCACTGTATAACACTGGCATACAGTACTGGTGGGGACGGGTCTGTCACTGTATAACACTGGGGTACAGTACTGGCGGGGATGGGTCTGTCACTGTATAACACTGGGGCACAGTACTGGTGGGAATGGGCCTGTCACTGTATAACACTGGGGTACAGTACTGGTGGGGATGGGTCTGTCACTGTATAACACTGGGATACAGTACTGGTGGGGATGGGTCTGTCACTGTATAACACTGGGGTACAGTACTGGTGGGGATGGGTCTGCCACTGTATAACACTGGGGTACAGTACTGGTGGGGATGGGCCTGTCGCTGTATAATACTGGGGTACAGTACTGGTGGAGACAGGTTTGTCACTGTATAACACTGGTGTACAGTACTGGTGGGGACAGGTCTGTCACTGTATAACACTGGGGTACAGTACTGGTGGGGACGGGTCTGTCACTGTATAACACTGGGGTACAGTACAGGTGGGGGCAGGTCTGTCACTGGATAACACTGGGGTACAGTACTGGTGGGGACGGGTCTGTCACTGTATAACACTGAGGTACAGTACTGGTGGGGACAGGTCTGTCACTATAACACTGGGGTACAGTACTGGTGGGGACAGGTTTGTCACTGTATAACACTGGGGTACAGTACTGGTGGGGACAGGTCTGTCACTGTATAACACTGGGGTACCGTAGTGGTGGGGACAGGTCTGTCACTGTATAACACTGGGGTACAGTACTGGTGGGGTGGGTCTGTTCCTGTATAACACTGGGGTACAGTAGTGGTGGGGACGGGTCTGTCACTGTATAACACTGGGGTACAGTACTGGTGGGGACAGGCCTATCACTGTATAACACTCGGGGACAGGTCTGTCACTGTATAACACTGGGGTACAGTACTGGTGGGGGTGGGTCTGTCACTGTATAACCCTGGGATACAGTACTGGTGGGGACAGGTCTGTCACTGTTTAACACTGGGGTACAGTACAGGTGGGGATGGGTCTTTCACTGTATAACACTGGAGAACAGTACTGGTGGGGACAGGTCTGTCACTGTATAACACTGGGATACAGTACTGGTGGTGTGGGTCTGTCACTGTATAACACTGGGATACAGTACTGGTGGGGACAGGTCTGTCACTGTATAACACTGGGATACAGTACTGGTGGGGTGGGTCTGTCACTGTATAACACTGGGATACAGTACTGGTGGGGATGGGTCAGTCACTGTATAACACTGGGATACCGTACTGGTGGGGACAGGTCTGTCACTATATAACACTGGGGTACAGTATTTGTGGGTGATGTGTACCCTAGCCATATACAGTGGGAGAACTACGTCTTTTGAGTGTTGAATCATTGCAGGGAACTGCTCACTCCAGAATCCTTGTTTGAGAGAGCAGATTCTGTAACTGTTCCTCTGGTTGTTACTAACAGTTTGACTGAGCACAGTATGAAATGTTCACACACCCACCCTTATCCTGCACTGCCAGTGATGACACTCCGGGTGATGCTTTGCATTTTAAACATTTCTTCCCTTGTTGCTTTCAGTATAACAAACCCCGATAAGAATCTTTGCCAAATCACACGGTGTGAAAGCAGAAATTTTCAGAGCATGTGACTGGGCAACGGTTTGTTAACTGTTCCAGGATGTGACTCGGAAACATGCAGTGAGGAGTGAATTTGAATGTTACTATCGTGACTGCAGTGTCTCAGCATCATTAGCTGCTCCTGACAACTCGACGTGTTTTCCTGTTAAAGATTTGCGATGAGTCAAACAGGGAATCATAGATCCAGTGCCCTTGTACAAATATTATTGTATATTAACAGGCTGCCCCAGATAGCAAATCGTTTCAGTGTCCCCTTGGTTATTTAATCATATTGTTGGGAAAAACAGACGATTCATCACCAGTCCTGCCCAAAATACATTCCTGATTCTCTCAAAGTGATTTAGCAGCTGTTTAACGATAAAATGCTACAATAAAACTGTACACTCACTGTATATTCAGGGTAAGTGTAACTGTAGAGTCACTGTTTATTCAGGGTAAGGATCGCTGTCTGTGTAACTGTACAGAGTCACTGTTTATTCAGGGTAAGGGTCACTCGCTGTGTAACTGTTGAGTCACTGTTTATTCAGGGTGAGGATCACTCACTGTGTAACTGTACAGAGTTACTGTTTATTCAGGGTAAGGATCACTCACTGTGTAACTATACAGAGTCACTGTTTATTCAGGGTGAGGATCACTCACTGTGTAACTGTACAGAGTTACTGTTTATTCAGGGTAAGGATCACTCACTGTGTAACTATACAGAGTCGCTGTTTATTCAGGGTGAGGATCACTCACTGTGTAACTGTACAGAGTCACTGTTTATTCAGGGTGAGGATCACTCACTGTAACTGTACAGAGTCGCTGTTTATTCAGGGTGAGGATCAGTCACTGTGTAACTGGACAGAGTTACTGTTTATTCAGGGTGAGGATCATTCACTGTGTAACTGTACAGAGACACTGTTTATTCAGGGTGAGGATCACTCACTGTGTAACTGTACAGAGTCACTGTTTATTCAGGGTGAGGATCACTCACTGTAACTGTACAGAGTCACTGTTTATTCAGGGTAAGGATCACTCACCTGTGTAACTGTACAGAGTCACCGTTTATTCAGGGTGAGGATCACTCACTGTAACTGTACAGAGTCACTGTTTATTCAGGGTAAGGATCACTCACTGTGTAACTGTACAGAGGCACTGTTTATTCAGGGTAAGGATCAGTCACTGTAACTGTACAGAGTCACTGTTTATTCAGTAAGAAGTCTTACAACACCAGGTTAAAGTCCAACAGGTTTGTTTCAAACACGTTTGTTTCATTCACCTGAGGAAGGAGCTGTGCGCCGCAAGCTTGTGTTTGAAACAAACCTGTTGGACTTTAACCTTGTGTTGTAAGACTTCTTACTGTGCTCACCCCAGTCCAACGCCGGCATCTCCACATCACTGTTTATTCAGGGTAAGGGTCACTCACTAAAACTGTACACAGTAACTGTTTATTCAGGGTGAGGGTTACTCACCTGGCGGCTTCTCCGTACACTGGATCGGCCGCACGATATCGTTTGCCTCCTCATCAACTCCTGGTGCTCGGACATGGTGACTCCTGGCGAACTGCTGCTCCCCAGACAAGGAATACCTTAACGGGAAGTGCAGCCCATACTACCTTCCACAGGACTTCACTTCTGCCATCATCACGGCGGTCTACATCCTACCCCAAGCGGAAGATGAAGAAGGTGCTTGCTGAAATGTACACCGCTATAAATAACAATGAAACAGAATACCCAGAGGCCTTGTTCATCATGTCCGGGGACTTCAACAAGACCAACCTCAAGAGTGTACTGTCAAAGTTCCACCAACACATCTCCTGTCCCACCAGGGCCCCGAAATCCTTGATCACTGCTACACAAATATCAAGGGCGCCTACCGATCCAGCCCTGACCACACTTTGGAAAATCGAACCACAAGGTGGTGCTCCTTCTCTTGGAATACAAACTGAAACTTAAGCAGGAGAATCGGGTTAAGAAGATCATGCAATGCTGGTCCGAGGCAACAGAAGAGCTCCTACGTGACTGCTTGGAGTCAGTGGACTGGGCCATATTCAAGAACTCAGCAGCCAACCTAAACGAATATGCCACCACTAACACAGATTTCATCAGTAAGTGTGTAGAAGATTGCCTGTCAAAGAAGGTAGTACATGCGTTCACCAACCAGCCACCATGGTTTAACCAGGAGATCCACTCCCGACTGAAGGCCAGATCTTCAAGACAGGCGACCCTGACCTACACAAGAAATCCAGGTATGACCCACGCAAAGACATCAGGGACGCCAAGGGACAATACCAGACTAATCTAGAGTCAATAACTAACGACACCGACTCTTATCGGCTGTTGCAAGGCTTAAACATCATGGGCTGCAAAGCAAAGCCGAGTGGAATCTCTGGCAACAGCGCACCCCTTTCTAATGAACGTACTGAATTCTATGCTCGTTTCTAACAGGAAACCAACAAACCATTTCCAACTGCCCCAACAGCCCCGGACACACCCATACCCATCATCACAGCTTCCAAAGTCAGAGCGGCCTTCTTGAATGTCAACTCACGGGAAGTGACGGGTCCTGACAGAGTCCCCGGTCGTGCACTCCGATCCTGCATGGACCAACTGGTGGGTGTGTTTGCCAACATCTTCAACCTCTCCCTACTCCTTCTCCCTACTCCGTTCCGAAGTTCCCACTGGTTCAAGAAGACCACCATCATACCGGTGCCAAAGAAGGTTAGGGGGGGGGTTGTTGGGTTACGGGTATAGGGTGGATACGTGGGTTTGAGTAGGGTGATCATTGCTCGGCACAACATTGAGGGCCGAAGGGCCTGTTCTGTGCTGTACTGTTCTATGTTCTAAGAACCAGACAACTTGCCTCAATGACCACCGTCCGGTGGCCTTGACACCTGTCATCATGAACTGCTTCAAGGGGGTGGGTGGGGAGGAGGAGGGGGGTGGGTAGAGCCTGCAGGTCATTCCGGGGTGATGTCAGGAAGCATTTCTTCATCACACAAAGGGGAAGGGAAATCAGGAATTTCCTCCCTCAACGCTGGGAGCTCTTTTGTAAATTTCAAAGCTGAGATTGCTGAATGTTTATTGGGTGAGGGGAATTAAGGGCAATGAATCCAAAGCGGATAGATGGAGTTGGACAGAGATCAGGCATAATCAGTGGAACAAGCTCGAGGGGCAGAATGGCCTCCTGCTGTTCCTATGACAGAAGAAGTTCCAGATTTTTGGGAAAACAATCAGCTTTAATATCATTCCATGATAGACTCGTATATTGATTTTGGGTTTTAATTGGCCCAAATCATGTTCTACAGTGGAATCAGCATGAAATAAAAGCATGGTTTAATTAACAACCTTTCATTGCTTAGTGCTGGTTAAGTGTGTGCACTGTAATTGGCCTGTTCCCCGTCATGCTTCAGGTTTGTATGGGCCATCGATCTGCGGTAAGTCTACATCATGGACATGTGGGGAAGCAGTTCAATGATCAGGGCCAGCGTGATTCTCCAACCTATACCCACTCCCTCTGCTGGACTGGCTTGACTTCAACATCTATTGTTTAATGATTTGAATACAGGGTGCGATCTAACGGCTGCGTCGGGCATGGATCCAAGCGAGCCGGTTAGGTCACGGGAGCGCCCGAAATCTGGAACCGCGTCGGGCGTCGACCGATTTCCGATCTATCCAGCCCGCTCCGGTTGGCGAGATCGGGATCCCGCCGCAGCATGGCGAGAATCCAATAATCACCAATTAAGGCCAATCTCCATCTCATTAATGGCACGTACCCCCCCCCCCCCCCCCTCCCCCTCCCCCATCTAACGGCCTCCCGTGATCCAACCGGCTTCCCAGTGACTGGTCACACGGGCGCCTTTTAGCATGCCTATTTAAAAATGTCAAGCAAGGGAAATGTCTGCTGTAGGGATTGGAGGAGGTGAGTAGCCATCTTTGAAATTGGACAGTCAGCCCAGGTACACAGGGAGGGGGTGTGGGAGTCGGCGGGGGGGGGGGGGGGGGGGGGGGGGGTCGGCCGCCATCGGTTGGGAGGGGTGGTTGGTTGGGGTTGCCTCTGGGCTGGGGGGAGGGGTGTGGGGTGGGGATCTGACATGCCACCCTTGGGTAATGTATACCCATACCAGAGGCAACTTCAGCTTCTGCCTGTCCGTCCCATCGACCACCCGCAGGACAGAGCCCTGTCTGTGGAAATGTGGTGAATGTTACCTTAACCCCCACGGACCCTGCCGGCTTCTGGCCGCACAGCTGAAGGCCATCGCGAATAGGGAATTGGCAAAGTCAGTAATGTGAGCATTTCACAGCTCCCAAGTGGATTCCTGTGAGTTGACGTGCCATGTCACAGGTGGGTGTGACTGCCTAGCATCCCAATAAGACTGTGAGGCCTGGACACTGGAGGCTGCACAATTGCAGGGGCAGTAGCCAACAATCAAACACCCAAGCGCTGGGCTGCAACAAGGGGGTACGCCCGCGACCAATGGATGGGTGTGTGGATTGGGCGGGGGTGGTGGAGGGGTTGGGGGTCTGGGGTCTAGTACCCAGGGGCCCCTGCTGTGGCTGGGAGTGTTTGTGCAGGGCAGGTGGTAGCCCATGTGCAGGTGCCACGCATTGCCGACACCCGTAACCTTTGGGGCTTCTCCAATCGGCTATGGACCCGCTGGAGTGTCGCTGACATCCCACTCTGAATCTCTCAGCTGCACCCTAACGTTTGCATCAGCGCCGGACCAACCTGGTCCAAAGGCTCAACATCGGACTGGGACCCAACTAGGCCCTGGGATGCAGCAGACGGCCGACTGCTGTTACCCCGGATGTTCCTGCCTCCACCTGATGTGCATCAGCAATTGTGTGGTGCTCGCCACATTGTGCCCCAGAGGCCTGTCCACTACCTCCACCCACCAAGGTGTTTGTCTCCACGCTGGTGGAGGGTGGGGATGACAGCCGTGAGGCCTTGATGGTGGCATCCTCGGAGCTCTCCATCGAGGTGTTGGACGGGGGGGACGGTGGGGGACGGGGGGATGGGGGGGGGGGATGGTGGGGGACGGGGGGATGGGGGGGGGGATGGTGGGGGACGGGGGGATGAGGCAGCAGAACGGTTGCTGGGGGGGGGAGGCACATCCCGGATGGGCTGGCAACATCAGATGGAAAGCCTGCTGGGGAATGGACATGTGGTCAGCGTGAGTGAAGGATGCATAATGTCTGGCATGAACAACCTGCGTGTGAGAGGTCATCTGGGTGGGGCTGGTGGATCCTGACCCCTGTGGCCAATCTCCACGTCAGTGACCGATCTGTTGCGGCCGACCCTGCGACCTCCCAAGGCACGTTCCTCGTAGGGGGTGAGGACTCGGATGTCCGGCACCCGCTACCCGCCAGGGCCCTGTCCTGTCTGTTGTGAGATAATCCCTCCTGGGAGGACAGAGAGAGGCATTGAGAGCTATACGGTGGTTGCATCGCGGGGGGTGCAGTGGCAGGCCGGACCAGTAGCAGTGGACCGATGCCAACTCAACTTTGCGGCCCAGAGGAGGTTGTTGAGCTCCTTGCGGCCCTGGATGGCGGTCCTCCCGGTGACACTCCCCGTGTTGGAAGCTGCTGCACTGCCACCCAGTCAGCACTGACTGACCCTCCGACCCCCTCGAGGGAACAGGGTACCCCGGCTGGACTCCACTGTGTCCAACAGTCGGGCCAGGTCGACACCACTGAAACATGGGGCCAGTGTGCGTGGTGGCATGGCTGTGGTGCTCTCTGGGGTTTGTTCTGTGGGTAAGAGCTGCTCTTCCTTCATTAGCGGGGAGCTGCAGAGTGCGATCCAGGCAAATCAACTGGTGGGACAGTGTTTTCAGGAGTGAAGCCCATGGGGCATCATTAAGTGCCCTAATTAACGTGAAATACCGGTGACGGCCTTCGCGGGACAGCCATCGGGAAAAATCCATCTGTTCCCGCTCACTATCACACTTAGAAACTTTTCCGTTAGATTGTGCCCATAATTTCACCAACTGGCCTTTATCCACGGCAGCATGATAGCACAAGTGGTTAGCACTGTGGCTTCACAGCGCCAGGGTCCCAGGTTCGATTCCCAGCTTGGGTCACTGTCTGTGCGGAGTCTGCACGTTCTCCCTGTGTCTGCGTGGGTTTCCTCCGGGTGCTCCAGTTTCCTCCCACAGTCCAAAAACGTGCAGGTTAGGTGAATTGGCAATGCTAAATTGTCCTTAGTGTCCAAAAAAGGTTAGGAGGGGTTATTGGGTTAGAGGGATAGAATGGAAGTGAGGGCTTAAGTGGGTCAGTGCAGACCTGATGGGCCGAATGGCCTCCTTCTGCACTACATGTTCTATATCAGTGTACTTTAAACTTTTTTTCCGGGGACCCATTTTTACCAACCGGCCAACCTTCGGGACCCAACCCGGCCGACCGGCGCGACCCACCATTTGCTCTTACCTTGTTTGCTGCTGATAAAAATGGAGGAAATGGTTTTGGGTCCCTTTGGCCCTCGTACACGCTCCCCCAATGGAACCTGTTGGATGAAGGTGAAGCCTTACGGTGTCGGAAAGTATGGAGTCTCCATCTGTCCAAAGTTCTGCATTTTTTTCCTGTAAACTTTTATCAAGTAAAACCACCCCAAACTTGTAAAAAAAAATGAATAAGATAAATGAATAAAAACCCCCTGAACTTGTAAAACAAAAAGCTGCGACCGTTTAAAAAAAATAGCGGCAGCACTGCGCATGCGCACCCGATCATCGGCGCGCATGCGCATAGTTTTGCGCATGCGCAATGCGGCTGAATTGTTTTAACATGTTTGCGGCCATTTTAAAGGCCGCTTGCAGCCGGCGTTATTAAAAACCGGCGGCTGCGCTGGGATTTGCACGATCGTGAGCGCCGTGAAGGAAGGCTCCGCGACCCTCCTGGTACCCACCCGCGGGTCGCGCCCCCGACTTTGAAGAACACCGTTCTATGTTCTATCCCCAGCTGCCATGAAAGACCAAATGAATTTGTGAGTTTGTACTACCTGGAGCTCCTGCCCTGAATAGACCCCCCCCCCCCCCCCCCTCTTCCTGCACATAATCCTAGCGATTCCATGTACTTCATGGACCCCACCCTCACATTCCTGACATTGATTCCCCCAACATAATAGACCAATGAATAAGGCCAGAGAATGTGGAGTCAGAGGAGAAGTGGCAGATTGGATTGCGAAACTGGCTTCAAGACAGAGAACAGAGAATGGGAGCAAAGGGTTGTCATTCAGAGCGGCAGTAGGTAGGAAGTGGTGTTCTGCGTGGATCAGTGCTGGGATCACTGCTGTTCACAATTTACATTAAAGATGTGGATTTTACTATCAAAAACACAATTTCTAAATTGATGGGCGACTCTAATTGGGGAGAAATAGTCAATGTTGAGGAGGGTGGCACCAAATTACAGGAGGACATTAATCTTGTGGAATTGGGAAACAATTGAGAAATTAAGTTCAACACGGAAAAATATGAGATGGTCCATTTTGTGAGGAAAAATAGAGAGGTCCCTTATTACTTGAAACCTTTGAACCCACTGTGGCCTGGCCCGCGATCGGGGCCCACCGATCGGCGGGCGGGCCTGTGCCATGGGGGCACTCTTTTCCTTCCGCCTTTGCCATGGTCTTCACCATGGCGGAGGCGGAAGTGACCCCCTCCCCTGCGCATGCGCGGGGATGACGTCAGCAGTCGCTGACACTCCGATGCATGCGCGGACTTCCGCCGGCCGGCGAAGTCCCTTCGGACCCGGCTGGCGTGACGCCAAAGGCCTTCCACGCCAGCCGGCGGAGCGCCAACCACTCCGGCGCTGCCCTAGCCCCTCAATGTTAGGGCTTGGCCCCTAAAGGTGCCACTCCAACACGTCGGGACCCCCCGCCCTGCCGGGTAGGGGAAAATCCCGGCCCTGGTCACCATATTATAAAAGTGATGTTGAGGCACTGGAAAGGTGCAGAGAAGATTTACAAGAAAGATAACCGAAATGTGTGGGTTTACATATCAGGAAAGGAGTGATTGGCTGGCTCTCTTTCTCTCTGGGAGGGTGACCTTATAGAGGTCTTCATAATTCTGAAAGGCATTAATTAACAGAGTCAAAGGACTACCAATTAGCTTTTCTTTTTAAATAAACAATTTTATTGAGGTAGTTTTTGGCTTTGTAAACAGTTACAGACATCAACAGAAAGAAAGCAAAAAAGGCAAAAATGTGCAAACATCCATGTACTTTCAATACTTCAATCTTAACATACTGCACAAGCCCGCTCCTCTCCCACCGGTACTACCCGCCATATTTTCCCTCCTGCTCTACTCTGCCCACAGCCCGTCCTCCATTTCCCCGCCTAGCTCCTCCTCCCATTTAAGTTTCAGTTCCTCTGTCTGGGACCCTTCCTCCCTCATGAGCACCTTATTAATACCCGAGACTCTACCCTCCCCTTCTTCCCCCCTAGAGACTATTCTGTCCAGGATCCCCATTTGCGGGAGGCGTGGGAAAGATGGGACCTGTCTACGAACAAAGTCCCACAACTGTAGGTACCTAAAATAATTTCCCCTTACCACCCCAAATTTCTCCTCCAAGCTCCTCAAACTCGCAAAGTTCCCTTCCAGGAACATATCACCCACCCTACCCATACCAATTAGCTTTTAATGAAATAATAAATCATTTATTAAACAAAAAAGGTTTTATTACAGTACAGTACTCCTTTGCACCATTTAGATTTTCACAAATGTACCCAGATTTTTAAGGATAGCACAACTTAGAGAATAGACCTTGTGCTCTAATGTTCTCAGTACGTACACAGTCCATGTAAAGCAACAGGCCAACTTTGGTCAAAAACACAACACTCTGAAACCAAGTGGCAGGCACCACTCCAAACTATTTCTATAGATTTATCATTACTTTTCCCCAGATGCTTGTCACACTGTGAGCCAACTGGTATGACTCCCACGAGGGTTTCCAATTCCACTCTTGATAAAACACGTCTCAAAATCTTCTCCCAAGCAACATTTTCTCTCAGATGCTTCACAAGGATCCACTTCCAGGGTTTCAATCTCTCCTTTCAGTATTCTCCTGCCTTTGATTGCCACATGCATTCAAGTTTCCATGAAATCTCTCTGAGGTACACTTAAAAAATCTGTGTACATTTGTGAAGATATAGGTGGTTGCAAAGGAATATTGTATTACAATCAAACGTTTCTTGCTTAATAAACGGTTTATCCTTTTGTTAAAAGCTAATTGGCAGTCCTGCGACTCTGTTCATTCACGATTTTAAAGAAAATAACAGTTGTGGTTTTTTGAGCCAGGGTTCTATCCTGGGACCTTCCTGTGCAGTAGTAACATCAGCTGGGATCATACCACTGGGAATGACTCATAGGATTACATTTATATTCCAGATTGAATTTAAATTGCACCAGCTGCAGTGGTGGGATTTGAACCCGTGCCCCCAGAACATTGGCCTGGACTTTAGGGTTACTTGTCCAGTGTGCGACACCATCACCTTCCCATTTTCTTTCACTGTGAGAGAGCAGGTTATCATGTGACATTTTTTATCCATATTTTGCAGACTTTCACAGCGAATGCTGTATAATTTTGGGTTTGATGTCTGTGAGCTTCAGTCCATGAACTATAATTAGCTTGAAAGCTCGATGCATTTTTCAGGCCTCCAACAATGATTTTTTGACATGTGGTGGAGATGCTCAAACAATCTCAACTCAACCAGACGTCTGTATTTGTGTCTATCAGTTTGTGAGCTGTAATTAATGGCACAATACACTATGTCACTCTGAGATGTTGGGAAACTATCCCATATCCATTTTAAACAGTGGGATACTGCCGCCTTGATACGTGCCCTACAGCCTTGGTGTCAGATTGGCCCAGAAGATTTTTTCCTGTATATATTTTTATTTGCGTTTTAGTAACGCAACAAACCCTCAAACTGATGCAATGCTGTATAAATGCTCCTGTGTACATGAGTACAGAAAAAGACAGGCGACTACCAGCTCAGTTGGTTCAATTTAATCATTAAACTTGGTGCTCCCGAACATACAATGAAAAACAAATGATTGGATAAGCTAGAGGATGTGGGAGAAGAGAATAGCGCCATGGAAACATGGTAATATGATGCACATCACATGTAGCATTGAAATGCTACGTAAGTTATGGAAAACCTTGTAGGAGCAAGAAAGATATAATGGAACCTATAAATTTGAGACGGGGGCCCTATACTTTTCAGAATGCACCGGATTTGGAATGGAGAATGCAAGTTCGGAACCTCACAGGGATACATTCTATGATTTTTATGCCCGTTCTGAATTGAACGAGATTTAATAATAATGATTTTTATTATTGCCACAAGTAGGCTTGCATTAACACTGCAATGAAGTTACTGTGAAAAGCCCCTAGTCGCCATATTCCGGCGCCTGTTCGGGTATCACTAATCCAGGAGTAAAGGATGCTCTTCCGTGCTACAAAAGTTAGGATGCTATGCAGTCTATTTTTATTAGTGTCAATAATTTTCCCCTCCATAAGGGCATCACGGTGGTGCAGTGGGTTAGCACTGCTGCCTCACAGCACTGAGGTCCCAGGCACGAACTCGGCCCTGGGTCACTGTCCGTGTGGAGTTTGCACCTTCTCCCCGTGTTTGCGTGGGTTTCGCCCCCACAACCCAAAGATGTGCAGGGTAGGTGGATTGGCCACGTTAAATCACCCCTTAATTGGGAAAAAATGAATTGGGTACTCTAAATTGCACAAAAACAAAATTGTCTATCCGTCAATAATTATCGATCAATAATTTTCCTATCTGGGAGCCCCAGAATTCAGAACAAAGGATCTAATTCTATAGCTTCTAAAGTATGCCAAACCAATAGGATTTAATTTTGACACATGACCACACACAGTTTATATAGTCTCCCTTGACTACCATACATTGTTAGCACAGCGAGAATATAGAAGAATTCAACCTGTGTCCCAAGCTTTGTGTGATATGCAGACGGTATATTTTGACCTGAGTCTCCTTTGTTCTATTACAGACTGACATTCTACTGGGATTTTCCCATATATTACCCCAAGTCTCCTCATCAATATGGACTGCAAAGGTCTTTCTCCTAAGACTGCAGTGTTTCTAATATATTCGCATAGGATCTAGAACTTAACATGCCAGAAAACTTGCTGATTAATTGCTTAGGTTCCATAGATATCAGGAGTTTTTCCACCAGGGAGACTGAAGTGTCAAGATGCAGAGTTGTCTTATTCAGGATAAAGTCTCAGAGTTGCAGATATTTGTAAAAGCTGTGTCTTGGGATTTTGGCATAGCTGCTTAAAAGGTGACCAGGAAGCACTAATAAACATGTTGTCCAGCCTACAAACGTCTCTATCTCTCCAGATATTGAATCCATGGTCCACAAGACCTTGTGGGAAATCCAAGTTTCCCTGAATGCGAGACAGAAGTTAATTTTGATCTCCCTTCCAGCTGACAGATCATCCTCCATGCTCTTAGAGTATTGATTAATATAGGATTTTCGCTCTTAAAATCTGTGTGAAACAACAGGGCCTGTAAAGAGTATACGGACTGCACTGCTGTAGTGTCCAGCCAAATGGAGGAGAGGTCCCCTCTGACCCATTCCTTTCTGAATTTAAAATGAGAAGCTAATTGATGCAATTTAATATTCAGCACCCCTAACCCTTTCAGGAGCCAGAGCGATACAGTTTAGCCAATTCCGAGCGAGGTTTCTTTCTGTTCCGTATAAATGATCTGAGCATCCCATTGATTTCCTTTAGGACCCCAACAGACAACAAGGTTGGCAGCATCTGTCAAGGATACAATAACCTAGGCAACATATTCACCTTAATCAGTGCTATCCTGCCCAATCACAATATTGGTAAAGGAGGACCAGCGGTGCAGGTCCCACTTAATAGACGCGAGGTGGGGGTGGGGGATGGGTTTCTTCTCGCAATACAAATGTCTAAAGGGCAGTGTAACCACAATACCCAAATAAGTAAACCCCAAATGGGAAATTAGTAAAGGGGATGGTCTCCCTCTTGAGTCCTCCCAATGGCATAGCCTCAGACTTTGAAAAATTGATTTAATAGCCAAAAGAGGTTTAATCTACCCACCACTACAATAATAGCGGTAACAGAAACATCCAGCCTAGATACAGAGAGCAACATGTCATCTGCTTATAGCGTAATCTTATGTTGCTGCCCTCCACTATGCAGCCCAAAAATTGAAGCGTGCTGTCTAATTGTCTCCTCCAGGGGCTCGATAGCTATTGCGAACAGTAACGGGGATGACAGGACAACCTGCCAAGTCCCTCGCTGAGACAGAAATTCTCAGACCTATAACCGCTCATGAGACCTGCCGCCAGAGGGCGTTATTAAGCGCCCGCATCCACCTAACATAGTCCTCCCCGAACCCAACTTCTGCAGCGTATAAAATAAATTCCATTCCACCCAGTCAGAGGCTTTCTCTGCATCTAAGGAGATCACTAACCCACCTCGCGTCCACTTTTGAAAGAGCTGATGACATTTAATCTCCTGACATTGATGCACAAATTTTGGCCCTTTTGGAACCCAGTCTGATCGCCCTGGATGATAGAACATAGAACATAGAACAGTACAGCACAGAACAGGCCCTTCGGCCCTCGATGTTGTGCCGAGCAATGATCACCCTACTCAAGTCAACGTATCCACCCTATACCAGTAAGTAACCCAACAGCCCCCCCCATTTACCTTAAAAAAAAAATTTATTTTATTTTTATGACTTGATCTTGGTGGGCCGCATAAAGACCTTTGGTGGGCCGCAAGCGGTCCGCGGGCCGTAGTTTGCCCACCCCTGTGATAGCCAGTTACTTATCCAATTGGCCAAATTTCCCTCTATCCCACACCTCCTTACTTTCTTCATAAGCCGCCCATGGGGAACGTTATCAAACGCCTTACTAAAATCCATGTATACGACATCAACTGCTCTACCTTCATCTACACACTTAGTTACCTCCTCAAAGAATTCAATTAAATTTGTGAGGCAAGACTTACCCTTCACGAATTGAACATTCTGATCAAAGAGAGGATTCCTTCTGGGCGCTGCGCCAACGCTTGAGACAACCATTAAAAATTTACGTTCAGGAGCGAAATGGGCCTGTAGGATATGCACCCTTCAGGATTCTTGTGTGCCTTCAGAACTGAGGAAATATCTACTTCTCGGAGAGTCTGCAGCAACAGACCTGCTCCAAATGAGTGATGAGACATGCCAATCAGCGGATCCATTTCGCAAGTATTTAAATTCTTTATAAAATTCACATCCAAAGCTATCAGGCCCTTGGGCCTTACCAGGTTGAAGCTCCCTCAGGGCAAGAGTCACCTTCAGAGATTGTTGGGAGATTGAGGAGAGGAAATGCAATCTCAAGTGGGAGAGGGGGGGGGTTAAGTAAAAACTCTTGGAAAACAGGAGAATGGGTGGAGATCACAATACTACTTGGAGCAGAAAGCCACCAAGTGTAGGGTTGTTTTTGGTCGGAAGTAATAGTCGATTCCAGTATGACATTGGTGGGAAGCAGAAAAAAGAAGTGAATTCTTCATCCTTAGGATGAAGTGTTCACCGCACATCCGAATGGCCCACCTTCTCACAAACCGGTGTTTAAAACTTTCACGTTGTAGGGGGGGGGGGGGGGGGGGGGGGGGGAAAGGGGATTCTGATTACTGGGAGTTTGTCCAACAAGAAGTTAAGGTGACAGTTGAGGTTTCCACCTATAAAGGAATCAGCCAACACCAGATCAGCAAAGTCCATGAAGACTTTAGTAACAAAGTCAGGGGAATAATTTGGTAGACTGTACACATTCATTATCGATGCAAAAGCCCCTCAATAATCACAACCCCGCCCAAGCCCAATTGTCCTTCACATGGTCCTCCACTTTGAAAGGCACTTTTTTTTATTGACTAAAACCTTCAACACCCTGACGACAGGTTAGGAACGAGGCAAAAAACACCTGCCCCACCCAATCCCTCTTACACCCTGAGTGCTCCTTGTCATCTAAATGAGTTTCCTGCAACAAAGCTATGTCAACTTTCTCTTTTTTTTAGGGAAAGACAAGGGTGTCGATTCAGCGACCTCATTGCATCCGACACGGATCGGGGGTGCAAAGGGTGAACCGCGCGAGTTCCTCAAATCGGGCTGATCACTAGTCACTTGACTGGCTCTGTCCGGCGCAATCTGGATCTTGCCCTCGCTCATTGAATACCCGGATGCTGGATTTATCCGATGCACAGGACTCAATAGCCACTCCTGCAAGACCTTGCCAGGGTGCTGTTTAGGATTGGTCCTCACAAACGTGGACATCGGTGGGGGAAGGGGGTTTGCAGGCCATCGGAGACCCTTGGGTGGTCAGCAACAGGGCAGGGTGGCACCCTTGTACTCCCGGGCACCTGGGAGCCTTGCCACTGCCAGTCTGGCACCCTGGCAGTACCCTGGGTGATGCCAGGTGGGCAGTGCCAGGGTTCGGCCCCAGGGGTGGGCCTAACCAAGTGGATGGGGGGGACGGGGTGAGGGGGAGTTCACAGGGGCCTCGAAGGTTGGGGTGATGAGGGGAGGCAGAAAGCGAGGGAGGGCATGAAGGGGGAGGGGGAAATCGGGGTTGTTTATAAAAATGCCTCCCCGATCTGTGAATAGATGGCAGAGAGATGCTCCCCCAGGCCAAAAAAAATGGCCGTTAAATTGCGGGGCAATAATAGGGTGATGTAGTCCCTGAGCATTCCAGGAGCGAATTTTCAAAGTATCTACAGGACTCAATCAGCTAAAGAAAATCCATAGAATCCATAGAACAGTACAGCACAGAACAGGCCCTTCGGCCCTCGATGTTGTGCCGAGCAATGATCACCCTACTTAAACCCACATAACCCGTATACCCGTAACCCAACAATCCCCCCATTAACCTTACACTACGGGCAATTTATCATGGCCAATCCACCTAACCCGCACATCTTTGGACTGTGGGAGGAAACCGGAGCACCCGGAGGAAACCCACGCACACACGGGGAGGACGTGCAGACTCCACACAGACAGTGACCCAGCCGGGAATCGAACCTGGGACCCTGGAGCTGTGAAGCATTGATGCTAACCACCATGCTACCGTGAGGCCCCGAAAATATAGCATAATATTTCCGTGTGCCATTTGGGCGTGCATCAAAATGTACCTCCCCCATCTCCAGTTGTACCAGACGCACCAGTGACACATTAAGACATGTTTTTCTCGCATAGGAGATCTGCCTGTACCATTGCAGGAGCCGGTCAACAACTCTTTAACCCCAAAACAGAAAGAATACAAATAAATTCTGAGCACATGTGAGGAACTGTAGGACTATCCCTACAACCTTTCCGTCCCTCCACCCAGGAGTCATACTCCTCAAAAAAGAGGAGGTAAGCTACGCCAGAATAAGAATGTGTACTGAATGCCCTTCCCACACTCTGCCCCCACCCATTAGGACTTAACCACTTGCCCACCTCACGGCAGTGGCACTACTGATAGTTATCATGATTAAGGGCAGGAGACCATAAAGCACAAACTGCCATCATGGGGGGGGGGGGGGGGGGGGGCACGGTAGCACAGTGGTTATCACAGTCGCTTCACAGCTCCAGGGTCCCAGGTTTGATTACCGGTTTGGGTGACGGTGCGGAGACTGCACTTCCTCCCCATGTGTGCGTGGGTTTCCTCCGGGTGCTCCGGTTTCCTGCCACAGCCCAAAGACGTGCAGGTGGATTGACCATGCTAAATTGTCCCTTAGTGTCCAAAAAGGTAGGGTGGGGTTGCTGGGTTACGGGGATGGGTTGGAGGTGTGGGCTTAGGTAGGGTGCTCTTTCCAAGGGACGGTGCAGACTCAATGGGCCAAATGGCCTCCATCTGCACTGTAAATTCTATGATTCTATAAATACGTGGATAAGAAGAAAAGATGGATATCTATCACACAGCGCACCCCATAATTAGAAGGAGCATGCTGTAACGTGCTTTCAATTCAAGATAAATGGAAGTCCCTGGGATTTTTAAGGATAAAACATATATTATGTTGCTTCATTGTTAAGACGTCCCTGTTAAAATGATAAATAGCAATATAAGATCAGGCAGGAAATATAATAGCAAGGGATTGAATCTGGATTTCACAGTAAATGGCAGATTGTTAGTACAAGTTATTGCCTTCCATGGAGTTCACAAAAGCCAAGGCATTAGCCGGATTGTCGAATGTCTTTACAGAGTTGTCGGACACCACCCTCAGTGTTGTGTTGCCGCCGAGAAATCTTGGAAGAAAGATGGAGCGTGGCGCAAGTCCCCATTACGCCTCGCCGCGTTTGATACTCTGGCGATCTTTAAAGTTATGAAAATGAATAATTATAGGTCGGGGACGCTGATTGTCCCTTGGCCTCAAAGACAGGATGGCGATGTGCCCGTTCTAACTTAATGCACCCAGCTTTCATATCCAGCTTAAGGAAGCGTGGCAGCTAGCTCTCATAAGAATTTAAGAGGGAGCTTACCCGCCACTCCTGGCAAACAGACAACCTGGAATTCTTCTTCTGGCATCGGTTTTCCGGATTCCTCGGGAATTCTGATATGTCGCGTGCCAAACTTTCCAAGGGTTGTAAGAGGGCCGGAACTGAGGAAGTTACATTTTCGACAGCCTGGATTCTGTCCTCCGTTTTATCAAGCCTCTTACTAGTATTCTGCAGTTCAATCTCATGAGCACTGCTATTCTGTGGCAACTAGCCGAGTGACTTTAATAATATTAGCAGTCATCAGCTGTGATGCCTCCGAGACCACCGGATTGCGGGCCTTTTCAAGGATCAGCTCGCCATGTTGAGGCGTCAACTCCACCCAAGTTGCTTCTGACTGCTCACTTTTGTTGACCATTTTCTTAGGATTCCTCAGCATGTTGTCACCAACGCCGAGCCAGGAACCTTCCCAGGGACATTCTATGGAGTATTCTCTCCCAGATTAGGTAAGTATGGGCCATGTAAGAATGATAAATGAGAGGATTAAACGATGAGTAGCGGCAGAGTCCACAGAATCGCTGCTGTTCCCGCGGTTATGTCGCGTGACCCTCGCCCCTGAAGATTTTAATGTCAGCGATTTACCATTGTTGACATCTGTACCGGGGTCAGACCCTTTCAGAAGGCTACAGACAGGAAATGAATAGCAAGAACAAAGGAGTACGGTGAAATGTCTTGCCCTGAATTGTCAGATCTGAAATGTTCCAGTCCCTACATTTTATAGCCGAACCGTGTATCTTGATGAAGAAGGAGTCGGCACTCTGTAACAACCACCCTAAGGGCTTGGTAAATGGAGACGTTACACTCTGCCAACATGGAACAGAACCTTCTGATCTCATGTGAAAGAGAATAAGAGCCCTCGGCCACAACAACTTGTATTCATATAGCACCTTTAACATTGCAGAAATGCCAAGGTGCTTCACAGAAGCACTTACCATACAAGATTTGACAGCCAGCCACAGGAGATTTTAGTTCAAGTGACCAAAGCTTGGTAAAAGGTTTTTTAAGGAGCATGTTTTAAAGAGAAAGAGGTGGAGAAGTTTAGGGGGGGGGGGGAATTCCAGAGCGTAGGGGTCCTGGCAGCTGAAAACTCAGCCGTCAGTGGTGGAGTGAGGAAAAATCAGATGTGCAAGTGGCCGGGATAGGAGGACCGCAGAGATCTCGGATGGTTGTAGGGCTGAAGGAGGTTACAGAGACTTACAGGGTGGAGTGTGGCCAGCAAGGGGTTTGAAAACAAAGATGAAAATTTTAAAATGGGAGTGCTGGTCAGACTTGCAATCAAGTCAGTGAGCACATGGGGTGATGCGTGAACGGGACCTGATGCAAATTAGGAAAAGGGCAGAAAGAATTTGGAAGAGCTGAAGTTTGTAGTGCACGGAAAGTGGGAGGCTCAGCTGGAGTGTATTCAAATAGCCCAGTCTGGAGGGAAGAAAGGAACGATGAGGCATTTCACAGCAGACGAGCTAACACAGGGCTGGAGTTGGCCAATGTTATGGAGGGTGGAGTAGATGAATAGGGAAAGAAAAAGCATCGCATTTCTACAGCATCTTTCACACCTGTCCTAAAGAAATGGCTTTTTGTGACGTGTAGTCACTGTTGTAATACAGGGATTGGATTGGATTTGTTTATTGCCCCGTGTACCGAGGTACAATGAAAAGTATTTTTCTGCGAACAGCTCAACAGATCATCAAGTACATGAAAATAACGTAAAAGAAAATCCATAATAGGGCAACACGAGGTACACAATGTAAATGCATACACACCGGCATTGGGTGAAACATACAGGGTTGTAGTGTCAATCAGGTCAGTCCATAAGAGGGTCGTAAGAAATGTAGGATTCCGTTTTTGAACAGGAGTGACCCATAAACAGCAGTGATCTAGATGTCAGTTGAGGAATAAGTATTGACCAGTGGGAACTCCCTCGCTCTTCTGCAAATAATAACCATGGATCATGGAACCATGGATTCCCGTACCAGCCTCCCCGGACAGGCGCCGGAATGTGGCGACTAGGGGCTTTTCACAGTAACTTCATTGAAGCCTACTCGTGACAATAAGCGATTTTCATTTCATTTCTTTTAAATTCACCTGAGGGGGCAGATTGGCCCGTGGATCAGTGTCCCAACCAAAAGACGGCAACCTCTGGGAGTGCAGCACTCCACCTTTATTGGACTTGAGGGTCAACCAGGGTTCTGTGCTCTTGCTTGGGGTCTTGAGCTAACAACTTTCTGACTCCGAAGCACAAGAGTGTGATCCATTGATCGCCAATGTAAATACATGAATATGAACCATCGTTAACATACAGGATCTGGGGAAAATACAAAGTGGTTACAGCTTCATGAAGCCGCTTTGCTAATTAGTATTCATTCTCGGAGGAGCTAGAAGTCAAAAAATATTGAATGTGTTCCAAGTTGACCTCGGGCTAGCATGAACAGGGCATGTGTTCTAAAAACAAAACTGACTCTGTGGCACCAAGACTATGCTATTGACTTCCCAAATTCTTTATTTGGTTTACCTTTAGGTGAACACCAGCGACTTCCATCGTTTGCACCATGCTGGATCCAAACACAGCTTCAGCGAGAGTAACCCTTTCACTGAGATAGCCATGACCAGCTGCAAGTATAACGGAGGGGTGGTGAGACCTCTCAGTAGCCTCGGCTCCTCGCACAGGAACCTTCATGACCTGGACTCAGAAACGCAGCCTCTGCAGACCAACTCAGGCCTGGAGGTGGTGGTCTCCAAACCGGACCAGAACAATATCTCCAACGACAGCTTGGTCAACGAAGGGAGAAAATCGCCCAAAAAGTCACAGAATATCGGCCACAAGCTGGGACACAGGAGGGCCCTGTTTGAGAAAAGGAAACGCCTGAGTGACTATGCACTGATATTTGGAATGTTTGGGATTGTTGTTATGGTGACAGAGACAGAATTGTCATGGGGAGTTTATACCAAGGTAAGTCTCGCTTCCTTTTTTTAATGACATTGTCCCTGAAAGACTTTTCCCAGAAGCAAGATGCAGCCTGTGTGCCAAAATCTAACAAAAACAGGCTTCAAAAGCACAAGTAAGAGCCCGTGACTGTGTACATGCTTAGCGCCAAGTCCCTGAACTGCCCTCCTGATAGTCAATTGAGTTCAGTGAACATGGCCATTTGTTGGGAAGCATCAGGAAAATGACTAGGAAAGTTGTCGTGAAAGCCCAACAGGTTCGGGAATGTCCTTCAGGGGGAGGAATCTGCCAGCTCTTCCCCAGCAGCTCTGGCGTACACAAGAACACATGAGAGGGAGTAAGAGTGGACCATTTGGCTCCTCGTGCTTGCTCCATTCAGTACAATCGTGGCTGATCTTGTACTTCACCACTTTTCCGCCCGCTCTCCGTATCCCTTGGTCCCCTGAGGGACTTGCACTCACTCCAGTTCTACACTCTGTGGTTGATTCTTGGGACAGGAACGTTTGGACAATTAATATCAGAGGTGCAAGTGCCACCAACATTCCTCCTACGATATATTCAGGAATGCTTGCTGGAACACCTGGTTGTTAGTGCAGACAAACAATGGGCGGGATTCTCCGACCCCCCCCCCCCCCCCCCCCCCCCCCCCGCCAGGTCGGAGAATTGCCCGGGCCGGCGTCAATCCTGCCCCCGCCGTGTCCCGAATTCTCCGCCACCCGGGATTCGGCGGGTCGCCGGCTGCGCCAGTCGGCGGGCCCCCCGCGGCGATTCTCCGGCCCGCAATGGGCCGAAGTCCCGCCGTTGACAAGCCTCTCCCACCGGCGTGGATTAAACCACCTACCATACCGGCGGGATTGGCGGTGCAGGTGGGCGCCGGGGTCCTGGGGGGGGGGGAGACGCGGGACGATCTGACTCCAGGGGCTGCCCCCACGGTGGCCTGGCCCACGATCGGGGCCCACCGATCGGCGGGCGGGCCTGTGCTGTGGGGGCACTCTTTTTCTTCCACCTTCGCCATGGTCTTCACCATGGCGGAGGCGGAAGAGACCCCGTCCCCTGCGCATGCCCGCCGGTATGACGTCAGCAGCCGCTGACGCTCCGGCGCATGCGCGGACTTATGCCGGTCAGCGAAGTCCTTTTGGCCCCAGCTGGCATGGCGCCAAAGGCTGTTCACACCAGCCGGCAGAGTGGGAACCACTCCGGCTCGGGCCTAGCCCCTCAATGTGAGGGCTTGGCCCCTGTCTCCGCACCTTTGGGGCGGCCCAACGCTGGAGTGGTTCACGCCACTCCAACATGCCGGGACCCCCCGCCCCGCCGGGTAGGGGAGAATCCCGGCCCATCCGATGGTGTAAAAGACATATTCGTTAAAATGTGAGATCAAGTCAACCACCAGAGTAGCACATTTAGTTTCTGATAATTCCTGCGAAAGAGGCAGCATTTAATAAATGCCGTTTTTAAACTGCAATTCGTAAGTTTTGTTAGACAAAGGTGTCGAGGGTTATGGAACCAAGGCAGTTGAATGGGGTGAAGATACAGATCAGCTGTGATCTCATTGCATGGTGAGAGAGTCTTGAGGGGCTGAATGGCCTCCCCCTCTTCCTATCTCTGTATGGTCCTCTGCAGCAGTGAGCCATTCGGACGTGAAAGGGCCCAGGCGCCAAATCTGGTCTTTACCTGAATTAGCTGAACTCCACCATGTTGCCACACAGGAGGGAGGGAGAGTTTGGTGGGGCCATAATTGACCTCTGTGTTTGAAAGCTTGGGAGCAGAAAAGAGCTAATTGAAATCCACACCCCTGATAGTTCCGAGTGGTCTTGTTGGGAAGTTTGCTTCTTACTACATCAGCTACTACATTGATGCCTGCACTCTCAAGTCAAGTCTGGGGGATAACATCCCAGACAAGGTTCTGTATAGTGATGCCAATCCAATGGGATCTTTTGGAATCCGAGTATGCAGTTGCTCCCAGAACCACATTTTCCTCACAGCCGGCAAAAAAATGCTTGGTGCTTTCCATTAGCGCTAAGCTTTTCAGGAGCATGGGCATCATTGTAGCGGGTGTCCGCGGTGCTCTGTGGCCTCCAGATAGGTGTCATCACCAAGGATTTTCAGGATGGTGTGGGTTCGGCGCCTGCCACCCTGAGACTCGACGTGTAACCCATCTCCATCAGCCCCAACAGGCCCATTTCACACTCAATTAGTTTTGATTGGCAGCAGGCGGGGCTTCCTACGCCTTTGGAAAACTGTTGGCTAATCTAGCCCCTCCAGGCACAGCTCTGCAGTAGCCGGAAAAGTTACTGCAGCACTGTGCCTGGACCTCAGTCCCGGGACCCCACTTCAGCTAAGCACTGGGGGGGGGGGGGGGAGGGGAAGGAAGGGTAGGCGATGCCCACGGGGGAGGGGTGGGTGGAATCAGTGTCTGGGGTTTAGGCCGAGATGGGGTGGGAAGAGTGAGGGGGGGGGGGGGGGGGGGGAGAGGACGCCCAAAACCTGAAATAACCTTCTGATTCATAACATCCATCCAATTTTAGACCCCTCTTCCCGCCCAACCTCCAAACCCACCAGGGCAGCGCAAAATTCTGGCCTTGGCTTCAGACACAAAAACTAAATGGACCAACACTCCCTGGGGTCAGGTGTCTCATAGCACAGGCCATAGACTTAATCCCCTCATTCTTCAGCTCAAAGTGTTTTGTCCTGTAACTTGCTGAAGGTGCTAATGAAATGAAATTAAAATCGCTTATTGTCACAAGTAGGCTTCAAAATGAAGTTACTGTGAAAAGCCCCTAGTCGCCACATTCCGGCCCCTGCTCGGGGAGGCTGGTACGGGAATTGAGCCGTGCTGCTGGCCTGCCTTGGTCTGCTTTAAAAGCCAGCGATTTAGCCCTGTGCCAAATCAGCCCCTATAACGGCATTGCAGAGGCTATGGGGCACCAGTGATTTCAGTGCATAACGGGACCAGCAGCCAATTGGACAGAAAGGAAAAGTAAGAGCTAGACGTAACATTTTAAATTGTGAAAGAAAATCTTAACCTCTCCGAACAATTTTCGACCTGCAGAAATGAGATTGAACAGTATAAATTGTTTTCTTTTTGGACCTCAGAGGTTGGACACATTGTATTGGTAATGATTATTTTAAAGGGGTATTTACACTGTTCAATTCCAGCCCTAATCTTTTGCAGAGAGTTTAATTTGAGTTTAACATGTCAATCTTGCAAGTTCTTTCAAATAACGGGAGGGCACAGGGAGAGATGTGAAGCTAGCTGTGGAGTGACGTCAATTGAGCAGCAAAGTCTGAAGATTTGCAACTCTCGGTGTGACTCCTGTACATGCTGGCAAATTTGAGGATTAATACTGGAGTCCATCGTAAACCCAGGATCACCTTTACAGGAATCCACTGATCCTGAAATTAGCGCTTCAAAAAGATCTGGAGCAGGTACAATGTTCAGCGAGGGATCTACCAAACTGAGGGACTTTGTTCCAGTCTCAATGTAATTTCCCATAATGCGAGGGGAGTGAACGGACTACTGCCAAGTTTGCGGATGGCACAAGACGAGATGCAAAGGCAAGTGCTGAGGATGGCACCGGGTCTACAGAGGGATATAGACAGTTTATGAGAATGGGCAAAAACTTGGCAGATGGAAAATGTCAAGTAATGCACTTTGGTAGGAAAAATAAAGGAGCTGAATATTATTTAATTGGAGAAAGACGGCAGAAAACTGTAGCACAGAGGAATTAAGGGGTCCGCGTGCATAAATCACAAGAAACCAGCGTGCAGGTTCAGTGGGTAATCGGGAAGGCAAATGGAACGTTGGCCTTTATTTCAAAGCGAATGGAGTATAAAAAAAGCTAAAACTATACGAGGCACTAATTGGACCACACCTGGAATACAGTGAACAGTTTTGGTCCCCTTATCTAAGGACAGATATACTGACATTGGAGGCAGTCCAGAGAAGGTTTACTCGGTTGATACGAAGGGATTTTCTTATGAGGAGAGGTTGAGTAGATTGGGCTTGAAACCATTGGAGAAGAATGAGCGGTGACTCTAATAGCCCGCACGGGGCCAACGGAGGGGGGATGATTATCTTCCTCGTGGTCCTTGTGGAATGTGAATGCCTCTTCTAGGGACGGGGGATCTCTGTTAACCTCTGAATAAAAGATCAGCCAGTGAGGCACCAAGCAGTGAGGAAACCGGAGGGATCTATTGGCCTGTGGCTGTATCATGTTGGAAACAACGTTTTTGTTGTTGTTTCTTTTGTTTACTCAGTGTGGACTCTCCGAGCCCTTATTATAGCGACCATATTGAGACATATAGGATTCTCAGGGGGTTTAACAGGGTAGATTCTGAGAGGTTGTTTCACCCTTGTGGGATAGTCCAGGACAAGAGGCATAATCTCAGAGTAAGGGGTCGCCCATTGAATACAGAGACGAGGAGGAACGTCTTCTCTCAGAAGGTAGTGAATGTGTGGAATTCTTTACCGCAGAGAGCTGTAGAGGCTGGGTCGTTCAGTGGGTCGTTCAGTGGGTCGTTCAGTGGGTCGTTCAGTGGGTTCAGGGCTGAGATAGACAGGTTTTTCACTAGTAAAACAAACGAGGGTTATGGGGATAAGGCAGGAAAGTGGAGTTGAGGATTATCATATCCGATCCGTCATGATCTTATTCAGTGGCGGGGCAGACTCGATGGGCCAAGTGGCCTACTTCTCTTATTTCTTATTGTCTTATAGTGCGTTAGCAGCTCAGGTGGAGAATGTAGCTCCAATTTTTCGCTATCCAGTCCTGCCTTACCCCTATTGACTGGGACACCTGTGTTTCTGTGGCTAGTCTCGCTTCTCTCATTTAGGTTGTGGGTTCAAGTTAAACTCCAGGGGCGGAATTCTCCGCTCCCCACGTGGCGTGGGAGAATCGTGGGAGGGCCTCCCGACATTTTTTACGCCCCCCTGGCGCCCCCAGCGATTCCCCCCCCCCCGCTCGGAAAAATCGCCGCTCGCCGTTTTTCATGGTGAACGGCGATTCTCCGAGCCCGATGGGCTGCTGCATTCGTGAAACGGGCGCCAGATGCCCGTTTGGGGCATCCAGGGACCCGATTTGGACGGGAGCACCGCGACTGTGCTCCAGAGGGGACAGGCCCGCGATCGGTGCCCACCGATCGTCGGGCCTGCGTCCAAAACAGACGCACTCTTTCCCCTCCGCCGCCCGGCAAGATCAAGCCGCCACGTCTTGCCGGGCGGTGGTGGAGAAAGACGGCACCGCGCATGCGCGGGTTCGTGCCGTCTGCGCGGGAACGATGGGAGCCCGTTCCTACTCCCCGGGTTGGGGTGAACCTCGGCCGAGTTCACAACGGCCTCCGCGATTTTTGGACCCAGCGGAGAATTCTGCCCCAGAAATTTAAAATCTAGGTTTATACTCCCAGGACGATACTGGGGAAATGCTGGTGGTGCTGTCTGTCAGATGAGGCATTAAACCGACACCCTGTCTGCTCGGAGGCACTGTGGCACAGTGGGTAGCACTGCTGCCTCACAGTACCAGTGATCCGGGTTCAATTCCCACCTCTGGTGACTGTGCGGAGTCTGCACGTTTGTCCCCATGTCTGCGCGGGTTTCCTCCGGGTACTCCGGTTTCCCCCCACAGTCCAAAGATGTGCAGGTTAGGTGGATTGGCCATGATAAATTGCCCTTAGTGTCCATAATTGCCCTTAGTGTCCAAAGGTTATGTGGGATTATGGGTTTGCCGTGGAGTGGGCCGAGGTAGGGTGCTCTTTCAGATGGTTGGCGCAGACTCTGTGGGTCGAATGGCCTCCTTCTGCACTGTAGGGATTCTATGATTCTTTCCGTGGACGTATATAATTGGCACTATCTGGAATTATCCTGGCCAATATCTATTGCTCAACTTGCAAAACCAAGCTTATTTCATCATTAGCTCATTGCTGCTTGTGAGATCTTGCTGTGTGAATTAGATGTGCTGTTGCCAATGTTTCGACAGTGATTACACTTCAAGATGTTCTTCATTAGCTGTAATGCTCTGAGGTCAAGGAAAGTGGTGTAAGATCATAAGAGTACAAGAAATAGATTTAAGAATAGGTCACTCACCCTATCGAGCCTGCACTGCTATTTGATAAAATGATGACTTGATCTGATTGTGGCCTTAACTGCACGTTCTTCCCTGTCCCCCTTAATCCTTGACTCCCTGGTAGATCAAACGTCTGTCTAACTCCGCCTTGACTAGAAGACGTAGGAACAGAAGAGGCCATTCGGCCCATCGAGTCTGCTCCGCCATTCAGTGAGATCATGACTGATCTGATATGATGATCCTCAACTCCACTTTCCCACTTTCTCCCCAATAAGGCCATAAAACATAGGGGGAAGAGTGTATATCCAAAGACCCAGCCTCCACTGGTTGCTGGGAAAGTAAATTCCCAAGTCTACCCACCCTCTGAGAGAAAGAATTCCTCCACATTTTCATCTTAAATGGGTAACCTCTTGGGCGGGATTCTCCGAGCCCGCGCTGGGTCGGAGAATTGGGGGGGGGGGGGGGGGGGTGGCGCGAATCCTGCCACGCCGCTCCATTGCTGGGCCGCAGATTCTCCAAACAATCGCGGTTGCCGTGGCGCCGGTCGGGGGCCGGTCTCTGCGCTCGACGGGCCGAGTGCCCGCCGAGTTCTGCCGGCGTCGTTCGCATATGTTCCTCCTCACCGGGCACCTGTAGGGCTCCGCCATGTTGCCCGGGGGTCGGTGCCAACACTTGCCCAGATTTCGGAGAATCCCGGCCCTTATCTTTAAATTTTGCTCCATAGTTCTAGGTTCTCCCACGAGGGTAATAATCTCCTCAGCATCTACCCTATCAAGCCCCCTCAGAATCTTAGACGTTTCAATAAGGTCACCTCTCACTCTTCTAAACTCCAGTGAGTGCAGATCCAACCTTTCCTCGTAAAACATAAAAAGTAGAAACAGGAGGAGGCCATTCAGCCCTTCGAACCTGCTCCACCATTCATTATGATCATGGCTGATCATCCAACTTGCTAACCTGTTCCCGCATTCTTCCCATCCTTTGATCTCTTTTGCCCCAAGAGCTACAGCATAGAGTCATAGAATTTACAGTACAGAAGGATGCTATTCGGCCCATCGAGTCTGCACTGGCCAATGGAAAGAACATCCTACTTCAGCCTATCCCAGTAACCCCACCTAACCTTTTTTTGGACACAAAGGGCAATTTGGCATGGCCAATCCTTGTGGGGGTGAGACCCAGGCAGACACATGGAGAATGTGCAAACTCCACATGGACAGTGACCCAGGGCCGGGATCAAACGCGGGTCCTCAGTGCTGTGAGGCAGCAGTACTAACCGTTGCGCCACCGTGCCGCCCCATTGAAAGCCTTTTGAAAGTCCAAATAAACCACATCCACTGGCTCATCAACTCTGCCAGTTACATCCTCGAAGAATTCCAGTATATTTGTAAAGCATGATTTCCCTTTTGTAAATCAATGCTGACTCGATCTGATTCTGCCACTGTTTTCCAAGTGCACTGCTATTAAATCTTTTATAATGGACTCTAGAATTTCACCCACTATCGACACAGGCTGACTGGTCTATAATACCCTGTTTTCTCTTTATCTCTGTTTTTAAATAGCAGAGTTACATTAGCTGCCCTCCAATCTGCAGGAACTGTTCCAGAGTCTCTAAATCCTGGAAGATGACCACCAATGCATCCACTATTTCTAGGGCCACCTCCTTCAGTACCCTGGGATGTAGATTCTCAGGCCCTGGGTATTTATCAGCCTTCAATCCCATCAATTCCCCCAACACAATTTCTCTACTAATACTCATTTCCTTTCGTGCCTCCCTCTCAGTAAATCCCGTGTTCTCCAACATTTCTGGTATCTTGTTTGGGGTCCTCCTTTGTGAAGACAGAACCAAAGTATGTATTTAGTTGGTCAGCCATTACTTAGTTCCCCATTAATAAATTCCCCTGTTTCTGACTTCAGACATTTGGCTTCACCAATGTTTTTCCCCCTCACATACCTATAGAAACCTTTACAGTCAGTGTTTATGTTCCCACAAACATGCTCTCATACTCTATTTTCTCCTTCTTGGTCATTTCCTTTGCTGAATTCTAAACTGCTCCCAATCCTCAGGCCTGCTGTCTTTTCTGGCCAATTTGTAAGTCTCTTCCTTGGATCTAATACGATCTCTAATTTCCCTGCTAAGCCGTGGTTTGACCACTTCTCCTGCTTTATTTTTGCACCAGACAGGAATGAATAATTGTTGCAGTTCACCCACGCGCTCTTTGAATGTTTGCCATTTCCCATCCATCTTCGTCCCTTTTAAGTAACGTTCCCCAATCCATCATAGCCAACTCGCGCTTCACACCACCATAGTTTCCTTTATTTAAATTCAAGACCCTAGTCTCCGAATCAACTATTTTACTCTCCATCTCAGTGATTATATTATGTTCGCTCAATGCTCGAGGGACCTCGCACAACTAGATTGCCAATTATTTCTTCCTCATTGCACAATACCCAGTCTAGGATGGCCTGTTCTCTAGCTGGTTCCTCAATGTACTGCTCCAGAAAGCCATCCCATAAACATTCCAGGAATCTCTCCTCTACGGTATTGTTACTAATTTGATTTGCCCAATCTATTTACAGATTGAAGTCACCCATAATTACAGACGTTCCTTCATCGAATGCCTCTCTAATTTCCTTGTTTAATGTCATTCCCAACATCACCATTACAGTTTGGAGCCTATATACAAATCCCACAAACATCTTTTGCCCTTTGGCGTTTCTCAGCTTTACCCTTCCAGATTCCACATTGTCGGAGTTTATTTCCTCTTTAACCAGCAATCATAGAATTTACAGTGCAGAAGGAGGCCATTTGGCCCATCGAGTCTGCACCGGCCCTTGGAAAGAGCACCCCAGAGGAGCCCACACCTCCGCCCTATCCCCCGTAACCCAGTAACCTCACCTAACCTTTTTTTGGACACTAAGAGCAATTTAGCAATGCAACCCTATTGTCATTTCCCTTTTTGTCTGTCCTCTCTAATTACTGAATACCTCTGGATATTCAATTCCCAACACTGGTTGCCCTGCAGCCATGTCTCTGCAATCTCAACTATATCGTACCAGTTTACAGCTATTTGCGTAATTAATTCATCCACTTTATTGTGATTGCTCGGCGCATTAAAGCCGGAGACTTGTCTTTTTAACATTCCTTGTCCCGTTCCCACTATTTTTGACTCTGGCCCTGTTTGATTCTGGCCTTTTAATTTCTCTGCCTTTCACTTTTCTTATTCCCCCTTCTATCTTTTGCTCTTGTCCATGTTTCCCTCTCCTCGGGCTTCTTGCACAGGTTCCCAACCCCCTGCCATTTTAGTTTAAACCCTCCCCGACCACTCTGGCAAATACTCCCCCGAGGACATCAGTCCCAGTCCTGCCCAGGTGCAACCCGTCCAGTTTGTCAGTCCCACCTTCCTCCAGAACAGGTTCCTCTGTCCCAGGAATCTGAAACCCTCCACCTCACATCATCTTTTCAGCCATGTATAAATCTGATACATCCTGCCATTTCTGCTCTGACCATCTCTTGAGGTCCCAACTTTTCTACTTACTTCCTAATTCCCTGAATTCTGTTTTTTAAAAAAGTTTTTTTACTATGTCATTTGTACCGATGTGTACCATGACCACAGGCTGTTCACTCTCCCCCTCCAGAATGCCCTGTAGCCGCTCTGATACATCCTTCACCCTAGCACCATTGAGGTGACACACCATCCTTGTGTCTCGTTTGCGGCCACAGAAATGCCTACCTATCCCCCTTACAATTGAATCACCGATAACTGTTGCATTCGTATTGTTACTCCACGCTTGTGCAGCGGACCCAACCGTGGTGCAGTGAATTTGGCTGTTGCTGCTTTCCCCTGAGAGGCCATTCCCCCCAACAGTATCCAAAGCGGTATATCTGTTTTTCAGGGTATGCCCAAAGGAGATTCCTACACAACAACCTAGTTGTCTTGCTCTGCCTGATTGTCACCATTGCCTTCCTACATGTGGAGTCTTAGCCTGCGGTGTGACCACCTCTCTATCCATGCTATTCATGATACTCTCCATCTTGTGGCTGCTCCACAGCGTCCCCAGGCATTGTTTCAGCTCCAAAATCCAGGCTTCCAGAAACTGCACCTGGAGACACTTCCTGCACACAGGCTAACACTGGGCACTGAAAATATTCTGAGCTTCCCACATAGAGCAGGAGGAACATACCATGGTTTCAAACTCTCCTGCCATGACCTACCCCATTAAAGTAAATCTTTTGGAAGATACCTAAAATTAAAAAATATCTGGCCCTCCTTCCCTGGTCCTTGTTACTGCAGAATATAGCCCTTATGAACTATAGACCGCAAATATAGACCCCTACAAACGATACGCATTAAA
This sequence comes from Scyliorhinus canicula, assembly GCF_902713615.1. Taxonomy (NCBI): domain Eukaryota; kingdom Metazoa; phylum Chordata; class Chondrichthyes; order Carcharhiniformes; family Scyliorhinidae; genus Scyliorhinus; species Scyliorhinus canicula. The sequence goes on along the minus strand of NC_052163.1, from coordinate 112,870,027 downwards.
AGTGGTAAATACTTATCCGACCGTACTCGCCCTACCAGCTTCTTCCACTTGCCCGGTGCCACTTTTGAATCCTGATGTTCTCTAAGGATCTCCAAGCTAGCTCTGAGTCTCGCACTTTCTCGTAGGAATCAGCCTAGTGAATATTCTCTGAATTGCAAGTATATCCCTCCAGTAAGGAAGCAAAACTATACCCAGTGCTCCAGATGTGGTCTTATCAATGTCATGTACAGCTGTTGCATGACTCCCCTATTTATACTCCATTCACCTTCAATAAAGGCCAACTAGGGGCTGGTTTAGCTCACTGGGCTAAATCGCTGGCTTTTAAAGCAGACCAAGCAGGCCAGCAACACGGTTCGATTCCTGTAGCAGCCTCCCTGGACAGGCGCCGGAATGTGGCGACTAGGGGCTTTTCACAGTAACTTCATTGAAGCCTACTCGTGACAATAAGAGATTTTCATTTTCATTTCATTTCATTTCAGTCCATTCGCCTTCCTAATTACTTGCTGTGCCTGCATGTTAACATTTTGTGATTCACATACAAGGTCACCCAGGTTCCTCTGTACCTCCAGAATTCCGCAACCTCTCTCCGTGTAAATGATTTTCTGCTTTTCTATTCCTCTTGCCAAAGTGGAACACCTCCCATTTTCCCACATTGTACGCCATCTGCCAAATATTTGCCCAGACACTTAAACAACCGAAATTCCTTGGCAGGCTCTTTGTATCCTCCTCATAGCTTGCTTTCCTACCTAACTTAGCATCGTCAGCAAATTTGATACAGTACAGTCAGTCCCTTCCTCCACGTCATTGGCAGAGGTTGTAAATAGTTGAGGTCCCAGCACTGATCCCTGCAGCACTCCAGTAGTTACTGTTTCCCAACCTGAAAATGACCCTTTTACCCCAACTCTAGATAGACAATTCTCTATCAATGCTATTATATCACCCGTAATTCTATGAGCTCTTATCTTGTACAGTAACCTTTCATGTGCCACTTTATTGAATGCCTTTTGGAAATCCAAATACTCTACGGGTGGGATTCTCCGGCCCCCCCCCCCCCCCCCCCCAGCTGCGTATTTCTCGGTGGCGTGCTGTTCACTGGCGAGGGTCTTCTCTCTTCCAATTTCCCCCTCTTTATTATTTTCTGGTCATCCGACACCAGTTACGACAATTTTCCCAATCTTCTGGCCTAATACTAATCTTTGCAGCATCGTATAGCTTTTCTTTCAACTTGATACCAAATGCAATCTTTCTCTTATGATACTGGAATGTGCATATTGTACAATGAATATTCACGACACAATTCAGTATATAATATTCGCCACACGACCTAAGTCCTATATACTTAGATAGAGGTCGGGTGCAAGTCATTATCCTCGTTCCTCATTCATCTGGCAGAACTTTTGTGAGTCAGTTAAGATTGTGGTGAATGCTCCATCTTAGTCTCATCTCATCTTTAGCAGAGGAACAGGAGGAAGCCTTATAACCCATCGAGCCTGTTGCACCATTCAGTTAGTCCATGGCTCACTGACCGTTTTATTTTGGTATTAGCTATTAGGAGAAATTAGGTGGACTGGAATTGTTTTCTATGGAACAGAAGAGGCTGAGTGTACAAAATTATAAAAGTGCATATGGAGTGGATAGGAAGGAATCATAGAATCCCTATAGTGCAGAAGGTGGCCATTCGGCCCATTGAGTCTGCACTGGCTTTGGAAAGAGCACCCTACCTAAGCCCCTACCTCCAACCTATCTCCACACCTCCACCCTATCCCCATTACCCCATCTAACCTTTTGACACTAAGGTGCGATTTTAGCACGGCCAATCCACCTAACCTGCACATCTTTTGTGGGATGTGGGAGGAATCCGGAGCACCCGGAGGAAACCCACGCAGACACTGGGAGAACGTGCAAACTCCACACAGTCACCCGAGGTCGGAAACGAACCCAGGTCCCTGGCGCTGTGAGGCAGCTGTGCTAAGCACACCTGGATTTATTCCCTGAGGCAGAGGCCACTGATGAGAGAAGAGATTTAAAGTAACTTGCAGATGGATTAGAGGGGAGTTAAGGAGAATTTTTCACCCAGGTGGTGATGGGTATCTGGAATTCACTGCCTGAAAGGATGATAGAAGTAGGAACCCTCATCACATTTAAACTATACTTCGATATGCATTTGAGGTGCTGTAACCTGCAGGGACAAGAACCAGGAGCTGGATCTTAGAATGATAGACTTTACAGTGCAAAAGGAGGCCATTCGGCCCATGGAGTCTGCACCTGCCCTTGGAAAGACCATCCTATTTAAGCCCATAGCTCTATCTTATCTCCGTGCCTCCACCCTATCCCACCTAACCTTTTTTTGTACACTAAGGGCAATTTAGCATGGCCAATCCACCTAACCTGCACATCTTTGGACTGTGGGAGGAAACCGGAGCACACGGAGGAAACCCACGCAGACACGGGCAGAACGTGCAGACTCCGCACAGACAGTGACCCAAGCTGGGAATTGAACCTGCGACCCTGAAGCTGCGAAGCAGCAGTGCTAACCACTGTGCTACCATGCTGCCCAGATCTTAGATTCAGATTGGATAGCTCTTTTTTTTTAACGGCCACAGCTGGGCAGCATGGTAGCATTGTGGATAGCACAATTGCTTCACAGCTCCAGGGTCCCAGGTTCGATTCCGGCTTGGGTCACTGTCTGTGCAGAGTCTGCACATCCTCCCCGTGTGTGCGTGGGTTTCCTCCGGGTGCTCCGGTTTCCTCCCACAGTCACAAAGATGTGCAGGTTAGGTGGATTGGCCATGATAAATTGCCCTTAGTGTCCAAAATTGCCCTTAGTGTTGGGTGGGGTTACTGGGTTATGGGGATAGGGTGGAGGTGTGGACCTTGGGTAGGGTGCTCTTTCCAAGAGCCGGTGCAGACTCAATGGGCTGAATGGCCTCCTTCTGCACTGTAAATTCTATGATAATAGTGGGACAAATGGCTTCCTTCTGGGCCAGGAATTGCTCTCAATCTCTGATTCTGTATCTCAACTTAATCCATCTGCCCTAATTCAAAACCTCTAAATATCCTCACCCAACAAAAATCTACCAAAAAATGGGTAATGAGCTCTTCCCAGTCATTAATGTTGATGTTCTCCCCTCTTACAGAGGGCGGAGTCCAGAGCAAGGAGCAGAATGTTTAAAATTGCAGACAGGCCGTTCAGGGGTAATGTCAGGATGCACTTGAAGGGTAGTGGAAATTATTAGGACATTGTTTGTTCGATGTGTCTGGATCGTTCTGTTTGTTTCCTGTTTATTCCCTTATTTCCCCTTTTATTTTTGCTGGTATATTTTTGAAACATGGAGGATTAATGGACCTGCAACTTTAAGGCAAAGCAGCTTGTAAGTGGCCTGTGCCTTTAATTCGAGCAGAGGATTGCAGCAGCAAGAAGGCATCAGTGATGACTCACTTTTATTGACTTGGCGGGTGGATTGATGAATTGGTTCAAATGTCTGTGCCCTGCCCGGTGACCAGTGGTGACTGGTTCCGATTTCACTGACATGTTTCTCAGTGTGTCGCAAGGCTAGACTTAGTTTTACTTTGATTCTGAAGCCTAGATGGAGGACTTCCAACTCTCTCTCTAAAAGATCTGATGAATTCTCTCCAGACATCCAGTATAAGAGCTCTTCTGTCTCTCACAAGTCTGGGCATGTTTCTCTTGGGACTGAAGAGAAGTGAAGTCAAACCACGGTCTGGAAGCAGGTTTGATGAGACAAAGGGCCCAATCTACTGGCCGCCACCCACCCAAACAGGGGCGCGACATGGCCGTTAGATTCCGGGAGAGGCCTCGTCCGGGATTTACCTGGCTCGCCTCGTGAGATCTAACGGGATCTCGCAAGACTTTGTGATCTGGATCTCGCCCGTTCTAACTAGTCTCACTCTGTTATGCAGCTGGCCTGATCTACCCGAGGCGTTGGGATCTAATCTCTTTGCCTTGGAGACCTTCGGCAAACACCGTTCAGTACTGCTCCCCACGAAATGGGAACGTCACTTGGTCAGGCCTCTCAGGGGATCGGAGGCACCTGGGTGTTAGCCTGGCACTACCAAGGTGCCACTGACAGGCTGGCATTTTGTCCGTGCCAAGGATTGGGCCCAGGGGTGCCCTGCCCGTGTGAGGTGGGGTGGGGGGGGGGGGGCTGGCGAGGATCTCCTTGTCGGTGAGCTGGGGCTTTGGTGGATCCGGGAGTTGCATCGGGGTGGTCGTGAGATCGGGGCGCCATTTAAAAATGGCCTCCCAATCTCCTCCACACTGAGGAATTCTGGTGAGCAGAGCTTCTCCGTGCAGGAAACAGGACTAAGTGCGGCCTCGGTGGGGCATTCCCCGCTGAAGACCCGGATTGCAACAGAGTTCCGTTGAATATTGTGGCCTTTATTGACGCTGCGAGCGTCGGGAAACACCTGACAAAACACACTCGACCTGTGACTCTGTTGCAACTCAGTTAGATCGCGCCCAAAGTGTCTCAAGAAGAAAATAGGCCTGAATGTGAATCTTCGAGTTGACAGCCCAATTTAATAGAAACTGAAGAAAAACGCCTGCTGCCTGTAAGTACCATACTGAATGAATGACTCTGCAAAGAAGACCATTACCAGCTGCAACCCAGAGGCTTTGAACAACCAGTGTGCTGGCAGGAAAGCCTGCTGCAAAGAACTCATCATCAGAAGCAAAGACCTTTAACCTTTGACCTTCATCTTCATTATTTTCGTTCCCTCCTCCCCTTCTGTGTTTGTTTGTCTTGTGTGTGTGGGTAGAGGGTGGGGCAGCTAAAGGGAGAGTCAGGTATTCACTCGCCGTAACCTACTTGTTTTGCTGCATATTCTATTTTTATTCCTGCTATAAATAAGCAGTAAATGTGTTTCAATTTACAAATCTGGCGACTGCAGCTAAGGGCCAAATATTTTGGAAATTTTTACCATAATTATTGGTTAATTCACTTGGTTGTGACTCCGGGGCCTGTGGGACTGGAATTGACCGCGCACTAGCCCAGGGTGCCATAACAGATCTTCAACACCTTGATTAGATAACCCCTTAATCTTCTGTATGTCAGGGATACAAGCCTAGCCTATGTTACCTGCTCTCATAATTTAACCCTTTTAGCCCCGATATCCTTCAGTTTTGAAATCCCTGCCTCAATATTCTTTTATGTGTGGGGGAAAGTGCCCCAGATTCCCACTATCCTTTGTGTGGTAAAGTGCAAACCGACTTCATTCCTATATATATTTGGGGAAAAGGTGCTCTATAGGGTGGTAACTGCATTGCAATCACATACTTGAGTGAATGGAATTGACTTAGTGATTGGAATGCACTTAGCTCTCTTTGATGTGGTTGATGTTTGTAAACATTGGGGTTTCAGCACTTAGAGTCACTCATCCATGAAGGAAGATGAATGAATCAAGGCTGCAGCTGTTTTGTGGAAGCTGTCAATCACAGCCCACTACAAGAAATGAATGAATGGCTTGCAGCTAATGGACCCGAGGGGTTGAAGCACAGGCCACAGCTGTTCTCCTTCCAGGAATGGACATGGGGATCTTCCAGGTAAGTGTTACAGCTGTAATCTTTGTCACTGCCCCTGTCTGGACTGCTCTCTAGCTTCCAGACAGGCGTCCCTTTTCTGGGAGGAGTCTGTGGGTGGGTCCCTGTGGGGTGTCCTTTAATTAACCGGTCTCTGTGGGGGGTTCCTTTAATCAGGGGACCCTGCGGGGGTCCCTTTAGTTAGCGGGTCCCGGGGAGATATCCCTACTAGTGGGTCCCTGGGGTGGGGGGGGGGGGGGGGGGGGTTTCCCTAGTTAGGGATTCCTGCAGGGGAGGGGGGGGGGTCAGTTTACCCCTGTATTTGGGGAAAGTGGGGGCACCCAGGAAATCTGGGGGTGGGGGGCTGCTCTGCTGTGGGGGTGGGGAGGGTGCGGGTGTGGTTGCAGGGCAATGGACCCGAGCGTGATTCCCTAGAAGGTCCCTCATATTCCTTGCCATGCATACATTTGTACGGCAATGTATACCGAATTGCTTCCTCATTTGTGCTCCGTAAATCGGTAGCAATTGTCCTCCGGCGGGAGAATCTCCAAATGGAGAATCTCACCCATGGTGTTCCATGTGCTCACCTAAATGCTTCTGAAATGTTGTGAAGTTTCCCCCCTCTACCTCCCTTTCAGGCAGAGAGTTCCAGATTCCCACCACCCTCTGGCTGAAAAAGCCTTTCCTCAAATCCACCCTAAATCTCCTGCCCCTTACCTTAAATCAACTACCCCTGGTTATTGGACCCTCTATTAAGGGCAAGAGTTCCTTCCTATCTATGTCCCTCACAATTGTATACACCTTGATTAGGTGCCACCTCAGACTTCTCTGCTCGAAGGAAAACTACCCCAGCCTGTCCAGCCTCTCTTCATAGCTGAAACACTCCTGATAACATCCTGGTGAATCTCCTCTACACCCTCTCTAGTGCAATCACATCCTTCCTATAGTGTGGTGACCAGAACTGCACACACTACTCGAGCTGTGGCCTAACCTGAATTTTATGCAGCTCCATCATAACCTCCTTCCCCTTATATTCTGTGCTCTAGCAAATAAAGGAAAGTGTCCCATTTGCCTTCTTAACCACCTCTCTACCTGTCCTGCTGCCTTCAGGGATCTGTGGACATGCCCCCAAGGTCCATTTGGTCCTCTGTATTTCCTCGCATCCAATAGTTCATTGTGATGTGAGACTCCCAGGCCTGTAATTACCTATTTTTTCCCTACTTCTCTTCTTGAATAATGGTAGCACATTAGCTGTCCTCCAGTCCTCTGGCACGTCTCCTGTGATCAGAGGATTTGAAAATTATCGTCCAAGCCCTTGCAATCTTCTCAATTGCCTCCCACATCAGTCTGGGATACATATCATCTGGGCCTGGGGATTTATCCAATTTTAAGCCCGCTAAAACCTCTTCCCTCTCAATGCTTGCTTGTTCAGTTATATCCCTTCCTGATTTCTATATTTACATTATCCTTCTTCAGAGTGAACACAGGTGCAAAAACTCATTTAAAACATCACCTATGTCTCATGCCCCCCACACAGATTGCTACTTTGGTCCCAAATGGGCCCTACTCGTTCCCTGGTTACCCTCTTGCCATAAGAACACAAGATGTAGGAGCAGAATTTCGCCATTTGGCCCATCGAGTCTGCTCTGCCATGCGATCATGGCTGATAAGTTTCTCATCCCCATTCTCCTGCCTTCTCCCCATTACTCTTTTTTTTTAAAATAATTTTTATTGAAAGAGTTTTTCCATACAAACATTTACCCCTACTAATTTTTAAATTATTTACAACACAATCCCTCTAGGCAAATGTCCCTCCCTCGCCCGCCCTCTCGCGCGCACCAGTCCTCCCCCCCCCCCAGGCAACCTTAACAAACAAGGCAGCCTACAGTTTCAGACATGAGCAGCGAGCAGACTTGCCCGCGTTACAGTCGTGCATGTCCCCCCACGACCCTTGCTGCCCCCCCCTCCCCTCCCCCCCTCCCCTCCCCCCCCCTCCCTCCCCCCCCTCCCTCCCCCCCCCCCCCCGGGTTGCTGCTGCCACGACCCCGAACGTCTATCTCTGATCTAAAAAGTCAAGGAAAGGTTGCCACCCGCCTGGAGAATCCCTGTACCGACCCTCTCAGGGCAAATTTGATCCTTTCTAGCTGAATATAGCTAGCCATATCGTTAATCCAAGTTTCAACGCTTGGAGGCCTCGCGTCCTTCCATTGAATTAATATCCTTCGTCGAGCCACTAGGGACGCAAAGGCCAGTATTCCGGCCTCCCTAGCCTCCTGTACCCCCGGTTCTACCCCGACCCCAAAGATTGCAAGCCCCCATCCTGGTTTGACCCTGGACCCCACCACCTTCGACACCGTCCTTGCCACCCCCTTCCAGAACCCTTCCAGCACCGGACATGCCCAGAACATATGCACATGGTTCGCTGGGCTTCCCAGACATCTGACACACCTGTCCTCACCCCCAAAGAACCGGCTCATCCTTGTCCCCGTCATGTGAGCTCTATGCAGCACCTTAAATTGAATGAGGCTCAGTCTCGCACACGAGGAGGAAGAGTTGACCTTCTCCAGTGCATCCGCCCACGTCCCGTCTTCTATCTGCTCTCCCAGCTCCCCTTCCCACTTGGCTTTCAGCTCCTCCCCTGATGCTTCTTCCGCCTCCTGCATTATCTTGTAGATGTCTGATATCTTCCCCCCTCCGACCCAGACCCCCGAGAGCACCCTATCACTCGCCCCCTTACTGGGGAGCAGGGGAAACCCCTCCACCTGCCGCCTAGCAATGCCTTCACTTGTAAATATCTGAACATGTTTCCCGGGGGGAGCTCAAACTTCTCCTCCAGCCCTCCCAGGCTCGCAAACCTCCCCTCTATAAACAGGTCCTTCAGCTGCCGTATGCCCACCCTGTACCAGCTCTGAAATCCCCCGTCGATGTTCCCCGGGATGAATCTATGGTTCCCTCTTATTGGCGCCGCCAACAGACCTCCCATTTCCCCCCTATGTCGCCTCCACTGCCCCCATATCTTGAGGGTGGCCGCCACCACCGGGCTCGTGGTGTACCTCGTGGGGGGGAGCGGCCATGGTGCCGTTACTAGGGCCCCCAGGCTTGTGTTGCCACAGGACGCCCTCTCCATTCGTTTCCAAGCTGCCCCCTCCCCTTCCATCATCCACTTGCGCACCATTGACACATTTGCCGCCCAGTAGTACCCCGAGAGATTGGGCAGTGCCAGCCCTCCACTGTCCCTACTCCGCTCCAAAAAGACCCTCCTCACCCTTGGGGTGCCATGCGCCCACACGTAGCTCATGATGCTACTCGTCACCTTTTTGAAGAAGGCCCTAGGGAGGAAGATGGGCAAGCACTGAAATAAAAACAAGAACCTTGGGAGGACCGTCATTTTGATTGACTGCACCCTCCCCGCCAGCGACAACGGTACCATGTCCCACCTCTTAAATTCCTCCTCCATCTGTTCCACCAGCCTGGAAAAGTTCAACTTGTGGAGGGTCCCCCAGTTCCTTGCCACCTGCACCCCTAAGTACCTAAAGCTCTTTCCTGCTCGCTTGAAGGGGAGTCTCCCAATACCCTCTCCCTGGTCCCCCGGGTGTATCACAAAAACCTCGCTTTTGCCCAAATTTAGTTTGTACCCCGAAAAGTCCCCAAACTCTGCTAATAGTTCCATTATCTCCGGCATTCCCCCTTCTGGGTCTGCCACGTACAGCAGTAGATCATCCGCATACAGCGATACTCGATGTTCCTCCCCTCCCCTAGTCAGTCCTCTCCACCCCCCTGAACCCCTCAGTGCCATCGCCAACGGTTCAATCGCCAGTGCGAAAAGTAGGGGGGATAGGGGACATCCCTGCCTGGTCCCTCGGTGGAGCCCGAAATACTCCGACCTCCTCCCGTTTGTCACTACACTCGCCGTCGGGGCCGAGTAGAGCAACTTCACCCACTTAATAAACCCTTCCCCAAACCCAAACCGTTCCAACGTCTCCCACAGGTACTCCCACTCCACCCTATCGAATGCCTTCTCCGCGTCCAGCGCTACCACTATCTCAGCCTCCCCCTCCACTGCCGGCATCATAATTACATTCAGCAATCTCCGCACGTTCGTGTTGAGCTGCCGCCCCTTCACGAACCCCGTCTGGTCCTCATGGATTACCCCTGGCACACAATCCTCTATTCTAGCTGCCAGGATCTTTGCCAGCAACTTGGCATCCACGTTCAGAAGCGAGATAGGCCTGTAGGACCCGCACTGCACGGGGTCTTTATCCCGCTTCAATATCAGGGAGATCAGAGCCTGCGACATTGTCGGGGGCAGAACCCCCCCCCTCTCGCGCCTCATTAAAGGCTCGTACCAGTACCGGTCCCACCAAGTCCACATTTTTCTTATAGAATTCCACCGGGAACCCATCTGGCCCCGGCGCCTTCCCCGCTTGCATCTGACCTATTCCCTTGACTAGCTCCTCTAGCCCTATTGGCGCCCCCAGCCCTTCTACCAGCCCCTCCTGGACCCTTGGGAACCTCAATTTGTTTAGGAAGTCCTCCATTCCCCCTCTCCTCGTCGGCGGTTCAGACCGATACAACTCCTTGTAAAAATCCCTGAAGACCCCGTTCACTTCTTGCCCCTTCTGCACTACCTTCCCGCCCCTCTCCTTCACTCCCCCAATCTCCCTAGCCGCATCTCGTTTGCGAAGCTGGTGTGCCAGCATCCTGCTCGCCTTTTCCCCATACTCAAGTGCCCTTCTCCACTGCGTCTCTGCCTTCCTGGTGGTCAGCAGGTCGAACTTGACCTGCAGGCTGCGCCGTTCTCCCAGCAGCCCCTCCTCTGGTGCCTCCGCATATCTCCTATCCACTTCCAATAGCTCCCCCACCAGCCTCTCCCTCTCCTGCCTCTCCTTTCTTTCTCTGTGCGCCCTTATGGAGATCAGCTCTCCCCTGATCACTGCCTTCAGGGCCTCCCAGACCATCCCCACCTGCACCTCACCCGTGTCATTCAAGTCCAGATAGCTCTCAATGCTCTTCCGGACCCTTTTACACACCTCGTCGTCCGCTAACAGCCCCACATCCAGCCGCCACAGCGGGCGCTGGTCCCGCGCCTCCCCCATTTCCACATCCACCCAATGTGGTGCATGATCAGAGATCGCAATGGCCGAGTACTCAGCTTCCCGTACCCTCGGGATCAGCCCCCTGCTCAACACGAAGAAATCGATTCTGGAGTACACTCTATGGACGTGGGAGAAAAAGGAATACTCCCTCGCCCTCGGCCTACCAAACCTCCATGGGTCTACTCCTCCCATCTGCTCCATGTACCCCCTCAGCACTTCTGCCGCTGCCGGCCTCCTATTGGTCCTTGAGCTCGATCTGTCTAGCCCGGGGTCCAGCACTGTGTTAAAGTCCCCCCCCATGATCAAGCCCCCTGCCTCCAGTCCCGGAATGAGGCCCAATAGGCGCCTCATAAAACCCGCGTCATCCCAGTTCGGGGCATATACGTTGACCATCACCACTTTCTCCCCCTGCAGCTTACCCTTCACCATCACATACCTACCCTCCTTATCCGCCACCACCTCCTCCGCCACGAACGACACCCTCTTTCCCACCAGAATCGCCACCCCCCGGTTCTTTGCGTCCAATCCAGAGTGGAACACCTGTCCCACCCACCCCCTTCTCAGGCGAACCTGGTCCACTACCTTCAAATGGGTCTCCTGTAACATTGCTACATCAGCCTTCAGTCCCTTCAGGTGTGAGAATACCCTTGATCTCTTGACCGGCCCATTCAACCCCCTCACGTTCCAAGTGATCAGCCGGGTCGCGGGACGACCCGCCCCCTTCCCCTGCCGATTAGCCATGTCCTGTTCCCTGCTCGCCCCGGGTCGACCCTCCCCTTCTGACCCGCTCCCCATGGCGATGTCCCCCTCCCCCCACCTCTCCAGTCCTCCACTTCCCGTTTCTGGTCTTTTCAGCAGCAACCCGGTGTCCCTCCCTAACCCCCCCCCCCCCCCCCCCCCCCCCCCCCCAGGCTAGGACCCCTCCTAGCCGCGATGTACCCTCCATCGTACTCCCGTAAGTCAGCTGGTTCACGCTGACCCGGCTGCTCCTGCCACACTCCGACTCCCCCCGGCTCGGGGGGGGGGGGGGCCTCCCCCCCCTTGCCACTCCTCCCTGGCCCCGCTCCAGCGCGGGAAAGGTCGCCATTGCTAGCCACGCCCCGCACTCCTCCCCTCCCCCCTCCTCTGCCCCGCGCGCGGGAAAACAGAGGAAAGCCCGCGCTTTCGCCCTGCCACACCCCACCCCGCCATCTTCAGTTCCACCCCCGTCCCCGTCCATGCCTGTAAAGAACCCCCCCTAGGAGCCCATATCCCCGATCTGCTCTCCCCCCCGTCCCACCTCCCCAACTTAACATTATAAATAACAGATAAATAACAAATAACAATGTACTTAACAGTCGCCCTCTACCAAACAGCATAAATAACCATAAATAACCATGAATAACCACAATAACAATAACTAAGGGAAGTTGGCAAAGGGGGAAAAAACATCAGAAGAAAAACCACAGCAAGAGTTCAAAATCCAAACAAAGAATTCAGCTGAAAGTACCCGAGCGGCTACGGCCGCCAAGTATCCCCTGGGTCTAATTCGAGTCCAGTTTCTCTTCCTGTACAAAGGCCCACGCCTCCTCTGGGGACTCAAAATAGTGGTGTTGGTTCCTGTAGGTGACCCACAAGCGCGCTGGCTGCAGCATTCCGAACCTGATCCGTTTTGCATGTAGCACCGCCTTCGTCCGGTTGTACCGGGCCCGCCGCTTTGCCACCTCCGCACTCCAGTCCTGGTAGACCCTCACCGTCGAATTCTCCCACTTGCTGCTCCTTTCCCTCTTGGCCCACTCCAGCACTCTCTCACGGTCGCTGAGTCGCTGGAACCGCACCAGCACCGCCCTCGGGGGCTCATTTGCTCTTGGCCTCCTAGCCATGACCCTGTAGGCCTCTTCCAGCTCCAGGGGCGAAGGGACGGCCCCTGCCCCCATCAGGGAGCTCAGCATTTCTGCTACATATCCCGGGAGGTCTGACCCCTCCAGGCCTTCTGCCAGGCCCAAGATCCTCAGGTTCTTCCGCCTCATTCGGGTATCCAGCTCCTCAAAACGGCTCTGCCATTTCAGGTGGAGTGCCTCGTGCACCTCTACCTTTCCCACGAGGACCGTGGCCTCCTCCTCCCTCACAGTCATCTCCTGTTGCAGCTCCCGAATCGACGCCTCTTGGGTCGCCTGGGCTCCCATCAGCCTGGTGGTCGTCGCATTCATTGACTCCAAGAGCTCCATTTTCAGCTCCGTAAAGAAGCGCAGGAGAGCGGCCTGCTGCTCCTCCGCCCATTTCCTCCATTCCTCGGGTGCGCCACCGGCCGCCATTTTGGTCTTCTTCCCCCGCTTTTTTTTGGGAGCTGCTGTTGCTTTCTTTACCACCCCACTCCGGGTACCGACCATAAAGTTGGTCTGGTTCTCTTCAGGGAGCCTTCCCCCACCGGGATTTGTCCTTACAGCGCCGTTGGGGCCCTCCAATCGGCCCGAAAACACCTTTGTAGCAGGAGCAGCCAAACGTGCGACTTAGCTGGTCATAGCCGCAACCGGAAGTCCTTCTCCCCATTACTCTGACCATCTTATTAATCAAGAACCTATTTATTTTTGTGTTAAGGACACTCGGTGATTTGGCCTCCACAACCTTTTGTGGCAATGTGTTCCATAGATTCACCACCCTTTGGCTGAAACAATTCCTCCTCATCTCAGCTTTAAAGGGTCGTCCCTTCATTCTGAGGCTGTGCCCTCGGGTTCTAGTCTCTCCTACTAGTGGAAACAGCTTCTCCATGTCCACTCTGTCTAGGCCTCTCAATGTCCTGTAAGTTTCAATGAGAACCGCCCTATATCCTTCTAAACTCCATTGAGTACAGACCGTTCCTCATGCAACAAGTTCTTCATTCCAGGGATCATTCTTGTGAACCTCCTCTGGACCATTTCCAAGGCCAACACATCCTTCCTTAGATAGAGGGACAATACTCCCAACGGGGTCTGACCAGAGCCTTATACAGCCTTAGTAGTACATCCCTTCTCTTGTATTCTAGTCCTCTCGAAATGAATGCTAACCCATTGCAATTGCCTTCCTAACTGCCAACTGAACCTGGATGTTAACCTGAAGAGAATCATGAACTGGGATTCCTAAGTCCCTTTGTGTTTCATGTTCCCGAAGCCTTTTCCCATTTAGAAAATAGTCTATGCCCCTATTCTTCCTGCCAAAGGGCATAACCTCACACTTCTCCACATTGTATTTCATCTTCCACTTCTTTGCCCACTCTCCTAGCCTGTCCAAGTCCTTCTGCAACCTCCCTGCTTCCTCCACACTACCTGCCCCTCTACAGATCTTTGTATCATCTGCAAACCTAGCAACAATACCCTCAGTTCCTTCTTCCAGAATGTATATCGCAAATAGTTGTGGTCCCAAGAATGACCCCTTTATCCCCACTCTTTGCCTTCTGCCAGTCAGCCAATCCTCTATCCATGCCAGTACCTTGGCTCCAATGGGCTCTTATCTTATTTAGCAGCCTCCTGTGCGGCACCTTGTCAAAGGCCTACCAGAAATCCAAATAGATCAGATCCACTGGCTCTCCTTTGTCTAACTTCCTCGTTACCTCCTCAAAGAATTCTAACAGGCATGACCTCCACTTGAAGCCATGCTGGTGTATTTTACCATGCATTTGCAAGTACTGAGCAATCCCATCCTTTAACAATGGACTCCAGAATCTTACCAACGACTGAAGTCAAGCTAACCGGCTTATAATTTCCTGTCTTCTGCCTCCCTCCCTTAAACAACGGTGTTACATTAGCCATTTTCCAGTCGTCTGGGACCCTCCCCTGACTCCAGTGATTCCTGAGAGATCACCACCAATGCCTCCACCAAGTCCTCATCTATCTCCTTCAGAATCCTAGTCCATCCGGTCTGGCTGATTTATCCACCTTCAGACCTTTCAGCTTTCCCAGTACCTTCACCTTAGCGATGGCCACTACACTCGCCTCTGCCCCTGACTCTCTTGAAGTTCTGGTGTGCCACTAGTGTCTTCCACTGTGAAGACTGATGCAAATTACCTATTCAGTTTCTCTGCCATTCTGTTCCCCATGACTGCATTGCCAGCTTTATTTTCCAGTGGTCCAATGTCCATTCTTGCCTCTCTTCTTACTTTTTATATATCGAGAAAACCCTTGCAATCTCTTATATTACTAGCTTACACATATTTCATCTTGTCCCCCCCCCCACCTTTTTTTTTAAGTTGTCCTCTGCTTGCTTTTAAAAGCCTGCCAATTTTCTCACTAATCCTCACCATATTGTCTGCTTTTTCTTTTGCTTTAATATCATAGAATTTACAATGCAGAAGGAGGCCATTCGGCCCATCGAGTCTGCCCCGGCTCTTGGAAAGAGCACCCTACCCAAGGTCAACACCTCCACCCTATCCCCAGAACCCAGTAACCCCACCCAACACTAAGGGCAATTTTGGACACTAAGGGCAATTTATCATGGCCAATCCACCTAACCTGCACATCTTTGGACTCCTGATCTCCCTTGTCAGCCATGGTGGCCTCGTCCTCCCCTTAGCATGAATAATAATAATCTTTATTCATGTCACAAGTAGGTTTACATTAACACTGCAATGAAGTTACTGGGAAAATCCCCTAGTCGCCACATTCCGGCGCCTGTTCGGGTACACAGAGGGAGAATTCAGAATGTCCAATTCACCTACTAGCACATCGTTCGGGACTTGTGGGAGGAAACCGGAGCACCCGGAGGAAACCCATGCAGACACAGGGAGAACGTGCAGACTCCGCACAGACAATGACCCAAGCGGGAATGGAACCTGGGACCCTGGCACTATGAGGCAACAGTGCTAACCTCTGTGCTACCATGCCGCCCATATGTTTTCTCCTCCTTGGGATGAATAACCCGCCCCCGTGAGCAGACAGTTGCTGTGTCGGTGCCAGTTTATAGCACTGTCGACAACACTTTCCACCACTTTACTGATGATGAGAGTAAACTGATGGGGTGTTAATTGCCTGGGTTGAATTGGCCCTGCTTTTTGTGTACAGGACACACCTTGGCACATAACGAGGATGAATTGACTCGCTTCAAGGCTTTTTCCCACAGTTCAATTTCCAGCTTTACTCCAAGCTTCCCTTCCCACTTCCTTTGTCAGCTAGATGTCAGTTTTGTAGCTGTATTGGGACAACTTGGCTAGGGGCACGGCAGGGTCTGGAACGCAGGTCTTTAGTATCTATTTTTTTTAGAAAATATTTTATTGAAGCATTTGTAATTTTCACAGTTTAACACCTTAACATTTCTTAAACAAACCGTGTGGGCCCACACACGCCAAACACCTAAAAGAACAAAAAAACGGAAAACATTGTCCCATACTACCCCCACCCTATTCTTTAAATATTCGTATACTAAGTTCCATGTCCCTATCTAACATTGCCATGCCTCCTGTCCACCCCCCCCCCCCCCCCACCTTTCCCCTCCCCCCTCCTTTACTGCTTAGGTTCAATTTTCTTTGACGAATTTGAGGAACGGTTGCCATCTCCGGGCGAACCCCTGTATGGATCCTTTCAAGGCGAACTTGATCTTTTCCAGACCGAGAAACTCTGCCATATCACTGACCCACACTCCTGACTTCGGGGGCTCCGAGTCCTTCCATCCCAGCAAAATCCGTCTCTGGGCCACCAGGGAGATAAAGCCAGGACATCGGATCCCTCCCCCAACTGGCCCCCGGATCTTTCGATACCCCAAATATTGCCAGTTCTGGACTCGGAGTTACTCTCCCTTCCAGGACTTCTGACATAACGTCCGCGAATCCCCTCAATTTTGGAGATGCCCAAAACATATGTACATGGTTCGCCGTGCTACCCCCACACCTGTCCTCCACCTCCTCAAAGAACTTGCTCATCTGAGCAGCCGTCATGTAGGCCCTGTGGACCAGCTTGAACTGAACCAAGCTACGCCTGGCACATAACGAGGATGAATTGACTCTCTTCAAGGCTTTTTCCCACAGTTCAATTTCCAGCTTTACTCCAAGCTTCCCTTCCCACTTCCTCTTCACACCTCTGATAGGGGCCCCTTCCCACTCCATCAACTCCTTGGGGCGGAATTCTCCGCAACGGCCGACGCCGTCGTGAAACCCGGAGTGTTTCACAACAGCATCGGAGGCCGCTCCTCGCCCCCTATTCCCCCCCCCCCCCCCCCCCCCGGGGGGCTAGGAGCGGCGTTTCGTCAAACTTGGCTGCCGGGCCTTGATGCTGGCGTCAAGGCGGCGCGGGGAAAATGACGTGGCCAGCGGCGCCTAATGACATCAGCCGCGCATGCGCAGGTTGGCCGGCTCCAACCCGCGCATGCGCAGTTGCCATCTTCCCCTCCGCTGCCCCGCAAGACGTGGCGGCTTGATCTTGCAGGGTGGCGGAGGGGAAAGAGTGCATCTCTTGGAGACGCCGGACCGACGATCGGTGGGCACCGATCGCGGGCCAGTCCCCTCCCGAGCAAGGCCGTGGTGCTCGATCCCCTCTCCGCCCCCCCCCCCCCCCCACAGGCCCCAAACTCACCTTTCGCACGCTGTTCATGCCGGCAGTGACCAGGTGTGGTTGCCGCCGGCTTGAACCTGTCGGGGTCGTCGGGCCACTCGGCCCATCCGGTCGCCGGGAAAAACGGTGAGTGCCGATTCTCCGTGCGGAGGTGGGAGAATCGCGGGGGGTGCCAGAGCGTCCCTCCCGCGATTCTCCCACCCGGCGTGGGGAGGGGAGAATCGCGCCCCTTGTGTATCTTCAAAACACTCCCCTCACCAACCTCTGTTTTTGACATCACCTTGTTCCTGTAGCCCCCTCAGGGGGTGGCGAGGAAAGCTTGGAACCTGCCTCTGTACAAAGTCCCGCACCTGAAGGTACCGAAACCAGTTCCCACCTGGCAACTCAAACTCCTCCTCTAGTGCCTCCAAGGTCCGAAAGCCCTCCTGGATGAATAGGTCCCCCAATCTCTCAATCCCTGAGGTCTTTAGTACTATTGCTGGAATATTGTAAGGGCCCATAGCCTTTGCAGTATCCAGTGCCTTCAGCCATGTCTTGATATCACATGGAGTGAATTGAATTGGTTGAAAACTGGCATCTGTGATGCTGGGGACCTCCGGAGGAGACCGAGATGGATCATGCTTGTGACACCTGCGGCTGAAGATTGTTGAAAATGTTTCAGTCTTTTTTTGTATTCCCCATCGTTGAGGATGGGAATATTTGTGGAGCCACCTCCCACAGTGAGTTGTTTACTTGACCATCACCATTGACAATTGAATGTGGCATGGCTGCAGAGCTTAGATCTGATCCCTTGCTTGTGGACATGCTTAGCTCTGTCTATCACTTGCTGCTCCTGATGTTTGGCACACAAGAAGTCCTGTGTTGTAGCTTCACTAGGTTGATATCTCATTTTTAGGTATGTCCGATGTTGCTTGTGCCCCCCCTCTGCACTCTTCATCCAACCAGGGTTGATCTCCTGGCTTGGTGCTAATGATAGAGTGGGCGATATGCCAGGCCATCAGGTTACAGATTCTGGTTCTGCTGCGGCTGATGGTCCACATCGTCACATGGATGCCCAGTCTGGTGTTGCTAGATCTGTTTAAAAACTATCCAATTTAGCACGGTGGTCGTGCCACGCAACACAATGGAGATGACCCTCAATGGAGGAGTACTGATTCATCAGCTGAGCGAGCAGGGTACGTGGTAATCTGTAGGAGGTTTCCTTGTCCACATTTGACCTGATGCCATCAGACTCCATGGTGTTAAGAGTTGATGTTTAGGACTTCTGGTGGTGGCTATGAAGAAGTAAGTCACACATTTGGTGGACCCCTCTCGGGTCGGACTTTTGGACCTTTTCCCCCGATTTTTTACCGGACATGATTTGAAAAATTGATGACAGAGGCAATTGTGTACTGGATTCCCACATCGGTGCACGGAGAGGGGGATTAGAAGTGCTTGTAAAGGCAGAAACAGAAAGACAGAGAAGGCTTGGGCTGAAGCTGCAGCGGGAGACAGCATGGCGGAGGGCCCGACCTCTGGTTTGTCGACCCAGGTGTCAACGGAGCATTTGATGCAAGTTATCCAGGAGGGCTTCACCAAGCAGAAGCAGGACTGCTTGGACCCGATTAAAGAGGAAATTGCGCGGCTGGAGCATAGATTGGATGCCCAAGATCGGATGATCCAGAAAGTAGAGAAGGCGCTGGCTGACCAGGAGGAACATCAAAACTGCGGTGGAGTTGGAGGTGAGGATGCTGAGAGACCAGCAGAAAAAGCTCCTGGAGAAGGTGGAGGATCTAGAGAACAGGTCCCACCGGCTGAGCCTGAGGATTGTTGGGCTCCCGGAGGGATCCGAAGGAGCGGACGCTGGGGCATACATAGCGACCATGTTCGAGAAGCTGCTGGAGGATGGGGCATTCCCCCGACCCTTGGAGGTGGACAGGGCTTACAGAGCGCTTGCGAGAAAGCCGCGAATGGGAGACCCCCGGAGGGCAATGGTGGTGAGATTCCACAGGTATTTGGATAAGGAGCATATTTTACAGTGGGCCAAACAGACATGGAGCTGTAAATGGGACAACAGTATCCTGCAGTCTATCAAGACCTGAGTGCGGAGGTGGCCAGGAGAAGAGCGGGGTTTAACCAGATAAGGCCGACCCTTTTCAAGAAAAAGGTGAAGTTTGGGCAGCTATGGGCAGCACGGTAGCATGGTGGTTAGCATAAATGCTTCACAGCTCCAGGGTCCCAGGTTTGATTCCCGGCTGGGTCACTGTCTGTGCGGAGTCTGCACGTCCTCCCCGGGTGTGCGTGGGTTTCCTCCGGGTGCTCCGGTTTCCTCCCACAGTCCAAAGATGTGCGGGTTAGGTGGATTGGCCATGCTAAATTGCCCATAGTGTCCTAAAAAGTAAGGTTAAGGGGGGGGTTGTTGGGTTACGGGTATAGGGTGGATACGTGGGTTTGAGTAGGGTGATCATGGCTCGGCACAACATCGAGGGCCGAAGGGCCTGTTCTGTGCTGTACTGTTCTATGTTCTATGTTCGGGCTGTTGTATCCGGCCCACCTCTGGGTCACATACGAGGAGCAACATTTCTATTTCGAGTCACCTGAGGAAGCGCTGGACTTCGCGTTAAGGAAAGGACTGGTGTCGGACTGAGAACTTTGAACTTTGAATTTTGCTGTAACGTTTATTTTTTGAAAAGAGTTGATGTTTAGGACTCCCTGGGCAACTTGCTCTCCGCTCTATACCACTGTACCACACCACCTCTGCTGGGTCTGTGCTGTCGGTGGGACAGGGCGTATCCAGGTATGGTGGTGTCTGGGACTTTGTGTGTAAGGTATGATTCCGTCAGTCTGTGGGACAGCTCTCCCAGTTTTGGCACATGCCCCCAGATGTTAGGAGGATTTTGCAGGGTCGGCAGGGTTGGGTTTGTAGTTGTCATTTCCGGTGCCTAGGTTGAGGTGAGGTGGTCCAACTGGTTTCATTCCTTTTAGAACTTTTAGCAGTTTTGATACAATTGAGTGGCTTGCTCGGCCATTTAAGAGTGAACCACATTGCTGTGGGTCTGGAGTCACGTGTAGGCCAGACCAGGTATGAATGGCAGATTTCCTTCCCTAAAGGACTTTAGTGAACCAGGTGGGTTTTTACGACAATCGACATTGGTTTTGTGGTCACAATTAGACTAGCTTTTAATTCCAGATTAATTAATTACATTTAACTGCTGTGGTGGAAGTTGAACCTGTGGCCGCTGAGCTTTCGCCTGGCTCACTGGATTACTAGTTCAATGATATTACCAATACACCACTGAGTCCCTACAAAAGTCACAATGCCACATTACAATTCTGGGTTTAGAGAATTATGATTGCTGCATTAGGAGTTTCTTCACTTTTTTTTTCTTAATTTGATGCATTGAAAACCACAAGGTCCTGAAGATGTGTCTCTTTCATCTTTTATTACCCTCTATGCATCACTTTTTTAATACATCCCGGCTTCCTGGATTTCTACATCCTTCATGTTGGCCACTTATTTTTCACATAATCCTACAAATTTACAGCACAGACAGAGAAGCACTTTGGCCCATCATGCCTGTGTTGGCAGTTTTATAGAGCAGTGCTTCACCTCACACCCCTGTCTTTATTCCATAACCCTGTGGGCTCCTCACCCTCCGCTACCTGGGCAGTGTCACTTTTTAAAATCTCTTCTGTTTTCTCGAATTGAAAGCAGAAGCTGCAAAGACCAAGAGAAAACGGTTTCGTATTCGACACAGAAACAACCAACAGATCTTCAGGGGTATAAGAACATTGTTAGGACCATGTTCAGGAGACTGTACCCCAGATTCTTATACCCAGAGTATCCAGAAATACTCTGGATCTAACCCCATGCTGTACCATTCCTGGGAATATTTGATGGGGACAGTGCAGAGGGAGCTTTATTCTATATCTAACCCCGTGCTGTACCCGTCCTGGCAGTGTTTGATGGGGACAGTGTAGAGGGAGCTTTACTCTGTATCTAACCCCTTGCTGTACCTGTCCTGGGAGTATTTGATGGGGACAGTGCAGAGGGACCTTTGCTCTGTATCTAACCCTGTGCTGTACCTATCCTCGGAAAGTTTGATGGGGACAGTGTGGAGGGAGCTTTACTCTGTATATAACCCCATGCTCTACCTGTCCTAGGAGTGTTTGATGGGGACAGTGTGGAGGGAGCTTTACTCTGTATATAACCCCATGCTGTACCTGTCCTGGGAGTGTTTGATGGGGACAGTGTGGAGGGAGCTTTACTCTGTATCTAACCCCGTGCTGTACCTGTCCTGGGAGTGTTTGATGGGGACAGTGTGGAGGGAGCTTTACTCTGTATCTAACCCCATGCTGCACCTGCCCTGGGAGTGTATGATGAAATGAAAAAAATGAAAATGAATATCGCTTATTGTCACAAATAGGCTTCAAATGAAGTTACTGTGAAAAACCCCTAGTCGCCACATTCCGGCGCCTGTTCGGGGCGGCTGGTGATGGGGACAATGTAGAGGGATTTTGAAATGGACTTGTTTGACCCTTTGAAAAGTGTATGTAAAAATTATATTGAGACCATGGTTTGGCTCCCTCCGTATTCCTCTTTTTGACCTTAATTCCCATTCGTGTGTGGGAGGTATTTTAGATTTAATAACAGACAAAAGGTGCAAATGTCCAAAATTACCACCTGTCTCCATTCCTCCTCTGCAGTACTGGTGTTGACAGTACTGTCTGTGATTGGAGAATTGAAGTGTTCTTGTGCTGTCATGACTGATCTGACTTAATGACTTAATCTCGTGATGACAGTTGTCCCATTTAATGTTCAAAGAGCTGGAGCCATTGGGAGAGCCTGTTGGGAATTCAGGTGTGTATTTGTGTATTCCTGACTTTTTCCAGTCGCTCCACCATTGGCCACCTGCCTGCCGCCTTGGCCTGAACTCTGGGATCCCTCCATAAACATCTCCACCTCTTTCTGCTCCGTGTGAATTATTTTATAACCACTTTGACCAAGCTTTTAGTCAACTGCCTTGACATCTCTCGATTCACCTCGATGTCGGTGTTTTGTCTGATTACATCCCTACAAAGCACCTTGGGACATTTCTAATCTGAGAGGCGCCATATAAAGGCAAGTTGCACTGTGATTTCCCATCCTGGGTACATGCCTGCAAGCCCAGCATTTACTCTCTGATGGGTTCATATGTGAGCAGGAACCTGCCTTATGAAATTAACTCTTCATTTCCCCTCTCCAGAATCAGCACTTAGAAGAAAGCCTTCGCCTCTCTCCCCAACTCCAATTTGTAGCTGAAAGTGGCAAAGACATCAGCCCCCTCCAATGGCCTCAGCTATTAAAAAGTGTGAGTCCACACAATGTGAGTGCGAGGGGTGGGGGGTTGTGATTGGAGGTGTTACATTGATGCGGAGCAGTATGGATGTTCATTAGAACAATCATTAGTGAGAAGCTTGGCAGATTTCTCTGTAGCATTAATCCAGGGCAGAGATGTCCTCTATGACCAGCTGCACACTGAACCTGGATGTTTTGTGCCGTGTCAGGCTCTGTTCTACTTCTCGCTGCTCAGTGATGTGTGGCAACAGTTGCGAGGTTTGGGATGTAGATGTGCATTTATAAATAGCATCTACCACAACCTCAGAATACCCCAAAGCATATTAGACCCAATTCAATACTCCAGCCTCGTCACGGTTTTGATGTTGTGATACGCAGCAGGTAGACTGCGCATAGCAAGATCCCACAGACAATGCGATGATAACCAGATAATGTGATTTAGTGATGTTGGTTGAGGGATGAATATTGGTCAGGAGGCTGGGGAGAACTCCTCTGCTGCTCTTCTTTTCAATCATGATATGGAAGCTTTTATATCCAAGATGGAAGGTGGAACCACGGTTAAATGTCTTTTCCCAAAGATGAGGGGCTGGATTCTCTGCCCCGCCGAGCCACAATTCTGCCTCAACCCGCTGGTGGGATTCGCCCTTACGTCGGCCGGTCAATGGGGTTTCTCATTGTGGGGCAGCCCCACGCCGTCAGGAAACCCCCAGGCGCCGGCAAAACGGAGAATCCCGCCCATAGGCCTCTGACAGTGCAGCAGTCCCTCAGCCCTGACCCTCTGACAGTGCAGCACTCCCTCAGTACTGACCCTCTGACAGTGCAGCACTCCCTCAGCCCTGACCCTCTGACAGTGCAGCACTCCCTCAGTACTGACCCTCTGACAGCGCAGCATTCCCTCAGTACTGACCCTCTGACAGTGCAGCATTCCCTCAGTACTGACCCTCTGACAGTGCAG
Source organism: Scyliorhinus canicula (assembly GCF_902713615.1). Classification (NCBI taxonomy): domain Eukaryota; kingdom Metazoa; phylum Chordata; class Chondrichthyes; order Carcharhiniformes; family Scyliorhinidae; genus Scyliorhinus; species Scyliorhinus canicula. Next base: position 112,846,626 of record NC_052163.1, on the reverse strand, counting down.
CACTCCCTCAGCCCTGACCCTCTGACAGTGCAGCATTCCCTCAGTACTGACCCTCTGACAGTGCAGCACTCCCTCAGTACTGACCCTCTGACAGTGCAGCGCTCCCTCAGTACTGACCCTCTGACAGTGCAGCACTCCCTCAGTACTGACACTCCGACAGTGCAGCACTCCCTCAGTACTGACCCTCTGACAGTGCAGCACTCCCTCAGTACTGACCCTCTGACAGTGCAGCACTCCCTCACTACTGACCCTCTGACAGTGCAGCACTCCCTCAGCCCTCACCCTCTGACAGTGCAGCACTCCCTCAGTACTGATCCTCTGACAGTGCAACACTCCCTCAGTACTGACCATCGGACAGTGCAGCACTCCCTCACTACTGACCCTCTGACAGTGCAGCACTCCCTCAGTACTGACTCTCTGACATTGCAGCGCTCCCTCAGTACTGACCCTCTGACAGTGCAGCGCTCCCTCAGTACTGACCCTCTGACAGTGCAGCACTCCCTCAGTACTGACCCTCTGACAGTGCAGCACCCCCTCAGTACTGACCCTCTGACAGTTCAGCACTCCCTCGGTACGGACCCTCTGACAGCGCAGCGCTCCCTCAGCCCTGACCCTCTGACAGTGCAGCGCTCCCTCAGCCCTGACCCTCTAACAGTGCAGCACTCCCTCAGTGCTGACCCTCTGACAGTGCAGCACTCCCTCAGTGCTGACCCTCTGACAGTGCGGCACTCCCTCAGTGCTGACCCTCGACAGTGCGGCGTTCCCTCAGTACTGACCCTCTAACAATGCAGCACTCCCTCAGTGCTGACCCTCTGACAGTGCAGCACTCCCTCAGTGCTGACCCTCTGACAGTGCGGCACTCCCTCAGTGCTGACCCTCGACAGTGCGGTGCTCCCTGAGTACTGACCCTCTGTCAGTGCGGCGCTCCCTCAGTACTGCATCGCAAGTCTGTGGAGCGGGCCTGGAACTCGTGACCTACTGATTCAGAGGTGCGAGTGCTGCCAGCTGAGCCACAGTGGGGAAACCCATTCCAGTGCCTCATGGTCCTGCAAATTGATCCCAGAATGTGAAGGCGGGTGAACCCAGGAGTTGGCAAAGGTGAGTTCTCCAAAGCCATGTTGATCAACCTCCAAATGATCTGGGATCGCCATGACCCCTGACCTCCATCGGCTCCACCACCACATTCCTGTGCTGTTTGTGGAATCTTGCTGTGTGCAAAAATGGTGTCCACTCTTGGCCACATAACAAATCGCTGCCTTTTAAAGTAAGCCAACTGGAGATAATTGTTCAAGGCATGCAAGTCTCTTAACTGAGAAACTGCAGTTTGTCCCTCTCTGCCAAGTAATAGCTCATGTGTCACACTTAGAAGACTCCAGCTGTAACACATGATCTCCATGGCACACTCCATAGGGTAGAGGATATTTCAGGCAGTGTCACTCAGCTCCAGAAAGATTATTTTCACTTGGATTCTTTAAGGCATCTCGAAAGATGGCTCAGTCTGCGCTTAAAAGAAAGAACTTGCATCTCTACAAATGGCAACACCATAATGACAGGAGAACCTGTTTCAATATTTTGATGTTTGATAGCTTCTGCTGGAGCCCAGCTCGTGGGAAACTGTGTCGGTGTTTGTGAAAGTGGCTGAGGGAGGGTGGGGGTGGGGGAAGAGAAGAAAGATTGCAAATGAGCAATAGCAAAAAAAAAGGATGGAAAGAAAGAGAGGGAGAGTGGGAATGTGAGGGCAGGGAAAGGGAGGGTGTGTGAGAGAGAGAGCGAGAGAGAATGACTGAGGAAGGGTGAGTTTGAGACGAGTGTGAGGTGAAGCAGAGGATGAGGGAGCGATGGAGAGAGATTACTACGAGGATGAAGTGGGAACCGAACACTTGTCGAAGGTATCAAATTTCCTGGTGGTTAGTTAATGATTGGATGAGGTGTCAGCCGTACCAATGGACTGACACTAAGTACTGCAACCAGAGACCCTGACATCCTGTATCTCAGTCAAGAGAACAACAGACGGGGATTTTGTACAAAAAGCAAAAATACCACTGGGCAGCGGGAGATCTGAACGAGAAGATGGTGCCGGAGCTCAGTAGGTCAGGCAGCATCTGGGGAGAGAGCACACATCAGATTTACATCCCAAGGGTAAGACGTTGCAGACAAACAGCCTTTAACAAGAAATGGACCAAGAGGGAAGAGGAGGAAATAAAACAATCCCACACAACACCGTTACACAGGAAGGATGAATTCCTGGGTTTCCAGTCCAGGAGTGAAATCTGTTTCTAATTGATTGGGGGCTGGGGGTGGGGGCGGGGTGGGGGGGGGGGGGGGGGGGGGGCCGCTGTGCGAAAAGGGAAGCAGGTTCAACAGGAACTTTCAAAAGGGAATCAAAGGAGGAACCGTTGCAGGGCCACGAGGGGAAGTGGGCCGAAGTGAATAAATCAAAGAGCCAGCCCGGGGACAATGGGCTGAATGGCCTCATGTAAGATTCTGTGATGCTCGATGGGCACCGCAGGGGTTGGATTGTTTTTTTTTAAAATTTAGATTATCCAAAAGGGGCAATTTAGCGTGGCCAATCCACCTACTCTGCACATTTTTGGGTTGTGGGGGCGAAACCCACGCAGACACGGGGAGAATGTGCAAGCTCCACACGGACAGTGACCCAGAACTGGGATCGAACCTGGGACATCAGCGCCGTGAGGCAGCTGTACTAATCACTAGGCCACCGTGCTGCCCTGGGGTTGGATTGTTTTATCAATCCTACTATTCACACATTGATTTAATGTTTAAAAAAAATAATTTAGAGTACCCAATCAATATTTTCCAATTGAGGGGCAATTTTAGCGTGGCCAACTCACCTACCCTGCACATCTTAGGGTTACATAGAACAGTACAGCACAGAACAGGCCCTTCGGCCCTCGATGTTGTGCCGAACAATGATCACCCCACTTAAACCCACGTAACCCGTATACCCGTAACCCAACAATCCCCCCATTAACGTTACACTACGGGCAATTTAGCATGGCCAATCCACCTAACCCGCACATCTTTGGACTGTTGTGGGGGCGAAAACCATGCAAACACGTGGAGAAATTGCAAACGCCAGATGGACAGTGACCCAGAGCCAGGGTCGAACCTGGGACCTTGACGCCGTGAGGCAGTAGTGTTAATCACTGCGCCACCGTGGTGCCCTTGATTTGATATTTGTAAGTTTCCGTTTCTCTTTTGTTATTTTTGGGCTGTGCTCCTACTAGGAGCGGCCCCTTTTGAATTTGTCCCTTCATCAAATTTCTGTTAATCTATTTAATTGTACTGCCCAATCCCATTGTGCACTGTCAGAGGGTCAGTAATAACATTGTGTGTAAGGTTCTGTGATTCGCTGCTTCCAGAAATACGTCATCGAGGTGGCGGTGGTCGTTAAGAAGTTTTTTTCCTCGTTCCTTTGAACACTGCTTGGTTGGGAGATAGGAAAGTGAGGCCGGTTGACTGTCTTGCGTCATTGCATTGTGATAATGAAGAGGCTGTTTGCTCTTAAATGAACTGCATATTTGGGGAGGGCGATTGAGGATGAACATGTCAAGTGAACGTCAGTGGGAGCAGAGCATGTGAAGGAAGGTGTGTGATGCTGAAATGCCAAGGTTGTAGCTTCTTTTCACTCCTAGGCGGAACCTTGCGGAGGCGATGGGGGTCCTGGCTGCCGGCTGGAGAGTGGCCCACGTCGCCTCTTTTTGGGATGGCCCACCGCATCTGGTTCCACTCCGGCACTTGACAGGTCAATAGGGTGCCTGACCTGGCAGCAGGGCCTTTCCCCAATGGATTCAATTGCTGTGGACGCGGGTTTTCGGCCGGGGTTCCTACCCACCACCCACCTGCCTGATTCAATGCCCCCTGTCACCAAACGTGCCAGGGGTTAGGGCATCCAGGTTCCTCCCTTACAGGAGCAAAATAAATACTGCAGATACTGGAAATCTGAAATAAAAGCAAACCGCTGGAAATATTCACCAGGTCGATTCTGAGGTAATCTTTTGGGGTGATGACCTTTCATCAGAACTGAACATAGGGATGTGACAGGTTTTAAGCAAATGCAGAGTCAGAATGTGGGAAAGAAGAAATGATAAAAAGGAAATGTCGGGATAGAGTGGGAGACGGAAAGGCAGGCGATATTAAATGACAAAAAGGGATAATGGTGTACGGCAAAAGGAGATAACGATTGGACAAGAAAATAATCAAAAACAGAATAGTAAATGGGAAAGGCAGAATCACCGACACCAACTGCTGTCCAAAAATAAAATAACATTTTTTAAAATGAGGCAGTTGTTAAGGCCTAAAATTGTTGAACTCCGTGTTGAATCTGGAAACACACCGAGACTTGCTGTTACGACAGCCTGGGCTAGTGCGCGGTCAATTCCAGCCCCGCAGACCCCGGAGTCACAACACAAGTGAATTAACCAATAATTCTTTTGAAAGCACATTGGATCTTTAGCCCTTGACAACCCAATAATTACAGTCACCAGGAACAAATATTAAATATGTAGTGAAACAGTTGGTTCAATTTTCTTTACCACCTGACTCCCAATTACTAACCCCCCCCCCCCCCCGCACACACACACACACACACAAACAGACGCAAGACAGACAAATACAGAGGGGAAGGAAAAGGGTAGAAAAAAATAATAGGGTTTCAGGTGAAGAGATAAAAGTCCTTGCTTCAGTTGATGAGTTCTCTAGTGCACTCACTTCACCATGTGAGTGTGGGTTAAAGTCTCTGCTCTGGATTACAGCATGTGATGACCATCTTTGCAGCTCGGCAGTATCTTGCTCACAGGTATCTCAGGAGAGGCCTCTGGCATCACAACGGCCTGTTTTTGGAGAGGGTTATCAGACTCTGGTCTCTGCTTGCACATCAGCCTCTTTTCAGAGAGAGAGCGTTATCAGTTGCTGGGTTCTGCTCTCTCTGCCAGCTCCCCAAGAGAGAATTATCAGACTCCGGTTTCTATTTCACACCAGCCTTCTTTGAAGTGTGAGAGAGGGAGAGAGCGCTCTTGCACTGAATATCTAGAGAATTAATCAGTTCTTTGAGAGAGGGGTTCAAGCTCCTCCATCCAGGCTTCAGAACCAAACGTGAAACAAACTCCAGCCTTATGACACCGAGAAACATGTCAGCGAGATCACAACCAATCACCAGCAGCGACCGGGCAAAGCACAGCATTTCGAGCCAATTCAATGGCCACCAGCCAAGTCCATCAATCTGAGTCATCATTGATGTCAGTCTAAAACCGTACAGCCCTCTGGGCATAGGTCATGGCTTCCTTAAAGTGACAGGTCCATTAAACATTCATGAATCAAAATGGTAATAGCAAAAAGAAAAGAAAGTTCAAAATGGGGAGCAAACTGGCCTTAATCAGGAGTATCCTTACATATCCAACCCCCCCCCCCCCCGGATGTTTCATTATGAGGTCTTCAAGACATAAACCACAAACACATACCCATCAAAATCATCCCCTGTATGCAAGTTCCCTACCCAGTCTCCGCACCGGTAACTAGCCAGCCTTTAAAATCCGCTCAGAACACGTTATCCTTCCTGGGAATATGTACAAGTTTAACTTTAAATTGTGGAACAATCTTGCGTTCCGGGTTTTAAACATCTCTAAAAATGCAAGTGTGCCAGCACCGATTCATCCTCCAACAGGGTCATCAATCTCCAAAACTCTGCTTGATGTTCTGTGGACCAAAGCGGTTTCATCTGTTTCTGCAACACGTCCAACATGCATTGTATCTCAGTCTCTAGCTGAGCCAGTCTCTGTGGTTTTAATCGAGGTGGATGTGGCTTTCGTGGTTCAGGGTTTCTTAGGTCTACACCATGAGTAGTTAACAGGGTGCTCCCTGGTGTTTCCCTACAACGCCGCCTATACTCTTTCAGTATCTCCAGATAATGCAGTCAGTCTTTCCTGATTGTCCAATGACTGTTTAACCAAATTTCGATGATCTTCCACAGTCAAACTACAAGCGGTATTGTCAATGCTGAGGGAAATATTTGGTTCATTTTTAACCAAAAACACACCAACGCCTCCAGCTTTACATTCCCCCTTGTCCTTCACATGGCTACCTTCAGCAACAAGTGTAGCTGAGGGTTTAATCCTCTCCGAGTTGTCAATTTTGCACCATTCTTTGACAGCTTTTACCTCCTCATCGGAGTTTCTGTAATCACAGCCCTTTCCCATTCGGTAATTGGGACTGAAACGATTTGTACTTTCCAGATTTCATTTGTTCCACTTTACTTCCATAATCTGAGGATGCCATGTTATCGACATCATGAACTTTTTGGCTGTCGTTAACTACCACATGGTTCTCCATTCACCTTCCTCTTAATTGTTCAAAGGAATTGTTCACTGATGATTTCATCTCTTTGCTGCTTGCTTCTGTTACTCCGAAGAGGCACTGTGGACCTTCAAAAGGATGTGGGGGTTAACCAGCCGTTCGCTTAGTATCACTTCACTGTCCTTGTCTTGGCTAACTGATGCCAAGCTATCCTATATATTTTTCTTCAAAGCAGTCATACTCCGGGAAATATTTGCATCTGCAAGAGGCTGTAGCAAAGTAAGTCCAGTATACTTTCTTATTCCAGTTTGCTATCTTCTTTACTATCTTTGGAGGAAATATTTGGTATTTGTTCAAGATCAGTTAGTGACAGGTCTATTTGGTAACAGTTAATTATCGTTACATCATAATCGGAACCAAGATTGAAGTCAAAACTCTCTGACTTACATCCCTGCCGCTGCACTCAAACCCGGACTCCTCTTTCTTATAGTCACCTTCGGCCTGGGAATTTTCCTCTGATATGTGATCGAGGTCTGTCAACATTTCGTTCTTTGTGTCATTTACTGCCCAATAAGTTTTCCTAACTCTCTCATGCACTGCCACTGGCATCTCACGGACATCTATCTGCAATACTTCCTTTGAACTCTCTGTAACCATGAGTGAAGCTACAACCTTCACTTGCGCTAAATCGTTCCCCGAAAGAAACTTAAGGAATCGCTCATAATCATCAGCCGTAATTGCTGCTTGCCTAGCAGTCTTTACTCATGGGTTCTTAGTATAGAAGGTAGGGAATTCTTAAACTCCTCCAGGAGAATAACCTTTCTCAGAGCCTCATAGGTAGTTTCAACTCCTAATGCTCGCACCCACCTATCAAAATTGTTCTGCTTAACCCTTTTGAATTCTGCGTAAGTCAATCCCGGCTGCCTCCTTAATTTCCAAAACTTTTGCCTATCTGCTTCGAGAACCAATTCATATGCATCCAGAATAGCCCTTTTTACCGTGTCATAATCCTTAGACCTCCTGATCTGACATAGACTGATAGAATTTAAAGTGCAGAAGGAGGCCATTTGGCCTATCGAGCCTGCACCAGCCCTTGGAAAGAGCATCCCACTTAAGCCCACGCCTCCACCCTATCCCTGTAACCCAACCTAATCTTTTGCACACTAAGGTCAATTTAGCATGGCCAATACATCTAACCTGCACACCTTTGGGCTTGTACGCAGTCAATTCCAGCCCCACAGGCCATGGATTCACAACACAACTGATTTAACCAATAATTCTTGTGGAAATACACAAACGACTGCTCAATAATTACAGTCACCAGGTTTGTAAGTTTAAACACAATAGTGTTTACTTACAATTGGGACAAATATGAAATATGCAGTGAAACAGCTGGTTAAAGGTCCTCTACCACCTCACTCTCCATTAGCTGTCCCGCTCCACACACACGCGCACACATAGAAGACTGACAAACACAGAAGGGAAGGAAAAGGATGGAAAAAAAGAATGTTTTGGGTGATGCAATAAAAGTCCTTGCTTCAGTTGATGGGTTCTCCAGTGCACTCAGTTCACCATGTGAGTGTGGGTTAAAGTCTCTGCTCTGGATTACAGCATGTGATGATCATCTTTGCAGCTCGGCAGTATCTTGCTCACAGGTATCTCAGGAGAGGCCTCTGGCCCCACATCAGCTTGTTTTTGGAGAGGGTTATCAGACTCTGGTCTCTGCTTGCACATGAGCCTCTTTTCAGAGAGAGAGCGTTATCAGTTGCTGGGTTCTGCTCTCTCTACCAGTTCCCCCAGAGAGAATTATCAGACTCTGGTTACTATTTCACACCAGCCTTCTTTGAAGTGTGTGAGAGAGAGAGAGAGCTCTTGCACTGAATTTCTAGAGAATTCATGAGTTCTTTGAGAGAGGGGTTCGAGCTCCTCCGTCCAGGCTTCAGAACCAAACGTGAAACAAACTCCAGCCTTATGACACCGAGAAACATGTCAGCGAGATCACAACCAATCATCAGCAGCGACCGGGCAGAGCACAGCAGTTCGAGCCAATTCATTGGCCACCAGCCAAGTCCATCAATCTGAGTCATCATTGATGTCAGTCTAAAACAGTACAGCCCTCTGGGATCAGCTTGTTTTAATTGAAGGCACAGGCCATGGCTTCCTTAAAGTCACAGGTCTATTAACCATCCATGAATCAAAACGGAAAGAAAAGGGAAAACCAAGTTTAAACGGGAGGATCCTTACATTGCTTAAAATCTGTTCCATCTCTAACTTTTTCCAGTTCTGATGAAGGGTTATCGACCTGAAATGTTAACTCTGTTTTGTTTGTTCTCTCTCCACAGGTACTGCCAGACCTGCTGAGTGCTCGGCATTTTCTGTTTTTGTTTCTTTTCAATTCCGTTGGCAGACCTGACCCAGTGTAATGCGAAGGCCAATACTTGTACCAGTGTGTCTATAATAAAATTCCTTCTGGGGCGTGCCTTCCCCCAAGGTCACAGCAGTAACTGGGAGATAAATCCCTCCATTAATAACATCAGTCTCTAAGTTTTGATTGCTGCCAGTGAACAGACTGAATGACAACACTGGCAAAGTCCTGTCAGGGCCATGTGAACCTGTGTACTAATTGGAACCAAAGGCTAGCCACAGTGGGCGAATGGGGCAAATGAGGGAGAAACTCCATCCACCATTTGCATTAATATAGCGCCTTTAATGTAGTAATGTCCCAGAACAGTGGGCAGCACGGTAGCACAGTGGTTAGCACAAACGCTTCACAGCTCCAGGGTCCCAGGTTCGATTCCGGCTTGGGTCACTGTCTGTGCAGAGTCTTCACATCCTCCCCGTGTGTGCGTGGGTTTCCTCCGGGTGCTCCGGTTTCCTCCCACAGTCCAAAGATGTGCAGGTTAGGTGGATTGGCCATGATAAATTGCCCTTGGTGTCCAAAATTGCCCTTCGTGTTGGGTGGGGTTACTGGGTTATAGGAATAGGGTGGAGGTGTTGACCTTGGGTCGGGTGCTCTTTCCAAGAGCCGGTGCAGACTCGATGGGCCGAATGGCCTCCTCCTGCACTGTAAATTCTATGATAATCTATGAAACATTTCATAGGAGTGATTATCCAACAACATTTGACACTGAGCCACTTGTGGAGGTACATTAGGACAGGTGACCACAAGCTTGGTCAAAGAGGTAGGATTGAAGGGGCTCTTAAAACCTCTTGTACCTGTAAACATTTTCCAGTTCTGATGGAAGGTCACCGACCTGAAGCATTAACTCTGTTTCTCTGTCCACAGATGGTGCCTGACCTGCTGAGTGTTTCCAGTATTTTCTGTTATGATTTCAGATTTCCAGCATCTGCTATATTCTCCTTTTTGTATGCTATTTCGCTCCTGGTTTGCACCTAATCCAGGATTCCGTCGCTCGCACCCCCTCACCTCCCTGCTCCCCTACCCTCCCTGACAGCACTCTTTCAAACTGACACTTTAACCTTGTGGAATCTACACTGGGTTAGATGACCGGGAGTGACTACATAAACCAGGCTGGTGTTTCATGGATTATAGGAGATTCAAGGCTGAGATTTTCTTTAAGCCTTTCAAAGAAATTGAGAGGGTAGACAATTATTTTTCTGGGTGAGGGCGGGGTGGGGGGTGGGGGGGGGGGAGGGGGGGCAACGATGGAGAAGAACGAGCACAGGTCAAGGGGACGTGAGCTTAAACTCAGAGACGGGCCGTGAAGGAGCAAAGTTTGGAAACATTTATAACACAAAGAGTGGGGAGTGTGTTGGAATTCCCACACAGAGAAAAAAGCAATCAGTCGTTTTAGACAAGGACTATTAAGGGATCTGGAGCCAAGGCAGCTAGATGGAGTTGGGATGCAGATCGACCATGATCACGTTAAACTGCAGGACAGTCTTAGAAGGGTTGAGTGGCTTTTTCCTGTACATTCCTAAACCATTGAGCTTTGCCAGGGAGACCACGATGCTTGAAACATCCCTGAGCAGGTGTGGGTGTTGAGACGCAAGATTTCAGTAATTATTCCAAATGATATCGCCTTGACCAAGAAGTAAGGAGGTCCTGTCTTTGCATGGAACCACACAATGCCATGGTGTGACAGAGAGAGAGAGAGACACTCCAGAATAAATTGGACAAAAAGAACAGGTGTTAAACCCCTCAAACTTGCCTGCTGTTCGGTAAGATTAGACTGACTAACCACCTTGACTGCACTTTCCTGCCCAGACCCGACATTCCCTTAGTAGCAAAAACCCATTGACCGCTATCTTGGACATTCTCATTGATGGAGCCTCTGTTGTTCCCTGGGGAAGAGAATTCCAATGATTGGCAACCGCCTTATCCTAAGACAGTGGGCCCTTGTGCTGGGCTCTCCAGTCAGGGGGAAAGAGCCTGCCAGTATCAGCCCTGTCAGGCCCACTTGTGAACTGAGATCAGTTTGCAAATTGACGATTGCGGCCATCAGCTGGGAGAAATTTCATCGGAGGGCATTGAATCCATTTACCTTTTCATTTTCTTTGCATAATTTTGCTTCTTAGTCATCAAGACAGTACGGATGGACGTTAAAGCTGTTTGACTAACATTTTTTTTTAAAAAATCAGCCAATTGGCTGATGTCCGGCAGTTTTCCAACCGGCCCCCAGATGGAAGTAGACTTCCACAAGGAGTGGCATGTTGGGTGACTGTAGGGGGGGTGGGGGGGGGGTGTGTGCATTGGAGGGTGGGAGGCCATGTGATTAAATATCTAGGAATCCGGTGATCTGACCCTTAACCCCATCCCTTTACAGCTGACCTCTGACCCCAGCCAACCTCCCAGAACCCAGGGTGGGAACTTGGTACAGATGAGGGACGGTGCCCATTCGGAATCTGAAGCCATTGGCAAATTCCGATTGTTCTATTTTGCCGGGGATGTTGCTTTGCGTTTCCTCTGGAGATCACATTCCTCCTCCGCGCCCCCCACACAGACACTCAGCTGGTTTATTGAGATTGATTTGAGAGAAAGGTCCTTGGCATGTTAAATGAACTTGAGTTTAAACTTCTAGTTCTCGATGGCTTTCCTGAGATTTGACCACACACTGTAGCCCCATCACTGATAGGCTGATTTATAAATCTGTTGAACAAACTAGTCAGCACATGTCAACGAGAATTCCGCACAGGGTCGAAGGCAAATTACTGAACAATTTATTTTTTCAAACGTTGAATCTGCTGCAGAGACTCTGGGAGCATATTAGCATATCAGTTCCTGAAATTGAATACATTATGCAAATAAAAGAGGTACAGATAACTGAAAATGTGTTCAGCGAATTGTGTCAGACCACAAGCATTAGAAACTGTAATATTTGGTCTGATCTCAGTATGTTTTCTGTAACTGTTTATCAGGACTGTTAATTTCTCGGTCTCTATCTTCTCGTTGCTGTCTCTGTGTCTTTCTCATTTTTCTTCTTATCCCAAAGTGCTTGAAACTCTCCATTCTGCCCTCCAACACTGTGCTCAACTGTGTGTCTGAGGTTAGTGTTCTGTCTGCTCTAGTGTGTCTGAGATTAGTGTTCTGTCTGCTATAGTGCATGTGAGATTAGTGTTCTGTCTGCTCGAGTGTGTCTGAGATTAGTGTTCTGTCTGCTATAGTGTGCACCTGAGAAAAGTGTTCTGGTTGCTCTCGTGCATGTGAGATTAGTGTTCTGTCTGCTCGAGTCTGTCTGAGATTAGTGTTCTGTCTGCTATAGTGTGCACCTGAGAAAAGTGTTCTGGTTGCTCTCGTGCATGTGAGATTAGTGCTCTGTCTGCTTGAGTCTGTCTGAGAGTAGTGTTCTGTCTGCTATAGTGTGCACCTGAGAAAAGTGTTCTGGTTGCTCTCGTGCATGTGAGATTAGTGTTCTGTCTGCTTGAGAATGCGCCTGAGATTAGTGCTCTGTATGCTCTAGTGGCATCCGAGATGAGTATTCAGGCCTGCTCTAGTGCATCTGAAATTGGCATTCTGTCTGCTCCAGTGTGTTTCTGAAATTAGTGATCTGTCTGCTCTAGTGAATTTCTGAGTTGAATGGTCTGTCTGCACTTGTGTGTTTTGAGATTACCGTGCCATAGAATTTACAGTGCAGAAGGAGGCCATTGGGCCCATCGAGTCTGCAACGGCTCTTAGAAAGAGCCCCCTACCCAAGCCACCACCTCCATCCTATCCCTGTAATCCAGCAATCCTATCTAACCTGAGGGCAATTTAGCATGGCCAATCCACCTAACCCACGCATCTTTGGACTGTAGGAGGAAAGTATATGTTGCACGTATAGAATCCCTACAGTGCTTGTCTGCACTAGTGTGTCTCAGATAAGTGTTCTGTCTTCTCTAGCGTGCGCCTGAGATTATTGTTCAGTCTGCTCTCGTGTTTTTCTGAGAAAATTGTTCTGTCTGCTCCATTGTTTGTCTGAGATTAATGTTCTGTCTTTTCTAGTGTGTCTGAGACTTGAAGTCTGTCTTCTCTAGTGTGGGTTTGAGATGACTGCTCTATCTTCTCTAATGTGGCCCTCAGATTAGGTCTCTCTCTTCTCTAGAGTGGGCCTCAGATTAGTGTTCTGCCTGCTCTTTTGTGGTTCTGAGATTGGTGTTCTGTCAGGTCTAGTGTGCCTGAGAATAGTTTTCTGCTTTTTCTCGCGTGGGTCTGAAATTAGTGTTCTGTCTGCTCTAGTGTGTCTGCGATTAGTGTTCCGTGTTCTCTCGTGTGGGTCTGAGATCAATATTCTGGCTGCTGTAGTGTGGGTCTGAGATTAGTGTTCTGTGTGCTCTAGTGTGTTTCTGGGATAAATGTTGAGTCTGCGCTTGTGTGTCTGAAATTAATGTTCTGTCTTCTCTAGTGTGTTTCTGAGACTAGTATTCTGTTTGTTCTAGTGTGTCTGAGATTAGTCTTCTGTCTTCTCTCATCTCTGTCTGAGATTCGTCTTCTGTCTTCTCTAGTGTGGGTCTAAAATCAGTATTCTGTCACCTCCAGTGTGTTTCTGAGATTAGAGTTCTGTTAGGTCAAGTGTTGGTCTGCTCTGGTGTGCCTGCAGTTAATGTTCTGTCTTCTCTCGTGTGTTTTGGAAATTAGTATTCTGCCTGTTCTAGTGTGTGTGCGATTAGTGTTCTGTCTTCCCTTGTATGTTTCTGAGATTAGTGTTCCGTCAGCACTGGTGTGTCTGAGATTGTTTTTTGTCTGCTCTAGTGCATCTGAGATTAGTGTTCTGTCTGCTCCCGTGCATCTGAGATTAGTGTTCTGTCTGCTCTAGTGTGTTTCTGAGATGAATGTTCTTCTGCTCTAGTGTGTTTCTGAGATTAGTGTTCTGTTTGCCCTCGTGTGCATCTGAGATTAGTGTTCTGTCTGTTCTAGTGTGTCTGAGGTTCATGATTTGTCTGCTCTAGTGTGCATCTGAAATTAGTGTTCTGTCTGCTCTAGTGTGTTTTTGAGATGTTTTTTAAAAAAGTTTGAGGTTTCTGTTCTGTCTGCTCTAGTGTGCCTGAAGTTAATGTTCTATCTTCTCTAGTCTGTTTCTGAAATTTTAAAAAATAAATTTAGAGTACCCAATTACCTTTTTTCCAATTAAGGGGCAATTTAGCGTGGCCAATCCACCTACTCTGTACATCTTTGGGTTGTAGGGATGAGACCAATGCAGGCACGGGGAGAATGTGCAATCTCCATGTGGACAGTGACCCAGAGCTGGGATCGAACCTGGGACCTCGGTGCCGTGAGGCAGCAGTGCTCAGCATGCCGCCCGCGTGTTTCAGAGATTCATTTTCTGTCTGCTATAGTGTGTTTCTGAGATTAGTGTTCTCTCTGCTCTAGTATAGATTAGTGTGTATTCTGTAATGTGTTTCTGAGATTAGTGTTCTGTCTGCTCTAGTGTAAATCTCAGATTAGTGTTCAATTTACTGTAGTGTGCCTGAGATTAATGTTATGCCTTCTGACATTAATGAGACTAAATTCTGAGATGAATGTGTTCTGTCTGCTCTGGTGGGCCTGAGGTTAATGTGATGCCTTCTCTAGTGTGTCTGAGATTAGTGTTCTGCCTACTTCTGTATATCTGAGATTAGTGTTCTATCTGCTCTAGTACTGTCTGCTCGACCGTATTTCTGAGATTAGTGTTCTGTCTGCTCTGGTGTGTCTCAGATTAATGTTCTGTCTTCTCTATCGTGGGTCTGACATTTGTGTTCTGTCTATTCTAGTGTGTCTGAGATTAATCTCATTAACGTCCCACACACAGCAGACAAGACATAACACTAATCTTAGACACTCAGCTCTTGTATGTGTCTGAGATCAGGGCTCTTATTGTTTCTCCTGCTCTGGCCTGGGTCTGAGTTTAGTGTTCTGTTTGCTGTAGTGTGTTGAGATTTGTGTTCTGTCAGCTCCAGTGATTTCTTAGGTTACTGTACTGTTTGCTCTAGTGTTCAGACTACTCTAGTGTGTCTCAGATCAGTGTTCTGTCCGCTCTAGTGTGTGTCTGAGAATAGTGTTCTGCCTGCTCAAGTATGTCTGAGATTTGTAAATTGTTTTCACTAGCATGTATCTGAGATTAGTGTTCATGCCTCCTCTGGTGTGTGTCTTTGATTATTATTCTGTCTGCTCTAAAGATTACTGTTCAGAATGCTGTTCTGTCTGCTCAATTGTGGGTCTGATATTAGTGATTGGACTACTCTAGTGTGTCTCAGATCAGTGTTCTATCTGCTTTAAAGTGTGTCTTCTGCCTGCTCCAGCCTGTTTCTGAAGTTAGGGCTCTACCTGCTCTAATGTGTTTCTGAGACTAATGTTGTGTCTGCACTTTTATGTATCATAGATTAGGGTTCTTTTTGATCAAGTGTGTGTCTGTGATTTGTGTTCTGTCTGCCCCAAGTATGTCTGAGATTAGTATTCTGCCTTCTCTAATGTGTATCTAAGATTAATGTTCTGTCTGCTCTAGTGCATGTGAGATTAGTGTTCCGTCTGCTCTAGTACGTCTGAGACTAGTGTTCATGCCTGCTCTAGTGTGTGTCTGAGATTACAGTTCTGCCTGCTCTAGAGATTAGTGTTCAAAATTCTGTAGAGTGCCTTATATTAGCATTCTGTCTGCTCTTGTGCGTGTCTGAGATCAGGATTCTGCCTGGTCTAGTGTTTCTGAGAGAAGTGTTATGTCTGCTGTAACATTTTTGAGATTGGTTTGTATGCAGTAGTGTGTCCGAGATCAGTGTCCAGTCTGCTCCAGTGTGGGTCTGAAATTAGTCTTCTGTCTGCTCCAGTGTGTCTCAGATTAGTGTTCAATCTGCTCTACTGTGTTTCTGGGATTAGTGTTCTGCCTCCTCTAGGGTGAGTCTCAGATTAGTGTTCTGTCTCCTCTAGGGTGAGACTCAGATTAGTGTTCTGCCTCCTCTAGCGTGGGTCTCAGATTAGTGTTCTGTCTCCTCTAGGGTGAGACTCAGATTAGTGTTCTGTCTCCTCTAGGGTGAGACTCAGATTAGTGTTCTGTCTCCTCTAGGGTGAGACTCAGATTAGTGTTCTGTCTCCTCTAGGGTGAGACTCAGATTAGTGTTCTGTCTCCTCTAGGGTGAGACTCAGATTAGTGTTCTGTCTCCTCTAGCGTGGGTCTCAGATTAGTGTTCTGTCTCCTCTAGCGTGGGTCTCAGATTAGTGTTCTGTCTCCTCTAGCGTGGGTCTCAGATTAGTGTTCTGTCTCCTCTAGCGTGGGTCTCAGATTAGTGTTCTGTCTCCTCTAGGGTGAGTCTCAGATTAGTGTTCTGTCTCCTCTAGGGTGAGTCTCAGATTAGTGTTCTGACTGCCCAAGTGTGTTTCTGAGATTAGTATTTTGTCAGCTCCAGTGTGTGCCTGAGATTAGTGTTTGTTTGTTCCATTATGTCTGAGATTAGTGTTTGATCTGCTGTAGTGTGTTTCTGAATTTGTGTCCTGGGCCGGGATTCTCCCCTACCCGGCGGGGCGGGGGGTCCCGGCGTACCGGAGTGGTGAGAACTACTCCGGCGTCGTACCTCCCGCACCTTTAGGGGCTAAGCCCGCGCCGGAGTGGTTGGTGCTCCACCGACCGACGCGAACGGCCTTTGGCGCCCCGCCAGCCGGCGCGAACGGCTGGCCGAAAGGCCTTCGCCTGCCGGCCTGAGTCCGCGCATGCGCCGGAGCGTCAGCGGCTGCTGACGGCATGCACAGGGGACGGGGTCTCTTCCGCCTCCGCCATGGTGAAGACCATGGCGAAGGTGGAAGAAAAAGAGTGCCCCCACGGCACAGGCCCGCCCGCCGATCGGTGGGCCCCGATCGCGGGCCAGGCCACTGTGGGGGCACCCCCCGGGGGCAGATCGCCCCGCGCCAGGACCCCGGAGCCCGCTCGCGCCGCCTGCTCGTATGTCAATATTGGGTCTGAGATTAGTGTTCTGTCTGCTGTAGTGTGTGACTGAGATTAGTGTTCAGACTACTCTAGTGTGGCTGAGATTAGTGTCCTGATTGTTCCATTGTGTCTGAGATGAGTGTATGGGCTGCTCTAGTGTGTGTCTGAGATTCGTGTTCTATCTGGCCTAATGTGTGTGTGTGAGATTAGTGTTCTGTCTGTTCCTATGTTCTCTATGTTCCGTAGATTAGTGTTCTATCTGCTAGAGTGTGTTTCTAAGATAAGTGTTCTGTCTGCTTTCGTATAGATCTGAGATTAGTGCTTTTTTTCCAGTGTTTTTCTGAGATTCATGTTCTATCTTTTCTAGTGTGTACCAGATTAGTGTTCTGATTGCTCTAGTGTGTTTCTGAGATTAGTGATCTGTCTGCTCTAGTGTGTCTCAGATTAATGTTCTGTCTTCTCCACGTGGGTCTGACATTAGTGTTCCGCCTACGCTAGCGTGCGATTAATGTTCTCCCTGCTCTACCGTGTTTTTGAGATTAGTGTTGTGCCAGCTCTAGTGTGGGTCTGAGTTTAATGTTCTGTCAGCTCTAGTGTATGTCTGAGATTAGTGTTTTGTCTTCTCTAATGTAGATCTGAGATTAGTGTTCTGTCTGCTTTCGTGTGGATCTGAGATTAGTGTTCTGTTTGTTCCAGTGTTTTTCTGAGATTAGTGTTCAATCTGCTCTCGTGTATTTCTGAGATTAATGCTCTCTCTGCTCTAGTGTGTGTCAGTTTAGTGTTCTGACTGCTCTAATGTGTTTCTGAGATTACTGTTCTGTCTTTCGTGTGTTTCTGAGATTAATATTCTTTCTGCTCTAGTGTGTTTCTGATATTAGTGTTCTGTCTGCTGTTTTTGTGATTAGTGTCTTGTCTCTTCTAGTGTGTCTGAGATTAGTGTTATGGCTTTTCTACTGTGCGTCAGACATTAGTGTTATGTCTGCTCTAGTTTTTCTCAGTTTAGTTTCTGTCAGCTCCATTGTGTGTCTGGGATAAGTGTTCTGTCTGTGCCATTGTGTCTGAGATTAGTGTTTGGACTCCTCTAGCGTGTGTCTGACGTTAGTCTCCTGTCTGTTCTCATATGTGTCATTGATGAGAGTTCAATCTACTTTAATGTGTCTGAGATTAGTATTCTGTCTGCTCTAGTGTGTTTCTGAGATTAGTTTTCTGCCTTCTCTAGAGTTGGTCTGATATTACTGTTCTGTTTATTCTAGTGTGCCTGAGATTAGTGTTCTGACTGTTCCATTGTGTCTGAGATTAGTGTTCTGTCTGCTTCAGTATATCTGAGATTAGTGTTCTGTCTGCTTCAGTATATCTGAGATTAGTGTTCTGTCTGCTTCAGGAGATTTGAGATTAGTGTTCCGTCTGCTTCAGTATATCTGAGATTAGTGTTCTGTCTGCTTCAGTATATCTGAGATTACTGTTCCGTCTGCTTCAGTATATCTGAGATTAGTGTTCTGTCTGCTTCAGTATATCTGAGATTAGTGTTCCGTCTGCTTCAGTATATCTGAGATTAGTGTTCTGTCTGCTTCAGTATATCTGAGATTAGTGTTCTGTCTGCTTCAGTATATCTGACATTAGTGTTCTGTCTGTTTCAGTATAACTGAGATTAGTGTTCTGTCTGCTTCAGTATATCTGAGATTAGTGTTCTGTCTGCTTCAGTATATCTGAGATTAGTGTTCCGTCTGCTTCAGTATATCTGAGATTAGTGTTCCGTCTGTTATTTTGTGCCTGAGAAAAGTGTTCTATCTGCTCTAGCGTGTGTCTGAGATTAATAGTCTTTCAGTTCTTGTGTGTTTCTGAGATTACTGTTCTGTCTGCTCTGTTCATGAGGTGTGTGTTCTGTCTCTTTTAGTGTTTCTGACATTCGTGTCATGCTATCTCTACTGTGCGTTTGACATTAGTGTTAGGTCTGCTCTAGTGTGACGCAGTTTAGTTTCTGTCACGTCCACTGAGTCTGGGGTTGGTGTTCTGTCCATTCCTTTGTGTCTGTGATTAGTGTTTGGTGATTAGTCTAGCATCTGGCTGAGATTTGGCTTCTGTCTGTTCTCATATGTGTCATAGATTAGAGTTCTATCTGCTCTAATGTGTCTGAGATTATTGTTCTATCTCTTCTAGTGTGTTTCTGAGATTAGTGTTCAGCCAGCTCTAGTGTGCCTGAGATAAATGTTCTCTCTGCTCTAGGGTGTGTCTGAGATCAGTATGCTGCCTGCTCTAGAGTGTCTGTGATCAGTGTTCTGTCAGGTCTAATACGTGTCTGAGATTACTGTTCTGTCTGTTCCATTGAGTTTGAGATTAGTGTTTTATCTGCTCAAGTGTGTCTGAGGTTAGTGTTCTGTCTGCTCTAATGTGGGTCTGAGATTAATGTTTTGTCTGCTCTAGTGTGTCTGAGATTAGAATTATGTCTTCTCTACTGTGCGTCTGACATTAGTGTTATCAGAACCACACTAAAGCCACAACATTAATTTCAGACACCCACTAGAGCTGACAGAACACTAATCATAGAAACACACTAGAGCAAATAGAACACTCATCTAAAACACATACGGGAAGAGGCCGAACACAAGTTTCCAGAATACACTAGAGCAGAGAGAACACCAATCTCAGACCCCATACCAGAGCAAACCGCACACTAATCTCAGACACAATGGAGCAGACAGGACACTATTCTCAGATGCTCACTGGAGCTGACTGAAGGCTAATCTCAGACCCACATAGAGGAGGCAGATCACTACTCGTAGAAACACAGTCGAGCAGATTGAACGCTAATCTGAGACACGAATCTGCTCGAGTGTGTCTCAGTTTAGTTTCTGTCAGCTCCACTGTGAATCTGGGATTAGTGTCCAGTCTGTTCCATTATGTCTGAGATTAGTGTTTGGACTCCTCTAGCATGCGTCTGAGATTAGTCTTCTGTCTGTTCTCGTATGTGTCATAGATTAGAGTTCAATCTACTTTTTTTTTTTGTGAATATTTTTATTCGAAATTTTTACATCATAAATAACAGAAAAGAAAAATAGAAATAGAAGAAAAAACAAACCCCCCTCCCACCTCTGAACAGAGCAATGAAAACAGCGAAAATAAATAAACAATGCAATGTACAATGAGCAATAACCAATAAACAATAATAGATCCCCAACCAAACATAGACCCCCCTCCCCCAACATCTCACACACCTATCTTCACTCCCAAAGAACCGGCACAGCCTTGCCCCGGTCGAGTTCAATCTACTTGAATGTGTCTGAGATTAGTGTTCTATGTGCTCTGGTGTGTTTCGAGATTAGTGTTCTGTCTGCTCAAATGTGTTTCTGAGATTAATATTCTGTCTGCTCTACTGTGTCTCAGATTAGTGTCCTGTCTTCTCTACTGTGGGTCTGACGTTAGTGTTCTGGATTTCCAGTGTGTGTCTCAGATTAGTGTTCAATCTCCTCTACTGTGTTTCTGAGAGTAGTGTTCTGCCTCCTCTACGTGGGTCTGAGATTAGTGTTTGGTCTGCTCTAGTGTTGGTCTGTGATTAGTGTCCTGCCTACTGTAGTGTGGGTCTGAGATTGGTGTTCTCTATGCTCTACTGTGTTTTTGCGATTTGTGTCCTGTCTCTTATCGTATGTGTTTTAGATTAGTGTTCCATTAGCTCTAATGTGTGCCTGAGATTAGTGTTCTGTCAGCCATAGTGTATCTGAGATTCGGGTTCTGTCTGCTCCAGTGTGTTTGAGATTACTGCTTTGTCAGCTCTAATGTATCTGAGGTTAGTGTTCTGCATTCTCTACTGTGGGTCTGAGATGAATGGTTTGTCTGCTCCAGTGTGTTTCTGAGACTAATGTTCTGTCTGTTCTAGTGTGTCTTGAGATTAATACTCTGCCTGCCTGAGTATGTGTCTGAGATTAGTGTTCTGACTGCTCTAGTGTGTGTCTGAGATCAGTGTTCTGACTGCTCTAGTGTGTGTCTGAGATCAGTGTTCTGACTGCTCTAGTGTGTGTCTGAGATCAGTGTTCTGACTGCTCTAGTGTGTGTCTGAGATCAGTGTTCTGTCTGCTCTAGCGTGTGTCTGAGATCAGTGTTCTGACTGCTCTAGTGTGTGTCTGAGATCAGTGTTCTGTCTGCTCTAGTGTGTGTCTGAGATCAGTGTTCTGTCTGCTCTAGTGTGTGTCTGAGATCAGTGTTCTGTCTGCTCTAGTGTGTGTCTGAGATCAGTGTTCTGTCTGCTCTAGTGTGTGTCTGAGATCAGTGTTCTGTCTGCTCTAGTGTGTGTCTGAGATCAGTGTTCTGTCTGCTCTAGTGTGTGTCTGAGATTAATATACTTTCTGCTCTAGTGTATTTCTGGGATTAGAGTCTGTCTGTCCCATTGTTTCCGAGATTAGTGTTCTGTCCTCGTATGTGGCATAGATTAGAGATCAATCTACTCTGATGTGTCTGGGATTAGTTTTCTATCTGCTATAGTGTGTTTCTGACATTAGTGTTCTCTCTGCTCTAGTATGTTTCTGGGATTAGTGTTTTGTCAATTTTAGTGTGTCTGAGATCAGTGTACTGCCTGCTTTTGTGTGTCTGAGACTAGTGTTCTGTCTGCTCTAGTGTGTGTCTGAGATTAATTTTCTGATTGTTCTAATATGTTTCTGAGATTTTGTATTCTGTCAACTCTAGAATGTCTGAGATTAGTGTTCTGTCTGCTTCAGTATATCTGAGATTAGTGTTCTGTCTGCTTCAGTATATCTGAGATTAGTGTTCCGTTTGCTTCAGTATATCTGAGATTAGTGTTCTGTCTGCTTCAGTATATCTGAGATTAGTGTTCCGTTTGCTTCAGTATATCTGAGATTAGTGTTCTGTCTGCTTCAGTATATCTGAGATTAGTGTTCCGTCTGCTTCAGTATATCTGAGATTAGTGTTCTGTCTGCTTCAGTATATCTGAGATTAGTGTTCTGTCTGCTTCAGTATATCTGAGATTAGTGTTCTGTCTGCTTCAGTATATCTGAGATTAGTGTTCTGTTTGCTTCAGTATATCTGAGATTAGTGTTCCGTCTGCTTCAGTATATCTGAGATTAGTGTTCTGTCTGCTTCAGTATATCTGAGATTAGTGTTGTGTCTGCTTCAGTATATCTGAGATTAGTGTTCTGTTTGCTTCAGTATATCTGAGATTAGTGTTCCGTCTGCTTCAGTATATCTGAGATTAGTGTTCTGTCTGCTTCAGTATATCTGAGATTAGTGTTCTGTCTGCTTCAGTATATCTGAGATTAGTGTTCTGTCTGCTTCAGTATATCTGAGATTAGTGTTCCGTCTGCTTCAGTATATCTGAGATTAGTGTTCCGTCTGCTTCAGTATATCTGAGATTAGTGTTCTGTCTGCTCTAGTGTGCCTGATGTCAGTGCTATGTATGCTTCAGTGTATCTGAGATTAGTGTCTATCTGCTCTATTGTGTGCCTGAGTTAAGTGTTCTTTCTGCTCTAGCGTGTTTCTGATATTAATATTCTTTCTGCTCTAGCGTGTTTCTGAGATTAATGTCGCCACATTCCAGCGCCGGTTCGGGTACACGGAGGGAGAATTCAGAATGTCCAAATTACCTAACAAGCACGTCTTTTGGGACTTGTGGAAGGAAACCAGAGTACCCGGAGGAAATCCACTCAGACACGGGGAGAACGTGCAGACCCCACAAAGACAGTGTCCCAAGCCGGGAATCGAACCTGGAACCCTGGCGCTGTGAAGCAACTGTGCTAAACACTGTGCTACCATGCATCCCATGTTATAGTGTGGATCTGAAATAAGTGTTCTCTGTGCTCTACTGTGCCTTAGATTAGTGTTCTGTGTTTCTGAGATTAATGTTGTGTCTGCTCTAGTGTGTCAGAAATTAATGTTCTGCCTCCTCTTGTGTATCTGAGATTAGTGTCCTGTCTGTTCTCATATGTATCATAGATTAGTGTCCTATCTGCGCTCGTGAGTTTCTGAGATTAGTGTTCTGACATTTGTGTTCTCTCTCCTCTTGTGCGGGTCTGCGATTAGTGTCCTGTTAGCTCTAGTGTGCGGCTGAGATAGTGTTCCATCTTCTCTAGTGTGTTTCTGAGATTTATGTTCTGAATCTAGTGTGGGTCTGACATTATTGTTCTCTCTCCTCTTGTGTGATCTGATATTAGTGTTCTGTCTCATCTCGTGTATGTCTAAGATTAGTGTTCTATCTACTCTAGCGTGTGTCTGTGATTAATGTTCTGCCTGCTCTACCATTTTTCTGAGACTAGCGTTCAACTGCTCCAGAGTGTCTGAGATTAGTGTTCTGTCTGCTCTAGTGTGTTTCTGTGATGCGTTTTCTGCGGCTCTCATAT
The DNA here is from genome assembly GCF_902713615.1 of Scyliorhinus canicula. Lineage (NCBI taxonomy): Eukaryota > Metazoa > Chordata > Chondrichthyes > Carcharhiniformes > Scyliorhinidae > Scyliorhinus > Scyliorhinus canicula. Next base: position 112,823,648 of record NC_052163.1, on the reverse strand, counting down.
GTGAGTCATGTGTTCTGTCTTCTCGAATGTGGGTCTGAGATTCTGTCTCCCCTCCAATGTGTCTTAGATTAGTGTTCTATCTGCTCTAGCACGTGTCGGAGATTAGTGTTCAACTGCTCGAGTGTGTTTCTGGGATTAGTGTTCTGTCTTCTCTAGTGTGTCTGAGATTAGTGTTCTGCATGCCCTAGTGTGCATCTGAGATTAGAGTTCTGTTTTCTCTCGTAAGTGTCTAAGATTAGTGCTCTCTGCTCTAGTGTGTCTGAGAGTAGTGTTCTGTCTGCTATAGTATGTGTCCAATTAGTGTTCTGTCTGCTCTAATGTGTGTGACATTAGTGTTCTGTCTGCTCTAGTGTGTGTGACATTAGTGTTCTGTCTGCTCTAGTGTGTGTGACATTAGTGTTCTGTCTGCTCTAGTGTGTGTGACATTAGTGTTCTGTCTGCTCTAGTGTGTGTGATATTAGTGTTCTGTCTGCTCTAATGTGTGTGACATTAGTGTCCTGCCTGATCTAGTGGGCGGGATTCTCCTACCCACCTCCGGGTCGGAGAATCGCCGGGGGGGGGGCGACGTGAATCCCACCCCTGCCACTGGCAGCGACCCCCCCCCCCCCCCCCCCCGGCAATTCACCGGCCCGCGATGGGCTGAAGTCCCGCCCGTTCTACGCCGGTCCCGCTGGCATAGATTGGAGTTGGTCCCTTACCGGCGGGATCTGGCGTCGCGGGCGGGCTACGGGGTTCTTGGGGTTTCGCAGGGGGATCTGGCCCCGGGAGGTGCCCCCACGGTGGCCTGGCCCGCCGGCCATGCAAGCCTCCGCAATGGCTGGTGCGACGGTGAATCCCTCTGCGCATGCGCGGGGATGACGTCAGCAGACACTGATGTCCTGCACATGCGTGGACCCGCGCCGGCCGGCGGAGTCCCTTCGGCTCCAGCTGGCACGGCGCCAAGGCCTTCCATGACGGCCGGCGGGGTGCCAACCACTCCGGCGCCATCCTAGCCCCTGAAGGTGCGGAGGATTCCACGCCTTTGGGGCGGCCCGACGCCGGAGTGGTTTCCGCCACTCCACTGCGCCGTTTCTGCCCGTCCCACCGATTCCTGGAGAATCCCGCCCAGTATGTCTGTCATTAGTGTTCTGTCTTCTTTAGTGTGCATCTGAGATTAGCCTTCTGTCTTTTCTCTTTTTTTTAGAAAATATTTTATTAAGGCATTTATAATTTTAACACTTTTAAACAGAAAAATCCAACAAAGACAAAAAACACACAGTAACATAGCCATCCCCCAACAAACACAGACCCCCAACCAACATGGCCCTCCGTTCATTGATTTTCCTTGCTCCATTCCCCCCCCCCCCCCCCCCCCCCCCCCCCCCCACTTGCTGACAGACTAATTTTCCTTAAAGAAGTCGATGAACGGCTGCCACCTCCGAGTGAACCCCTGGAATGAACCCCTTAAGGCAAATTTGATTTTCTTCAATCTGAGAAACCCTACCATGTCTCTTACCCATTCCCCCGACTTTGGGGGCTCCGAGACCCTCCATCCCAGCAGAATCCGTCTCCGGGCCACCAGGGAAGCAAAGACCAAAACGTCGGCATCTCTTCCCCCCCCCACCCCGGGCTCCCGGATCTTCAGACACTCCGATGATCGCCACCTCTGGACTCGGAGTCACCCTCCCTTGCAGGACCTCAGACATGACGTCCGCAAATCCCTGCCAAAAGCCGCTGAACCTCGGACACGCCCAGAACATGGGCACCTGATTCCATGGGCAGGACCCCACCCCACAGCGCCCACACCTGTCCCCCACCTCCTCAAAAATCCTCCTCATCCAGGCCACGGTCATATGAGCCCTGAGGAGCACCTTGAAATGGATCAGGCTGAGCCTGACTGCTATCTTCTCTAATGTGTGTTGTGTGTCCAGTATTAGTGTTCTGTCTGCTCTAGTTCGCATTTGAGATCAATGTTCTGTCTGCTCTACTGTGTATCTGGGATTAGTGCTATCTCCTCTAGGGGCTGGTTTAGCTCACAAGGCTAAATCGCTGGCTTTTAAAGCAGACCAAGCAGGCCAGCAGCACGGTTCGATTCCCGTACCAGCCTCCCCGGACAGGCGCCGGAATGTGGCGACTAGGGGCTTTTCACAGTAACTTCATTGAAGCCTACTCGTGACAATAAGCGATTTTCATTTTTCATTTCCTCTCTAGTGTGTTTCTTAGATTTGTGGTCTGTCTGCTGTCGAGTGTGCCCGACATTAAGGTTCTGTCTGCTCTAGTGTGTGTGAGATTAGTATCCTGCCTGCTCTACTGCGTCCGTGATTAGTGCTCTGTAAACTCTAGTGCATTTCTGAGATTAGTGTTCTGTCTGCTCTAGTGTGTGTCTGAGATTAATGTTCTGTCTGCTCTAGTCTGTCTGTCAGATTAATGTTCTGTCTTTTCTAGTGTGGGTGTGAGATTAATGTTCCATCTGTTCTATTGTGTTTCTGAAATTAGTGCCCTGTCTGCCCAAGTGTGCCCATGATTAGTATTCTGTCTGCTCTAGTGTGTTTCTGAGTTTAGTGTTCTGTCTGCTCTAGATTAGGCAGCACGGTAGCACAGTGGTTAGCTCTGTTGCTTCACAGCGCAAGGGACCCAGGTTCGATTCCCAGCTTGGGTCACAGTCTGTGCGGAGTCTCACGTTCTCCCCGTGTCTGAGTGGGTTTCCTCCGGGTGCTCCTGTTTCCTCCCACACATCCCGAAAGACGTGTTTGTTAGGTGAATTGGACATTCTGATTTCTTGCTCAGTGTACCCGAACAGGCACCGGAGTGTGGCGACTAGGACATTTTCACAGTAACATCATTGCAGTGTTAATGTAAGCCTACTTGAGACACTAATAAAGATTATTATTAGTGTGTGTCTGAGATTAATTTCCGTCTGCTCTAGTCTGTCTGAGATTAATGTTCTGTCATCTCTAGTGTGTATCTGAGAGTTGTGTTCTGTCTGCTCAAGTGTGTCTAAGGTTAATGTTCTGTCTGCTCTAGTGTGAGTCTAATATTAATGTTTTCTTTCCTCTAATTTGAGATTAGTGTTCTGTCTGCTCTAGTGTGTTTCTGTTATTAATTTTCTATCTGCTATAGTCTGCGATTATGTTTAGACTTTTCTAGTGTGAGTCTGACCGTGTTCTGTCTACTCCAGTGTGGGTCTGACATTAATGTTCTGTCTGTTTTATTGTGTGCTTGCGATTAGTATCCTGTCTTCTCAAGTGTGGATCTGAGATTAGTGGCCGTCCTCTCTAGTGTAGGTGTGAGATTAATGTACTGTCTGCTCAAGTTTGTCTGAGATTATTGTTTTGTCTTCTCTAGTGTGGGTATGAGATTGGTGTTCTACCTTCTCTAGTCTGCATCTGAGATCAGTGTTCTGCGTTTTTTGGTGTGTTTCTGAGATTAGTGTTCTGTCTGCTGTAGTGTGTGTCCAACATTAGTGTCCTGCCTGCTCAATTGTGCTCTTGTGTGTGTCTGAGATTTGTGTTATGTCGGCTCAAGTGTGTCTGAGATTCATGTTCTGTCTTTTATAGTGTGTGTCTGAGATTAGTGTTCTGTCTACTTTGGTGTGTTTCAGGGATTAGAGATCTGTCTTCTGTAATGTGGGTCTGAGATCAGTGTTCTGTCTCATCTTCTGTGTGTCTTAGTTTAGTATTCTATCTCCTCTAGCGTGTGTCTGAGATTAGTGTTCCAGTGTAATGTGAGATTAGCGTTCTGTCTGTTCTGTATGTGTCTGAGATTAGTGTTCTGCCTCATCTTGTACGTGTCATAAATTCGTGTTCTATCTACTCTAATGTGTGTCGGAGATTCGCGTTCTGTCTGCTTTACTGTGTTTCTGAGATTAATATTCTGTCTGCTCTGGAATGCCTGAGGTAAATGTTCTATCTTCTCTATTGTATTTCTAAAATTAGTGCTCTGTCTGCTCTAAAGTGTGTCGGAGATTAGTGTTCTGTCTGCTCTAGTGTATTCCTTAGATTTGTGGTCTGTCTGCTCTAGTGTGCGTCTGACATTAGTGTTTTGTCACCAGTAGCGAGTGTCCAAATTTAGTTATCTGTCGGTTCTAGTGTGTGTGAGATTAGTGTCCTGCCTGCTCTAGTGTGTGCATGATTAGGAGCCTGTCTGCTCCAGTGTGTGTCTGAGATAAATTTTCTGTCTGCCTGCGATTATAAAACATAGAACATAGAGTGCAGAAGGAGGCCGTTCGGCCCATCGAGTCTGCACCGACCCACTTAAACCCTCACTTCCACCCTATCCCTGTAACCCAATAACCTCTCCTAACCTTTTTGGTCACTAAGGACAATTTAGCATGGCCAAACCACCTACCCTGCACGTCTTTGGACTGTGGGAGGAAACCGGAGCACCCGGAGGAAACCCACACAGACACGGGGAGAACGTGCAGACTCCGCACAGACAGTGACCCAGCGGCGAATCGAACCTGGGACCCTGGCGCTGTGAAGCCACAGTGCCATCCACTTGTGCTACCGTGCTGCCCCATTATGTTCTGACTTCTCTACTGTGAGTCTGAGATTAGCGTTCTGTCTGCTTTAGCGTGTGTCTGAGATTAGCATTCTGTGTGCTTTAGCGTGTGTCTGAGATTAGCGTTGTGCCTGATCTTGTATATGTCTAAGATTAGAGTTCTACTTTTATTTGTTTCTGAGATTGCATTTTGTCTGCTCTCGTGAGTTTCTGAGGTTAGTGTTCTGCCTGCTATAGTGTGTTTCTGAGATTAGTGTACTGTCTGCTCTAGTGTGTTTCTGAGATTAGTGTTCTCTCTGCTCTTTAGTGTCTGTCTGTTTCACTGGTCTGATGCTCATGTTCTGTCTGCTCCTGTCTGTGTCAGGGGTTAGTGTTCTGTCTGCTCTACTGCATGTCTGGGATTAGTGTTCTGTCCGCTGCAGTGTGTGTCTGAGATTAGTGTTTGTCTGATACTAGTGTCCTATTTACTCTATTCAGCAAATGCTCTAGTCTGTTTGTGATCCGTGTTTTCCAGCTCTAGTGTGTGTCTGATATTAGTGTTCCGTCTACTTCAATATGTCTCAGATTAGTGTCCTCCCTGCTCTAATGTGCTTCTGGGATTAGTACCCTTTATCTCTATTGTATTTTTGAGATTAGTGTTCTGTCTGCTCTAGTGTGTTTCTGTGATTAGTGTTCTGTTTGCTTCAGTGTTTTCTGCTTCAGTGTGTCTGAGATTAGTGCTCTATCTGCTCTAGTTTATGTCTCAGATAGTGTTCCGTCTGCTCTAGTGTGCGTCTGCGATTAGCGATTTGTCTTCTCTTGTATACGTTTGAGATTAGTGCTCTGCCCAATCTGAGATTAGAGTTCTGTCTGCTTTTGTGTGTTTCTGAGATAGTGTTCTGTTTCTCTCCTATGTGTCTGAGATTAGTGCTCTTTCTGTTGGGCGACACGGTAGCACTGTCACTTCACAGCTCCAGGGTCCCAGGTTTGATTCCGGCTTGGGTCACTGTCTGTGCAGAGTCTGCACATTCTCTCCGTGTCTGCGTAGTTTTCCTCTGGGTCCTCCTGTTTCCTCCCACAGTCCAAAGATGTGCCGGTTAGGTGGATTGGCCATGCTAAATTGCCCTTAGTGTCCAAAAAAGTATAGGTGCGATTACTGGGTTACGGGGATAGGGTGGACGTGTGGGCTTCAGCAAGGTGCTCTTTCCAAGGGCCGGTGCAGAATCGATGGATCGAATGGCCTCCTTCTACACTGTAAATTCTATGATTCTATGCTCTCGTTTGTGCCTGGGATTAATGTTCTGTCTGCTTCAGTGTGTCTGAAATTTGTGTTCCGTCTGCTTCAGTGTGCATCTGAGATGAATGTTCTGTTTGCTCTAGTGTGTTTCTCAGGTTAGTGTTATGCCTGCTCTAGTGTGTGTCTCAGATTAGTGTTCTCTCTGCTCTCATGTGTTTCAATGATTAGTGTTCTGTCTACTTCAGTGAATTCTGCTTCAGAGTGTTGGAGAACAGAGTGTTTGTTCCAGTGTGTTTGAGGTTAGTGTTCGGTCTGCGCTATTGTGAGTCTGAGTTTAGTGTTCTGACTGCTCTCGTGTGTTTCTGAGATTAGTGTTCTGCTCTCATTTGCATCTGAGATTAGTGTTCTGTCTGCACTAGTGCATTTCTGAGGTTCGTGTCCTCTCTGCTCAAGTGTGTATCTCAGATTATTGTTTCTGCCTACTCTCATGCCAGTCTGAGTTTAGTGTTCTGTCTGCTCTAATGTGTTTCTGCGGTGAGTGTTTTGTCTGCTTCAGTGATTTCTACTTCAGTGTGTTGGAGATTAGTGTTGTATCTGCTCTAGTGTTCATTACAATGTTAATTTAAGCCTACTTGTGATACTAATAAAGATTATTATTATGTTATGTCTGAGGTTAGTGTTCTGTCTGCTCTAGTGCGCGTCTGAGATTACCGTTCTGTCTTCTCTTGTATACGTCTGAGATTAATGCTCTGCCTAATCTGAGATTAGTGTTCTGTCTGTTTTTGTGTGTTTCTGAGATTAGCGATCTGTCTGTTTTTCTGTGTTTCTGAGATTAGCGATCTGTCTGTTTTTGTGTGTTTCTGAGATTAGCAATCTGTCTGTTTTTGTGTGTTTCTGAGATTAGCGATCTGCTCTCGTATGTGTCTGGCATCAGTGTGCTTTCTGCTTTAGTGTATGTCTGAGATCAGTGTTTTGTCTGTCTAGTGTGCGTCTGAGATTAGTGTTGTGTCTGCTCTCATGTGTCTGGGATTAGTGTTCTGCCTATTCTTGCAGGCACCTGTGCTTTGCTTTCTTTCTGCTCTAGTATGTGTCTGGAATTAGTGTTCTGTCTTCTCTCGTATCTGTCTGATCTTAGTGTTCTGTCTGCTCTATTTTGTTTTTGTGGTTAGCGCTCTCTTTTTTTGTGTTTCTGAGATTAGTGTTCCGTCTGCTCCAGTGAGTTCCTGAGATTAATGTTTTGTCTGCTCTGGTTGTGCGTCTGAGACTAGCATTCTCTCTGTTCGAGTGTGGGTCTGTGTTTAGTGTTCTGTCTGATCTATTATGGGTCTGAGATTAATGTTCTATCTGCTCTAGTGTGTCTTCTGTAGTATGTGTCTGAGATTAGTGTCTGTCTGCTTTAGGGCGCGATTCTCACGCCGGGTGAGAGAATCGCGGGAGGGCCGGGCGAATCACGCCACGCCGCCCTGGCACCCCCCGTGATTCTTCCACCCCCCCCCCCCCCCCCACTCCCCCCAAATGGCGTTTCGTGTTTTTCGACAGGCCGCTCGGAAAATCGCCGCTCGCCGTTTCTCACGGCGACCGGCAATTCTCCGGCCCGAATGGGCCGAGCGGCCTTCCGAACCCGACCGGTTCACGCCGATGCCAACCACACCAGGTCGCTGCCGGCGTGAACAGTGCGCGACCGGTGAGTGTGGGCCTGTGGGGGGCAGAGGGAGGAGCGAGCACCACGGGCGTGCTCAGCAGATGTCTGGCCGCGATCGGTGCCCACCAATCGTCGGGCTGGCATCTCTAAAAGATGCACTCTTTTCCCTCCGCCGCCCCACAAGATAAAGCCGCCATGTCTTGCGAGGCAGCGGAGGGGAAGACGGCAACCGCGCATGCGCGGCTGACGTCACTTCGCCGCCGCCGGCCACGTCATTCCCGGTGCGCCGCTTTGACACAAGCGTCAAGGCCGGTCGCTCAGAATTCACGCGTCACTGCTCCTAGCCCTCCGGGGTGGGGAGAATAGGGGGCGAGGAGCGGCCTCCCACGCCGGAGTAAAACACTCCGGGTTTTACTCCGGCGTCGGCACTTAGTCTCCCACTGGGAGAATCGCGCCCATAGTGTCTGAGATGTTCAGTCTGCTCTAGTGTGTCTGAGATTAGTGTTCTGTTTGCACTGTTGTGTTTAGAGTTAGTGTCCTCTCTGCTCTAGTTTGTGACTGAGATGAGAGTTTGATCTGCTTGTGTGTCTAAGCTTAGTGTTCTGTCTACTCTAGTGTGTGGGCTGGATTCATCCGCCCCGCCCACCACAAGACGCGGACAATGGAGACGTCCATTGACCTGAGACGGAATCCCGCCCTGTGTCTGAGATTAGTGTTCTGTCTCTAGTGTGCGTCTGAGATTAGTGTCCTGACTCGAGTTTGGGTGTGTGTTTAGTGTTCTGTCTGCTCTTGTGTGTGTCTGTGATTGGTGTCTGTCTGCTCTAGTGTGTGTCTGAGATTAGTGTTCTGTCTGCTGCAGTGTGAGTATAATAATATTTTGTCTGCACTCGTATGTCTTAGGTGAGTGTTCAGTCTGCGATGGCATGTGTGAGATTAGTTTTCTGTCTGTGCTGGTGTGTGTCTGAGTTTAGTGTTGTTTCTATTCTTGTCTGCCTGTGATTAGGTTTCTGTTGCTCTATTATGACTGTGATTTGTGTCCTGTCTATTGCAGTGTGTGTTGATATCAATGTCCTGCCTCTTGTCCTGTTTCTGCTGTCAGTGTGGTCTGAGTGCACTGTTACTGTGATGTAAATATTGCGCATGTTATTAAAAAGGCAACTAAGAAGATGGGTTTTCACTTGAGGACATTTTTAGTTTGACAACACAGAGTAGTACTGAGGGAGTACTGCCTTACTGGCGGTGAGATCTTTCAGACGAAATGAAAATCGCTTATTGTCACAAGTAAGCTACAAATGGGATATTAAACTCAGGCCCTGACTGATCTATCGATGGTAAAATGTCCCACGGAATAACTCAACTCTGAGGAGTTTGCCCTGGATTCTTTGCCTACATTTATCACTAAAATAATATTGCTTATTTCAAAACCGATCATCTGGCCATTTACGTCATTGCTGCGTGTGGGATATTGCCTTATGCAAATTGGCTACTCATTTCCTATGGTACAACAGTGACTACACTTCCTAAGTACATAATTGGCTGTAAAATGCTTTGGGATAGCCTGAGGATATGAAAGGTGCTAGATCAATGCAACTTTTTATTGTCATAATGACTTGTTTACCCAAGTGTCAAATATGCTTGATGGTCACCCAGTGAGACTGCGAGATGTACATCTTAACACAGAGTGCTCAATAATCAACATTTCTTCCTTAACTGTTTCCATATTGTTTGAGCGTGACTAGATGATTGAAATCCTAGTTAAAAGAAAGTGATTTATGACAAAAGGTTGAGGAAAGCAGGCTTCTTCTCTGTCACTGTGTTACACTGGGGTACAGTACTGGTGGGGATGGGTCTGTCACTGTATAACACTGGGGTACAGTACTGGTGGGGACAGGTCTGTCACTGTATAACACTGGGGTACAGTACTGGTGGGGACGGGTCTGTCACTGTATAACACTGGGATACAGTACTGGTGGGGACGGGTCTGTCACTGTATAACACTGGGGCACAGTACTGGTGGGGACAGGTCTGTCACTGTATAACACTGGGGTACAGTACTGGTGGGGAGGGGTCTGTCACTGTATAACACTGGGGTACAGTGCTTGTGGGGACAGGTCTGTCACTGTATAACACTGGGGTACAGTACTGGTGGGGAGGAATCTGTCACTGTATAACACTGGGGTACAGTACTGGTGGGGACAGGTCTGTCACTGTATAACACTGGGGTACAGTACTGGTGGGGACGGGTCTGTCACTGTATAACACTGGGGTACAGTACTGGTGGGGACGGGTCTGTCGCTGTATAACACTGGGGTACAGCACTGGTGGGGACGGGTCTGTCACTGTATAACACTGGGGTACAGTACTGGTGGGGACGGGTCTGTCACTGTGTAACACTGGGGTACAGTACTGGTGGGGACGGGTCTGTCACTGTGTAACACTGGGGTACAGTACTGATGGGGACAGGTCATTCACTGTCGAACATTGGGTACAGTCCTGGTGGGAACGGATCTGTCAAGACCAAACCTCATAAAGTGTTTGTTTATGTTCGGTGTTGTTACTGAACAACATTGCGAGTAGGGATAAGCGTAAAGGAAAGAAGTTGGGTAGGTGATTTTTAGGGGTACAGGGAGAAAGATGGTACTGAGGGGTCTGGGGAGAAGGCGGGTTGGTGGGACTGAGGGGGCTGGGGAGAAGGCGGGTAGGTGGTACTGAGGGGTCTGGGGAGAAGGCGGGTAGGTGGTACTGAGGGGTCTGGGGAGAAGGCGGGTAGGTGGGACTGAGGGGGCTGGGGAGAAGGCGGGTTGGTGGGACTGACGGGTGTGGGGAGAAGGCGGGTTAGTGGGACTGAGGGGGCTGGGGAGAAGGCGGGTAGGTGGGATTGAGGGGTGTGGGGAGAAGGCGGGTTGGTGGGACTGAGGGGTGTGGGGAGAAGGCGGGCTGGTGGGACTGAGGGGGCTGGGGAGAAGGCGGGTTGGTGGGACTGAGGGGTGTGGGGAGAAGGCGGGTTGGTGGGACTGAGGGGGCTGGGGAGAAGGCGGGTTGGTGGGACTGAGGGGTGTGGGGAGAAGGCGGGTTGGTGGGACTGAGGGGTGTGGGGAGAAGGCGGGTTGGTGGGACTGAGGGGTGTGGGGAGAAGGCGGGTTGGTGGGACTGAGGGGTGTGGGGAGAAGGCGGGTTGGTGGGACTGAGGGGGCTGGGGAGAAGGCGGGTTGGTGGGACTGAGGGGTGTGTGGAGAAGGCAGGTTGGTGGGACTGAGGGGTCTGGGGAGAAGGCGGGTTGGTGGGACTGAGGGGTGTGGGGAGAAGGCGGGTTGGTGGGACTGAGGGGTGTGGGGAGAAGGCGGGTAGGTGGGATTGAGGGGGCTGGGGAGAAGGCGGGTTGGTGGGACTGAGGGGGCTGGGGAGAAGGCTGGTTGGTGGGACTGAGGGGTGTGGGGAGAAGGCGGGTTGGTGGGATTGAGGGGTCTGGGGAGAAGGCGGGCTGGTGGGACTGAGGGGTCTGGGGAGAAGGCGGGTTGGTGGGACTGAGGGGTGTGGGGAGAAGGCAGGTTGGTGGGACTGAGGGGTGTGGGGAGAAGGCGGGTTGGTGGGAATGAGGGGTCTAGGGAGAAGGCAGGTTGGTGGGACTGAGGGGTGTGGGGAGAAGGCGGGTTGGTGGGACTGAGGGGCCTGGGGAGAAGGCGGGTTGGTGGGACTGAGGGGTGTGGGGAGAAGGCGGGTTGGTGGGACTGAGGGGTGTGGGGAGAAGGCGGGTTGGTGGGACTGAGGGGTGTGGGGAGAAGGCGGGTTGGTGGGACTGAGGGGTCTGGGGAGAAGGCGGGTTGGTGGGACTGAGGGGTGTGGGGAGAAGGCGGGTTGGTGGGACTGAGAGGTGTGGGGAGAAGGCGGGTTGGTGGGACTGAGGGGTGTGGGGAGAAGGCGGGTTGGTGGGACTGAGGGGTGTGGGGAGAAGGCGGGTTGGTGGGGACTGAGGGTGTGGGGAGAAGGCGGGTTGGTGGGACTGAGGGGTGTGGGGAGAAGGCGGGTTGGTGGGACTGAGGGGTGTGGGGAGAAGGCGGGTTGGTGGGACTGGGGGTGTGGGGAGAAGGCGGGTTGGTGGGACTGAGGGGTGTGGGGAAGAAGTAGCGGGTGGTGGGACTGAGGGGTGTGGGGAGAAGGCGGGTTAGTGGGACTGAGGGGTCTGGGAAGAAGGCGGGTTGGTGGGACTGAGGGGTGTGGGGAGAAGGCGGGTTAGTGGGACTGAGGGGTGTGGGGAGAAGGCGGGCTGGTGGGACTGAGGGGTGTGGGGAGAAGGCGGGTTGGTGGGACTGAGGGGTGTGGGAGAAGGCGGGTTGGTGGGACTGAGGGGTGTGGGGAGAAGGCGGGCTGGTGGGACTGAGGGGTGTGGGGAGAAGGCGGGCTGGTGGGACTGAGGGTGTGTGGGAGAAGGCGGGCTGGTGGACTGAGGGGTGTGGGAGAAGGCGGGTAGGTGGGACTGAGGGGTTTGGGGAGAAGGCGGGTAGGTGGGACTGAGGGGTGTGGGGAGAAGGCGGGTTAGTGGGACTGAGGGGTGTGGGGAGAAGGCGGGCTGGTGGGACTGAGGGGTGTGGGGAGAAGGCGGGCTGGTGGGACTGAGGGGGCTGGGGAGAAGGCGGGTTGGTGGGACTGAGGGGGCTGGGGAGAAGGCGGGTTGGTGGGACTGAGGGGTCTGGGGAGAAGGCGGGTAGGTGGGACTGAGGGGGCTGGGGAGAAGGCGGGTTGGTGGTGAGGGACACTGGGAAAAGATGGGTAGGTTGTTCTTCAGAAAGCCGAGTCGTGAAGTACAGAACTGGAGCCAATCTCTGCACACTTTTCAACAACCATATACTCACAGAGATCCACATCAGAAACATGAACCTCCCAACCCAAGTACAGCCGCACTAGTACGGGTTTCATCTGTTCTTATTGGTACTAGCACAGCTGAATCCCCAGTAAATGCCCACTTCCTGCAAACAATTAAATACAATTAATATAGAATTACCAAAGTGGGATTGTGGGTTTTGTGCAACGGTAGGTACACATGAGATTCATGAATCCAAATAGACTTCTTGTTCCTAGCATACGTATTTTTGTAGCTGAAGTTGCCTGTTAGAGAGACGGTCGTTGAAACATTACTGCCAGCTCTGTTAGATAAGTGCTGTGTGTGGCTGTAACCAGTTCTCTCTCTTCTATTGCAGGCGTCTCTGTATTCCCTCGCACTCAAATGCCTTATCAGCCTCTCCACTGTAATATTACTGGGTCTCATTGTTGTCTATCATGCTCGAGAGATTCAGGTAAGTCCTAACCTTCCGTCCAAGTCTTTCTCGCTTTCTGCCTTGCCCGCCTCCTGCCCCCACACACACACACACACACACACACACACATGCACACAAACACACACACATCCTTGGCAGATGGTGCAGCTGACATACCTCATGTTTGGGGTTGGATAGTACATTGTCAGTAGGTTGTTCCCCCACGTCAAGTATCACGGCCAAGCTCTGCTCCGACATGCTTTCTACATGAAGCTTGTGTCCGGCTCTCGATCTTTCTGATGTGCTGTTTACCTGTTCGTGCTGTGCGACTTTGTACTTCACCTTTTGAATGTTTCATCACCCTGACTCTCACAGCTTCCTTTTCCCCAGAGGGCGCAGGGTGCGGACACCTTAAGAATTTGTTGCTACCAGTGGGCGGCACGGTGGCGCAGTGGTTAGCATTACTGCCTCACGGCACCAAGGTCCCAGGTTCGATCCCGGCTCTGGGTCACTGACCGTGTGGAGTTTGCACATTCTCCCCGTGTCTGCGTGGGTTTCGCCCCCACAACCCAAAGATGTGCAGGGTAGGCGGATAGGCCACGCTAAATTGCCCCTTAATTGGAAAAAATTAATTGGGTACTCTAAATTTATATATTTTTTTATTAATTGTTGCTACCTAATGGGGAACCCCCCCCCCCCACGACTCTCCCCAAGACTGAGCTCAGGGGCTCGGGGACCTCCCTAGTTTGTGGGTCTAGCTTTCTACTGGGTACAACAAGCACTAACTGAGTCAGTTGGGCCCTCCTGTGCTGGAGGACCCCCTCACAGCAAGAGCGAGAGATTGGCAGCCCCTCTGTACAAACCAATATGGGCTGCACCACGTAATGAGCTGTTTTTGAAAGGGAACTCATTTTGAAAAGTTCCTTTTGAAATCTCTTTTGGAACCGATCCAGCCCAACTTAATAATTCATCTTGGATTAGCATGACTTTCTTCTCTCTCTCTCTCTCCCCCTCCCATTTAATCATTTATTCTGCGACTGGATTCAAAGGAACAAAGGCAGCTTTGGACACTGTTCATTCAGAGTAAAGACACTGAGCACTAAAACTGAATGCTGAAATTTCCCGTCCAAATCCCACACCATCCTGACTTGGAAATATATCGGCCGTTCCTTCACTGCCGCTGGGTCAAAATCCTAGAACGTCCTCCCTACCAGCACTGTGGGTGTACCTACACCATGTGGACCTCAGTGGGGTTCGAGAAGACCGCTCACCACCACCTTCTCGGAAGCAATTAAGGATGGGCAATAACAGCCCTCCTCCCAAAAATGAATAGATTAGGTGGATTGGCCATGCTAAAAGATTGCCGCCTGATGCCACAAAGATGTGCAGGTTAGGTGGGGCTAGGGGGAATAGGGTGACGGAATGGGCCTAGGTAGGGAGCTCTTTCAGAGGGCCGGTGCAGACTCGATGGGCTGAATGCCGTCCTGCTGCATTCTATGATTCTAAAACAGGAGAGGTGCTCAGCCCATTGATAGTTACTATTTTCTTGGAGCTCAAATTCTGCCCCTCCAATGAACTGAAAGGTGGATTCCTTCATGTTGTCACATCCTGTTCATCATGCATCAGCAACAGCGCTAAACAGATCAGAGTAACAACTTGCATTCATACAGCACCTTAAACATAGTACTAAACATCCCAAGGTGCTTTTGAGACTGAGCCACAGAAGGAGATATTAGGACAGGTGAACCTGGCCAGAGGTAGATTTGAAAGATCTTCTTAAAGGAGGAGAGGGACAGGGAGGTTTAGGGCGGGGAATTCCAGCGCTGAGGGCCCCAGGCTACAGAAGGCACAGCCGACAATGATGGAGCGCTGAAACTTGGGCACGCGCAGAAATCCAGAATTGGGGAGTGAGTGGTTAGATCTCGGAGGGTTATGGGACTGAAGGATTCTACGGAGATGGGAAGGAAGGAAGCCACCGAGGGGCTGAAAAATAAGGATGGAAATTTTACAATCGTGAATCTGCCACGGGAGGCAATGGGTGAAGAGGACTTGTGCGTTATGATAGCGGGAGCTGAGATTTAGGTCAGCTCTGGTTTATAAGGGGTACAAGGTGGGAGATTAGCCAAGAGAGTGCTGAAACTTAGTGCCAAAGGCTTGTCAGAAATTGCTGCTGCTGTTGTTTGCCGTTAAGCTTGAATTTAGCAACAGAACCACTTCAATAACTCTTGGGGTCTTGAGCCCTAGAAATACTGGTGACCTCACAGTCACCCCTAATGAATTCCATTCCCGATCCATAAATATCCTTCTTAAGTCGACAGGTTCATTCCCCGTCACTCGGTTCCAAAGGGACTTGAAACTAGACATCTTCAAAATAACATGTGAAATATGTTAAGCTATCCAGTGAAGCATTAAGCGTCTAATGATTTATGTCTAAACAGTTGTGTTAATTGAAAAGCATTCTTATTAAAATAATTTCTGGTGGAACTACCTGGCATCTCTTTCATTAGCTGTTCAGAATTTCAGTGTTCAGTCTCCCAGGGGAAAGTTGCTGTGATGTCCTGGAGGTGAACCTTTAATTGCCGGAGACCCCAGGTGAATCCTGGAGGCTTGGCAACCCATTCCTAATGCATTATCTTGTCAGTGTCCCTTTCATGAGCTTTGTGGGTCCCCCGACACCTTGTTACTGAAAGTTAGATTTTGATCATTGATTGACAATGGTGAAAGAAGATCTTCACAGCTGATCCTTCTGTGTGAAACTGTGTGTGGTGTTGTCGTGAAAACTCTCTGGTTTGACAGCACATTATCTACAGGGACAGCCTCTGGCACTGGGATGGAAGATGCATTATACACAGGGGTGAGAGGGAAGAAGCGAGGGGTGGGGGTGATGGGGAAATGTGACAGTCTAGGAGATTTCCGAAGCAACCATCTAACTATCAACACTAAGATCTGTACCAGAGAGTGTTGGAGTCGGACTCTTTTGCATTCAGTGACCAGGCTGCTCACCAGAATGAATAATTAAGAACATTGCTTGCGATGGAGAACAATGCTTTTGAGTTTTCGGCTCGGATCAGGGATTTCTCACAATAGGAGTGAAAGGGGATTGATTTATTTGCCCTCGCCCAATTGACAAGCCACTTCTATGTGCTGGATTTGAGACAAGGCCTCTATTCTCTTCGATTCTCGGCGATGATTGGTCCCAATTTCTCTCAGGCGGTACCCAGGCAGCTTTTACTATTAATCCTGTCGGATTAACACCCGAAAGAGATGAGGGGAAGAAAAGCTAAAAGTGAAACACTGGAGTTGCACTAAATTTGAAACTCTCGGCAGGTCAGGTGACTTTTGTGGAACGAGAAAGAGAGTCAATAACCTTCCATCAGAACGGGACGGGTTTAGAGATTTAGCAGCGTTCGAGCTTGTACAGAGAAAAGGGAAACATTCGCTGATAGCTTTTCAACATTTTATCCCTCTTCTGCCACCCTATCACAGACTCTCTCTCTCTCTCTTCCCCTTGATCTCCCCCCCGCCCCGCCTCCCTTGCCAGAAAGCCTTTTGAGGCTGAGAGGAGAGGAGTCAATGAAAAATGTCAAAACAGACACTGAGATACCTTTGTTGGGTTTTGGGGAGGAGGGTTTGGAACCAAGGCAGGTAAGATACAGATCACCCACAATCCAGTTGAAAGGTGGAGCACCCTCTCTAGGGGCTGAATGGCTTCTTATGTCACCCTCTAGCCTAATCCTGCCATCTGTTTGTTGCCTTCCAGCTCTTCATGGTTGACAATGGAGCCGATGACTGGAGGATAGCCATGACGTACGAAAGGATATTTTTCATCTGCCTGGAGCTGCTGGTGTGTGCAATTCACCCGATCCCTGGGCAGTACATCTTCACATGGACTGCACGTCTCGCCTTCACCTATGCGACGTCAATGGCCAACGCAGACGTGGACATTATCCTCTCCATCCCTATGTTCCTAAGACTCTATCTGATTGCCAGGGTGATGTTGCTCCACAGTAAACTATTTACGGACGCCTCGTCTCGAAGCATTGGAGCTCTAAACAAGATAAACTTCAATACTCGCTTTGTAATGAAGACTCTCATGACAATTTGTCCAGGGACTGTGCTCTTGGTCTTTAGTATCTCTTCATGGATTATAGCTGCCTGGACTGTCCGCGTGTGTGAAAGGTAAGGCTGCTTCAGTCCTGCTGACCATTTCCTCCAGTATCGCAGCCTGGAGACAGTCTAGACATAGAACTACAATCAGGGCTCTCTGGCCGACGTTGACACAAACACAATCACGAGATAGAGTTCAGGTTAAACCCTTTTCATTTCCTTGCCAGGGTATTTTCACAATTCGGAGCTCTCTGGGAGAACCTGCACCCATACAGACCATCCGGAGAGATCTGCAGCTCCTCAATCTCAGTGTTACAGGCCACAGGCAGTATCCTGTTCAGAGAACTCACACACAGGTCCTTATTTATTGAATTTTATGTTTATCAACATGGTGTTATTATCCGAAACGGGAGGATTTACCATTTTTGACAACTTGTGAGAGCATCACAGATAGCAACTGCCCTCATTCAACTCCCAGGACAGGTACAGCTCAGGGTTAGATACAGAGTAAAGCTCCCTCTGCACTGTCCCAATCAAACACTCCCAGGACAGTACAGCATAGGGTTAGATATAGAGTAAAGCTCCCTCTACACTGTCCCCATCAAACACTCCCAGGACAAGTACAGCATGGGGTTAGATACAGAGTAAAGCTCCCTCTACACTGTCCCCATCAAACACTCCACTCCCCCTCAAAGGACAAGTACAGCACGGTGTTAGATACAGAGTAAAGCTCCCTCTACACTGTCCCCATCAAACACTCCCAGGACAGGTACAGCATGTGTTTGTGTTTTTGGTGTGGGAGTGTATGTGTTTTTGCGCCTGTGTGTTTATGTGTGTGGGTGGTATGTGTGGGTGTGTAGAGGTTGGTGTGTGAATGAGCAAGTGTGTGTGGGTGTGGGTATGGGGGTGCACGAGTGTCTGTGGATTTGTTTGTGGGTGCAAGGATGTGTGTGTGTGAGCGAGTGGGTATGAGTATGGGTGGCGTGTGTGTGTATCTGTGTGTGTGTGTTTGTAGGTGTGTTCTCTGAAGGACAGAGTGGGTGGACGAGGGCAGTGTTGCCGGTGTTTATTGGGACTTCAAAAGGCGTTTCGCAATGTAACACATCATGGACTTGTTGGCAAATTTGGGGAACTCGAGCTTGAGGGGACGATGGCAGCTAAGGAACAGAAGGCAGATAACCGTGGCAAATGGTTGTTTTGCAGACTGTAGGGGAATATACAGTGCTGCACCCCAGTGGCTGGTGATGGAATCACTGCTCTTACTGAAATACAAAATCTGACCTGGAATTCATGGTGCAGGATCTCAAAATTTGCATGACACAAAACATAAATGGTAAAGAGGATAGTAACAGACTTCAGGAAGACATAAGACTGGGCTGCTACATGGCCGATGAGATTTAATAGTGTGAAATGTTAAGTGATTTGTGTTCATGGGATGAATGGGGAGAGCTGATATAAACTGAAGGGTTCAACTTTAACTGGGCTGTGGGAAGAGAGACTGAGGTCTATGTACGGAAATCTTGTGAGGCAGTCGGACAAGTGGAGAAAGCTGGGGGTTTAAAAAAAAAGATTCCTGGCTTTATTCAAAAAGACACAGCGGGATTTTCCAGTTCTTCCCAGCCGTGGGATTTTCCATTCCCGCTGACGTCAGCCCCTGCTGCATGCTCCCAGGCCGGGCAGGCCGGGCAAGCCAAGCAAAATGCCATGGACCTCAGCCGCAGGGAAAACTCGCCACGGGCGGCTGGAAAATCCCGTCCACCGGAGCAAGGAATTTGTGTTCTAATGACAACCATCTTGCGTTAATATAACTCCTTTAACACTGTGAAACGCCCCATGTCGCTTTACATGAGCACCAGAAAGGATCATTTTTAAGGAATTCTGGAAAAGGAGAAGAGAAAAGACGAAAGGGCCTAGCGAAGCAATTCAGGAGCCTGGGGCCTTGGCAGGTGAAGGTACAACTGCCAGCGACGTGCAGCACGGTGGTGCAGTAGTTAATGCTGCTGCCTCACGGCACCAAGGTCCCAGGTTCGATCCCGGCTGGGTCACTGTCTGTGTGGAGTCTGCACGTCCTCCCCGTGTGTGCGTGGGTTTCCTCCGGGTGCTCCGGTTTCCTCCCACAGTCCAAAGATGTGCGGGTTAGGTGGATTGGCCATGCTAAATTGCCCGTAGTGTCCTAAAAAGTAAGGTTAAGGGGGAGTTGTTGGGTTACGGGTATAGGGTGGATACGTGAGTTTAAGTAGGGTGATCATTGCTCGGCACAACATCGAGGGCCGAAGGGCCTGTTCTGTGCTGTACTGTTCTAAATTCTAAATTCAACCCAAAGATGTGCAGGGTAGGTGGATTGGCCACGCTAAAATGCCCCTTAATTGGGAAAAATGAATTGGGTACTCTAAATTTATTTTAAAAAAACAATAGAGTGGATAGCCAGGTACTTTTCCCCAGGATGGAAATGGCTGTCACAAGGGGACATAACTTTAAGGTGATTGGAGGAAGGTATAGGGGTGATGTCAGAGGTAGGTTCTTTACACAGAGTGTGGTGGGTGTGTGGAATGCACTGCCAGCAGAGGTGGTGGAGTCAGTCATTGGGGACATTTAAGCGACTCTTAGACAGGCACATGGACAGCAGTAAATTGAAGGGGTGTAGGTTAGGTTGATCTTAGATTAGAATAAATGGTCGGCACAAGATCATGGGCTGAAGGGTCTGAACTGTACTGTACTGTTCTATGATTGATGCGACCATTAATTCACTTGAGACGTGAGTCGAAGTAAACCGTGGCTTTAATCAACTTAGAACAGTGCCTGCCTGCGCCTGAACCAATACTGAGAACTGCCTACAGGTCGACTGCTCTTTATACCTCCCTCCAAGGGGAGGAGCCCATACATGCCCCAACATGTTCCCCTATGGATAATGCCATACAATGGCCCATAGGAGAAGCCCACAAGGGCAACAGCATAGCACAGATACAAATACACTGGTGGATTATTGGTATAATACATTCACTACGATGTTCTATATTCTCCGTTCCCCCAGCCGCGTGTTCTTCGGCCACGCGCCGTCCGCTGGCAGTAGGATTCTGTCTTCCCGCCGCTTGTCAATGGGATTTCCCATTGAACCCCCCCCCCCCCCCCCCCCCCCCATGCCGTCGGGAATCCCACTGGCAGGGGTTCTGTCCGAGAAGAAACCGGTGGATTAGGGAGTGAGGGTTGCAGTTGGAGATGGAAAACAATGTCTTCCGTCTTCTAAATGTTTAGTCAGAGGAAATATCTGCTCAGATGAGCAGTCTCAAAAACAGGAGGCAGTGGCGTTGTGGTAATGTCGCTTGACAAGTAAGCCAGAGGACATGGGTTCAAATCCCACCAGACAATTAATAAAAAGTCCAAAGATGTGCGGGTTAGGTGGATTGGCCATGCTAAATTGCCCGTAGTGTCCTAATAAAAAAGTAAGGTTAAGGGGGGGTTGTTGGGTTAAGGGTATAGGGTGGATACGTGGGTTTGAGTAGGGTGATCATGGCTCGGCACAACATTGAGGGCCGAAGGGCCTGTTCTGTGCTGTACTGTTCTATGTTCTATGTTCTATGTAAAAAGACTGGAATTAAAAACTAGCCTAACAGTAACTATGTTGTGAAGGGGGCCTTTAGTGGGGAACGCATGGCTGAGACCGCTCAAAGCCCCTGTTCTGTACACTGGTGAGCTCAGCTCGCCGGGAACTCCCCAATGTAGCGAGAGATCGGGGCGCCATTTTTAAATGGCGTTCCCAACTCGGAGGCCCGATCTCCAAGACCACCGAAGTAAGCCCCGACCTTCCCTCCAGCCCAAACGCACTATGGGAGGGAGCGCCCCCCCCCCCCCCCCCCCCCGCACCCCTCCCCCCAACACCATGCAGGGCAACCCGGCCTGATGAGCACGCACCCAGAAAATGCCAGATTGCCACCTTGGCAGTGCCAACTAGCACCCTAGCAGTGCCCATGCCAGCTGGCAGTGCCACCTGGTGGTGGATCACTTCGGGGGCCTCTAATGTCATTTGTGACTGGTAAGGGTGGTTTCTGGAGGGTGTAAGTGGAAACCTTTTAAAAAGTTAAAGTTCCCAATTCTTTCTGTTCCAAATTAAGGGGCAATTTAGGTAGCACAGTGGGTAGCACAGTTGCTTCACAGCTCCAGGGTCCCAGGTTCGATTCCCGGCTTGGGTCACTGTCTGTGCGGAGTCTGCACATTCTCCCCGTGTCTGTGTGGGTTTCCTCCGGGTGCTCCGGGTTCCTCCCACAAGTCCCGAAAGATGTGCCGTTAGGTAATTTGGACATTCTGAAATCTCCCTCTGTGTACCCGAACAGGCGCTGGAGTGTGGCGACTCGGGGATTTTCACAGTAACTTCATTGCAGTATTAATGTAAGCCTACTTGTGGCAATAGAGATGATTTTTAAAAAAAAATTAATGTGGCCAATCCACCTGCCGTGCACAACTTTGGGTCGTGGGGGTGAGACCCACGCAGACACGGGGAGAATGTGCAAACTCGCACAGACAGTAACCCGGGACCGGGATCGAACCCGGGCCTTCCGTGTCTTGAGGCAGCAGTGCTAATCACTACGCCACCGTGCCGCCCTGTATAAGGGGAAACCTGATTGGAGAGCTGCTGCAGGAAAGGTGGAATTTGGGAGGTGACACGTTGCCAAGAATGTTGGAGAGAAAAGTGAGGTTGCAGTTGTTTCCAGGGACCGGCGGACAAAGTGTTTGTTTTTGAGGAGAAGGCTGATGGTGGAAGATTTGAAGGAGGTGTGCAGTACGCAAGGAGAGGAAACTGTTCACAATGTCAACTAAGATAGGGGAAAAGGAAGGGAGCTGGGTGGTGGGACTAAGCAGATGGTGGGTCTCATTATAAAACATTTAGAAATCACTGACCAGACTACAGCTGGGACGGCTGTGTTCAATTTTAAACACAACACAAGGCCTTGGAGAGGGTGGATAGGAGATTTACTCGATTAGTTCCAGGGATGGTGGACTTCAGTCACATGGAGCAACTGGAGTAGACCGGAGAGATGTTGAAAGGGAAATTTAATATAAATGTTCAAATATTTCAAGGGGAAATAAGGCTAAATTGTGTCGAAGGGCAAGCAACAATGGATAATTAATGTTGGCCTTGTAGCAACCCCCACTCATGGATGAATAAATATATGTTGAGAAAGATGAATGCATAATGAAATCGGAAATTCACAGTAGGTTAACATCGATAATAACTGATTTAAGGTGATTGATGTGGCATTGAGGAAAGAAGGTTTGACACTGTGGATTGTTGCGATCTGGAAAATGCCAAAGGTAGTGAACCTGTGGAATTCTCTACCGCGGAAGGCTGTGGACACTAAGTCACTGAATGGACTCAGCAAAGAGATAGATGACATCAAAGGATATGGGGAGAAAGCGGGGATATGGCATTGAGATAGAGGATCAGCGCTTATCCTATTGAATGGTAGAGTAGGCTCAAAGGGCTGAATGAACGACTCCTGTTCCTAGTTTCTGTGTTTCTACGAAGCCCAGATAAATCCTGTTCTGTGTCTTCAAACGTATACATGCTTCCCTTTACCCCTCATGGTGAATCCTGGGGGCTTACTGTGGCTATCAGCAAGGTTAGAAAGAGCAGGGGACAGAACAAGAAGACACAGGAGAATTTTTTAATAAGTGCGAGATAGTAAAATGTCCACCGACTTACCCCTGGGTACCTCCAGCTAAAATGGAGCTGCCCTTGCCCCATTGTCAACGTAGCACTGAGGTTTTCCAGGAAGAACGTACATTGGTGTGAAAACATTATCTCAATAGCTTCTCAAAAGCTTGCTCATTCTCTGTTTTAGAGAGTTTGCCAAGCTTCTTTGACAGCATCCTCCAAACCCTTGACCCCTATCACCGAGGGCAACAGGACCATGGGAACACCATCACCTGCAAGTTCCCCTCTGGCCACTCACCAACCCGACTTGGAATATATCGGCCGTTCCTTCACTATGGCTGGGTGAAAATCCTGGAACTCCCTCCCTTACAGCACTGGGGGTGTACCTACGCACAAGGACTGCAGTGATTCAAGAAGGTTAATCACCTTCAATGCCACATCAATCACCTGAAATCACCTTAATTCCACCACCCTTTGATTGAAACGTTTAAAATTCTGACAGGGCTGGACTGACTGGACGCAGGGATGTTGTTTTCCCCTAGCTGGGGGTGGGGGGGTGGGGGGGGGGGGGGGGGAAGAGAAGAGAGAGAGAGAACAAGGGGTGACAGTCTCAGGATATGGCGTAGGCCATTGAGAACTGAGATGAGGAGAAATGTCTTCACTCAGAGGGTGTAGAATTCACGACCACAGGAGGCTGCGGAGGCCGAGTCAATGAAAGCATTTATGAAAGAAATCGATAGATTTCTAGACTCTAGGGGCAGCACGGCGGCGCAGTGGTTAGCACTGCTGACTCACGGCACCAAGGTCCCCGGTTCGATCCCAGCCCTGGGTCACTGTCCGTGTGGAGTTTACACATTCTCCCTGTGTCTGCGTGGGTTTCGCCTCCACAACCCAAAGATGTGCAGGGTAGGTGGGTTGGACACGCTAAATTGCCCCTTAATTGGAAAAAATGAATTGGGTACTCTAAATTGAAAAACAAGATTTCTAGACTCAAGGTGTCAAGGGATTATGGGGAGGGTATGGGAGTACGGCTTTGCGACAAAAGATCAGCTATGATTATGTCGAGTGACGGAATGGGCTCGAAGGGCCAAATGGCCTCCTCCTGCTCCTATTTTCTATATTTCCATTTTTAATTGGGGATGGGCAATAAACTGCTGGCTTTGCCAGAAATACCCTCATCTCATGGATGAGTAATTAAATAAAAAATAGTTTCACAATGTACAACAAAATTAGAAATCACAGCAGGTTGTTTAGAATGTGAAGGAGAAGGGATTCAAATTGACAGCATTCGCTGAACTGGTAACATTCTCAACCCTCAGTACACTGCAACTCAGGGAGCTGGCAAAAGGGCCGGGCTTCTTGCTCTTGATTGATATTCACGGAAGAAAGAGTTGGAATTCTCCGTGCTAGCTCTGTGGTCAAGTTGGAAATAATGGAAGGCAATCCGATTTTGGCATTCGTTTCGTGTGCCAGCCTGGTTCAAATTCTCCTTGACGATGTTCAGTCAATCAAGAGAAAGTGCATTAGCTTTCTGTGTTCAGTGACACACCGAGTTTAAGGAACCTAATGCCAAGAAAGAAAATCAAAGCGGCCACGAAGACCAAATCAGAACCTAATTATCTAGAAAATAATGGGTTCCTTTACTAAGAAAAATATCAGCGTTCCTTATTATGATAGCAATTCTCTGAGGGAAAACAGGAATGGTGCCAGCAACAAACACATCCACTAAAAATACACGATGAGGGCTGTATGTCACGACTATTTACAACAATGCTCTCACGTTTCTCACTTGTTCAGGATGATGTCTGCAGCCCAAACAATTCGGATTCAGTCTTGGTTCTTTGTCTGCGGCACCTGCATTAATTCATCACCACTGTACCCCAGTGTTATACAGTGACAAACCTGTCCCCACCAGTACTGTACCCCAGTGTTATACAGTGACAGACCCATCCCCACCAGTACTGTACCCCAGTGTTATACAGTGACAGACCCGTCCCCACCAGTACTGTACCCCAGTGTTATAGAGTGACAGACCCCTCCCCCACCACTACTGTACCCCAGTGTTATACAGTAACAGACCCTTCCCCACCAGTACTGTACCCCAGTGTTATACAGTGACAGACCCTCCCCACCAGTACTGTACCCCAGTGTTATACAGTGACAGACCCCTCCCCACCAGTACTGTACCCCAGTGTTATACAGTGACAGACCCGTCCCCACCAGTACTGTACCCCAGTGTTATACAGTGACAGACCCACCCCCACTAGTACTGTATGCTAGTGTTATACAGTGACAGACCCGTCCCAACCAGTACTGTAACCCAGTGTTATACAGCGACAGACCCATCCCCACCAATACTGTACCCCAGTGTTATACAGTGACAGACCCATCCCACCAGTACTGTATCCCAGTGTTATACAGTGACAGGCCTGTCCCCACCAGTACTGTACCCCAGTGTTATACAGTGACAGGCCTGTCCCCACCAGTACTGTACCCCAGTGTTATACAGTGACAGACCTGTCCCCACCAGTCCTGTACCCCAGTGTTATACAGTGACAGACCTGTCCCCACCAGTACTGTACCCCAGTGTTATACAGTGACAGACCCATTCCCCACCAGTACTGTACCCCAGTGTTATACAGTGACAAACCCGTCCCCACCAATACTGTACACCAGTGTTATACAGTGACAGACCTGTCCCCGCCAGTACTGTACCCTAGTGTTATACAGTGACAGACCCGTCCCCACCAGTACTGTACCCCAGTTTTATACAGTGACAGACCCACCCCCACTAGTACTGTATGCTAGTGTTATACAGTGACAGACCCGTCCCCACCAGTACTGTAACCCAGTGTTATACAGCGACAGACCCGTCCCAACCAGTACTGTACCCCAGTGTTACACAGTGACAGACCCGTCCCCATCAGTACTGTACCCCAGTGTTATACAGTGACAGACCCGTCCACCAGTACTGTATTCCAGTGTTATACAGTGACAGACCCGTCCCCACCAGTACTGTATCCCAGTGTAATACAGTGACAGACCCCTCCCCACCAGCACTGTACCCCAGTGTTATACAGTGACAGACCCCTCCCCACCAGTACTGTACCCCAGTGTTATACAGTGACAGACCCGTCCCCACCAGTAATGTACCCCAGTGTTATACAGTGACAGACATGTCCCCACCAGTACTGTACCCCAGTGTTACACAGTGACAGACCCGTCCCCACCAGTACTGTATCCCAGTGTTATACAGTGACAGACCCGTCCCCACCAGTACTGTACCCCAGTGTTATACAGTGACAGACCCGTCCCCACCAGTACTGTATCCCAGTGTTACACAGTGACAGACCCATCCCCACCAGTACTGTACCCTAGTGTTATACAGTGACAGACCCGTCCCCACCTGTACTGTATCCCAGTGTTACACAGCGACAGACCCATCCCCACCAGTTCTGTACCCCAGTGTTATATAGTGACAGGCCCATCCCCATCAGTACTGTACCCCAGTGTTATACAGTGACAGACCCGTCCCAACCAGTACTGTACCCCAGTGTTATACAGTGACAGACCCATCCCCACCAGTACTGTATCCCAGTGTTATACAGTGACAGACCCGTCCCAACCAGTGCTGTATCCCAGTGTTATACAGTGACAGACCCGTCCCCACCAGTACTGTACCCCAGTGTTATACAGTAACAGACCCGTCCCCACCAGTACTGTACCCCAGTGTTATACAGTGACAGTACTGTACCCCAGTGTTATACAGTGACAGACCCCTCCCCACCAGTACTGTACCCCAGTGTTATACAGTGACAGACCCCTCCCCACCAGTACTGTACCCCAGTGTTATACAGTGACAGACCCCTCCCCACCAGTACTGTACCCCAGTGTTATACAGTGACAGACCCCTCCCCACCAGTACTGTACCCCAGTGTTATACAGTGACAGACCCGTCCCCACCAGTAATGTACCCCAGTGTTATACAGTGACAGACCTGTCCCCACCAGTCCTGTACCTCAGTGTTATACAGTGACAGACCTGTCCCCACCAGTACTGTACCCCAGTGTTATACAGTGACAGACCCATCCCCACCAGTACTGTACCCCAGTGTTATACAGTGACAGACCCATCCCACCAGTACTGTACCCCAGTGTTATACAGTGACAGACCCATCCCCACCAGTACTGTACCCCAGTGTTATACAGTGACAGACCTGTCCCCACCAGTACTGTACCCCAGTGTTATACAGTGACAGACCCATCCCCACCAGTACTGTACCCCAGTGTTATACAGTGACAGACCCATCCCACCAGTACTGTACCCCAGTGTTATACAGTGACAGACCCATCCCCACCAGTACTATACCCCAGTGTTATACAGTGACAGACCCATCCCACCAGTACTGTATCCCAGTGTTATACAGTGATAGACCTGTCCCCACCAGTACTGTACCCCACTGTTATACATTGACAGACCCGTCCCCACCAGTACTGTACCCCAGTGTTATTCAGTGGCAGACCCATCCCCACCAGTACTGTAACCCAGTGTTATACAGTGACAGACCCGTCCCCATCAGTGCTGTACACTCTGAAGTTGCTGTGGAAGCCACTGGCTAAGATTTTTTTGCCGTTCTGGGGCTCCAGTCCTATATTGCTCAGTTGAAGGGTCCCTATGTTATATTACAGCTCTCAGGCCCATACCTGATCAATGTTGAACCTTCCTCGCAATCAAACCCTCAGTATACCGTAACTTCCATCAGTTGAGTTGCCTGTCATCACGAGCGCTGCCTAGGGTTCCCAGCTGTCACCCCCCTCTGCTCCCTCTGCCCATCAGTCACCGTGTACCTTTGAATGAGGGGATGTCCTCAAGCAACTCAACAGGGTTTAATTTTCGCCCTTTCGCCTGCCAAGTCCTCAGCCCGCCATTGGCTTAATACCAGCCGCAGTGGGAAGAGGCCCTTAAGGGAGCATTAATTGCCCACTTAATGCGCTTAATTGGAGACGTCCTCGCAGCATCCCATCGCAGACCAAACTGGGGCGCAGACAGTAAACCAGCATGGATGCCAAGCACCACCCTCTTGCCAATAAAATGAACCACCTGACCTTGCCACCAACCTTGCAACAGCGAAGGGCATTAAACTCCGGCCTTGATATGTAGAGAGACATTGGTAATCAGAGGGCTAGCACGGATAATGAAGCGTTATCGGAGTGTGAATCAGTGTCTCCAGGATATAGCAGGATAGTGGGGCCATCTGGAGCAATAGAATGGCTGTGGAGAAGGAGAACTGTAAACAGAGTCAACGGGGACAGATAGGAGAGCCTCTTTTCTCATTGTGAATTTTTCTAAATAATTACGAATGCTGAACCTTTGTCAAAATTGTGAGCATCTGTGGATGTGCTTTCTGAATCCAGTGAACAATGAGTTCAGTTCTGGGCATGGCTCCTCAGGAAGAATACCCTGGCCTTGAAGGGGGTGCCGTGCAGTGGCTTTCAAAGCAACTTCAGAGTACACAGTACTGGTGGGGATGGGTCTGTCACTGTATAACACTGGGATACAGTACTGGTGGGGACGGGTCTGTCACTGTATAACACTGGGGTACAGTACTGGTGGGGATGGGTCTGTCACTGTATAACACTGGGATACAGTACTGGTGGGGACGGGTCTGTCACTGTATAACACTGGGGTACAGTACTGGTGGGGATGGGTCTGTCACTGTATAACACGGGTACAGTACTGGTGGGGATGGGTCTGTCACTGTGTAACACTGGGGTACAGTACTGGTGGGGACGGGTCTGTCACTATATAACACTGGGGTGCAGTACTGGTGGGGATGGGTCTGTCACTGTATAACACTGGGGTACATTACTGGTGGGGATGGGTCTGTCACTGTATAACACTGGGATACAGTACTGGTGGGGATGGGTCTGTCACTGTATAACACTGGGGTACAGTACTGGTGGGGATGGGTCTGTCACTGTATAACACTGGGATACAGTACTGGTGGGGATGGGTCTGTCACTGTATAACACTGGGATACAGTACTGTTGGGGACAGGTCTGTCACTGTATAACACTGGGGTACAGTACTGGTGGGGATGGGTCTGTCACTGTATAACACTGGGGTACAGTACTTGTGGGGATGGGTCTGTCACTGTATAACACTGGGGTACAGTACTGGTGGGGATGGGTCTGTCACTGTATAACACTGGGGTACAGTACTGGTGGGGATGGGTCTGTCACTGTATAACACTGGGATACAGTACTGTTGGGGACAGGTCTGTCACTGTATAACACTGGGGTACAGTACTGGGGGGATGGGTCTGTCACTGTATAACTGGGGTACAGTACTTGTGGGATGGGTCTGTCACTGTATAACACTGGGGTACAGTACTGGTGGGGAGGTCTGTCACTGTATAACACTGGGGTACAGTACTGGTGGGGATGGGTCTGTCACTGTATAACACTGGGATACAGTACTGTTGGGGACAGGTCTGTCACTGTATAACACTGGGGTACAGTACTGGTGGGGGCGGGTCTGTCACTGTATAACTGGGGTACAGTACTGGTGGGACAGGTCTGTCACTGTATAACACTGGGGTACAGTACTGATGGGGACAGGCCTGTCACTGTATAACACTGGGGTACAGTACTGGTGGCACAGGTCTGTCACTGTATAACACTGGGGTACAGTACTGATGGGGACAGGCCTGTCACTGTATAACACTGGGGTACAGTACTGATGGGGACAGGCCTGTCACTGTATAACACTGGGGCACAGTACTGGTGGGGACTTGTCTGTCACTATCTAACACTGGGGTACAGTACTGGTGAGGCGGGGTCTGTCACTGTGTAACACTGGGGTACAGTACTGGTGGGGACGGGTCTGTCACTGTATAACACTGGGTTACTGTACTGGTGGAGACGGGTCTGTCACTGTATAAAACTGGGGTACAGTACTGGTGGGGGCGGGTCTGTCACTGTATAACACTGGGGTACAGTACTGGTGGGGATGGGTCTGTTACTGTATAACACTGGGGTACAGTACTGGTGGGGACATGTCTGTCACTGTATAACACTGGGGTACAGTACTAGCGGGGATGGGTCTCTCACTGTATAACACTGGGGTACAGTACTGGTGGGGAAGGGTCTGTCACTGTATAACACTGGGTTACAGTACTGGTGGGGATGGGTCAGTCACTGTATAACACTGGGGTACAGTACTGGTGGGGATGGGTCAGTGACTGTATAACACTAGGGTACAGTCCTGGTGTGGACGTGTCTGTCACTTTCTAAGACTGGGGTACAGTCCTGGTGGGGACAGGCCTGTCACTGTACATCCCTGGGGTACATTACTAGTGGGGATGGGTCTGTCACTGTATAACATTGGGGTACAGTACACGTGGGGCGGGTCTGTCACTGTATAACACTGGGGTACAGTACTGGTGGGACAGGTCTGTCACTGTGTAACACTGGGGTACAGTACTGATGGGGACAGGCATGTCACTGTATAACACTGGGGTACAGTACTGGTGGGGAGGGGTCTGTCACTGTATAACTCTGGGGTACAGTACAGGTGGGGACGTGTCTGTCACTATCTAACACTGGGGTACAGTACTGGTGGGGCGGGGTCTGTCACTGTATAACACTGGGGTACAGTACTGGTGGGGACGGGTCTGTCACTGTATAACACTGGGTTACTGTACTGGTGGAGACGGGTCTGTCACTGTATAAAACTGGGGTACAGTACTGGTGGGGGCGGGTCTGTCACTGTATAACACTGGGGTACAGTACTGGTGGGGAGGGGTCTGTCACTGTATAACACACTTGTACAGTACTGGTGGGGAGGGGTCTGTCACTGTATAACTCTGGGGTACAGTACTGGTGGGGACGTGTCTGTCACTATCTAACACTGGGGTACAGTACTGGTGGGGCGGGGTCTCTCACTGTAAAACACTGGGGTACAGTACTGGTGGGGACGGGTCTTTCACTGTATAACACTGGGTTACAGTACTGGTGGAGACGGGTCTGTCACTGTATAACACTGGGGTACAGTACTGGTGGGGAGGGGTCTGTCACTGTATAACACGGGTACAGTACTGGTGGGGGCACGTCTGTTACTGCATTACACTGGGGTACAGTACTGGTGGGGACGTGCCTGTCACTATCTAACACTGGGGTACAGTACTGGTGGGGAGGGGTCTGTCACTGTATTACACTGGGTTACAGTACTGGTGGAGACGGGTCTGTCACTGTATAGCACTGGGGTAAAGTACTGGTGGGGACAGGTCTGTTACTGTATAACACTGGGTTACAGTACTGGTGGAGACGGGTCTGTCACTGTATAGCACTGGGGTAAAGTACTGGTGGGGACAGGTCTGTTACTGTATAACACTGGGGCACAGTACTGGTGGGGGCGGGTCTGTCGCTGTATAACACTAGGGTACAGTACTGGTGGGGACGGGTCTGTCGCTGTATAACACTGGGGTACAGTACTGGTGGGGATGGGTCTGTCACTGTATAACACTGGGGTACAGTACTGGTGGGGATGGGGCTGTCACTGTATAACACTGGGGTACAGTACTGGTGGGGACGGGTCTGTCACTGTATAACACTGGGCACAGTACTGGTGGGGACGGGTCTGTCACTGTATAACACTGGGGTACAGTACTGGTGGGAATGGGTGTGTCGCTGCATAACACTGGGGTACAGTACTGGTGGGAATGGGTGTGTCACTGTATAACACTGGGGTACAGTACTGGTGGGGACAGGTCTGTCACTGTATAACACTGGGGTACAGTACTGGTGGGCATGGGTGTGTCACTGTATAACACTGGGGTACAGTACTGGTGGGGACAGGTCTGTCACTGTATAACACTGGGGTACAGTACTGGTGGGGACAGGTCTGTCACTGTATAACACTAGGATACAGTACTGGTGGGGATGGGTCTGTCACTGTATAACACTGGGATACAGTACTGGTGGGGATGGGTCTGTCACTGTATAACACTGGTGTACAGTACTGGTGGGGATGGGTCTGTCACTGTATAACACTGGTGTACAGTACTGGTGGGGATGGGTCTGTCACTGTCTAACACTGGGATACAGTACTGGTGGGGACAGGTCTGTCACTGTATAACACTGGGATACAGTACTGGTGGGGACAGGCCTGTCACTGTATAACACTGGGGTACAGTACTGGTGGGGACGGGTCTGTCAGTGTATAACACTGGGGTACAGTACTGGTGGGGATGGGTCTGTCACTGTATAACACTGGGATACAGTACTGGTGGGGACAGGCCTGTCACTGTATAACACTGGGGTACAGTACTGGTGGGGATGGGTCTGTCACTGTCTAACACTGGGGTACAGTACTGGTGGGGATGGGTCTGTCACTGTATAACACTGGGGTACAGTACTATTAAAGCATTAAATGATAAACACAGGTCGCATAGTCTAGGCCTGTGTTCCCTCAGGTTTAGAAGATCAAAGGGTAATCTAATGGTGGGTGTTTAAGATTAAAGGATTTGATCGGGTCAATAGATTGAAACTATTTCCTCTGGTTTGGGGAAGGGCAAAACCGGAGGCAGAACCTTAAACCTTAAAATCAGATCCATGGGCTGATGTCCGAAAGCACTTTCTCTCACAACAGAGAGGGGAATCTGGAACTGTCTCCCACAAAATGCTGTCGAGACTCGGGGTAAGTTGAAAATGTCTTAAACTGAGCTTGACATGTTTGTGGTGGGTAAGGGGGATAAAGGATGACATAACCAAGGCGGGTACATGGAGTTCTAATGCGGAGCTGCCATGAATGGTGGAACAGATTCAAAGGGCTGAATGGCCTCCTCCTGTTCCCATATTCCCCGAACCACTGTTTCCCATTTGACCTTGTTTTGCTGTACTGCACTGTGGGCTATTCACCCTTGGTGTTCTGCACTGACAGCCTCTATTCTTCTATTAGAGTAAGTGAAGGACAGGGCACACCGGCTTTAATCTGGTTCCTCAGATACTGCCCTGGAATATCCCTAACGGCGTCTGTTCTGAACCCAAACAGATATCACGATAAACAGGAATATCCCTAACGGCGTCTGTTCTGAACCCAAACAGATATCACGATAAACAGGAAGTCACCAGCAACTTTTTGGGAGCGATGTGGCTAATTTCAATTACGTTTCTGTCGATTGGATACGGAGATATGGTGCCTCATACATACTGTGGGAAAGGAGTCTGCCTGCTCACAGGGATTATGGTAAGATTAAATGATAAATTTATCATGAACAACGAGAAGGTGGGGTTGGGAGGAAGGTGGGATTAAGGGGTATGCAGAGAAGGTGGGATTGAGGGGTATGCAGAGAAGGTGGGATTAAGGGGTATGCAGAGAAGGTGGGATTAAGGGGTATGCAAAGAAGGTGGGATTAAGGGGTATGCAGAGAAGGTGGGATTAAGGGGTATGCAGAGAAGGTGGGATTAAGGGGTATGCAGAGAAGGTGGGATTAAGGGGTATGCAGAGAAGGTGGGATTAAGGGGTATGCAGAGAAGGTGGGATTAAGGGGTATGCAGAGAAGGTGGGATTAAGGGGTATGCAGAGAAGGTGGGATTACGGGGTATGCAGAGAAGGTGGGATTAAGGGGTATGCAGAGAAGGTGGATTAAGGGGTATGCAGAGAAGGTTGGGATTAAGGGGTATGCAGAGAAAGTGGGATTAAGGGGTATGCAGAGAAGGTGGGATTGAGGGGTATGCAGAGAAGGTGGGATTGAGGGGTATGCAGAGAAGGTGGGATTAAGGGGTATGCAGAGAAGGTGGGATTAAGGGGTATGCAGAGAAGGTGGGATTAAGGGGTATGCAGAGAAGGTGGGATTAAGGGGTATGCAGAGAAAGTGGGATTAAGGGGTATGCAGAGAAGGTGGGATTAAGGGGTATGCAGAGAAGGTGGGATTAAGGGGTATGCAGAGAAGGTGGGATTAAGGGGTGTGCAGAGAAGGTGGGATTAAGGGGTATGCAGAGAAGGTGGGATTGAGGGGTATGCAGAGAAGGTGGGATTGAGGGAGAAGGTGTGTAGACAGAATTGATCTATGAAGAAACATCTAGTAGTCTATTCATTTTTTTCTTGTTAACATAAATTCTGCGCTCTGCAGCTAAACTTTAAGTAGCCACTAAACATAAATATGGCTTAAATATCATGATGCAAGCATTAATTTTATAGAGACCACGCCTTCATTAAAATGTTGCAGCTTGTGTCAGTGTTTACCCTGATTGGGTTCCCGCAGACCTCTATGTCCCAGTTCCTGATCCCATCTTTCTTCCTACACCCTCTTCCTGTGTTCCTCCGGATCATTGACAGAATTGGCAACTGGCTCGGCCCTGAGCATGCAATTTAGCCTCAAATTCACCTCCTTCCACCTCCAGTATATCCCCTTTCACAACCTTGGCTCAATCCCGTGGCCAACCAAACTCCTCAACCGCCTCCTTGTCACCTGGAGATGTGATGGTTCCCGTCTCAATTAACTCTCCTTTAATCAGTAAACTAAGCAGGGAATCTTACAGGAGCGCTTTGACCAGCCTTGGGCTGATATCTTTAGCAGCAATTCTGGGCCAGTGCAGTCTTCCTTCATAATGTGTTGGGGAGCTGCAGAGCTGGTTGCATAATAAGAGGTGTTGGAGTTAAACTGATGTTGGCCATTGTGAACCTTTTGGGAGGAATGAAGAGGAAATCCTAGGAACAGCACAATGGGGAGACACTAACGAGCCAGTGTGTAGAGGAGGAGAGGGTTGGAGATTTGAATGAACAAGGCAGACACAATAACTGGGGGCAATGACCATCCTGATTGCGTGTCCATACTTACTGCCCAATGCACCAATTGGTTACATGTAACTGTCAGTAACTGAGTGACTGGGGATGAAATTTGCTTTGAACAATCAGCAACAGATAGCTCAGTTTTACACCTGATTTACTGCTACATTGAGTACACTTGAAGAGTGTTGAAAAACTAGCATCTGATTCACTGGCATCCATGCAGTGCTCACTCCCAAGATCAATTTTACATCCATTGAGGGTAGGAATCACCGGCAACTCTAATTGGACATATTCCTGGAGGTTTAATCAGTAGTTATTTTCGCCTCCAACTAGCCCGTTCTCTCATATTCTCACCCATCCTTGCAAAGCCCCATCTCCAACACCAATCAGAAAGACAGCAGGATATTTACTATCCAATGGGATGATTTCAGGCTGTCGGTCAAACCGGTCAATGGTTATAAAGAAAGGAAGACCTATAGCACCTTTCAGGTCCTTGGCGCAGTTCCTTACAGCCAATTAAATACCTCTTTGAAATATAATCAATGTTTTAATGGAGGCAAAATAGCTCTAAAGTAAATCCAATAAACAAATAATTAAAGGAAAATGAATAAAAAGGCTTTTTTTAAGTTCTATCTTCCAGTGTGATCTTCCTCCTGTTTTCCTCTTTGCGAGATTAACCTCTAGATTCTGGAGACTCCCAAGACTGCATGGGAGTGTTGGCGATTCTAATTAAGGAGCGGGGAATGTGCTTGTTTACTTGTATATTTGTGTATTGTAATTTTGATTCTTTTGAAGGGAGCTGGGTGCACAGCACTGGTGGTCGCTGTGGTCGCTCGGAAACTAGAACTTACCAAAGCTGAGAAGCACGTGCACAACTTCATGATGGACACACAGCTAACGAAGCGGGTAAGAGTTCCCTTCCCTCCTTGATCCCAAGGGACAATAGAATTTGCAATTAAAAAGCACCTTGCTGCATCCTCTGGAATTCCAATCTTGTCATAACCAGTGAAATGTTCCACTGAGGGAGAAATGTTGATCCAAGTTACCAGGGATAGCTCCCCTGCTTTGCTTTCAAAGCAGCAGCCATGTGATCTATTCAATCCACCAGAGAGGGCTGGGAGGGCCTCGGATTGATGCCTCATCCGAGCGTAGCGCTTCTTCAGGGCAGCACGGCAGCAGAGTGCTTAGCACTGTGGCTTCACAGCGCCAGAGTCCCAGGTTCGATTCCCCACTGGGTCACTGTCTGTGCGGAGTCTGCACGTTCTCCCCGTGTCTGCGTGGGTTTCCTCCGGGTGCTCCGGTTTCCTCTCACTGTCCAAAGACGTGCAGGTTAGGTGGATTGGCCATGATAAATTGCCCTCAAAAGGTGTCCAAAAGAAGGTTAGGAGGGGGTTATTGGGTTACGGGGATGGGGTGGAAGTGAGGGCTTAAGTGGGTCGGTGCAGACTCGATGGGCCTAATGGCCTCCTTCTGCACTGTATGTTCTATGTTCCATATTGGAGAAAGTTAGATTGAATAAATGGGCCAATGTTCCCTCTGTGTTGGCCAGCTACAGAGCAACTCAAAATCTCTCAAAAGTTGGCCTCTCCGATTCACCGTGCAAAATAAAATCTGAAGGGTCCACACATCTGAACAAATTGGCCATACGGTACCGTGCCAGAAGAACACCAGGGTAACTTGCTTGACAGGGATTCCGTCTTCCAACACTAGTCGCTGATCTCCAGTTTATTTCTTTCAGGTAAAAAACACTGCTGCTAATGTACTCAGGGAAACGTGGCTGATTTATAAATACACCAAACTGGTGAAGAAGATTGACCACGCCAAAGTACGCAAACACCAACGGAAATTTCTACAAGCTATTCATCAGTGAGTAGATGGCCTCTGAAGTTCTCTCCGCAGGCTTTCCTCGTGCTATTTTTGCGAATGTTTTCTAGAACCCCACCTCTCAGGCATTGACTTGCATCAT
This sequence comes from Scyliorhinus canicula, assembly GCF_902713615.1. Taxonomy (NCBI): domain Eukaryota; kingdom Metazoa; phylum Chordata; class Chondrichthyes; order Carcharhiniformes; family Scyliorhinidae; genus Scyliorhinus; species Scyliorhinus canicula. The sequence goes on along the minus strand of NC_052163.1, from coordinate 112,787,543 downwards.
TGCTTCAGTCAGTTGTGCAGTTTTTAGGAGGTCACGGAATCTGTGATAACTATGCGTAATTTCACCCGACTGGTGAATGGGCATTTTAGATATTTAACGGTAGAGAAATTCTATTGCATCCCCACTGTCCACTCGTTAGTCTGATAGCATTCGACAATTCCTATCATCGTTGGGTATCCATTAGCCCAGTTCTACAATCCTCGCCCTAAATTCAAATTGGAAATCTCTTCCGTATGTGATTGATCTTCATTCACTGGCTCTCCAACTTTCCATTGACTCACCTGTGGAATTCACCCATCTCGACAATACAATGTTATCCTTCGCACTGCTCTACTCTCTGATTCAACACATTTTTTTATTTTTTTTTGTCTTGCCTTTCTACGCTGATGAAAGCAAGGGCAGATGTTCAAACTCCATGTCCCTGTAGCTGGTCTGTGTATATATTGTGCACATCGCTTCATCTCTCAGTCTGTCCATGTGTCTGCCCATTTATTGGAAAACATTTCAATAACCCTTCGGATTTCAAGTTTCCCGAGTGGCCAGTTTTAATGAGGAATAGCCAGCACATCGAATCCTGAGCACTCGCTGTGTCTGTGTAAGCGCACTAGCTTGAATGCGGCTATAAGTGGCTTGTTTTGGCAGTGGGAGCAAGAAGAGTGTTTCACAATAAAGGAGGTCAAAGGCATTACAGCCCTAATACTTACAGGGATGGGTGGGTGGGGGGTAGGGGGAGAGAGAGGGAGAGACGGTGTGAGGGAGGCTGGAAACGGCAGAGAACCCCCCTCCCCTGTTAGGTGAACGTCTGCTTGTTGGGCAGAAACCAAGCAGCCGTTGTGGAGGGAGGAGGGAAGGAGGGGGGGGTTGGGGGAGAAGGAGGGAAGGGGGAGGAAGAAAACGGGGGGGGGGGGGAGAAGGAGAGGAGGGGGAGAAGGAGGAGGGGCTGGGGGCGAGTGGAGCTGGAGGGAAGCGGGGGAGTGAAGGCGGGTAGGGGAGGAGGGGGAGAAAGAGGAAGGGGTAAGGAGGAGTACTGGGAAGGGGAGAGGAGGGGTGGGAGGTCGAGGAGGGGGTGTGGGCTATAATAGGCACAGTGAGAGAGTGGTTTGGGCTTGCTGGGGGTGGGAGGGTGGTATAGGCTGTGGTTCTCTGCACAGTAGAGAGAACATTGGGGCTGGGAGATTGAGGAGCAGCCGCAGGTTGGAAGTGTCTCGCATCTTTGTTCCAGCCATCAATGAGGCAAGCTTTTTATTTTTTCATATTAGGTGGGCATAGCTGGCAAGGCCAGCATTTATTGTCCATCCCTAATTGCCCCTGAGAAAGTGGTGGTGAGCTGTCTTCTTGAACCGCTGCAGTCCGTGTGGTGTAGGTACACACAGAGTGATGTTAGAGAGTGAGTTCCAAGATTTTGACCCAGTGGCAGTGAAAGAATGGCCAATATATTGAAACATCAGGTCGGTGTATAAACCCAGTGTGGGGAGGGGAGCAGTGAACCCAGTGTGGGAGGGGAGCAGTGAATCCAAGGTGGAGCAGTGAACCCAGTGTGGGGAGGGGAGCAGTGAACCCAGTGTGGGAGGGGAGCAGTGAATCCAGTGTGAAACAATAAACCCAGTGTGGAGCAGTGATCCCAGTGTGGAGCAGTGAACCCAGTGTGGAGCAGTGATCCCAGTGTGGAGCAGTGATCCCAGTGTGGAGCAGTGTGGGAGGAGAACGGTGAACCCAGTGTGGAGCAGTGAACCCAGTGTGGAGCAGTGAACCCAGTGTGGAGCAGTGAACCCAGTGTGGAGCAGTGAACCCAGTGTGGAGCAGTGAACCCAGTGTGGAGCAGTGAACCCAGTGTGGAGCAGTGAACCCAGTGTGGAGCAGTGAACCCAGTGTGGAGCAGTGAACCCAGTGTGGAGCAGTGAACCCAGTGTGGAGCAGTGAACCCAGTGTGGAGCAGTGAACCCAGTGTGGAGCAGTGAACCCAGTGTGGAGCAGTGAACCCAGTGTGGAGCAGTGTGGGAGGAGAGCGGTGAACCCAGTGTGGAGCAGTGAACCCAGTGTGGAGCAGTGAACCCAGTGTGGAGCAGTGAACCCAGTGTGGAGCAGTGTGGGAGGAGAGCAGTGAACCCAATGTGCCCGGCACGGTTGCGATGGGCCGAAGGGCCTCTTTCCATGCTGAAAAACTCTGACTCCATTACTCTCTATGACTGTACGGCCCCAGCCCACTGCTGGCCAAGAACAAGAGATGCTCATCAAGAACAGGGAGGCCTCAGCGTACGCTGGAAGCAGCACATCGAAGATTTAACAGAGACTCTGTCTTCAACGTGAGTGTCCTCGACTCCATCCCTCAGCATGCTACCCGCTATCATCTCAGCACAACCTCAACCAGGTCAAAAGGCCCATCCGACAGCCAGAGAACAACGAGGCACCAGGAGCAGATGGAATCCCCGCCAAAGATCGAAAACATGGCAGATAAGCACGATTGGCGTGAATACACAACCTCACTTACTACATCTGGAGGGTTGAGACCTTGCCAGGAGATCTCCGAGATGCCGTAATCATGACGATCTTCGAGAAAGAAAGGTGAGCAGTCCGACTGCATTAACTACAGAGGAATTTCCCTGCTGTTGGTCACAGGGAAGGTCATCGCAATAATCCTCCTTAATCACCATCTCCCTGTGGCTGATGCGCTCCTCCCAGAGTCGCAATGCAGACTCCGCCCACTAAGGGGCACCGACAAGAGACAGCACCAACCCTTGCACATGGCCTTCTTTTACCTCACAAAAACATTCAACACTTTCAACCACAAGGGATTATGGAACATTCTTTTTGTAGATCACAGTGTTTTTAAAAGGAAATAAAGTTTTATTACAATAACTATTATTTACACAGCATGAACGATCCCAGCCGGGAGTCTCCTGTCAGTACTGGCTTTATACAGTAGACAATTATACATGGTTTAGGGTTCCCCACTCCCTTTAATGGGGGATCCCTTATTCGGCGAGGCTTGTGGGGAGCAAGTCCCGTGCGGGTTATGACATTCCACCTCCATTTCGTGGCCCCCAAAAGTTTTTCACCATCTTCTGTCTGCTCCATGGTGACATACAAGCCGTGATCCTGACCAATGGATGCAACACAGACACGATTAAAGTTCGGACTGGAGTTAAGCAAGCCTGCGTCATCTCACCGATCTCCTCCATCTTCCTTGCTGCACTGCTCAATCTCGCCCTCGGCAAGCTCCCCGCTCGAGGGACGCTAAACTTCAGAACAAATGGCAATCTGTTCAACCTCCGCCACCTGCAGGTCAAATCCAAGGTCATCCCACCCTCTGTCCTGGAACTGCAGAACGCAGGCGATGCTTGCACCTGTGCACACTCGGAGGCTGAGCTCCAAACCGTCGTCAACACCGTCACCAGTGTATAAGAGAGCATGGGCCTCACACTAAACATCAACAAGACAAAGGTCCTTTACCAACCTGCCCTTGCCACACAGCACTGCAGCACCCCCCTCCCACCCACCCCTCCCCCGCAGTTATCAAAATCCACGACGAGGCCTGTACATTGTGAACGGAGTGTCAAACTGACAGGTTCCACACTGCTTTCAGTGTAGCAGCTCAGCCTTTGGTCACCTGGGGTAGAGAGTGTTTGAAGAGCAGGATCTCAGACCAGCAGCAAACTCGTAGTTTAAAGAGAAGTGGTGATATCCACTCGCCTACAGGGCTATGTACAGCACCTCGAAACCCTGGAGAAATACCACCAGCGCTGACTCCACATGATCCTGCCAATTGGCAGGATAGGCACACCAACATCAGCGTTCTGACTCAGGCCAACATCCCCAGCATCAAAGCACGATCAGCTCCACTGGGCGGGCCACATGGTCCGCATGCCTGACTCCCGAGACAAGCGATCTACGCGGAGGTCCGATAAAGCAAGCGAGGCCCAGGAGGGCAGAGGAAATGCTTCAAGGGCACCCTCAAAGCCTGCTTGAAAAAGCGCAACACCTCCACCGACACCTGGCCCAAGAGCGGCCGAAGTGGAGGAATAACATCCAGAGTTTCATCTCCAAGAACCAACTAAAGTCAAGTGTCGACAACAAAAGAGGCACGTGCCCCCCCTCCACCCTGGGCACCCACCCACTGGCTACTCCGACCACCGTCTGCCCCACCTGGGACACAGACTGTAGGTCACACGTTGGAATTCTCAGTCTCCTGGGAACTCCGTTTTATTGTGGAAGTAAGTCATCCTCGACTCCCGAGGGATTGACTAAGAGAGAGAAAGAATTGCAGGAGTACAGAGATCTCGGGGCTTTGTGAGGCTGGAAGAAGTCTCCTATAAAGGTCAGCACTTCTGACATTGTAGCACTCTGTCTGGAGTACCAAGTTAGATTGTGGCCTCAAACTCTCGGGGAAGCTTGAAATTGCAGCCCTCGAACTCCGACCATTACCAAATAAGCATTTGAGCTCATAATGCAAATACGTATCTATAATAATAGCTTTTATGACCCTGTATAATGTAACATTCCAGCTTTTTGCAATTTCTCTCATTGTGTATGATTATCGATCCCATCGTATGAAATGTTGATATACGTATATCGTACAGTAGCTCAATAAACGAGCATTAGAAACTCAAAACAAATGTCCCAAGTAAGTTGGGCAGGGTTTGAAATTGTGTAGGGTTAACATTCGGAATAACCCTGGGCAGCACATTATCATGAAGAGATTAACTCTACTTCTTCAGTTAATTCTTCAGTCCAATCTCTATCTTGTTCACCCACATTTTCCTGACATCCCATGCATTGCGTTTCATACGTTGTTTCCATCCCAGCTCCTAATCCTTCTCACAATCATCAGCTCGTTGGACAGTTTGAACATGCGGAACGACATCTCTGGCTTTTGTTATCGGAAAGGATTTTGAGACAGAAATATTGACGCAAAGTGCAATTAGTTTGAACCCATCCCCTGGGATTAATTAACCACTTAATTAATCAAGATTGCGCCACACTGAAATGGAACTTTGTGCTATTATCACAGACCGTTGCCAGTTTTCCTGAGAGGAGACTGGTTCTGGGGCAGTGTGTTAGACACTAACTACAGAACCTGTTGAATCCAGCTCAAACTGAGCCAATTGCAATGTTCTCTCGTTAATAATCTGAAGTGAGAAGATGTAAAGCAATTTCAAGCAAATTCCCACTAGGTTGACATTCAAAAGACTAGAACAATGCATAATTATGTTACTAATTGCTTAAAATTCACCAGTTCTTTGAGTGCCAGTGCAATGGGACATGGGAATGGAATGGAGTGGAGTAGCCGATACTTGTTAAAGCACTGTGTCGGAGAGCTCAAAGCCAATGTGATTCCAGTGCATACAATCTTGTGACTAAAGCCAGGGAACAGTTTCCTGCATCAACCGCATCAACTGAAGCACAGGCTCCACTGGGAGCTCCTCTAGGCAATTGATGTAGAACATTCCAACCACCAGTTCATGCCTTTGGGACCTCTTGTGTTGAACTCCACCCACAAGACAACGTCAAACTCACGTTGGAGAAATGAACCACTCACTAAAATGCTCACTGATCAATGAAACTCCCGTATTAATGGGATTGGGGATGTTAATATTAAACCTGTACATTAACTGCAGAAGAAGTTGTCCTATGGGCCCACTATCAGATTAATGTTAAATATTGGTCTAATTTAAACACGGTTTTATCCCAGTGAAATACCTTGCATAAAATGATTTCAGAGTCATGAAACTTAATAATTGAAGCTGATTGAGGAATCAGGTTACCAGCCAAAATATCCTGCCATTTATTTTAAGTTATCTCTTCCTCTGTTCCATTGTATCACTGCTCTGATGCAATAGCAACAAGGCCTCTTTCACATGATATTGACGTGGTATCACAAGAATTTTTTTCCATTTGTTTTTTGTTTACAGTATAAAAATGTAACCAAGAGGCTCCGGCCTTCACGTTTTGCCCAATAAACCTGATTTGAGTTTTTTTTTTTAAATCTCCTGAATGACTCTCCATCATTAATACCATCAACTGCAACTGGACCTTGTGGTGTTAGGGTCGCCAACCACCCCCCCAGAATTCCTCTGAAGTCTCCAGGAACTAGGGATTGGCCTTCAGGACACTACAGCGAGCAAAGCCCAGGGAGAAAAATGATAATGTTGTGTCCCTTCGCTTTTGAACAGTGTCATTATTTAGAAAAATATTGGAAACGCGAAAATTTGACCATTTGAGCAACGGTCAAGATTCATCCAACCCCGACTCTGTTCTTTGTCCAATTGGCTGTGGGAAGGCAGGATTGTGGTCAGGGTGGACAGACCAAATAGCTAATAGCCAGAGTTCAGGAGGTGGGGTGGTTGGAGGTCATGTGATGAGCCTCCTGAAATATGGCCAAGCCAAACTGGCAATTCCACTTGTGGTGACATCGCTGGAAATGAGTGAATTACTAACCGCCCCTAGGCAAGGTGTGGAGATGTACATGTCCTTCACTGTGAGCTCTGCTGGTAAATGCCCAGACCCAGCAGTCAGTGACCCGTCCCAGCATGACTCGACATCTCTTTTTACAGAGGAGTAAAGCAACTGGGGTGCGAGGTGCAATGGTCACCGCCTCAAGAACTGAAGGTTTCTTGGGTTGTGGGTCAGTCACTCTGTCGTGGGGAAAAAGCAAGTTGTGAACTAACCAAATGCAAGGAGATGTCTGCACATTGACACCCCTAATGTCTCCAGTAACCAAAAGTAACCACCAGGGAGTGAGAACTTCCAAATTGCTAAGAAGGAAATATAGGTTCCTTTATTTTGTTGCTAGTTATCATTAGCTACAGTGCGGTAACGATACCTGGGGTCAGGGCCACTGCCAGGAACCAATGGTGTTTTTGTTTTTTTTGTTCACGTGGGCGTCGCAGGCTGTGCCAGCACTCCGTGCCCATCCCTCATTGCCCTTGACGGAGCATTTAAGAGCCAACCACATTGCTGCAGGTCTGTAGTCACATGTAGGCCAGACCAGGTAAGGACGGCAGATTTCCTTAGTGACCCAGATGGGTTTTTACAATAATCGACAATGGTTTTCATGGTCATTATTAGACTTTTACATAGAATTACATAGAATTTACAGTGCAGAAGGAGGCCGTTCGGCCCATCGAGTCTGCACCAGCTCTTGGAAAGAGCATCCTACCCAGGTCAACACCTCCACCCTATCCCCATAACCCAGTAACCCCACCCGACACTAAGGGCAATTTATCATGGCCAATCCACCTAACCTGCACATCTTTGGACTGTGGGAGGAAACCGGAGCACCCGGAGGAAACCCACACAGACACGGGGAGGATGTGCAGACTCCGCACAGACAGTGACCCAGCCGGGAATCGAACCTGGGACCCTGGAGCTGAGAAGCAATTGTGCTATCCACAATGCTACCGTGCTGTCCCCAATTTTAATTGCAAATTTTTATTTAATTCAAATTTCACCATCTGGCAGGGTTTGAACCTGGGTCTCTGGTTTACTAGTCCAGTGACGATACCGCTATGCCACCGCCTCGTCATGTTCAATCCAATATTCTCTGATTCTGATTTAGTGCCATTTCTTTGTGATCAGTGTATTATCGATAACTTTGATGTTAACTTTTAAAACAGTGATGTCAAATGTTATAATATCTCAGAGTCACACTTAATATTCAAGGAAACCAAGATTAAAAGACCTTTTTGTGTATCTGTGGCACTATTCACTGCCTCAGGATACCCCAGTGTTTTCCAGTGAATGAGGTACTTTTTGAAGTACAGTTGTAATGTAGGGAATGTGGCAGCCGGTTTTCGGCCAAGTTCCCACTTTGTTTTAGTGATGATGTTTGGGGAATAAATTTTGTCCCAAGCCACCTTCGCTTCTTCCAAGTAACGGCTTGGAATCTTTAACATCCATCTAAGAGAGCAGATAGGCCTCAATATAACGTCTCATTCAAAAACACCTCTGACAGCACAGCCCTCCCTCAATAATGCACTGGGAGTGTCAGACAGGACTATCATAGAATTCCTACAGAGCAGAAGGAGGCCATTCAGCCCATCGAGTCTGCACCGACCCTCTGAAAGAGCACCTAACCTAGCCCACTAGGCCGGCCCTATTCCCGTAACCCCATCTAATCTACATATCTTTGTACGCTAAGGGGCATTTTAGCATGGCCAATCAACCTAACCTTTGGGCAGTGGGAGGAAACTGGAGCACCCGGAGGAAACCCACGCAGACACGGGGAGAAAGTGCAAACTCCGCACAGTCACCCAAGGCCGGAATTGAAACCCAGGTCCCTGGTGCTGTGAGGAAGCAGTGCTAACCACTGTGCCACCATGCCGCCCATTGCGTGTTTGTATCTCCCGAGTAGGACTTGAACAACTGATTCAGAGGTATGAATCTGAGCCATGGTGATGAGTGAATCAACCTGAATAGCACGGTGGCCAGAGAGGCTCCAAAGTGGCAGTGTAATGATTGCCCTGACTTTCTGTGTTGTTGCCTCTAGTACATTGAATTTTGTTCAATGGAAGGATTCCAATATCAGTAGAGTGTTCTGTAGAATCTTTTGGGAATGCTATGAATTGGGTCTTTGATGACTCAGCTGGGATGACAGTAGAGGTGACACAATTGCCCTCTCTTACCCTGACACAGGAGAGCAGAGGATCACCATGGAATCTGTGTCCTAGCAGCAAGAATCCCAGAGAGAGGAACGGGATGAATCTGAGTCAGGGGAGGGGGCGTGGTGGGAACGCTTTGAATGCTAGTCCTTCGCATTTCAGTCAAACCCTTGGCACTTGTACAGCCCCCCACAACCAAGGACCTAAAACAAGCTCCAATCTGGCGCGTGCCTCCTTCGCCCACTGTCCAAATCCTGACCTCCTCGTGGGCTGTTGGTTAAGAAGCTTCAAAGTCAGGGGCTGAGAAGATTCATGTGAGAGTGGTTGGATTATTGTTAATTGTCGTATGTTCCTTTATCCCTGTGTCTTGTCGTATTAATCCTGTGATGTGTTTTTGTCCTTTTTTTTCTGTTCTGTTTCGCTAACTCAATGCAGAGGCCAGAAGTAAGTTGTGTTTGATTTTATAATCTTACTTTTCCTTTTGCATGGGGAGTGGGGTATGATGTTTAGGAGCTTGTGTGTGGCAGTAGGAACCAGTCGGACAGGTATGCCTGTGCCCTCACCATGCCTCTCCTACCCTGCTCATCCAATGCGGCTGCCCTGCCCTGTTAGACAGTATGTTCTCCAGATGTGCCAACATGTTCTTGTCTCGCAATCAAATCCAAGAGTGAAGTCAAAGTTGAAAATTTCAAATTGAATTCATAGAAACAACAGTGGGTTGGAGGGTGGGGTGAAGGGAAATGGGAGCCACCATCTTGGGGCAGGGAGGGAAGCAGAAACCACCCAATGAGATGGTCCGTGGTGCATCCATACTAATTCCAAAATGGTTCCTACAAGCCTGATGGGGCTAATTTCCAATATACTTCCTCGTACATTGGCGTAGTAATGGGTGAAAGGGATCATCTTTGACATGGACTGTGCCAACCTTAAATTTCCAATTCTAAATTCCAGCACGTCTCCTCACCAAAATCTTATTACATCCCCACCTCCCCCTACGCTATGGCCTTTTTACACATCGAACTCTATTGAATACCGATTCCGGTCCATTTCGCATAACCAACACTCATCCCGCTGTCCCTCGATTGAAAGGCTAAACAGTTGGGCCCTGAATTATGGACTACTGGACACATATATGCTGCCCACTATTCTGCGCCCATGTATTTCACTGCTGCAGCTGTGTGCCTTGTCTCACTAGCAGCATAGAGACTTGTGAAATGTGCCCCTCTACATGGCTTCACATAGACTAAGGTCAACAAAGAACGTTCATGTGTGGAGATCAAAGCAGGAAATGTACACATGCAAAGTAACCAGGTAGTGAGCCATTGTTCAATCACAGTCAGCATCAATAATAAACTCCTGACACTCATTAATTTGGGGTGTAAGTGTGTCGTAACTAAGCACCATTAATGTCTCCAGCCACATTGTTCCTTAATCTAAACAAGGTATCAATGGCGCACATGTTATTTCCAGGGTTAACCGTGAATACAAAATGTATTAAAGGTTATGAGGAAATGGGAATTGAGCAGAAGTTAGGACCAGCACAGAGGGCGATTGGCCTTCTTCCAGGCTGAACTTTGTGTAACTTGTATTTCTTTTGAATTGAAAGTTTGGTGGTCTGAGCAGAGAAACGCCAATCACAAACTAAATGCCCCGAGTGACTGAGAAGCCAAGGGCCTGAGAGGGAGGCCTGCACTTTTAGAGTGAGTCTGTCCATTGAGGTAACTCTCAGATTAGGGGAGGGCAGGACGACACTTATTCTCACAAGACGCTTGAGGAGAAAATGGTGAATTAATTCGCCCAGGTCTGATACCTCATTGGTAATCTGCCCAAAGCGCAGGTGTACAATAAGCAGAGAGCCCCAATTAAACACAGTCAATATCTGAGCCGCCTTGAAGCTGTGGCCTGGATTGATCTGAATTCTCATCTTCTGAACCCCCGTCTCAGTCCGTCCCATTGTCCCTGAGGGAACATGTTGGAAGGAGCAGCAGGCACACGCATGGCACTGATGAATATCCTATTGCACTGAGGTTTTTGTACTTGCAGATGTTGTCTTTAAATGTTTGCAAGTGAGCTCAGTGAGGCGGCAGTGACCGACAATCGATTGTGCCACATTGCTGGGAAGGCAGGAGAAAGGCCAATTGGTCCACCGACTCGACCAATTGGTCTCCCGTATCAAGAAAGCTCAAATGTGCCTGGGAGCCACTAAAACGTTGTCCTTTGCATCCTCACCGAGCTTCTCCTTTGGCCCCTTGTGCGAGCACATCCTCAGAGATGGGGGGGCCTGGTCAATGGATTCCAATGTGTCAGAGAATAGCCACAACCACCTGACCACCTTCTGTTCTTCCTCTGCCTGTTCCATGGAGCAAAGTTTAGAGGGGAATCCACGAAGGGAAATCTCATTTTGTATCCATTCTGATCTGGCGGACGTACCTCCGCTGGAATTGGGATTGCTACACAACTGACCAAAAAAACAAAATAATATACATTTTGATAAATAAGGGCGGGGGGGGGGGATTTTAACCTAACTCACTAGGCGTGTAGAGTAATGGTTGTGTTAATTAGACAATGATGTTAAGAACTAAGAGCAGGAATCGGCAATTCAAACCTCGAGCTCACTCCGCCATTCAACACGATCATGGCCGATCTCCTCTCAGCCTTAACTCCACGTTCCTGCCCGTCCTCCAACCCATTAAATATCTGTCTACCTCCTCCTTAAATGAATGATGATGTGACCAAGAGGTTCCAAGACAGCAAGACAGAGAACAGCCTGTGTCCAGAGAACACTGTGCTGACCATGAGGTCTTGGATGTAAATAGCTCTAAATAAATAGTTTCAAGAAAAACTAAATAGTTACTGAGCTCCAAGTCACTCATAGGGTAAGAGAAACCTCATCCAGTCCAGAATAACCAGACAAGTAAAGGGCAAAAGCACAAATGCGGTCACGGCCTGAAACATGGTGGGACACCCGTCGGATCAGGTGGAACATCCTGTTCAATATCACTGTCTATCGAGTTGAGTAGAGAGTGGAATAGCGGGGGGGTGGGGGTTGAGAGTGTAAAGCAGTATCACACCTAATTCCATCCGTTTTCTTACTCTCCAATCAGATTAAAGTTGTCCCGAAGAAGAATTCTGCAAAGCTTTCACATACTGTTCCACTATCCTTAAATTTACTCCCGCCATTCCTCCTTTCCCCAGTAACTATGGGCTGATTGACAATTCGTGTTGGGCATAAATGAGGTGAAAATTACAACAACAAGATCAGTGAAATATTGACCACTTTGTTTCAATGCGACAACCTAATAGAACGGCTGGGGTGGTGCTGGGAGAGGGGGGGGGCGGGGGGCGGGGGGGGGGGGAGGTTCTGTGGGGGGGTGGGGGGGGGGGGGGGGGGGGGGATTAAAGGGAGCAGGACCTCCGTGAGATGAAAAACTCTCCAGCCTTTGCACCCTCTCCTTCCTTGAAGGTTCCCCACTGCAAGTCGGAAGAAACAGGAAATCAAAGCATTCATCGGCTATGAATGACGCTCTCTCCGAGCGAGTGACAGAGGCTCAGGGACTGAAACAACGCCGGAGACTTAAGGGACAGGAGAAGAGGATTACCCAGGCGAGAAAGGCCACAGGAGCAATGGGGGACTACCAAAGGAAGGGAGAGAGATACTGAGGGAGTGGTTACCGGGGGTTGGGGGTGGGGGGGGGGGGGGGGTGGGTGGGGGGGGGGGGGGGTGGGGAGAGGTTACGGGAGAGAGTGAACGAGTATTTGAACTGGAAGAAAAGCATCTGAACAGTTTGGAATGAAATCCAAGCAAAATTAAGATCGCATTTGGATGCCTATGATGGGATTTGATCGAGTACATCCAGGGAAATCATTCCCGCCTGTTTAGGAGGGTCAGTAATAAGAGATTTAAAGCAATTGACAAAAGAACTAGAGAAGGAGATGAGGAGAAATTGTAACAAGTTGTTATGATCTGGAATGTACTGCCTCTAGGCCAGTGGAATTCAATAGTAACTTTCACCAGAGAACTGCATAAATACTCGAAAGGAGAGATTTGCAGGATTATGGGGAAGAGCTGAGTGGGGAATTAGATTGCGCTTTCAATGAGGCACTGACACAGTAACGCTGCCTTTGACAAAGTAATTCAATTTTACCTCTTCTCGTCAGCCCCTAAACATCAATCCTTTAAGATATGTATTTGTGGATTTGGAGTTGACCGAACATCTGGACATTGTAGCAATTTCTGACAGAAAGGGGAAGTTCGCCACCATAACAGGACATGACCGTGAGGCCCAAACAGGAAGTGTTGATCAAAACCAAATAAGTTCACATTTTTTGTGTCAAATACAAAACAAAACAGGAAAATGTTGGGAGAGGGGCCTAGTGACAGGAGAGGGATTTGAGTGCAGAAATTTACAGACAGGAACCTCAAAACAGCACCCCTTTCCCTCCATTCGGGTGGGGTTTTAAGACCAGCATGGCCTAGATTTTGGCTGTGTGTAGGGTGGCGCGAGTTGGTTGAATTTCGGATCTGTGAACCCGACCTCTTAAAAATATCTCAATGAATGTCAGATTTCCGATCTAGTGTTAGGACCAACACAACACTGTGTTGGTCCCAGTGTTCCCTGGGAGTTTGGCCAGGCAACCCCTGAACAGTAGCCGAGGCCAGGCTGGCACAGTGATCCAGCAATGTGGTGACGTTTAAAACAGAAAAACATAAAACAGTCCTCCATCCCGCACACACTCTCCATGCCATCTCACGCCCTCTGACCATCCCAAGACCCCTTGTATCCTCCATACCACCTATGCACACCCCCAAAGTTGCTGATACCCTTCTTGTCAACCTACGCCCCTCTGACCACACCCGATGGCCTTGTATAATCCTTTGGCCAACTTCATACCAATTTATGTCAATCTGTGATTACCCCCCCCCCCCCCCCTCGCCCCACACCCTCTGCCCTTACACCTACCATGTCTACTCACCCTATATCCACCATGGGTAGACCTCAAGAGCCATGCTGAGATTAAAGATAATAAAATTCCACGTGTCTATTGCAGACTTATTACAGATCGAACCAAATTGCAACAGGGTTTCGTATCAAGCGCGTTTAGCCGGGTCTTTGTGCCACTCACGCAGCCGAGAAAGACCAGGCTATTGGACGGGGCTCTGTTGCAATCCGGGGACTCAGCAGGGAAGGCCCCGCCAAGGCCACACCCCCTGTGCAAGAGGAGACCGGGATGGCATTTTAAAATGACACTCTGATCTCTTGACCCGCCGCCCCTCCCCCAATGCCCGGCGCCCCCCCCCCCCCCCCCCCCCCCCCCACCCCCCCCCCCCACCCCCCCCCCCCCCCCCCCCCCCCCCCCCCCCCCCCCCCCCCCCCCCCCCCCCGGAAAGGTCAATTTGCCTATAAGGGGGAACCCCCCCGGGTCCTCCCCCCCCCCCCAACCTGGTCCTCTCCTCTCTTTCTCCCCCCCCCCCCCCCCCAGGTCCTCCCCTCTCTCTCCCCCGCCCAGTCCTCTCCTCTCTTTCCCCTGCCCCACCCCTCCCTGTGCACCATACCTCACGCAGACAGGGCAATCTCAGGCCCGATCCCTGGCATGTGCATAATGCCAGCTTGGCACTGCCAGCCTAGTACCCTGAAAGCACCTCTGCCTGCCTGGCAGTGTCCTTTGGCAGTGTCAACATGCCCAGGTGGTACCAGCACTGGAAGGGTGCCACCCTGCCCAGAGGCCAAACGCCTAGGCGTCCGACCCCCTGGGAAACACCCCCAAGTGCTGTTCCGCCTGGTCCCCGTTTGTGAGGACCAGTATTGAACAGCGCTCGCCTAAGGTCTCCAAGGCAAAGGGGTTAGATCCCAACACCTCGAGTGGATCAGGCCAACTGCATATTAGAGTGAGACTAGCTACTCACTCAAATATGCAGTTTTACCAAATACTGATCCCGCCCAAAATGGTGAGGTGAGGCGCACCAGCTAAATCCCAGAAGAGGCTTCTCTCGGCATCCACCGGCCGCATCGTGCCCATGCTCAGGCGGGACGCAGCCGGTCGATTGTGTCCCATATTTGAAAAAGTTCTCATTCATAAAACCAATTTACTACATTTACATTCCTTCAACTACATTATGCCTTTATAACTACAAACATTTTGCATAATCCCAAGTAAAAACAAGCATTGGAATTCATGTTACCGCTTCTAAAATTCCATAACCACTTGAAGCTGTCAATCAAGCTGAAGCTGTCAATCAAGCTGAAATGGGAGGCAGCCACCAGTGAAAATGGGCAGCTGTGAAATCATTTATGCAGCACTAATGCAGTAATGGCAACCGTACGGATTATGTCAACAGCCACAGTGAAATATCAAGCAAACATTTTTTCATGCCCCTAACAGCTTTTTTCGATGAGTTAAGAGTTCTAAATGCCCTGACAGCTCGACAGATCCCTTTGACAGTTCATCTTGACAGTTCGACAAAGTTTCACAGTTCCAATGAGTTTATGCACTTTTTACGCACATTCATGCCTAATTTTAACACTTTTGAGGAGGTACATGATCTCTCTCAAAGCCTCCACCAAATGTGTCCTGGGCCATATCCAAAGGGACACATTACCTCTCCAAAATAGCACCTTGGCTATCCAAATGGACCCACACAGTTCCGACCTGCTCCTAATCTGCGCACCTCAAACTTCAGACACCTCTCCCAGCAAAATCACCCAAGGGATGCAGCTGCTGATTTCAACGGCAGCTGCCTCGGTGAAATGTGCACGCACAAATCCCAACCCGTGCCCATTCCCACCCCTATGAAAATGGCAGGTGACCTGTTTGGGGTGGAACTTCCGGATTCGGACCTCTTATGCCTTTTGTCCCACACGGGGGAGGTGGGGGTGGTGGTGTCTGTCGTGATGCAAATCCAGGCCGTAAACCTTGTCCGGTTTGCGTTTTAGAAATTTCCAGATGACCCTACTCCAAAAACAGCAGCAGAATTCCAAATGTAAACGGGATGGGAGCGGTCGGGGAAGCAACCCTGTGCTATATTATTAATAACATTTTCAAACTGCGTACATTCTGCACTTACCATCCAATTATTGAACCTGCGTCGAGAATAAATGCGGAAGATTTGGGAATCCAATAAAAATGATTTGTCTCTGTGTTAAATTCTTAAAAACGTTGTTATATTCTTGGCAATAATGCTGAAGATTTAGTTCAGTCAGTTAGTTTCTTTCAATATTTCCGACAAGACCAACAATTATTGCCCTTCCCCTCAGTTGTCCTTGGGAAGGTGGGGTGGGCCTTCTTTTTGAACCACTGCAGTCCCAGCGTGTTACAAAGAGAATTCCATGATTTTGATATTGTGTATATAAATCTCTCCTTAACATTCCTTGTTCTAAGTAGAATAAGTTAGGAAAAAGGGGTGAAAGTAGGCCATACAAGCCCCCATGGCTGCTCCTCCATTCGCTAAGTCCATGGGGGGACCTGTACATCAACTCCTCCTTCCACCCTCTTCCCCATTCCCCTGGATTTAATCAATCTGAAGAGAGCAATGCCAGACTCTCCTCATACTGAATTCCCTCCTCCCCAGCACCATTCTGATGAAATCGCTGTCTCGTACTAACGGTTGATGCCCATAAATGAACACAATAATCCAGATGCGGCCTAACCAATGAAGGGTTAGCATAACCTCCGGGCTTCTTTATGTTATAAAGCCAATGATGCTTTGTAACAGCCTGATCGACTTGTCCTGCCGTCTTCAAAGTCGTCTTTTGTTGTCTGTACTGATGCTGGAGATTCACTTGCAAACCTTCAAGCCAGCTATAGAAGGGCAAAAGAGACTAATTAAAACGGGTCTTTTAGATCATCGATATTTTTGGGCAACCCGCCAGGTCACAAGGACACACAACCCGGAGTGGGATGAGAACGTGGAGCTCAGCCAGTGGCTGAGGTGAATCGTATCGATGCGTTTCAGTGATAACCACACAAGGGAGAAAGGAACAGAAGGAGAGGCTGCTGGGGTGAGATGAAGGAGGAGGCCCGGTGCAGTGTAAACACCGGCATAGACCAGGTGGGCTGAATGACCTATTCCTGTGGATGAGTTTGGCAATAAAAACACCAAACGGCTCAGCCAGTAGGATTTTGACCTGACAATTTTCCTATGAGGGTCTATTAGGAGGAGCCGGAGGACGTGGGGGTTCACCGCAGACATCAATCATGAATATAAAGAGTGTGCAGTTAGAATTGTCTGCTCACAAGACCTTAAATTGTTGATTAAATCTCTGGTATGTTCAACGTGACTTTCACTAAAAAGATTCTCGCATCTCTCCCAATCTCCCCCACTCATGGGAGATTATCTTGTGACTTCCTCCAGACAACCTTGACTCTCCCCAGGCAACCTTGGCTCTCCCCGGACAGGCTCAGCTCTCCCCAGACAACCCTGACTCTTCCTGGTCAACCTTGACTCTCCCCGGACAGGCTCGACTCTCCCCAGACAACCCTGACTCTCCCCGGACAACCTTGACTCTCCTTGGCACCCCCGACTCTGCCCAGGCAACCCCAACTCTCCCTGGGCATCCTCGACTCTCCCCGTGCACCCCCAACTCTCCCCAGACAACCCTGACTCTCCACAGACAACCCTGACTCTCCCCGGGCAGCCCCGACTCTCCCCAGACACCCCTGACCCTCCCTGGACACCCCCCGACTCTCCCTGGACACCCCCTCCCCTCCCCGGACAGCCCCAATTCTCCCCAGACACCCCCGGCTCTCCCTGGACAGGCTCGACTCTCTCCAGACAGATGTGCAGTTTGCCTTTTGTTGTTTCCTTGGTTTATTTTAGGGTCCAATTAACTTAATAGATGAACAGAAATTAACTCTGGGACAAATTAAAAGCGGCCGCTCCTGGTAGGGGCACTGCCCAAAAATTACAAAGCACAACGGAAACTTCACAGCACCAAATCGGAATGTGAAAAGAGGGGTCAATAGAGCAATCCAACCTCTACGGTGCCCACCCGGTACGGATTTGTCGTTCCTTGGTCCGGGGAACGGCCCTGTGCCCGTGCGCAGTAGTAAAGAATTATCGTGCCCAAACACCATTGAAATTCAGGTCAGATGAGCAGAGCAGGAGCACCGTTACAGAGGACGTGACCCACTGAATGGGAGACAGCAATGGGGTCTGGGGACTGATCCTAGAGCCTCCAGAGGTAAAGGTAAAGGAAGCTGACAAGTTAAGGAAAGATCGGCAAAGGGAGAAGCAAAGCGGACTTGAAAGAAGCCGTGAAGATCAGAGGAGGCAGCCGAGGGGTGGTGATCCCTTACTGCCAGCCTGTGGAGAAGAGGGGTTCAGCCTGGCATGGCCGAAGATCTGAAAGTGTTCTTGGAAGGTGAAGCTCGAGTGCACGTGGACATCCAAACTAACTGCCGATGGTGAGATTGAAATCCTGGGGGTGAACAACGTGCCAAGCCTATCTGTCTTTCCGCATCGTCGGACCACTCTCCAGACTCGGCTTGTTTTGTGTCTGGGTGTTTTGCTTTTGTTCCCTCAACATTCCGCTCTGGACGCCTCAAAGTGGCAGGTTAACAGCATTTAAAATGAAATAAAACAACCCAAATCTGTAGTGAATCACAGTCCGTGTCATTCACACTGTTATTATATATGATGTACTGTGTCTGTGTAAGCTCGGTATACGAGCAGTTGCGCGGCTCTGCCCCTAGGGGGAGATGAGGAGTTTGTACTGGGCTCCACCCTTGGCTCCGCCCGTGGCTCCTCCCACTAACCGGAAGTATAAAGCCTGGCAGTCGGAGCCTGCCTGCCAGTTCATCTCGGCACAGGCAGGCTCCGTTGTAAGATCATTAAATTGATGTGACCATCAATTCACACGACACGTAGTTGGAAGTGAACAGTGGTTTAATGATCTTACAACGGAGCCTGCCTGTGCCGAGATGAACTGGCAGGCAGGCTCAGACTGCCAGGCTTTATACTTCCGGCTAGTGGGAGGAGCCATGGGCGGAGCCAAGGGTGGAGCCCCGTACAAACTCCTCATCTCCCCCTAGGGGCAGAGCCGCGCAACTGCTCGTATACCGAGCTTACAGAGACACAGTACATCATATATAATAACAGTGTGAATTACACGGACTGTGATTCACCACAAAATCCACCGGCCTACTCCGTACACACTGCAGCGTGACGGGAAAAAGGCCTCATCAAAATTGCAAACAGCTGCCCACAGGAAACGGGAGAATTTCTAAAATCTCCAAAGCCTCACGGAACATAATTAGTTCAACCGACAGGCCAAAGGCAACCTTTGGGTCATGAAATGTGGGTGATCAAAATAGCGATGACAAGGATGGCAGAGCGAATCCGGGGGAGCAAATGCCCGTAGACAATAGTATTAGGATGTGTGATGGGTTGATGGATGCACTGGGGCAATGTGCATTTATAAGTGAGAAAGAAATCATGTCATTCTGTAAAACAAAAGACGAAACGCATGAAACAAAAACTAACTATTCAAGAATGTCTGCCAACAAAGCACATCGACACTCTGAACCCTCTCCCACAAGCAGTATCAAAGAAGGTGCCACATTTGGGAATGTATTACAAGTACCCTGCATTTATTATTAAGTGATACATTTTACTTTTCTAACCATTTTATTGACTTTAGGCTTAGGCTATTGTAATATAAATAGGCCTCACACTACAGGTCGTAAGGGTGAGGCCTATTTATATTACAATGGCCTAAGCCTAAAACTGAAATTATATGAAATCCGAAAAGCGATTGGCCCCGAAGTTCTCAGATAACGGATTATTGACCTGTAAAATGTGGCAGAATCAATTTCTAGCTGCGCTAAAGACTGATTCAAAGTACCGCACCGTTCCTATTAAAATGTCTACCGCCTACCGGCACTGATATTTTTCCTTTAAAAAGCATGGTTTACTGATTTTTGGGGACTCAAATGATTAATACATAGGAAAACAACGCAAGAGTTAGAAAGGAAACGGCCTACACATTTTCTTAGATCTCCTGCACCTCAAAGGGCCCCACTGCACCCTGGCCCCGGGGTTGTTGAGCGCAGAATGGAGGCTATCAGACTCTTCACAACTGTTCTTGCCCAGGGCACAGAAAGGGTTAAGCAATCTCTCGGGAAAGGAAAATTACACAAAACCCTCGACTAGAATGCCGACTGCTTGTACCTGGGGCAGATGCTGCTTGCTGCCTGCCTGCCTGTACTTTTTATTTAGTCATTTGTGCATTAGCTGCGACGAGAAATGTTCAGTATAAAATTAATGCTGCATTTCCCACACAGATTAAGAGGTGTTAAAATGGAGCAGAGGAAATTAAACGACCAAGCGAATACACTGGTGGATCTGGCCAAGGTTGGTAATGCAACAAACTGCACAAAAATCCTGGGGGAGATATGGAGAGGATTCTTTGTCAACTGGGGGGGGGTTCCAACTCTGATTGGACTCATTCCTGGTGCCCTTTCTCAAATTGCACCCCCCCCCCCCCCCCGCCTCCAGTGGTCATCTGGCATGTCCATCCTCATAGCACCCCACCTTAACATAGCCAATCAGAAATCAAACCGACTCATCATTGTGATTGGATGAACCTAATCTTCACTATCAGTCCAGCGGCCTTCAAGTCCACCTCTGGTAAACTAAACGACAATTTTTGTTTCAAATTGCTCTTGCGATTTTTCTCCTGGGTGTTGCTCGCAGCAGTATCCTGGAGATTAATCTTCAATTCCTGGAGAAACCAGAATGATCCTGGAAGTTGGCAATTGCTACCCTCAATATGTCACCAAAGCCTACAATAAGCCTCCATGCTCCTGGGCGAGGATGGTGGGGGGGGGGGGGGGGGTGTTACATAATTGACCCGGGCGTCCTGCTCATGGTGAATCCTGCAGCAAGGTGTGGGGGCAAGGTGCAGAGGTACTGAGGGCTAGAGGGGGCGATTGTTGGTTGAGGACCGGATTGGATGGGGATGTGAGTCCGTCCCACTGTTGAACAATGTGTCAGCACTCCGTGTACACTCACACGCCGAGATTGGTCACCATGGCAACCATGGCGAGGCCTCGGAGGGGATGCTGGAGCCTCCAGTCTAATTTAGCACATTTGGGAGAGGGGTAAGGGAAAATCTCATATCACAACAATAACGTACATTGATGTAGCGCGTTGAAAATCAGCCCCAGGTGTTGTACATGAGCAATTATCCAATAACATTTGACATCGAGCCACATGAGGAGATATTAGGACAAGTGACCAAACATCTGGTCAAAGAGGTCAGTTTTAAGGAGCTCTTGAAGGAGGAGAGAGAGAGAGAAACATTTATGGAGGAAGTTCCTGAGCTTTGGACCTTTGCAGCTAAAAGCACAGCTCCAATAGGGAGGGCAATGAAAAGCAAGATTCTTCAAGAGGCCAGAGTTAGGGGATTGCAAAGATTTTGGAGGTTAGTAGATCTGGAGGAGATTACAGAGATAGGAAGGGATTGGAACACAAGTGGCAGAATTTAATTGAGGTGCCAGGGGGTCTTGCTGTTGGGGTGTTGCTGCCAGCAATCAGAGGCCCAGGGTCAATGAGGTAGGCCTTAGGCTGAGTGAGAGCATGGTGGGGATTAGAGTGAGGGGGTCGCTGGCTAATGGGGGGGGGGGGGGTCGGAAGAAAGGTCAGTTTGGTGGCTCTGAGCAGGAGCCCCTTCCTGACACCCGGGGCGGGATTCTCCCAGCCCTGGGCCGGGCTGAGAATCCCCGCCACCGGGCCCCGACGCCGGCACGCGATTCTCCGCAGAGCGTTGTTGGCGCGGCGCCGGTCACGGGCTGCTCTACGCGGCCGACCCGCCGATTCTCTGGCCCGGATGAGCCGAGCAACCGTGAAAAAAATAACTAGTCCCACCGGCGCCGTCCACGCCTGCTCGCAGCCGGCGGGAACTCTGCGTGCAAGGGCCGGGTTGTGGGGGTGGGCACGGGGGCTCTGACCCCGGGGGAGGGGGGGGGGCCCTCCGATGCGGCCTGGCCCGCAATCGGGGCCCACAGATCAGCAGGCCGGCCTCTCTGTCCCCCAGCCTATTTTCCTACGCTAATGTGCCACCGCGCATGTGCGCGTTGGCGTCGGTGCCACTGAACATGCGCGGATCCTGCGGCAACACAGTTCACGCCGGGATCGGCAGCTGGAGCGGCGCGAACCGCTCCAGCGCCGGGCTGGCCCCATGTAGGGGCCAGAATTACTCCCGGCAGCGGCCCGTTCACGCCGTCATAAAACGCGACGGCGTTTACGACGGTGTGGACACTCTGCCGCGGGATGGGAGAATCCCGCCCTCGTTGCCTCAATCAGGCATGAACCACAGGAGCTGACTGGCAAACTCACTGGGTTTACTCTTCAGGCTCCCCACATGGCGTGTCCTCACACCTCTGAAGAATATTACACACTCACATTGTGTCCCCGTCTTTTTTTGACTCATGCTTATTTGTGCCTCCTGTTCACAGACACAGAATGTGATGTACGACATCCTGTCAGAACTGCAGGAAAAGAATGAAGACTTAGAGAAAAGGATTGTGACTCTGGAGACCAAACTGGACTCACTAACTGTCAGCCTCCAGGCGTTGCCTGGACTGATCACCCAGGCTGTTGGCCAACAGCAGCGCGACTTCTTTGAGACTCACTTGCACAGGTTTAAACCGGTCACATACAGTTCGGAGAGGTCATGGACACCAACACGAAGGCGTCGATCGCCGTCCACAGCACCGCATACATCTTCTGACAGCAGCTAGGGGCCTTCAGAAGTAGATAATCTGATCTCACTTGGCCATTGTATGGCTTACAATGTTAGCTTTTTTCTATAAAGCCATCTCTAATTTATAAGTTTGGATTTTAGGATACCAGAGTGAAGCTGCAGGTTACCATTAATATTTAAAAGGGTAAAGCAGCTCCCCAGGCTTTTGCCAAGGGGTTCGGGCCAGTATATATAGGTTGAAGCCATCTTCCTTAAGCCTCCTGTTCTCCACCCCTCCCCTCTCTCCCTCCAACCCACCCCTGACACACAAGAGTTTGGGCTGTCCAGGATTGAGCAGGCAATGAGCAAAATCATCCCAGTCCCATAGAGCTCAATTCAGTGCAAGACCTGAGAGTCCTCAAATCAACCAAATTAATCATTGGGTATGGTTTAAAAAAGGGTATGGGAAGATCCCGTTAACCCTAGACTCCGGAAAGACTCAAGTTGCCACTGTGGAATCAATCCTATTTACTGTACTCAATGGGAGTATATGCAGGTTGCTGGGTCGTTGGTATGTGGGCAATCTGTAGGTGGTTTTGGGGCACAGCACTGTCTCTGTGTGGCCCCAATTACTAATGTTCAAACACAGCTAGCGGCTCCCACTATGGTCAAGTCGGATTGACTATCCCTGAGTGGTGTGTGAACACGTGCCCAGGTTCAGTCTAGTTCGAGCTGAGGGCCTCAGCAGACCGTAGGGTCAGAGGTTAAAGGTATGCCAGGGTTCCGCCTGCCAATCGTGAGCCAATGGCCAGCCCCCCCCCCCCCCCCCCCCCACCCTCCCCCAATTGATAGGGAAACTGCCCAGAATGGGCTGCAGGATTGTGCTTCCTGCTCCATCTGCTCAAACAGCCTCTCAACAACCAATGCCTAGACTTGCATTGCAAAGTCCATAACATAGCAAAACACCTCGAGGCGCCTGACGGGAGAGACCCAAACACAATTTGACACCAAGCCACATAAGGACAGGAGAATAAAGGCTTTCTCAAAGAAATGGGTCTGAAGTGGCGAGAAAGGTTTGGGTAGAGAATTCCAGAGTTTACGATCCAGTCAGCTGAAGGAACGTCTCATCAATGGTGGAATGACAAAAACTGGGGTTAGGCAAGAAGGTCAGAATTATTATAGGAGGGTAGAGATGTCAGAGAGTTGTTGTGGGGGGGGGGGGGGGGGGGATTGTGGGTGAGGGGAGGAAGTTGCAGAGCAAGAGAGGGGCGAGGCCCTGGAGCGATTCGAAAATAAGGGCGATAATTTGGAAATCGGGGCATTGCTGGAGCGGGAGCCAACACAGATGAGCGAGGGCAAGGGCGTTGGATGATCAGGATAGGTGATTGGCCCTCTATAGCATTACCAGAGACTTTCCCACAGATGGTAACCCAGAAAAGGTCAGCATAGGGTGAGACTGGTCTTCAGCAAGTGGAAAAGCAGTTGGCTTGATACAGCGCCTGATTCGCTACTTCCTGCTGTATGTGATCATCATGCTGACTTCTCTCCCAATGTCTTTGGGGTGGGGGGAGGAGAAATAGGAAATTAAATTGAATATTAGGCAGAGCTTACAGTTGAAATAATTGGTAAATGATGATCTGGGACAAGTAAATTTTTAAATATTGCTGGATTTTTGCTACTTGTCCAACAATCTGCTACCAAGAAATAGAAAAGAGTAGGGAGGTTATAATAGCATTAGACAAGTCCGCAATGTTTACCGCATGGACTGCAATGGTTAAAGAAGGCAGCTTACCACCACCTTCTCAACAGCCAACTAGGGATGGGCAATAAATGCTGGCCTTGCCAGCAACCCTCACGTCCCAAGAATGCATATATAGTTTTGGAGCAACTGACCAGCCAAACCATTGGTGCAGTCATTGACTGCCAAGAGTAACAATTTCTACTGAAGGGTGGCCATGCAGTGGGTCTCCTAAAGATGACATGAGTAGACATCCTTCCTTAACCCAAAATGACCATGGACGTCTGGGGGACGAGGTTTAGGAGTTCTGAGGGAACAAGAGGAAATAATAAGTGTTATCAAAGCAGGCGATAGGTCATTTGTAAAGGAAAATATTATTCAGGAAAATCTACATTTAGCACAGATGACCGGGGTCAATTGAAGGTCACTGGTTTCATTTCGGCCACAGGGATGAGCAAATATCAATATTGAAAAGAAAGAAAATGGATACGAGTTGTAGTTTCTGTTCTGGGTTTAGCAATACTCTTAAAATAACCAACTCGTCCACTAGAAAAATGGTCATTGCCCCCAAAGCCTCCCCCATTCTTTCTTGCACCGCCCTGTCCACCTGTAACCCTGGCCCCATCATCCCTGCCACTTCATTCACCAACTAACCCAATTAAATGGCTGTGGCATCATTTAAAATGGTCGCCTGTCCTGTCCTTGCAAAGTGAAGTGAAATTAATATTATTCCATTGGTTCCATTCTCCTGCCGTCTCCTACCCCGAGTCTTCACCTTCTTCGTTCCCATCTTCCCTCCTTCCTACCCTTCCCCACTCCCGCCATGCCTTCCCCCTGCCGCCACTTTCTCCCCACCTCCTAGCTTCCCCAGTTCCATCTCCCCTCCCCCACTCCTCACCCCTCCCCTTCCGCCAGCCACGCTCTCCTACCTTTTTCACACCCCACACCCTTCCAGTCGACCCTCTTGCGTTTTCTCCTCCCCGCCCCACCACTTCCCCTATCCAAACACCTCACCCTCCCCTCACCTCTACCTCTTCCCCCAACTCTCCAACCCACCCTCATCTTCTTCCCTGTCCCAGACAATGCTGCCGCCGCCATTGATGCTGCTTCCACCTGTCAATCATTCAAACGTGAACCAATGAAAATTCTAATTGGCATGCCGCCAGGGTCAGGACTCAACCAATCGGAAATTGGGTTACATTGATGCCTCCTAAAAAATGTCAATGCTCAATAAAGATCCCAAATGTCTCAATAACTGGCTCAGTGTGTTTACTGCCTCAGCTCAGAACGTGTATAGTGATATAAATGAATGAAACCAGTTCTTACCCATAGATTCATCACTCTGTAATTTTTGTATGTGGCAGGTTAGTCAATTTAAAAACCGATTCCCTCCCAAATTTGATTGAGAAGCCCCCCCCCCCCCCCCCTCCCTTCACCCACAATATTCCCTCAAAAAACAAACTCGGATGTTGTCTTACCACATCCATATTAGGGGCAGCACGGTAGCATTGTGGATAGCACAAATGCTTCACAGCTCCAAGGTCCCAGGTTTGATTCCCGGCTTGGGTCACTGTCTGTGCGGAGTCTGCACGTTATCCCCGTGTCTGCGTGGGTTTCCTCTGGGTGCTCCGGTTTCCTCCCACAGTCCAAAGATGTGCAGGTTAGGTGGATTGGTCATGCTAAATTGCCCTTAGTGTCCAAAATTGCCCTTAGTGTTGGTTGGGGTTACTGTGTTATGGGGATGGAGGTGTTGACCTTGGGTAGGGTGCTCTTTCCAAGAGCCGATGCAGACTCGATGGGCCAAATGGCCTCCTTCTGCACTGTAAATTCTATGATTACCACACCTCTGACATCAGCACGTGACCACAGAGAGCGCACATTGCAATGACATCACCAGAATGATGCAGCCTCCGGATCCAATCCTGAAATGAAAAAGATTTTAAAAAGAAGGAAAGGGCAAACTGTTTTGAACTGGAAACAAAGCTTCTTTATATCAACAACTTGCATTCACGTAGCGCCATTAATGCAGCAAAACATCCTGAGGCGTTTCAAAGGAACGATTATCAGTTAAACGTTGACACCAAACTACCTCGGGTTATTTTACGAGCAGAGACTAAAGGGCGTCAAAGAGGTAGGTTTAATAGTGGGTCTGAAAGGAGGAGAGGGAATTCCACAGCTCAGGGCCCCAGGCAGCAGAATGGTGAAGCGATGAAATCAAGGATGCACAAGAGACCAGAATTGGAGAATCGGAAATATCATAAGACAAAAGAGCAGAATTAAGCCACTCGGCCCATCGAGTCTGCTCCGCCATTCAATCATGGCTGATATTTTTCTCATCCCCATTCTTCTGCCTTCTCCCCATAATCCCTGATCCCCTTATTAATCTGGAACCCATCTATCGCTGTCTTAAAGACACTCAGTTATTTGGCCCCACAGCCTTCTGAGGCAAAGAGTTCCACAAATTCATCACCCTCTGGCTGATGAAATTCCTCCTCATATCTGTTTTAAAGGACCATCCCTTTAATCTGAGATTATGTCCTCTGGTACTAGTTTTTCCTACAAGTGGAAACATCCTCCCCACGTCCACTCTATCCAAGCCTCGCAGTATCCTGCAAGTTTCAATACGATCTCCCCTCTCCCCAGAGTTCTCAACCGTTCCTCATATGACAAGCTCTTCATTCCAGGGATCATTCTTGTGAACCTCCTCTGGACCCTTTCCAAGGCCAGCACATTCTTCCCTAGATGCCCTGCTTCCTCAATGCTACCTGTCCCTTTAGAATGAAGAAGGAGGCCATTCGGCCCATTGTGAGTGAATCAACTCTTGGTAAGAGCACCCTACCTAGTCCCACGCGCCCACCCCCACCCCTATGCCCGTAACCCCACCCATCCTTTTGGATACTAAGGGGCAATGTAGCATGGCTAGTCCACCTAACCTCCACATCTTTGAACTGTGGAAGGAAGCCGGAGCACCCGGAGGAAACCCACGCAGACAGGGAGAGAAACTCCACACAGGCAGTCACCCGAGGTTGGAAGTGAACCCGGGTCCCTGGCGCTGTGAGGCAACAGTGCTAACCACTGCTGCCTCACCTCCTATCTCGGAGGGCTGTGGCGCTGGAGGAAGTTACTAAGGTACGGAGGGTGAGTAGAGGCGAAACCAGGGAACATAGAACATAGAACAGTACAGCACAGAACAGGCCCTTCGGCCCTCGATGTTGTGCCGAGCAATAATCACCCTACTCAAACCCACGTATCCACCCTATAAGGGAAGGATTTGAAATCAAGACAGATACTGAGAGGATGTTTCAAAAACAAGGGAGCGTAGTTTCAGGATAAGGGACCAAACATTTAAGACTGAGATGAGAAATTCAGGGGGTTGTGAATCTTTGGTATACTCTACCCCAGAGGGTCGATGTGCCATCATTGAATATATTTAAGACTGGGATAGACAGATATTTGGTCTCTAAGGGAATAGGGGATCTGGGAAGCAGGCAAGAAAGGAGTTGGAGCTCAAAGGTAGCTAATACCATATTGAATGATAGAGCAGGTTCAATGGGCAATATGGTCATCTCTTTTGAGGACTTCAAAATTGAAACATTGCTAGACCAGGAGCCGATGTATGTCAGTGAGCACAGGAAATGATGTGTGTGGGACTTGATGCAAGTCATGATAGGTACAGCAGTACTTTGGACAGCTCGTTTTACAGAAGGTGCAAGTTGGGACCCGGTCAGGAGAGAATTGGGACACTTGCGTTTAGAGACGTCAAAGACATAGGTGAGGGCTTCCACTGCAGGGACAGAGTCAACTATGTTATTTGTGAATAAATTGCACCATTGATATGAACCTGACAAGGATATGGGGGTCAGAAACTCTTCTCGGGGGGCAAATAGGACACCAGGGTTGCAAACCACCTGATTTAGCCTGAGGCAGTGGGCCAAGGAGAGGGGTGGAGATGGTCGCAAAATAATTCCTTATTGCAATAAGCACCAGTCTCCAATTTCTAGTTACATGGAGAATGGGGCAGGCCAAAGGTATAGCTGGCTAGTTGATCCAAGAAGTTAAGTTAAAATCACACCAGTTAGAAAAACACAAATCAGTTATAAAGTGAAATCTGGAAAATGAAAGTTGGCCTCAGTAAAATGATGAGGAAGCTAGCAGATTGTCTCTAAAAACAAAACTCAGTTGGTCTCTTTAGAGAAGGAAATGTGCCATCATTGCCCAATCTGACCCTAGACGTGACTGCGGACCCACGCCAACATGGTTGCCCTGCCCTCAAGAGACTTGTGCAATCAGGTGGTCTGGTCAGCCACACCCCCATTCCAAATGTGGATAATTAAAAAAAGGACCTCGCATACCACCGAGATAATTCCCCAAAAAACTGAAGTTCTCACATCAAGTCCCCAGGTGCATAATATTCCAGCAATTTCTATTATCCCACTGTCATGGTGACAGGTAAGTGGTTAAAGCCACAAGAATTAACACCGATGACTTTAGCTTTTAATTATAAAATCACTGGAGGTTCGGAGAGTGACTGGCGATGCGATCTCTGAAAGTGGTGTCCCTGCACTGTGTAAGAATTGTGAATTTACCATTGAATGTACATTTATTAATTGTTTGCTTGTTTTCTTGAGTTTTAACGAAATTCAAAATGGAAGAACTTTTTTTTAAACTTATTTTCTTCAAAATTAAACTGGATCTTTCATGGATGCAACACTCTTTTCTCTCACATTCTTTTCTCTTCGACATCAAAACAAAATCGCGAATGCTCTGCTTTTAAATTAGCAAACACATCCTGACTCATCTCCCAGTATTTATTGTGCACCAAACGCAAATAAAATGGCTCTTGGATTTTCTTCGGCATTATTAATAATAATAATAATCTTCATTGTCACAAGTAGGCTTACGTTAAGACTGCAGTGAAGTTACTGTGAAAACCCCCCAGTCGCCACACTCCGGCGCCTGTCCGGGTACACAGAGGGAGAATTCAGAATGTCCAATTCACCCAACAAGCACGTCTTTCGGGACTTGTGGGAGGAAACCGGAGCACCCGGAGGAAACCCATGCAGACACAGGGAGAACGCGGCCTCATTCTGCACTGTAGGGATTCTATGATTCTTTGATTTATATGGCTGGTCCAGTTCAGTTTCTGGTCAATGGTAAACGCAGGATGTTGATAATGGGGGAATTCAGTGATATTAATGCCATTGAATGTCAAGCGGAGCGGTTAAATTTTCTCTTGTTGCAGATGGTCATTGCCTGGCACTTGTGTGGCTAAGTGTTAAGTTGTTACTTATCAACCCAAGCCTCAATGTTGTTCAGGTCTCGTTGCTTATGGACATGGTTAGGTGTCTGGAGAGTTGTGATTGGTGCTGAACATTGTGCAGCCATCAGTGAACAGCCCCACTTCTGGCTAGTGATAGAGGTTGGGGCCCAGGTAGATGAAGGTATCGTCACCAATGGCAGAGTGATGTTAATCCGGGTTACGTAAGACAGCAAAATTGGATGAGTGCAGAGATCCTACCACAAGCATTCAAACCCTCCATCACAGCAGCAGATGTGACTACCACCTACAAGATGCACGGCAGGAACTCACCGAGGTTCCTTCAACAGCACCTTCCAAACCCGCGACCACTACCATCAAGAAGGTCAAGAGCAGCAGATACCTGGGAACCCCACCACCTGGAGGTTCCCCTCCAAGTCACTCACCGCCCTGACTTGGAAACATATCGCCGTTCCTTCACTTTCGCTGGTGCAAAATCCTTGAACTCCTTCCCTAACAGCACAGTGGGTGTACCTACACCTCAAGGACTGCAGCTGTTCGAGGACAACCCACCACCGACTTCTAAAGGGCAACTAGCGATGGGAAATAAATGCTGGCCTAACCAGCGATACCCACATCCCGTAAATGAGTTTTTTAAAATCTCAGAGATTTGGAGGGTTGGATGAGATGTGGGGCGCGATTTTACTAAAAGGGAACAAGGTCCCATAGCGATTCCATTTAGCAAGCGCCGGGAAACACAACACTACAAAATGGCACTCGCGCTTGATAAGGGGCCTCAACTGGTAACGCGTGGAACTCCTCAGTATAGCGAGTGATGGCATCCCAATCTCCAAGGCCCCCCAACACAACCCCAACCACTAACACACTATGGGAGGGTCCCTGACTGCCCACCCCCCCCCCCAATCACACCCACCAACTCCCTTGCAGGGTATCCCCAGCCAATTACCAGCACACCAAAAATGTTAGCTTGGCACCTTGGCTGTGCCAACCTGGCAGTGCCCATGCCAGCTGACAGTGGCACCTGGGCAGTGTCAGGTTGGCACCCAGGTTGCACTTCCAGGGTGCATGGATGGCACCATCAGTACCACCCTGCCCAAAAGGCATGCATCTGGAAGGCCTCCAATCTCCTGGGAGACCGCCACAAGTACCATTTCCTCTGGTCCCCATTTTTAGAGACGAGTGGTACTCACCCAAGGTCTCCAGGGAAAAGTAATTGATCCCACACCTCGGGTAATTCGGGAATCTGCACATTGAAGTGAGACTAGCTGCATCGTTCTAATATGCAGATTTGCTAAAATGTTATCACACCCATTGTTGGCGGGATTTACATCGCAACTTTTCTCGAAATCGTGTTCGACTTCACGAGGTGTTGTCATCCGGGTAGATTCTGAGAGAGGGGTTCCCCCCCCCCCCCTCCCCCCCCCCCCCCCCCCCCCCCGGCTTCAATCAGCCACACAATGCCGTGGCGAGCTGTTTTTCGGGCGCAGCATGGCTGTTTGGTTGTGCCCAAGGTGTGTACCCAAGGGGCTGGTTTAGCTCACCAGGCTAAATCACTGGCTTTTAAAGCAGACCAAGCAGGCCAGCAGCATGGTTCAATTCCTGTACCAGCCTCCCCGGACAGGCGCCGGAATGTGGTGACTAGGGGCTTTTCACAGTAACTTCATTGAAGCCTACTCGTGACAATAAGCGATTTTCATTTTCATTTCATTTTCAGGTGTCACTCATGGCTGGATCTCACTGCTCACTACAAAGAACTCTTTTTGTCTTAAGTGTGCTTTGAATATAAGAAATAGGAGCAAAAGTCAGCTATTTGGTCCATCAAGCCGGCTCAGCCATTCAACACACTCATGGCTGATTGTCTAACACACCTCCACGTTCCTGCACTATCCCAAATCCTTTATTCCCCTAGTGTCCAAACATCCGCCACTCTTGATATACAGCTGCCTATGGTAGATAATTACAAAGATTCACAATTCTCAAAATTTTATTTTATTTTTTAAAAATAAATTTAGAGTATCCAATTCATTTTTTCCAATTAAGGGGCAATTTAGCACGGCCAATCCACCTACTCTGCACATTTTTGGGTTGTGGGGGCGAAACCCACGCAGACACGGGGAGAATGTGCAAACTCCACACGGACAGTGACCCAGAGCCGGGATCGAACCTGGGACCTCAGCGCCGTGAGGCTGCAGGGCTAACCCACTGTGCCACCGTGCACAGCTCTCAAAATTAAGAAATTACTTCTCGTCTCGATCTAAAATGTTCACCCTCTCATTCTGTGACTTTAACCTCATGATCTGGTTCCCATAATCAAGAGAGAGTTTACTCCTGGAGTGGGGTAGTGTAGGCGAAGTACGCACCTCAAATTCACGTGACAATATGATTCATATTCATATTCCAGAGGATAAAACCAATACTGACAGGTATTGTACAGTGGTCATTTTCAAACCCAGGGTCGCGACCCATGGGTGTGTCACAGGCAGGTGTCGGGAGGGTCAGGGGGCCATGCATCGCGCCGTTCCCGATTGTGGGGCCGTGCTTCACGGCGTTCCCGAGCGCTGAAAGAATTGCCGAGCAGCGCGACCGGCTTTTAAAATTGTCGGCTGTGACCGGTATTTAGAATGCCGGCCATTCCGCACATGCGCGCCCCCATCTGCAGTGTGCGGGCCCAGAGCCCAGTGCACAGGCCCAGTGCGCAGGCCCAGAGCCCAGTGCGCGGGCCCAGTGCGTGGGCCGAGAGCCCAGTGCGCTGGCCCAGAGCCCAGTGCGCGGGCCCAGTGCGTGGGCCGAGAGCCCAGTGCACAGGCCCAGTGCGCAGGCCCAGAGCCCAGTGCACAGGCCCAGTGCGTGGGCCGAGAGCCCAGTGCGCGGGCCGAGAGCCCAGTGCGCAGGCCCAGAGCCCAGTGCGCAGGCCCAGAGCCCAGTGCGCGGGCCCAGAGCCCAGTGCGCGGGCCCAGAGCCCAGTGCGCAGGCCCAGTGCGCAGGCCCAGAGCCCAGTGCGCGGGCCCAGAGCCCAGTGCGCGGGCCCAGAGCCCAGTACGCAGGCCCAGAGCCCTGTGCGCGGGCCTAGAGCCCAGTGCGCAGGCCCAGTGCGCAGGCCCAGAGCCCAGTGCGCGGGCCCAGAGCCCAGTACGCAGGCCCAGAGCCCAGTGCGCGGGCCCAGAGCCCAGTGCGCAGGCCCAGAGCCCAGTGCTCGGGCCCAGAGCCCAGTACGCAGGCCCAGAGCCCAGTGCTCGGGCCCAGAGCCCAGTGCGCAGGCCCAGAGCCCAGTGCGCGGGTCCAGAGCCTAGTCTGCAGGCCCAGAGCCCTGCAGGGCAGAATGCCGGCTCCTGATGTCAGCACGCTAACCCAGGGGCAGATTTTTATTAAATCGCTGGAATCTGCCTGCCTGGAGGAGGGGCAGGTCACACGCCCCGGGCGGGATTCTCCGCCAGCGGGATTCTCCGTTTTGCCAGCACCCGGGAGTTTCCCGACGCCGTGGGGCTGCCCCACAATGGGAAACCCCACTGACCAGCCGGTGTAACAGAGAGTCCCACTGGCGGGTCGAGGCAGTAAAGGTGGCGCCGCGGGGCGGAGATTCCAGCCCACCGTAAGCTGACATCACGAGTTCTGAGCGCGAGAGAGATTCCTCCATTGTGTAGCTGCCAGCAGTGCTGGTGTGAGCTCCAGGGCCTCTGGTGACCAACCCATGAAGAAGAAGCTGAAAACAGGAACAAAGCAGCATAAAGATGATTACTTGATGTGTGGATTATTAATTGTTTCACTGCAAATCAGGATTCAAAGTTCATGTGAGTTATATGCAGGGAAACACTGACAACTGAAAGTTTTAAACCCTCAAAACTTTAAAGACATTTGAAGACGAAGCATGGCGAGTTCGAAGACAAACCTCTTTATTTTATTCAAGGGTTGCTGTGAGATCTTGGGCTGGATTCTTCGCCAGCGGGATGCTCCATTTTACCGGCAGCCCGGGGGTTTCCTGATGGCGTGGGGATTGCCCCACAATGGGAAACCCCATTGACCAGCTGGCTGAACCAGAAATCTGTTGCGGCGGGATGGAGAATCCAGCCCATTAAATCATCAGCTGAAGTCACTATCAGAAATGTAACATTGAATAACAAAGCAATAAAGATTTGACATCATGAGGACCAAGCAGGCTCACGTATCACATTAACGGTAAGTGAAAATGGTGGGTCATGATATTCGGGCAGCGTGAGTTGCGAAGGTCGGTCGGCGTGGGTCGCGAAGGTCGGCCGGCGTGGGTCGTGAAGGTCGGCCGGTGTGGGTTGCAAAGGTCAGCCGGTGTGGGTTGCAAAGGTTGGCCAGCGTGGGTTGCGAAGGTCGGCCGGCATGGGTCACGAAGGTTGGCCAGCGTGGGTTGCGAAGGTTGGCCGGCGTGGGTTGCGAAGGTTGGCCAGCGTGGGTTGCGAAGGTTGGCCGGCAGTGGGTCACGAAGGTTGGCCAGCATGGATTGCGAAGGTTGGCCGGCGTGGGTCGCGAAGGTTGGCCGGCGTGGATTGCGAAGGTTGGCCGGCGTGGGTTGCGAAGGTTGGCCAGCGTGGGTTGCGAAGGTTGGCCGGCGTGGGTTGCGAAGGTTGGCCAGCGTGGGTTGCGAAGGTTGGCCGGCGTGGGTTGCGAAGGTTGGCTGGTGTGGGTTGCGAAGGTTGGCCGGCGTGGGTTGCGAAGGTTGGCCAGCGTGGGTTGCGAAGGTTGGCTGGTGTGGGTTGCGAAGGTTGGCCAGCGTGGGTTGCAAAGGTTGGCCGGCGTGGGTCGTGAACGATGACCAGTTGGTAAATGTGGGTCCCGGGCAAAGAAATTTGAACAAACTGCTGTACAGGACTGAGGGAGAGCTGCATTGTTGGACATGGATTCCTTTGGTTGAGACATTAAACTGCTGATTTGACCATTAATTCACAAGACACGTGATTGGAAGTGAACAGTGGTTTTAATAGTCTTACAACAGAGCCTGCCTGCGACGAGATGAACTGAGAGCAGGCTTACGACTGCAGTGCTTTATACTTCCGGTTAGTGGGAGGAGCCATGGGCGGAGCCATGGGCGGAGCTACGGGTGGTGCCCAGTATAAACTCCTCATCTCCGCCTATGGGCAGAGCTGCGCAATGCCTCGCATACAGAGCCCACAAGGACACAATACATGTAATACAACACAGTGTGAATTACTAGGTATATAATTCACCACATTCACCCCCTGTAAACAAATCCAGTCCGGCGGAGGTGACGGGTCTACAAATTGAGCCGGTCCGGCGTCCGAGTCGTCCTTTGAGATCGGTGGAGCACCGGGGTTGCAGCCTCTTCGGGTGGCTGGGTGGGGGCGGTCGGTGAGGGTACGATGGTGGACTCCGGGGGTGATTCGGTCCGAGCTTCGTACCCAACTGGTGCAACGGGCGACGGGGAGCGCAGGAAACCTATAGTCGCGGGGGCGCGGAGCACGGGCAGTGAACCTATAGGTGCGGGGGCGCATGGCACGGAGGGTTGGGTGGGGTGTAGTGTGAGGGGCATCTCGGTGGTAGTGGTGGTGGAGTTGGATCCTGCAGGCGCCAGGCCCCGAGGGAAACAGTGTCCTGATGGCCGTCAGGGTATTCGATGAAAGCGTATTGGGGGTTCGAGTGGAGTAGGAGCACTCTCTCCACAAGTGGGTCAGTTTTGTGGGTCCGGACGTGCTTCTGGAGGAGAACCGGGCCCGGTGTCTTCAACCATGCTGGGAGCGAAACCCCCGTGGTAGTGCCCCAAGAAAAAACAAAGAGCCACTCGTGAGGGGTCTGATTGGTGGCGGTGCACAGGAGGGGCCTAATAGCATGGAGCGCGTCGGGGAGGACTTCCTGCCAATGGGAGGTCGAGAGCTTCCTGGACCAGAGGGTCAGTAGGACGGTCTTCCAGACCGTCACGTTCTCCCTCTCCACCTGCCCGTTCCCCCTGGGGTTGTAGCTGGTAGTCCTGCTCGAGGCGATGCCCTTGTCGAGCAGGTACTGACGCAGCTCGTCGCTCATAAAGGACGAACCCCTGTCGCTGTGTACGTAGTTGGGGAAACCGAACAGGATGAAGATACTGTGCAGGGCTCTGATGACTGTGTGGGAGGTCATATCGGGGCACGGGATGGCAAACGGGAAGCGGGAGAATTCATCGATGACGTTCAGAAAGTACACGTTTCGATTGGTCAAGGGGAGTGACCCTTTGAAATTGATGCTCAGGCGTTCAAAGGGCCAGGAGGCCTTTACCAGGTGGGCCCTGGCTGGTCTATAGAAGTGTGGTTTGCACTCCGCGCAGATCGGGCAATCCCTGGTGATGGCTTTTACCTCCTCGGTGGAGAAAGGCAGATTTCGGGCTTTGACGTAGTGGGCGAGCCGGGTGACCCCCGGGTGGCAGAGGTCATTATGGATAGCTTTCAGGCGGTCGTCTTGCGCGCTGGCGCACGTGCCGTGGGACAGGGCATCTGGGGGCTGGTTGAGCTTCCCCGGTCAATACATAATATCATAATTGTAGGTGGAGAGTTCGATCCTCTGCCGCAGGATTTTATCATTTTTAATTTTGCCCCTTTGTGAGTTGTCAAACATGAAGGCAACCGATCTTTGGTCGGTGATGAGGGTGAATCTCCTACCTGCGAGGTAGTGCCTCCAGTGATGTATAGCTTCCACGATGGCTTGTGCTTCTTTTCGACCGAGGGGTGTTGAAGTTCCGAAGCGGAGAGGGTTCGGGAGAAGAAGGCGACTGGTCTCCTTGCCTGATTTAGAGTGGCTGCGAGAGCGATCTCTGGGGCATCGCTCTCCACTTGGAAAGGGACGGATTCATCCACCGCCCGCATGGCCGCTTTGGTGATGTCCTCCTTGATGCAGGTGAAGGCCTGGCGG
Source organism: Scyliorhinus canicula (assembly GCF_902713615.1). Taxonomy (NCBI): domain Eukaryota; kingdom Metazoa; phylum Chordata; class Chondrichthyes; order Carcharhiniformes; family Scyliorhinidae; genus Scyliorhinus; species Scyliorhinus canicula. The sequence continues at coordinate 112,751,387 of NC_052163.1, read as the reverse complement.
GCCTCAGCTGACAGAGGAAACAGTGTGGCCTTAAATAGTGGGCGGGCTTTGTCCACATACTGAGGGACCCACTGGGCATAATAAGAGTATAATCCCAGGCACCTCTTGAGGGCCCTGGGACAATGAGGGAGAGGAAGTTGTAAGCATACAGTCAGGGTCGGGGCCAGTACTCCATTTTCCATGACATAGCCGCGGATGGCTAGCCCAAGATGGCCGCTCCCGTGGATCGCACGTGGCGGGCGGCGAGGAATATGGCGTCCCAAGATGGCGGCCCCCATGAGTCGCACGTGGCCGGCCACGTGGAAAAGGGTGGGGGCGGAGTCGGCATACAGGCTGCAGCGTTACGGGGCCTGCGGGCTTGTGAGTTTGGGAAGCGAGTGCTCTGGGCTGCGTGAGAGTCTGGAGCAGGAGTTTTCTTCGCCAGGCATACCCGGGCATAGTGTCCTTTGCGACCGCAGCTGTTGCAGGTCGCGTTGCAGGCCGTGCAGTGCTGCCGTGGGTGCTGGGGCTGTCTTCAGAATGGCACACGGGGGCTGCGGAGTGGGTGGGTGGCCCGCGCGGCGCAGGCCTGGGGCAGTCGCTGGTTGGGGGCCCAGGATGGGGTCACTTAGTCCACGGGGAACGAGGTGAGGCTGCGGAACGAGTCCTCCATGGTTGTAGCTAACTCTACAGTGTCCTCCAAGTTCTGGGCCCCTTTCTCAAGCAATCGCTGGCGCACATAGTTAGACCTGAGCCCTGCCACGTATACATCACGGGCAGCGAGTTCCATATGTTGGGCGGCCGTTGCAGCTTGATAATTGCAGTCCCGAGCTAGGGTTTTTAAATCGCGCAGAAAGTCTTCCAGCGACTCCGCGGGGCACTGGCGGCGGGTCGTAAAAATGTGGCACGCGTAGACTTCGTTGATGGGCCTCACGTACATTCGATCTAGCATGGCCAGGGCCTCCGTATACGAGGTAGTACTGTTAAGTTGAGTAGAGATACGATGGCTCATCCTTACGTGCAGTAGGCTGAGTTTCTGCTCCTCCGTAGTTTCTGAAGTGCTTGATTCAGCCAGGTAGGCCTTGAAACATCTGAGCCAGTGTAGGAAGATTTCCTTCGCCTCTGCAGCCTGCGGGTCGAGTTCTAGTCGATCAGGTTTGAGGGCTGATTCCATAGTAGTTTTCTTCAAGTTTTCTGAGACTATTAAATTGATGTGACCATCAATTCACAAGACACGTGATTGGAAGTGAACAGTGGTTTTAATAGTCTTACAACAGAGCCTGCATGCGACAAGATGAACTGAGAGCAGGCTTACGACTGCAGTGCTTTATACTTCCGGTTAGTGAGAGGAGCCTTGGGCGGAGCGAAGGGTGGAGCCCAGTACAAACTCCTTATCTCCCCCTATGGGCAGAGCTGCGCAATGGCTCGTATACAGAGCCCACAAGGACACAATACATGTAATACAACACAGCGTGAATTACTAGGTATATAATTCACCACAACTGTGTCACTATCTGCTCTCACCAGTGCACATAGAAGATCCAATTGGAGGAATAACAGGGGAGTTCGCCCAGGTGTAAACTTGTGAGAGCTTGTTGCACACAAATTGGCTCCCACATTTCTTACACTACAAGAGTGACCACACTTCAAAAAGCCCCTCAGTGGTCCACAATTCAAGCCTGGCTTCTAAGTTCATTAGGATAATTGATGTTTGCAATTTAACCTCCTGATTTTCTGAATCTTGTCCCATGCTCTATCTAAATAGCCATGACGTGGAGATGCCAGCGTTGGACTGGGGTAAGCACAGTAAGACGTTTTGCAACACGAGGTTAAAGTCCAACAGGTTTGTTTCAAATCACTAGCTTTCGGAGCACTGCTCCTTCCTCAGGTGAATTGTCGTAACTTGAGGAAGGAGCAGTGCTCCAAAAGCTAGTGATTTGAAACAAACCTGTTGGACTTTAACCTCGTGTTGTAAAACTTACTATCTAAATAGGACAGTGTAAATGGGGCTTTGTATCTCTGTATCTTAACAAGTACTCTACATGGTCCAGCAAGTGTTTGATGGGCACAGTGTAGAGGGAGCTTTACTCTGTATCTAACCCCGTGCTGTACCTGTCCTGGGAGTGTTTGATGGGGACAGTGTAGAGGGAGCTTTACTCTGTATCTAACCCCGTGCCGTACCTGTCCTGGGAGTGTTTGATGGGGACAGTGTAGAGGGAGCTTTACTCTGTATCTAACCCCGTGCTGTACCTGTCCTGGGAGTGTTTGATGGAGACAGTGTAGAGGGAGCTTTACTCTGTATCTAGCCCTGAGCTATACCTGTCCTGGGAGTGTTTGATGGGGACAGTGTAGAGAGAGCTTTACTCTGTATCAAACCCCGTGCTGTACCTGTCCTGGGAGTGTTTGATGGAGACAGTGTAGAGGGAGCTTTACTCTGTATCTAGCCCTGAGCTATACCTGTCCTGGGAGTGTTTGATGGGGACAGTGTAGAGGGAGCTTTACTCTGTATCTAGCCCTGAGCTATACCTGTCCTGGGAGTGTTTGATGGGGACAGTGTAGAGGGAGCTTTACTCTGTATCTAGCCCTGAGCTATACCTGTCCTGGGAGTGTTTGATGGGGACAGTGTAGAGGGAGCTTTACTCTGTATCTAGCCCTGAGCTACACCTGTCCTGGGAGTGTCTGATGGGGACAGTGTAGAGTGAGCTTTACTCTGTATCTAGCCCTGAGCTATACCTGTCCTGGGAGTGTTTGATGGAGACAGTGTAGAGGGAGCTTTACTCTATATCTAACCCCATGCTGTACCTGTCCTGGGAGTGCTTGATGGAGACATGGTAGAGGGAGCTTTACTCTGTATCTAACCCCGTGCTGTCCCTGCCCATGGAGTGTTTCATGGGGACAGTGTAGAGGGAGCTTTACTCTGTATCTAACCCCGTGCTGTATCTGTCCTGGGAGTGTTTGATGGGGACAGTGTAGAGGGAGCCTTACTCTGTATCTAACCCCGTGCTGTATCTGTCCTGGGAGTGTTTGATGGGGACAGTGTAGAGGGAGCTTTATTCTGTATCTAACCCCGTGCTGTACCTGTCTAATGAAGCTTCTGGAGTACAGCATTGGGGTAACCTCCACATCCGCCCCCTTCTATGCAACTATTATTGCCTCACAGGTAGAGTCGTATAGCAAGTGCATTTCTGACCAGTGACCCCCCGTCATCCACCCCCCTCCAGTCCCCCACATCTCCCCATTCCTCCACCCTCACCACCCCAGAGAATTACCTAATTGAGTCCACCTGAGAATATTCATTTGGTCAGGGAGATGGAAATTTCTCCAGACGTTTGCTTGCTCAGGGGGACTGAGAAGATTAATAGGAACCATTGAAAAGCCATTTGCAAACAGACGTGAGCTAAATGTATTCTGTCTGTAATTCATGGTCTCTCTGCCTCGCAGAAGCTGAAGCAGCAGAAAATCTCCTGGAAGATACAGTGTGAGTGTGTGCGGTGTGAGTGTGTGCGGTGTGAATGTGCGGGGTATGTGTGTGACTGTGTGTGCCTGCATTTGTGTGTCTCTGTGTGATGGTGTGTGTTTGTGAGTGTGTGTCTGACTGTGTGTGTGAGAGATTGTGTATGTGTGTGATGGTGTGTGTGAGAGATTGTGTATGTGTGTGATGGTGTGTGTATGATTGTGTATGTGTGTGCATGTGAGTGTGTGATGCTGTGTGTGTGAGTATGGCAATAGTGTGTGTGAGTGTGTGTGATTGTGTGTAATAGTATGTGAGCGTGTGTGTAATAGCGTGTGTGAGTTTGTGTGAGTGTGAGTGTGTGAAATAGCGTGTGTGAGTATGTGTGAGTGGGAGTGTGTGAAATAGCGTGTGTGAGTATGTGTGAGTGGGAGTGTGTGAAATAGCATGTGTGAGTATGTGTAATACTGTGTGTGTGTAATAGTATGTGTGAGTGTGTGTAATAGTGTGTGTGAGTATATGTGAGTGTGTGCAATAGTGTGTTTGAGTGTGTGTAATAGTGTGTCTGAGTATGTGTAATAGTGTGTGTGATTATGTGTGAGAGTGTGTGTGTGAGTGTGTGTAATAGTATGTGTGGGTGCGTGTAATAGTGTGTGTGAGTATGTGTGTATAATGGTGTGTGTGTAAAAGTGTGCCTGAGTGGGTGTAATAGTGTGTGTGTGTGTGTGAGTGTGTGTAATAGTATGTGTGAGTGTGTGTAATAGTGTGTGTGAGTATATGTGTGTAATGGTGTGTGTGTAAAAGTGTGTCTGAGTATGTGTAATAGTGTGTGTGAGTGTGTGAGTGTGTGTAATAGTATGTGTGGGCGTGTGTAACAGTGTGTGTGAGTATATGTGTGTAATGGTGTGTGTGTAAAAGTGTGTCTGAGTATGTGTAATAGTGTGTGTGATTATGTGTGAGAGTGTGTGTGTGAGTGTGTGTAATAGTATGTGTGGGTGCGTGTAATAGTGTGTGTGAGTATGTGTGTATAATGGTGTGTGAGTAAAAGTGTGCCTGAGTGGGTGTAATAGTGTGTGTGTGTGTGAGTGCGTGTAATAGTATGTGTGAGTGTGTGTAATAGTGTGTGTGAGTATATGTGTGTAATGGTGTGTGTGTAAAAGTGTGTCTGAGTATGTGTAATAGTGTGTGTGAGTGTGTGAGTGTGTGTAATAGTATGTGTGGGCGTGTGTAACAGTGTGTGTGAGTATATGTGTGTAATGGTGTGTGTGTAAAAGTGTGTCTGAGTATGTGTAATAGTGTGTGTGTGTGTGTGTGTGTGTGTAATAGTATGTGTGGGTGGGTGTAATAGTATGTGTGAGTATATGTGTGTAATGGTGTGTGTGTAAAAGTGTGTCTGAGTATGTGTAATAGTGTGTGTGTGTGTGTGTGTGTGTGTAATAGTATGTGTGGGTGTGTGTAATAGTATGTGTGAGTATGTGTGTGTAATATTGTGTGTGTAATAGTGTGTCTGAGTATGTGTAATAGTGTGTGTGAGTGTGTGAGTGTGTGTAATAGTATGTGTGGACGTGTGTAACAGTGTGTGTGAGTATATGTGTGTAATGGTGTGTGTGTAAAAGTGTGTCTGAGTATGTGTAATAGTGTGTGTGTGTGTGTGTGTGTGTAATAGTATGTGTGGGTGTGTGTAATAGTATGTGTGAGTTGTGTGTAATATTGTGTGTGTAATAGCGTGTCTGAATATGTGTAATAGTGTATGTGAGTGCGTGTGAGGACGTGTGTGTGATGGTGATTGTGTGTGAGCGTGCATAATAGTATGTGTTAGTGTGTGTGAGGATGTGTGTGTGTTGGTGAGTGTGTGTGAGTGTGTGTAATAGTGTGTGAGTATGTGTAATAATGTGTGTGAGTATGTGTAATGGTGTGTGTGTGTGTGTGTTATAGTGTGTAATAGTGTGTGTAACACTGTGTGTGAGTATGTGTAATAGTGTGTGAGTGTGTGTGAGGATGTGTGTGTGTGTGATGACGAGTGTGCGAGTGGTTGGGATTTACCACGCAACGCGCTGCCTGTTTTGTGGCATTGGGAGGCGGTCTGCCAGTGGCTGGCTGTGGGACCTTCCGATCCCGCCATTGTCAACGGGGAACCTGTGGCGGGACCGGAACATCCACCAATGTGAACGGCCAGAAAGGTCTGGCTGGTGTTTGTGGTGAGTGGGCAGGATTTTCCCATTCCGCCTGTGACAGGCAGGAATAGAGAATCCAGCGACGGGCAAGGAGACTGAGGGGGGGGGCGGGGGGGCGGACCCGCGGGGGGGCGGACCGGGGGGGGCGGACCGAGCGGGGGAGCGGACCGAGCCGGGGGGGGCAGCCCTGGGGGACGGCGGCATGCGCTGGTTGGCACCGGCCCAACTGCGCATGCGCGGGACCCGAGTCTCTGGCGCCCCCTAGCACATGGCGCCCCGGGCGACTGCCCGAGTTGCCGGTGCCTTGAGCCGGCCCTGTAGATTGGCCATGATAAATTGCCCCAAAATGTCCTAAAGGTTACGTGTGATTGCGAGGATAGGGCGCGGGAGTGGGCCTAGGTCGGGTGCTCTTTCAGAGGGTTGGTGCAGACTCGATGGGCCGAATGGCCTCCTTCTGCATTGTAGGAATTCTATGGTCTTTCCATTCCCAGGTCTAGGACCCAATTGTTGGGTCAAGTCCCAACATGTCCCAATGAATTCCTAACTCCCATCCCTGATTGGACTAGCAGATCACATGACCCCTCCCACAGAGAATACCTCTTTAAAGGGCTAACTATGACATCCCTTTGAGTCCCTTTTTACACTTGGAAATAATTATGTTACACAATTGCCAAAACAGTGACAATCATAAACACTTTTACACTAGTCCGGCAATAACTCAGTCTGCCCGGTGATTTCTTCTTTCCATAGTGCTACGTAGCTCCAGTGACTGAGGTTCTTCTATTGAGGTAGTTACTGTTTGGCCTTATTTCACCTGTAACCACACCTTGTACTGATGTTGCACCTTAGAACATAAAACAGTACAGCACAGTTCAGGCCCTTCAGCCCACGATGTTGTGCTGACCACTTATCCTAATCTAAGATCAACCTAACCTACACCCCTTCAATTTACTGCTGTCCATGTGCCTGTCTAAGAGTCGCTTAAATGTCCCCAATGACTGACTCCACCACCTCTGCTGGCAGTGCATTCCACACCCCCACCACTCTCTGTGTAAAGAACCTACGTCTGACATCTCCCCTATACCTTCCTCCAATCACCTTAAAATGATGTCCCCTCGTGACAGCCATTTCCACCCTGGGGAAAAGTCTCTGGCTATCCATTCTATCCATGCCTCTCATCACCTTGTCCACCTCTATCAAGTCGCCTCTCTTCCTTCTTCACCCCAGTGAGAAAAGTCTGAGCTCCCTCAACTTTTCTTCATAAGACATGGTGCGCGATAGTGCAAATGTGGTGTATGTGTGATGGTATGTTTTGGTGTGAATGAGTGTGAATGTGTGAGTGTGATAGTGTGAATGAGTGTGTGTATGTGTGATGGTGGGTGTGTTTTGGTGTGAATGAGTGTGAATGCGTGAGTGTGATAGTGTGAATGTGTGTGTGTGTGTGTGTGTTTTGTGTGAATGAGCGTGAATATGTGAGTGTGATAGTGTCAATGAGTGTGTGAGTGAGAGTGTGTGTATGTTTTGGTGTGATGAGCGTGAATATGTGAGTGTGATAGTGTAAATGAGTGTGTGAATGAGAGTGTGTGTATGTTTTGGTGTGAATGAGCGTGAATATGTGAGTGTGATAGTGTAAATGAGTGTGTGAATGAGAGTGTGTGTATGTTTTGGTGTGAATGAGGGTAAATGTGTGAGTGTGATGGTGTGAATGAGTGTGTGAATGAGAGTGTGTGTATGTTTTGGTGTGAATGAGGGTAAATGTGTGAGTGTGATGGTGTGAATGAGTGTGAGTGAGTGTGAATGTATTGGATTTCTGGGAACTCACTGTCTCAGCGACGGTTCTTTGACAGCTGCACTCACTGGGAAGGTAATTGGAAGTTTGATGAGGACAAACATTCAGGAGGCAGAGTCTCAGTGGGAGAGATTGGAAACCATTCTTGTTTAATTTGCCCTGCCAGTTTGATGGCATTAATATGCAGCGTTTATTGCTCACAGCTGCTTATGGAGTTTTTCAGGGCCATCTCCACCCCTTTACATTTCTCTCGGTGGGATTTCACCTGCTTTCTTCCCACACTCTGTGTCAGCTTGGCTCCGCCATCGGGAGCACTCAGCCATCAATCAGGAACGTGTAGCTACGAGCTTCACTCCAAGGTTTGAGTGGATAGGAACAAAACAACACCCCTGAATTTTACAGCCCCCGGTGGGAAGGAGGGTGAAATTGCACGGATTTCCCTCCAGCATCTCCCACCTGCAATTTTACAGGGCCTCAGACCTAGGGGCCTACTTCCACCCGGCCTCAATTTTTAGGGTGGTGCAGGGCTGTGGGAGTGAAGGTGAAGCCGTGACCACTAGTGGTGGTCTTCGGGGTCTCAGAGCAGCCAGAGCTCTACATGGGGAGGGGCACCGACGTCGTAGCCCGTGCCTCCCTTATCGCCCACCGGACACTCCTGCTCAGCTGCCGATTGGCAGCATCACCCAAGGCTACAGACTGGCTGCCTGACCTGGCGCAAATTCTCAGGCTGGAGAAGATAACATTCTCCACCCTGGGGTCAGAAGAAGGCTGTGGTGAATGTAACTCCGTAATTCACACTGTATTGCATATACATGAGACCATGCATTTGTAAGCGCAGTTGCGTTGCCCGACCACTAGGGGGAGTAGCGCTGGGAATGCTTAGGAGTTTGTACAGGGCTCCACCCTTGGCTCCTCCCCCTGGGCTGCTGTATAAATACCAATGCTCAGAGCCAGTCATTCAGTTCATCGAGAGTTCAACGCGGAACAGGCTGGCTCTGTTGTAAGTAGATTATAACCACTGTTCATATCTTAAAGCACGTGTCTAGTGAATTGATGGTTCCATCAAAGGCTTTCACAGGAACTGGAAGCCATTCACCAACTTGAAATGAAAATCGCTTATTGTCACGAGTAGGCTTCAATGAAGTTACTGTGAAAAGCCCCTAGTCGCCACATTCCGGCGCCTGTCCGGGGAGGCTGGTACGGGAATCAAACCGTGCTGCTGGCCTGCCTTGGTCTGCTTTAAAAGCCAACGATTTAGCCCAGTGAGCTAAACCAGCCCCTACTTGTTTCAAGGCCTGTTCATGGCCAGCAACCAATAAAGTGGGGGGGGGGGGGGGGGCACAGAGCAAGTCACGGAACCAGGAAATGAAAGAAAGGGGGGAGAGGGCGCGGGGGAGAGGGAAGGGACGAACGCGGCCAAAAGGATTACGGGGACAGGCGGGAGAGAAGAGAACCATAACAGGCCAGCTTGCTGGTAAATACATGTTTTGGCCAAGTCTGGCCATGTGACGTTTGATAAAGTTGGAAGTTTTTCTTTTGTTGATACATGTGCTAGTTTGGTTTTGCTTTGTAAATTCTTGATACAAAATATTAAAAGCTCAATAAAAATACTTTCCCCAAAAATGCTTTACGCTGGTGATCAAAAGACAGAGAATAGGAAAGTTTATCTTGGGTGGCAGGTGGTGGGAGCGGCTCCATCAGGGGTCCTTCTGATGCTGGTCGCTCTCCCCTGAAGGATCAGAGGCCTGTGGACCACCTGCCCAAATCTACCCCCCCCCCCCCCCCACTCCTCCCCCAATCTGTCAGATGGCAGTTCTCCAAGGTGGATCTTACGCCCAAATTAGGATGAAAAATGGCAGCAGGCCTGTCAACTCTCTGGGTGTCGGTGACTCCAAAACAGTCAGGCCCTGGGCCCATCCTGTTTATCTTCTCCCATCCTGGTCATCGCATGATCGACAATACTCGAGTTGTTCACTCAGCAGAGCAAGAAATCTCACAAAGCTGCTGAAAACCCTCATCCATGTCTCTAATATCTCGAGACTCGACTAATCTAATTCACTCCTGCTGTTCACCCACAATCTACCCGACGTCAACTTGAGTTCATCCAAAACTCTGCTCGAACTCAAAGTATACCCTTTCGCCCTTTCGCCTGTCACGGCTGTGTTTACCGGCTCCTGGTTAAGCAATGCCACCAATTTAAAATTTCTCATCCTTGTTGGTCAAATCCCTACAAGGCCTCGACCTCTTCCCTATCTCTGAAATCTCCTCCAGCCACACAACCCTCTGATGTCTACATTCCTCCAATTTTGCACCTTGCACAAAGCTGATTTTAATTGGTGACGGTGCTTTTAGCTGCCTGAACCCTAAGCTCTAGAATTCCCTTCCTAAACGACTCTGCCTGTCTCTCTCTACCTTTAAGATGCTCATTAGAATCTGCCTCGCTGACTAAGCTTTTTTGTCATGTCCCAATTTTCCCCGATGTGGCTCGATGTCCAAATCTGCTTTATAATCACCCCTGTGAAAAGGCAGGGGACATGTTATTACATTGCAGGTGTTTTTATAAATGAAGGTTTTTGTTCCTGTCACTATCACGTGGCCCCTGCCGGGCGTGTTTCTGACAGGGGGGGAGATCCCACATCCTCGGGCCCACCCTCGTAAAACCAAAATTGGAGCCTGCCCACCATGTTTTAAAAAGCTATCAGAGGTCAAGTGAGCTTCTTATCAGGAAGGGGGGGGGTGGGGAAGGGGGTAGAGGGGAGGGGTGGGAGGGGAAGGGAGGAGGTGGGGGAGGATTGGGGGAATTTCAAACATGGGGGCTGCCTTTTGCCGATCGGAGGTTGACCCCTAAAATGGAACCCCCTTCCTTTCTTCCTACCTATCCACGACCTTAAACCTCTACCACCGTCGCCCTCGTCCCCCAAACCCCAGCCCCTCCCTGACCTGCCCAAGCCCTCCCTGTGCATTCCCCTTAACTTGCTGAGTTGAGGGGAATCACTGTGGTTTCTGTGTGTTCTTATTGCAGTTCCGGTAGTGGCCACTAACACGCTCTCGGTACTACTGGGTCTGATGGATTAGCCGGCAGTGGGGGTGGAAGTCCCACTTGCTCCTTGTTGAGTCTGTCTGCTGTGCGTTAAGGATGTAGGGTGAGGGCAGCACGGTGGCACAGTGGTTAGCATTGCTGCCTCACGGCACCGAGGTCCTAGGTTCGATCCTGGCTCTGGGTCACTGTCCGTGTGGAGTTTGTACATTCTCCCCGTGTTTGCGTGGGTTTCGCCCCCACAACCCAAAGATGCGCAGGGTAGGTGGATTAGTCACTCTAAATTGCCCCTTAATTGGAAAAAATGAATTGAGTACTCTAAATTTTTTTTTAAAAGAAAAAAAACGATGTAGGGTGGATGTAGCTGTCTGCAACCGTGCCCACCCCACTCTGACCCCCCCCCCCCCCCCCCCCCCCCCACCTCGCTGTTTTACTCAGCCCTATGAGTCCAATATAGACCCAGATGTGCGGTGCGGAAAACCCCAGTGGTGGAGTTTTGGGAACCATTGGTCACCTGTTCCTCCCAGGTTCACCACAATGAGCATACATGTATCTCCAATTACTGATTAAACCCAGGCCCTGACCTCTCTTGTGTATTTAGACGTTCCTGTGACCCTATTGGAAGAAGACACGGAGAGTCCTTCCCAGAGCCCCACCAATATTTATCCTTTTTTAAAAATCGGATGATTTGGTCATTTATTACATTGCCGACGGTGGGAGTTTGCTGTGAGCAAATTGGTTGTCACAATTGGTTACATTCGGCGGCCCCTCAAAATTGAGGATGATTTCGACTGGTGAGTCTTCAGGTGAGCGAGGAGCCCGATTCTGGATCTACAAGTTCTTCTGCAATGGAGGAAATGTTGTTGCGTGGGGTGGAGGGGAAGGGGGGGTGTAATTCGGAGCCCCGGGTTGTCTTCCCTCCCCTTCCTCCGTCCCCACCGTTGTGCCGCGCTGTCAGATTGCGCCTCGATCGACAGGTGGAGCCATTACATTCCATTCCAACAGTGACAACGCATATCTTCAAAGCACTTTAAAATCTATACAGCGTATATAAATACAAACTCTTCCTTTCGTGGGTGATCTCTTGTGCCTCTGATCTCTTTCCTTTTTTAAAAAGTTTTCCAATTAAGGGGCAATTTAGCGTGGCCAATCCACCTGCCCTGCTCATGGACCATAGATCATAGATCATAGAATTTACAGTGCAGAAGGAGGCCATTCGGCCCATTGAGTCTGCACTGGCTCCTGGAAGGAGCACCCTACCCAAGGTCAACACCTCCACCATATCCCCATAACCCAGTAACCCCACCCAACACTAAGGGCAATTTTGGACACGAAGGGCAATTTAACATGGCTAATCCACCTAACCTGCACATCTTTGGACTGTGGGAGGAAACCGGAGCACCCGGAGGAAACCCACGCACACACGGGGAGGATGTGCAGACTCCACACAGACAGTGACCCAAGCCGGGAATCGAACCGGGGACCCTGGAGCTGTGAAGCAATTGTGCTATCCACAATGCTACCGTGCTGCCTCATCTTTTTGGGTTGTGGGGGTGAGACTCATGCAGACATGGGGAGAATATGCAAACTCCTCACGAACAGTGACCCGGTGCCGGGATCGAACCCGCGTCCTCGGCGCCGTGAGGCAGCAGTGCTAACCACTCCGCCGCTCTCCAAATATCCTACAGAAGCATAATGTTTTGGACGAAGTCATTCAGCCCCTTGAGCCGATTCCACCATTCAGTTAGAACAAGGCTGACCTGTATCTTAATTCCATCGACCTACCTTTCTTTCATATATCTCAATCCCATTAGCTGACAAAATTCTATAAATCTCAATCTTGAAAATTTCCAATTGGGCCTCGGCATCTGGGGGCGAGAACTCCAGATTTTGATTGCTCCTGGCATCGCCTCTAAATGACCAGGCCCTCATTTGAAGGTTATTTCCCCTCATTCTGGTCTTCCCCCTACCAGATGAGATAGCTTCCCTTCCCTCGACCCTTTCAAACCCATTTATCATTTTTTTTTTAAAAAGCCACAGTGAGCTCACCCCTGAGTCGTCCAACTTCAAAGGGATATGGGGCAAGCCTGTGCAGCCTGTCCTTGTAACTTAACCCTTTTAGCCCTGGGATCATTCTAGAATCTGCACTGCAGCCCGTCCAAGACCAATGCTTCCCTCCTTTCTATTGAGGCACGATGCCCAGAACTGAAGGCAGTCACTCCAGATGGGGGGGGTTCTGAACAAGGCTCTGTACATCTGAAGCATTGTTACACAACCCATTCAGTCGCTGTGGATCTTACAAGCAGAAAGGGGTCTCACGGGAATGAGGAATCGCAGTCCAGGTGTCTGTCGGTTGAGACCTCGCCAGTAATGAGGCGTACATCATTCTTTATCCATCACTGTGAATGAAATCATTTAAAACTCTTTAAAAATTCATTATTTCAATAATGCCCCTGATCTTTTTAAAGCTGCAGAGGGAAGGAACAGTTCAGAAAAAAAAAATCCAGGCCAAGTCATTTTTAATTCCTAATTTTTCTCTGCCACCTCCATTAAGTCTCTGACTCTCTCTGGAGTATGTAACCTGGCCTCGCAATTTAACCCTTCTGCTCTTCATTTGAAGGAAGAGTGCAGGAGAGCAGGCCAGGAACAACACAAGACCACTTGCAAGCCAAAATAGCACAAACAGCGAGTAATAGGCAGAGCTAAGAAGTCCCACATCCAACGGATCACATGCAAGCTTTTCAGTCCGCCCACACAGAGCCGTGAATGGTGGTGGACAATTGAACAATTCACTGGAAGAGGAGGCTTCACAAATACCCCCAATGATGGAGGAGCCCAGCATGTCAGCGGAAAAGACGAGGTTGAAGCATTTGCAACAATCTTCAACCAGCAGTGCCGAGTGGATGATCCATCTTGTCCTCCTCCGGAGGTCCCCAGCATCACTGGTCTTCAATCAATGTGATTCACTCCACCTGATATTAAGAAATGGCTGAAGGCACAGGGTATTGCAAAGGCTGTGGGTCCTGACAACATTTTGGCAATAGTACTGAAGATTTGTGCTCAAGAATACTGTAAAGAGTACACACCCCTGTCAGCATCAACGGGGCCGAGGTCGAGATGGTTAGCAGTTTCAAATTCCTAGGGGTGCACATCACCAAAAATCTGTCCTGGTCTACTCACATCGATGCTATCACCAAGAAAGCACAACAGCGCCTGTACTTCCTCAGGAAACTAAGGAAATTCTGCATGTCCACATTAACCCTTACCAACTTTTACAGATGCACTATAGAAAGCATCCTATTGGGCTGCATCACAGCCTGGTATGGCAACTGCTCGGCCCAGGACCGCAAGGAACTTCAGAGAGTCGTGAATACCGCCCAGTCCATCACACAAACCTGCCTCCCATCCATGGACTCCATCTACACCTCCCGCTGCCGGGGGAAAGCGGGCAACATAATCAAGGATCCCTCCCACCCGGCTTACTCACTTTTCCAACTTCTTCCATCGGGCAGGAGATTCAGAAGTCTGAGAACACGCACGAACAGACTCAAAAACAGCTTCTTCCCCACTGTCACCAGATTCCTAAATGACCCTCTTATTGACTGACCTCATTAACACTACACCCTGTATGCTTCACCCGATGCCAATGCTTATGTAGTTACATTGTATATCTTGTGTTGCCCTATTATGTATTATCATGTATTTTCTTGTATTTTCTTGAATTTTGTTTAATTCCCTTTTCTTCCATGTACTGGATGATCTGTTGAGTTGCTTGCAGAAAAATACTTTTCACTGTACCTCGGTACACGTGACAATAAACAAATCCAATCCAATCCAATCCAAGGACTTGCTGTGCCCCTAGCCAAGCTGTTCTGGTACAGCTACAACACTGGCATCTACCTGACAGCGTGGAAAATTACCCGGGTTACATCTAGCTACAAATTGCAGGATAAATCCAACCCATCCAATTATCTCCCCATTAGTCTACGCTCGATCAACAGATAGGTCATTGACAGTGCTAACAAGCGGCACTTACTCAGAAACAACCTGCTCACGGACACTCAGTTTGGGTTCCGCCAGGGCATCTCAGCTCCTGACCTCATTACAGCCTTGATCCAAACATCGACAAATAAATTAAACTCTAAAGGAGAGGTGGGAGTGACTGTCCTAGTTGTCATGGCAACATTTGACCAAGAGTGGCATCAAGGAGCCCGAGCAAAACTGGAGTCAATGGGCATCCGAGGCTGGGAATCCAGCGGCATTTAACTCACCTCCTGACTTCCCAAAGCCTGTCCACCACCTGTGAGGCATTAGTAAGGTGATGGAATACTCTCCATTTGCCTCATGAGTACAGCTCTAAGAACACTCAAGAGGTTTGACACCATCCAGGGCAAAGCAGCCCCGCTTGATTGACACCCCATCCACCACCTTCAACATTCGCACCCTCCACCACTGATGCACAATGGCAGCCGTACCGACCATCCACAGGATGACTCTAATGCAGCGACTCACGAAGGCTCCTTCAACAGCACCTTCCAAACCTGAGACCTGCCTTTTGGACCAGCAAGAGCAGCAGACACATGGGAACACCACCACCTGCAAGTTCCCCTCCAACTCACTCACCATCCTGACTTGCTGGTTTAGCTCACTCGGCTAAATCGCTGGCTTTTAAAGCAGACCAAGCAGGCCAGCAGCACGGTTCGATTCCCGTACCAGCCTCCCCGGACAGGCGCCGGAATGTGGCGACTAGCGGCTTTTCACAGTAACTTCATTGAAGCCTACTCGTGACAATAAGCGATTTTCATTTTTCATTTCAATATGTCGCCGTATAAATACTCCCTCCCTAACAGCACTGTGGCTGTACCTACACCACATGGACCTCCCACTCCAAGACCAATAGCTCCTTCCTGAGGTGTGGAGCCAGAACTGAACCCTGTCGCTCCGTCAACAACTTACTTTGTCGTGAGTGTCAACAGCAAACTTGGGTCCACAGATCTCTATTCTTTCATCTAGGTCATTGATAAATATTGTGAAAAGCTGTGCTCCCTGAGGTGCCTGGGGGTAAATCACCTTTTACATCTTGCTGATTCATGGATACAGTAAAAATTCTAGCTATTTAACTGGACTAGTAATTATTCCAGATGTCAAAACAGAAAATGCTGGAAATGCTCAGCAGGTCTGGCAGCACCTGTGGAGAGAGAAAAAGAGAGTTAACGTTTCAGGTTGTGACCCTCCATCAGATGGTAGCAATCCAGGCGGCCGGTCCTGAGACACGGGGTGGGGGGGGGGGGGGGGGGGGGGCTGGATTTTATCGTGGGCTTTTGGGACACTGACGCCGGGGTTGGAAACTGGGTCCCAAACCCACACTTGGCAGCGGCCAGATTGGCGTGGCAGTTTTACCGCAGGGGGCCTCTTCACTGGCGGCCTGCAGGCCTGTGGTCGGGGAAGGGCAGCAGGGCTGGGGGTCCCTGATGTTGTCTATGATCACGGCCTGTGGGCGTCGCCGAAACAGATCAGAGAACCCGGGGTGGGGGCGGGGTGGGTTCAAATGGAAGCATTCCCGGGCAGCTACATAATAATGTCGGGGGCTGAGTGAGGACGATAGGCCCCACAGATGGAGGGGGGGAGATGGTTGGGGCCATAGGAGCTGCTTTGCCTCGTGTAGCACAGACGTGACTCCAGATTCACAGAAATCTGTAAATCTGATAGTTATATCCGAGAAGGTGGCTCACCCTCCACCTTTTCGGGGGCAATTAGGGATGGGCAGTAAGTTCTGGCCTTGGCAGAAATTTGCCTATTCCCTGCCTCCTGACAGCGAACCAATTTTGTCGGCCGACCCCATTTATTCTCCGAAACGTTGGTGAATAGCGGGAGGGCACCTTCAAGGTGACAGTCTGCTTTATGTAGGACACCAGTTAGTTCTGTGAGATTAATCAGGAGTGGGAAAAGGAATATGAATCTCAAATAAAGATTGAAGACAGAGATTCACAGTATGAAACGTGAACCAGGTCAGAGACTAATTTCAAAGCAGAAATGAGAAACCCATTTTCAGTCTGAATATGAATTCCCCAATCTGTTGCAGACTATTCTTCAAGACCAGGGCTGTCACTATATTCTCCAGTCTGTTCTCTGTCTCCATGACCAGAGATTTCTGGGTCAACTAAGCCACTGACTTTGACAAGCTCAATTTCTTGGTTCATTATTCCCGCAGAATTCCCAAGGTAATAGGACAGTTTTTTTTTTGCCGCACTCTCATTTCCTCTGGGTTTGGATTGAACTGTGCCATCTGCACTCAGTCCTTTCCCTTAATTAATTATTTTAATTTTGTCCTTGAAGCAAATCAACAGAAAACTCCACAGGTATTATCACTGAATCCAAGACCATTGAAAGGCTCCCACTGCTTGGGTCACCAATCAGAGAGTCAGTGTGTGTGGAACCCGTACCCCAGTGAGAGTCAGTGTGTGTGGGACCCGTACCCCAGTGAGAGTCAGTGTGTGTGGGACCCGTACCCCAGTCAGAGTCAGTGTGTGTGGGACCCGTACCCCAGTGAGAGTCAGTGTGTGTGGAACCCACACCCCAGTGAGAGTCAGTGTGTGTGGAACCCATGTCCCGTGAGAGTCAGTGTGTGTGGAACCCGTACCCCAGTGAGAGTCAGTGTGTGTGGGACCCGTACCCCAGTGAGAGTCAGTGTGTGTGGAACCCGTACCCCAGTGAGAGTCAGTGTGTGTGGGACCCATACCCCAGTGAGAGTCAGTGTGTGGGGGATCCGTACCCCAGTGAGAGTCAGTGTATGTGGAACCCGCACCCCAGTGATAGTCAGTGTGTGAGGAACCCGTACCCCAGTGAGAGTCAGTGTGTGTGGAACCCACACCCCAGTGAGAGTCAGTGTGTGTGGAACCCATGTCCCGTGAGAGTCAGTGTGTGTGGAACCCGTACCCCAATGAGAGTCAGTGTGTGTGGAACCCGTACCCCAGTGAGAGTCAGTGTGTGTGGGACCCGTACCCCAGTGAGAGTCAGTGTGTGTGGAACCCGTACCCCAGTGAGAGTCAGTGTGTGTGGGACCCATACCCCAGTGAGAGTCAGTGTGTGGGGGATCCGTACCCCAGTGAGAGTCAGTGTATGTGGAACCCGCACCCCAGTGATAGTCAGTGTGTGAGGAACCCGTACCCCAGTGAGAGTCAGTGTGTGAGGAACCCATACCCCAGTGAGTGTCAGTGTGTGTGGGACCCGTACCCCAGTGAGAGTCAGTGTGTGTGGAACCCATACCCCAGTGAGTGTCAGTGTGTGTGGGACCCGTACCCCAGTGAGAGTCAGTGTGTGTGGAACCCGTACCCCAGTGAGAGTCAGTGTGTGTGGGACCCGTACCCCAGTGAGAGTCAGTGTGAGTGGGACCCATACCCCAGTGAGAGTCAGTGTGTGTGGGACCTGTACCCCAGTGAGAGTCAGTGTGTGTGGGACCCTTACCCCAGTGAGAGTCAGTGTGTGTGGGACCCGTACCCCAGTGAGAGTCAGTGTGTGTCTGGGTCTCTGGTGGGGTCTTGGAGAGCGAGAGGCCTGATGATAGGTAACTGGGGTGGTTCTGAGGAGGGTCTGAGTTGGGGGGAAGGTCGGCAGGGTGTCTGGGGCGGGTGGGTGTGGGGGAGTCCCTCTAGTCACAAGGTTCCTTTAGTTAGGGGGTCCCTGGGGGCATCTCCCTATTAACGGGTTATCAGGGCGTCTCCCTATTAATGGAGTCCGACCCGGGGGGCGGGTCAGGTCACCTTCGTACTTGGGGGTCACCCAGGAAATCCAGAGGTGGGGGGCTGTTTCATGCTGTGCGGGGGGAGGGGGGGGGGGGCACCCTCTCAAAATGGCAGCCCAACAGTGGGATACCCTCAGGAATAAATTTGCACGGCAGGGTAGATGGAATTACATCCCGATGTCCACTCCCAGGAGGAACGTATATCGGAGCAATTCTCCTCTGGCAGGAGTCTCCCAAAGGGAGAATCTCGCCCAGTGTATCTGGAACCTGTACCCAGTGAGGGGACATCGGTGAGATTCTGAAAAAAAGGACATTTTCTCTTAAGGCTATTGCTCCTTAAGCCCAGGCGTCCACCCTATCCCCATGACCCCAGCTAACCTATCGGACACTAAGGGGCAATTTATCATGGCCAATCCACCTAACCTGCACGTCTTTGGACTGTGGGAGGAAACCGGAGCACCCGGAGGAAACCCACGCACACACGGGGAGAACGTGCAGACTCCACACAGACAGTGACCCAGCGGGGCATCAAACCCAGGGCCCTGGAGCTGTGAGGCAGTGGTGCTAACCACTGTGCCGGCACTCCTTCAGTACTGCAATGGGATTCCTGGATTGGATTTTGTGCTGGAGTCTCTGAAGGAGAAGCTATCGACCGGCAATCAGCAGACTCAGTGCTGATGGGCCATCACATTCTCCGTATAGTCTTCATTTTTCTTTATCTGCTCTGATCCTCTCAGACCAGCATTCTATGTTCCATTTTGTTTTTCTCTCTTCTTTCTCTGTCTCAATCTGTTTCTAACTCTCTCTCTCGGTGTCTTTCCCACTGTCTCACCCTCTCTCTCTCTCTTGTCTGCCTCTTTCTCACTTTCTCTGTCTCTCACTGTCTGCCGCATTGTCTCTGTCCCACTGTCTCTCTGCCTACACCTGCCTCGCCTCTCTCTTCCTATCTCTCTGTCTGTCTCTATCCCTCTTTCTGTCCCTCACTTTCCCCTGTCCCTTTCTCTCCTCCTGTCCCTCACTCTTCCTTGATCTCTCTCCCTCTCCCCTCTCTGTCCCTCCCTCTCTCCATCTCATTTTCCCTCACTGTCTCGCTCCCTCTCCCTCTCTCTCTCTAACTCTCTTTGTCTCTCCCTCTTGTTCTCTACGCCCCTTCTCTCTCACCCTCTGTTCCTCCCTTTCTCTTGCTCTGTCTCCTTGTCTCTCTCTGTCTCCCCCTCTCTTCCTCACTCCCCCCCCCCCCCTCTCTCTCTCCCCCTGTTTCCCCCTTACTCCTTCCCTTAGTCTATCTCTCTGCCGGTCGGTTGCTCCTGTTTTCTGATTTTCTCTCTGCCATTCCTGCTCTTTCGAACCAGTTCTTATTTCTCTTCATCCATTATTTTGATCCCTCCATAGATTTTCTAGATTCTGAAATAACTGCTTCAATTTTACGGCCAATCAGCTAAACGTCCTTTGTGAAATAAAGCAGAAAGTTTCTTAATGAGGAGATTAACTCTTCCAGATGCAGTATTGCAGGACGGGGAGTGAGACGGCAGCAGATGCGAGTGATAGCATCTCGCGAACCATTCAACACAATGTGACAGCCCAAAGGCAGATGGAATCAGACTGCAAATCAAGGCAGAGAGAGGAGTGAACAAGGCAAAATACACACAACACACAAACACACACAAACACACACAGACACAAATTCACAGACAGACACACAGGCACACACAAACACACAGACAGACGCAAATACACAGACAGACACAAACATACAGACATACGCAAACACACAAACAGATGCATACACACAGACAGACACAAACACACAGATGGGTGCAAACACACAGACAGACACAAACACGCAGGCAGACACAAACACACAGACAAACACAAACACACAGACAGACACAAACACACAGACACAAACACACAGACAGACGCAAACACACAGACAGACACAAACACACAGACACAAACACACAGACAGACGCAAACACACAAACAGACACAAACACACAGACACAAACACACAGACAGACGCAAACACACAGACAGACACAAACACACAGACACAAACACACAGACAGACGCAAACACACAGACAGACACAAACACACAGACACAAACATGCAGACAGACACAAACACACAGACGCAAACACACAGACAGACGCAAACACACAGACAGACACAAACACACAGACAGACACAAACACACAGACAGAGTCAAACACACAGACAGACACAAACACACAGACAGACACAAACACGCAGGCAGACACAAACACACAGACAGACGCAAACACACAGACAGACACAAACACGCAGGCAGACACAAACACGCAGACAGACACAAACACACAGACAGACACAAACACACAGACAGACGCAAACACACAGACAAACCAAACACACAGACAGACGCAAACACACAGACAGACGCAAACACACAGACACAAAATGCAGACAGACACAAACACACAGACAAACGCAAACACACAGACAGACACAAACACACAGACAGACGCAAACACACAGACAGACGCAAACACACAGACACAAACATGCAGACAGACACAAACACACAGACAGACACAAACACACAGACAGACACAAACACACACAGACACAGAAACGCAGGCAGACACAAACACACAGACAGACACAAACACACACAGACACAGACACGCAGGCAGACACAAACACACAGACAGACACAAACACACAGGCAGACACAAACACACAGACAGACACAAACACACAGACAAACCAAACACACAGACAGACGCAAACACACAGACAGACGCAAACACACAGACACAAACATGCAGACTGACACAAACACACAGACAGACACAAACACACAGACAGACACAAACACACAGACAGACACAAACACACAGACAGACACAAACACACAGACGCAAACACACAGACAGACGCAAACACACAGACAGACACAAACACACAGACAGACACAAACACACAGACAGAGTCAAACACACAGACAGACACAAACACACAGACAGACACAAACACGCAGGCAGACACAAACACACAGACAGACGCAAACACACAGACAGACACAAACACGCAGGCAGACACAAACACGCAGACAGACACAAACACACAGACAGACACAAACACACAGACAGACGCAAACACACAGACAAACCAAACACACAGACAGACGCAAACACACAGACAGACGCAAACACACAGACACAAACATGCAGACAGACACAAACACACAGACAAACGCAAACACACAGACAGACACAAACACACAGACAGACGCAAACACACAGACAGACGCAAACACACAGACAGACACAAACACACAGACACAAACATGCAGACAGACACAAACACACAGACAGACACAAACACACAGACAGACACAAACACACACAGACACAAACACGCAGGCAGACACAAACACACAGACAGACACAAACACACACAGACACAGACACGCAGGCAGACACAAACACACAGACAGACACAAACACACAGGCAGACACAAACACACAGACAGACACAAACACACAGACAAACCAAACACACAGACAGACGCAAACACACAGACAGACGCAAACACACAGACACAAACATGCAGACTGACACAAACACACAGACAGACACAAACACACAGACAGACACAAACACACAGACAGATACAAACACACAGACAGACGCAAACACACAGACAGACGCAAACACACAGACAGACACAAACACATAGACAGACACAAACACACAGACAAACGCAAACACACAGACAGACACAAACACACAGACAGACGCAAACACACAGACAGACGCAAACACACAGACACAAACATGCAGACAGACACAAACACACAGACAGACACAAACACACAGACAGACACAAACACACACAGACACAAACACGCAGGCAGACACAAACACACAGACAGACACAAACACACACAGACACAGACACGCAGGCAGACACAAACACACAGACAGACACAAACACACAGGCAGACACAAACACACAGACAGACACAAACACACAGACAAACCAAACACACAGACAGACGCAAACACACAGACAGACGCAAACACACAGACACAAACATGCAGACTGACACAAACACACAGACAGACACAAACACACAGACAGACACAAACACACAGACAGATACAAACACACAGACAGACACAAACACACAGACGCAAACACACAGACAGACGCAAACACACAGACAGACACAAACACACAGACAGACACAAACACACAGACAGAGTCAAACACACAGACAGACACAAACACACAGACAGACACAAACACGCAGGCAGACACAAACACACAGACAGACGCAAACACACAGACAGACACAAACACGCAGGCAGACACAAACACGCAGACAGACACAAACACACAGACAGACACAAACACACAGACAGACGCAAACACACAGACAAACCAAACACACAGACAGACGCAAACACACAGACAGACGCAAACACACAGACACAAACATGCAGACAGACACAAACACACAGACAAACGCAAACACACAGACAGACACAAACACACAGACAGACGCAAACACACAGACAGACGCAAACACACAGACAGACACAAACACACAGACACAAACATGCAGACAGACACAAACACACAGACAGACACAAACACACAGACAGACACAAACACACACAGACACAAACACGCAGGCAGACACAAACACACAGACAGACACAAACACACACAGACACAGACACGCAGGCAGACACAAACACACAGACAGACACAAACACACAGGCAGACACAAACACACAGACAGACACAAACACACAGACAAACCAAACACACAGACAGACGCAAACACACAGACAGACGCAAACACACAGACACAAACATGCAGACTGACACAAACACACAGACAGACACAAACACACAGACAGACACAAACACACAGACAGATACAAACACACAGACAGACGCAAACACACAGACAGACGCAAACACACAGACAGACACAAACACATAGACAGACACAAACACACAGACAAACCAAACACACAGACACAGGGATAGAGGGAGACACAGAGAGAGAGAGAGACAAAAGGTTAGGGAGAGTCACAGGGATAGAGAGAGATGGGATTACAGCGAGACGGGGATAGAGAGAGAGAGTCACAGGAATTGAGTGATACACAGGGATAGAGAGACAGGGATAGAGAGACAGGAATATAGAGAGAGAGAGACACAGGAATAGAGAGAGACGGGGATAGTGAAAGACAGGGCTAGAGAGAGAGAGAGTCAGGGATAGACAGAGACAGGCACAGAGAGAGACAGGCATAGAGAGAGAAACCCAGGGATAGAGAGAGACAGAGATAGAAAGAGACAGGGGATGGGATATTCCAAACCCGCAGCAGTGTCCACACCATTGTAAACGCCGTCACGTTTTCCGACGGCGTGAACGGGTCGCTCCCACGACTAATTCTGTCCCCTCCAGGGGGCAGTACGGAGCTGGAGAGGTTCGCGCCGTTCCAGCTGCAGATCCCGGCGCGAACTGTACGCCGCGGGTTTTGCCGGCGCGAACGAGAACAGGCGCAGGGGCACCGTCGCCGTCGCGCCCATTCGCAGTGGCCTCCTTCAACGCGCCGGCCCCAACGCAACATGGTGCGGCGTGTAGGAGAGGAGGCCCACAGCCACAGAGGCCGGCCCACTGATCGCTGGGGCCCCGATCGCAGGCCAGGCCACATCAGAGGCCCCCCCCCAGGGTCGGACTCCCCTCCCCCCCCCCCCCTCCCCCCACAAAGGTCGCCACCCGACCCTTACACTCCGAGCTCCCGCCGACCCAGAGCAGGTTATATCGGCGCTGGCAGGACTCGGCTCTTTTCTTATGGCCGCGCTGCCCAACCGGGCCGGAGAATAGGTGGGCCGGCCGCGTAGAGCAGCCCGCGACCAGCGCCACGCCAACCATGCTGGCGCCAATGACGCTGATTCTCCACTCTGCGGAGAATTGCATGCCGGCGCGGGGCGGCGTGGCGCGGTTTGCGAGGCGCACCGGCGATTCTCCGGCCCACAGCGGGTTCGGAGTATCCCACCCAGGGATAGGGAGAGAGAGACAGGGATAGAGACAGGGAATAGAGAGAGAGAGACACAGATGGGGATAGAGAGAGTGAGAGACACAGACGGGGATAGCGAGAGAGAGACACAGACGGGGATAGAGAGAGAGAGACACACAGGGATAGAGAGAGAGAGACACACAGACGGGGATAGAGAGGGAGGGAGACACACAGGGATAGAGAGAGAGAGACACAGACGGGGATAGAGAGAGAGAGACACAGACGGGGATAGAGAGAGAGAGACACAGACGGGGATAGAGAGAGAGAGACACAGACGGGGATAGAGAGAGAGAGACACACAGGGATAGAGAGAGAGAGACACACAGACGGGGATAGAGAGGGAGGGAGACACACAGGGATAGAGAGAGAGAGACACACAGGGATAGAGAGAGA
Organism: Scyliorhinus canicula; assembly: GCF_902713615.1. Classification (NCBI taxonomy): domain Eukaryota; kingdom Metazoa; phylum Chordata; class Chondrichthyes; order Carcharhiniformes; family Scyliorhinidae; genus Scyliorhinus; species Scyliorhinus canicula. The sequence goes on along the minus strand of NC_052163.1, from coordinate 112,726,737 downwards.
GAGACACAGACGGGGATAGAGAGGGAGGGAGACACACAGGGATAGAGAGAGAGAGAGACACAGAGGGATAGAGAGAGACAGGGATAGCGAGAAAGAGACACGGGGACAAAGAGAGAAGCAGGAATAGAGAGACAGGGATAGAGAGAGAGAGACACAGAGACAGAGAGAGACATGGGAATAGAGAGAGAGACACACAAATGGGGATAGAGAGAGACAGGGATAGAGAGAAAGAGACACAGGGACAGAGAGAGACACACAGGGATAGCGAGAGAGAGACAGATATAGATTCATGTTATTTAGCGATAGGATAGTCGCTAAGCCAACCAGTTTATTCGGGTCCAGCTGAGTTGAGTGCGGACAGGCCTCTGTTGTGTTTATAATTCTTCTATGAGGTGATGCATAGTTTTCTCGCTCCCCAGACACACAGGGAGCTAACACCAATGCTCCACCTGTGGAGGTTAGCCAAGCAAAGGCTGTGGCCAGTCCTGAATCTGCTGAGGATGGACAACTCATTCATTGAAGGCAGTTCAAAACAATGCAACCGTTGGGTTGGGTTTGAGACTGGGACGGGATTCTCCGACCCCCTCGGGGCCGGCATCTATCCCACCCTCGGGGCCAGCATCAATCCCACCCCCGGCGTGTCCCAAATTCTCCGCCCCCAAGATTCGCCGGGGGCAGGAATCGCGCCGCGCGATCGGCGGGCCCCCCGCGGCGATTCTCCGGCCCACGGTGGGCCGAAGTCCCGCCGCTCACAGGCCTCTCCCACCGGCGTGGATTAAACCACCTACCTGACCGGCGGGATTGGCGGTGCAGGTGGGCTTCGAGGTCCTGGGGGGGGGGGGGGGGGGGTCGCGGAGCGATCTGACCCCAGGGGGTGCCCCCACAGTGGCCTGGCCCACGATCGGGGCCCACCGATTGGCGGGCGGGCCTGTGCCGTGGGGGCACTCTTTTTCTTCCACCTTCGCCATGGCGGAGGCGGAAGAGACCCCGTCCCCTGCGCATGCCCGCCGGTATGACGTCAGCAGCCGCTGACGCTCTGGCGCATGCGCGGACTTACGCTGGCCGGCGAAGTCCTTTCGGCCCCGGCTGGCATGGCGCCAAAGGCCGTTCACGCCAGCCGACAGAGCGGGAACCACTCCGGCGTGGGCCTAGCCCCTCAATGTGAGGGCTTGGCCCCTAAAGGTGCGGAGAATTCCCCACCTTTGGGGCGGCCCGACGCCGGAGTGGTTCACACCACTCCATCATGCCGGGACCCCCCCCCCCCCCGCCCTGCCGGGTAGGGGAGAATCACGGCCCAGGTTTTTGGTGGCTTCACCAACACCCTGGGCAGCTGCCGCAAGAATCATGAAAAGGAGAAAAGCAGGTTGATAAGGCCAGAAAAAAACTAAAGCACTTGGATTCATTCCAGAGGGATTGATTTGGAAACTAGGGAAGTCATGTTAAAATTATATTGAACTTTGTTTAGATTGTACCTGAAGTCACTCAACAGGTCCAGATTTCTCAACTCTCAAATGGCCAGCGTTCCGGGGAGGACAAGGAAAACGCTTTGTAGACACTCTGAACCTCTCCTCGAAATGGAGCAGCATTGACAATAATGGCTGGGAGGAGATGGTGGACAATCGTTCAAAATGGCAATAACATTTCCATCAAGCTGCGTGACACTCTGAGACTAAACTTTCTTTCAATTCATTTACGGGATGTGGGCGTCACTGGTTAGGCCAGCATTTATTGCCCATCCCTACTTGCTCTTCAGAAGGTGATGGTGAGCTGCCTTCTTGAACCGCTGAAGTCCCTGAGGTGTAGGTACACCCACTGTGCTGTGAGGGAGGGAGTTCCACGATGTTGCCCCAGTGACAGTGAAGGAACGGCGATATATTTCCAAGTCAGGGTGGCGAGCGGCTTGGAGAGGAACCTCTAGGTAGTGAGGTTCCCAGGTATCCGCTGCTCCTGTCCTTCTAGATGGTAGTGTTCGTGGGTTTGAAAGGTGCTGCCTAAGGAACCTAGGTGAGTTCCTACGGTGCATCTTGCAGATGATGCACACGGCTGCCACTGTTCGTCGGTAGTGGAGGGTTCGAGTGCTTGTGGAAGGGGGAGCAATCAAGCGGGCGGCTTGGTATCAAGCTTCTTGAGTATTGTTGAAGCTGCACTCAACCAGGCAAGCGGAGAGTATTCCATTACACTCCTGACTTGTGCCTTGTAGATGGTGGATAGGCTTTGGGAGGTCAGGAGGTGAGTTACTCGCCGTAGGATTCCTAGCCTTTGACCTGCCCTGGTAGCTACAGTACTAAAATGGCTAGTCCAGTTCAGTTTCTGATCAATGGTAACCCCCAGGATGTTGATTATGGGGGAATTAGCGATGGTAATGCCATTGAATGTAAAGGGGCAGTGGTTAGATCATCTCTTGTAGGAGATGGTCATTGCCTAGCACTTGTGTGGCATGAATGTAACTTGCCCAAGCCTGGATATTGTCCAGGTCTTGCTACATTTGGACATGGAATGCTTCATCATCTGAGGAGTCGCGAATGGTGCTGAACATTGTGCAGTCATCCGCAAACATCCCCACTCCTGACCTTATGATGGAGTGAAGGTCATTGATGAAGCAGCTGAAGATGGTTGGGCCCAGGATACTACCCTGAGGAACTCCTACAGTGATATCCTGGAGCTGAGATGATTGACCTCCAACCACCATAACCAACTCCTTAATGATGAGGCAAGGTGTTGGCAGAGAAGGAGAGAAAAGGAAGTCACTCCTGTACTCCAAATCGCACTACCTTGCAGGACACCCTGTCCCAAGTGCCCAATGGGTTGAGAATCATCCTGTCACATGAAGACCCATGGCAGAAACCCACGCCCCTGAGTAGACATAGAACATAGAACATAGAACAGTACAGCACAGAACAGGCCCTTCGGCCCTCAATGTTGTGCCGAGCCATGATCACCCTACTCAAACCCACGTATCCACCCTATACCCGTAACCCAACAACCCCCCCCTTAACCTTACTTTTATTAGGACACTACGGGCAATTTAGCATGGCCAATCCACCTAACCCGCACATCTTTGGACTGTGGGAGGAAACCGGAGCACCCGGAGGAAACCCACGCACACAGGGGGAGGACGTGCAGACTCCACACAGACAGTGACCCAGCCGGGAATCGAACCTGGGACCCTGGAGCTGTGAAGCATTTATGCTAACCACCATGCTACCCTGCTGCCCCTCATCCTCCAATTGAGGGACAGCCAACAACGACTTGGAGCCCTGAAGACAAATCTGGTCTATCTTTATAAAATAATCTAGAGTCACTGGAGAAGGTGCAGAAAAGATTCACAATGATGATCTAGAACTGAAATGTTAAACATCTCAGGAAGGTTGAGCAGGTTGAAGGTTTTCTCTACAAAAGGCCGAGGAATGGCCTGATGAAGGGGTTTGTTGAGTAACTGTGGAGATGTTTCCACGTTTGGGCAAGACCAGGACTAAAAGGTATAAATATAAGATAGTCACGAGTAATAAATCCAATGGAGAATTCGGAAGCAACATCTCTACCCCGAGAATGTGGGACTCGCTCCCACAGAGAGTGGTTGAGGTGAGGTGTGGATGCATTTGAGAAGCAAGTTGGAGAAACAGATGGGATAGAATTCCATGGCCATCGCAGCAGGGTAGGTTGGGAAAATCCCGCCGGCCAGAGGGGCTGTAAAATTCTGCCCACGAGGGAGAAAGGAATAAGAGGGCACGATAGAGTGAGGTGAAGAGTGAGTGGGGGGGAAGCTGATGTGGATCAGGTACACTGGCATCGAGCAGCTGGGCCGAATGGCCTGTTTCTGGGCTGTAAATTCCATGCAACGCCAGAGAAACAAATTGGAGATGTAAAAGTAATTTTGTTTGAAAGCCAGCCTGGCAAAGAGCTGGTATCACAGGGGCCTTCTCAAATAGTTCCACGAATTATGCCCGAGGCCTGATTGGGGACATGGTCCAAGTGTAGTGAGCAGCAGAGATCTGTGGCAATTGCAAGTCCAATTAATCAGCATAGCAACAGGGAACAAAGCTACTGAAGCCTGCTGAATGAGCGAGACCGCCTGACATCTGGCGTGACAGAGGGCACGCCTGCAAACTCACTGCACTGCAAGGCATGTTGGGAGTTTTATGATTTATGGACATGAGTAAATCATTGAGAAATTGTCAGCGCCGCTTACCTCAGCCCATCAGCTGCTCGGACCCTTATCTGCTCCTGCGGCACCACAAAGCTCGACTATTCTAATGCTCCCTCCCTCTTCCCACCCTCCATAAGCTTCAGGGGAATAGATAGAGTAGACAGTCAGAGGTTTTTTCCCCGGGTGGAACAAATCGTTACAAGGGGACATAAGTTTGAGGTGAATGGTGGAAGATATAGGGGGGGATGTCAGAGGTAGGTTCTTTACCCAGAGAGTAGTGGGGGCATGGAATGCACTGCCTGTGGAAGTAGTTGAGTCAGAAACATTAGGGACCTTCAAGCGGCTATTGGATAGGTACATGGATTACAGTAGAATGATGGGGTGTAGATTAATTTGTTCTTAATCTAGGACAATAGTTCGGCACAACATCGTGGGCCGAAGGGCCTGTTTTGTGCTGTATTTTTCTATGTTCTATGTTCAGCTCATCCAGAACTCTGCTGCCCAGGCCAACAACATCCCAATTTTAATGTTCTTTTCTCCATGTCCCTTCCCTATCTCTGTAATCTCCCCCAGCCCTGCACTCTCTGAAATCGCTCTGCCATTGGCCCTGTCCTTCAGCTGCCCCCTGTGATTCCCTCCCTCAACCTCGCGACCTCTCTACTCGTTTAAAGACGCCCCTAAAAAATCGAGCACTCTGGCCAGACTTCTGGCCCCTCGATATTTCCTGATGCAACTGACTGTCAGGTTGTCAAATAGCTTTTACTCCTGTGAGGCACCGACCGTGGGACATTTTGAAGATGTTAAATGCGCTGCAAAGATGCAAGTTTGAGTTGTTGCTCTGAACAGGAAGATCCCACGCTCCCTCCTGCTCCTTGTCATTATTTGCAGACATGCAGATAATGATCTACAGCCAGGCACAAACAGGCAGCTAATGAACACAGAGAACAGGACATGACCAATGAGCAGGCAGGACACTCAGAGGTGGTATCTCACTATAAAAGGCACGAGGCACTCACACTCACACTCCGCCTCTTTCCACTGATAAACATCTACAGAGTGAGTCAGGGTGTATGTACAGTATCACACCTCCAGCACGTGGCTAAGAGCTAGTCTGGTTCAGTCAGACAGAGTAACCACACTTAGGTTAGCAGAAAGTCGAACTCAGAGAACTGTGCTAACTGCGCTACTGGTTCAATAAATCAGATTGAACTAACTTCAAGGTCTGGAGTATCTTTTGGTTAAAGCTGCATCCAGTTGCAGCCTGTGTTATCCCAGAGTACATAACACATCATTCCTGATCGCAGCTACCAAGCTTGCAGGTAGCACACCTGCTTTCTGTGAGGTCTTGCTGGGCGTAGTCGGCTGCCATGTTTCCGACATTATAACGGTGACCCCGCTTCGATAGTACATCACTGGCTGGAAAGCATTTGAGACAACGGCCTTGAGGGTGGTCAAAGTCACCGGGGCAATGCAAGTTCTTTCGTTTTTTTCTTTGAAAACAGTGAATGCTAAACCCTTTGTGGAAAGTAAATGGTGCTCAGAGTGGCACCTCAGTCATTGACAGTAACCCTGTGAAGGATTTGTGACTGAGAATCAGAGCACAATGAGTGGCAATCCTAGCAATCTCAGGGGAAACTGGATACACACATGAGGGGGATGCTGTTGAGGCCAGATTGAGAGGAGTGGAAGGAAGTTAATGTGGAACAGCACAGAGCAGTTGGGCCGAATGGCCTGTTCCCAAGCTGTAAATTCTCCACAATTCTAAACTGCGACCGACACTCTGGGAAGCTAATCCTCGAGGTTTCAAGAAGCTTCGGGAAAGTGGTTGATACGACATAATCATCAGATTCCTAGTTAATTGTTGGAGTTCATGGACTGTCCATGACAGCTGCTCATTAATGACACACTGAGCACTGATCCTCCCGCACATTTAAATTTGTTTGTTTATAATTGAAAGCATTTAAAGCAAAATAATCCCCCAAACTGGACGGAAGGAACAAGACATCTGCTTCTGTCATTTCACTGCCCTCTGAGATCATCGACTTCATTGCTCATTCTCCTCACAGTGACAGACACTGCCCGCTCCCAATTGGAGCCGCACTCCATGGAAGATTCCTGAAAGCCTTTGAGGATGAAACCCTGACTGTCTCAACATCAATACCCCAAACAAACTCCTTTCCCCCTCCCAGTGGGGCAATGGGGGTAATACAAAATACAATCAACGGCAACTAATCGCTGAATATAAGAGCTGAGGTCTTATACCGAGGGACAGTGTAAGAGAGAGTGTGTTATAACTGAGAGTCTGATACTGAGGGACAGTGTGTGAGAGAGAGTGTTATAACTGAGAGTCTGATACTGAGGGACAGTGTGAGAGAGTGTTATGACTGCAAGTCTGATACTGAGGGACAGTGACAGAGAGAGTGTTATAACTGAGAGTCTGATACTGAGGGACAGTGTGAGAGAGAGTGTTATAACTGAGAGTCTGATACTGAGGGACAGTGTGAGAGAGAGAGTGTTATAACTGAGAGTCTGATACTGAGGGACAGTGATAGAGAGAGTGTTATAACTGAGAGTCTGATACTGAGGGACAGTGTGAGAGAGAGTGTTATGACTGAGAGTCTGATACTGAGGGACAGTGTGTGAGAGAGAGTGTTATAACTGAGAGTCTGATACTGAGGGACAGTGTGACAGAGAGAGTGTTATAACTGAGAGTCTGATACTGAGGGACAGTGTGACAGAGAGAGTGTTATAACTGAGAGTCTGATACTGAGGGACAGTGTGTGAGAGAGTGTTATAACTGAGAGTCTGATACTGAGGGACAGTGTGAGAGAGAGTGTTATAACTGAGAGTCTGATACTGAGGGACAGTGTAAGAGAGAGAGTGTTATAACTGAGAGTCTGATACTGAGGGACAGTGTGACAGAGAGAGTGGTATAACTGAGAGTCTGATACTGAGGGACAGTGTGAGAGAGTGTTATAACTGAGAGTCTGATACTGAGGGACAGTGTGAAAGAGTGTTATATCTGAGAGTCTGATACTGAGGGACAGTGTGACAGAGAGAGTGTTATAACTGAGAGTCTGATACTGAGGGACAGTGTGAGAGAGAGAGTGTTATAACTGAGAGTCTGATACTGAGGGACAGTGTGACAGAGAGAGTGTTATAACTGAGAGTCTGATACTGAGGGACAGTGTGTGAGAGAGTGTTATAACTGAGAGTCTGATACTGAGGGACAGTGTGAGAGAGAGTGTTATAACTGAGAGTCTGATACTGAGGGACAGTGTAAGAGAGAGAGTGTTATAACTGAGAGTCTGATACTGAGGGACAGTGTGACAGAGAGAGTGTTATAACTGAGAGTCTGATACTGAGGGACAGTGTGAGAGAGTGTTATAACTGAGAGTCTGATACTGAGGGACAGTGTGTGAGAGAGAGTGTTATAACTGAGAGTCTGATACTGAGGGACAGTGTGAGAGAGTGTTATATCTGAGAGTCTGATACTGAGGGACAGTGTGACAGAGAGAGTGTTATAACTGAGAGTCTGATACTGAGGGACAGTGTGAGAGAGAGTGTTATAACTGAGAGTCTGATACTGAGGGACAGTGTAAGAGAGAGAGTGTTATAACTGAGAGTCTGATACTGAGGGACAGTGTGACAGAGAGAGTGTTATAACTGAGAGTCTGATACTGAGGGACAGTGTGTGAGAGAGAGTGTTATAACTGAGAGTCTGATACTGAGGGACAGTGTGACAGAGAGAGTGTTATAAGTGAGAGTCTGATACTGAAGGACAGTGACAGAGAGAGTGTTATAACTGAGAGTCTGATACTGAGGGACAGTGTGACAGAGAGAGTGTTATAACTGAGAGTCTGATACTGAGGGACAGTGAGTGTGAGAGAGTGTTATAACTGAGAGTCTGATACTGAGGGACAGTGTAAGAGAGAGAGTGTTATAACAGAGAGTCTGATACTGAGGGACAGTGTGTGACAGAGAGAGAGTTATAACTGAGAGTCTGATACTGAGGGACAGTGACAGAGAGAGTGTTATAACTGAGAGTCTGATACTGAGGGACAGTGTGACAGAGAGAGTGTTATAACTGAGAGTCTGATACTGAGGGACAGTGTGACAGAGAGAGTGTTATAACTGGGAGTCTGATACTGAGGGACAGTGTGTGAGAGAGAGTGTTATAACTGGGAGTCTGAAACTGAGGGACAGTGTGACAGAGAGAGTGTTATAACTGGGAGTCTGATACTGAGGGACAGTGTGTGAGAGAGAGTGTTATAACTGGGAGTCTGATACTGAGGGACAGTGTGTGAGAGAGAGTGTGTTATAACTGAGAGTCTGATATTGAGGGACAGTATGAGAGAGAGAGTGTTATAACTGAGAGTCTGATACTGAGGGACAGTGTGTAACAGAGAGAGTGTTATAACTGAGAGTCTGATACTGAGGGACAGTGTGACAGAGAGAGTGTTATAACTGAGAGTCTGATACTGAGGGACAGTGTGACAGAGAGAGTGTTATAACTGAGAGTCTGATACTGAGGGACAGTGACAGAGAGAGTGTTATAACTGAGAGTCTGATACTGAGGGACAGTGTGAGAGAGAGAGTGTTATAACTGAGAGTCTGATACTGAGGGACAGTGTGAGAGAGAGAGTGTTATAACTGAGAGTCTGATACTGAGGGACAGTGTGACAGAGAGAGTGTTATAACTGAGAGTCTGATACTGAGGGACAGTGTGACAGAGAGAGTGTTATAACTGAGAGTCTGATACTGAGGGACAGGTGTGACAGAGAGAGTGTTATAACTGAGAGTCTGATATTGAGGGACAGTGTGACAGAGAGAGTGTTATAACTGAGAGTCTGATACTGAGGGACAGTGTGTGACAGAGAGAGTGTTATAACTGAGAGTCTGATACTGAGGGACAGTGTGACAGAGAGAGTGTTATAACTGAGAGTCTGATACTGAGGGACAGTGTAACAGAGAGAGTGTTATAACTGAGAGTCTGATACTGAGGGACAGTGTGACAGAGAGAGTGTTATAACTGAGAGTCTGATACTGAGGGACAGTGTGACAGAGAGAGTGTTATAACTGAGAGTCTGATACTGAGGGACAGTGTACAGAGAGAGTGTTATAACTGAGAGTCTGATACTGAGGGACAGTGTAACAGAGAGAGTGTTATAACTGAGAGTCTGATACTGAGGGACAGTGTGTGACAGAGAGAGTGTTATAACTGAGAGTCTGATACTGAGGGACAGTGTGTAAGAGAGAGAGTGTTATAACTGAGAGTCTGATACTGAGGGACAGTGTGTAACAGAGAGAGTGTTATAACTGAGAGTCTGATACTGAGGGACAGTGTGACAGAGAGAGTGTTATAACTGAGAGTCTGATACTGAGGGACAGTGTGAGAGAGAGAGTGTTATAACTGAGAGTCTGATACTGAGGGACAGTGTGAGAGAGTGTTATAACTGAGAGTCTGATACTGAGGGACAGTGTGTGAGAGAGAGTGTTATAACTGAGAGTCGTAACGCGCGATTCTCCTGGATAGATTTCTAAGTGTGGTAGCGAGCGGGAATTGCCGAGAGCTTCCCGGCGCTCAGCCCAGCGAGGCCAGCAACGGTATTCAACGTTAATTGGAATTTTAAAGAGGCCTCACGGGCTTCTCGCCGCAAATGAAGGCTCACCAGCTGATTCGCCGGGACCGCGCTTGCCAGCCCCCCGCTAACAAGGTCGAGCAGCACTTAAGCTGCACTTGCTCAGCCAACCCCAGCCAGCTCGCAGCAATGGCGCCCAGGAGACCAGCCCCAAGATTCGGGGATGCTGAACTGGGGAGGCTGCTGGTTGCCCTGGAGGCCAGGAAAGATGTCCTGTTCCTACGAGGGTCCAGGAGAGTCAGCCACAAGGCAGCCAGTGCTGCCTGGGATGAGGTGGCGGCAGTTGTGAGCTCGGGGAGTGTGAACAGGAAGGCTGGCCTCCAGTGTCATAAGAAGGTCAATGACCTTCAGTGAGCAGCACGAGTGAGTAGACACCAAACCCCCCCCCCCTCCCTCAAGGGAGCATCCGTTCCCAAATTTCCCATGAAAGCCCCCAACCCTCCCTCCCCCCTCCTCCTTTAATCCCCTCAGCCCTCACTTCATACACACCCACCAGTGTGAACCACAAGTGTGGCTATAAATGCTCCCTCTGTGTCCCCTCAGGAAAAGCTCTCCCATAATCGTCGGGAGAGGGCCCAGACTGGCGGAGGGGTGCCGGACTTCAGAATCCTCACCTCCTTCGAGGAGCGGGCCCTGGAGGTGACCGGGGTGGCCGAGGACAGATCGGACCTCCGAGCAACACCCGGAGGACCTGTCAAATGTGAGTTGTTATTGCCTCACTGCCTGACCCATCCCTCCCACTGACCACATGTCCATTCTCCCGCAGGTCCTCCAGCCAACAGCACCGGCCCATCCCGGCCGGCCCATCCCGGCCGGCCCATCCCAGCCGGCCCATCCCGGCCGGCCCATCCCGGCCGGCCCATCCCGGCCGGCCCGTCCCGGCCGGCCCATCCCGGCCGGCCCGTCCCGGCTGGCCCATCCCGGCCGGCCCATCCCGGGCTGCAGCCCCTCCTGACTCCGAGGGGAACACCTCGGAGAAGAGCTTCAAGGATGCCAACATAATGGCCGCGTCACAGCTGTCATCCCCACCTTCCACCAGCGCAGATACATGCACCTCGGTGGGAAATGTTAGGGGACAGGCCTCTGGGGTGCAATCTGGTCAGCACCACACTGCTGCTGATGTAGATCAGGTGGAGGTGGGAACTCCCAGGTGAGACAGCAGTCGGAGATCTGCTGGATCCCAGGACCCAGCTGGGTCCTAGCCTGATGCTGAGCCTGTGGAACAGAGGTACTCGGAGCTGATGGAGACGATAGGGAGCAGCCGGGACATTCAGAGGGAGATGTCAGCAACACTCCAGCAGATCCATAACCGATTGGAGGGGTCCCAGAGGCTTGGGGCGCAGGAGAGGTCACCAGCAATGAGTGGTACTGAGGCCAACACTGCTAGGATGGCGATCGCAGTGGGGAGCCTGGTGCACAACATCGGCACCATTACTGATGGTGTCCAAGGTGTTGCGCAGTCAGTGACAGCCATGGCTGAGGGTCTTGGCAGAATGTCCGCCTGGCTGGGGGATGTGGCCCAATACCATGCCGACCTTGCTGGGGGATGGGAACCTGTCCCACTCACAGATGGACATGGCCAAGGCGCTGCGGAGCTTGTCCCAGTCACAGATGGACATGGCCAAGGCTCTGCAGAGCATGGCCCAGTCACAGGTGGAGCATTGCCAAGGCGCTGCGGAGCTTGTCCCAGTCACAGGTGGGCATTGCCAAGGCGCTGCAGAGCATGGCCCAGTCACTGAGGAGCATCGCCGAGGGCGTCGACACGATGGTGCGGACCATGGGGAACCGCCAGGGCTGGCAGAGCCAGATGATACAGGGACAGTTGGGGCTTTAACCAGCTGCCCCTCTATCCCAAGGTGAATTCCAGGGCCCTTTGGCACCAACTGGGAGGAGGAGGCACTGGGTGCCAACCTGGAACCGTCCCATTGAGTGGCGACAGTGGCCACCAGCTCCCCCAAGTTCCAGCCGCGTCTCAGAGCCAGCACATGGGCAGGGTGGCACGGCTGTACATGTACAGCTGACAAGGGCCCTCAGCCTCAGAGCCCCCAGGGGATGCCCGCCAGGGGCATCAAAGGCCACAGGACGAGGTAAGCGGCTGGGTGCCTCCACCTCAGATATGCATCCTGGCGAAGCACCAAGACGTAGTGGTACAGCTCGGAGGGCCAAGGATCATTGGGAGCACCAGGAGAGGGATGCGGGGTAGGCAGTGGGTGGGGGGGGGGATGTTGGGGCGTGGAGGGGGGTGGGGGGTTTGGGGGGGTGGCAGCAGCAGGAGAATGGGGGATGGGAAAACACATTAAACAACTTTTTACACAGCCGTTATGATTCCGCCATCATTTTCTTCCGCAATGGCGGCTGACCTCCAAACCGTGGTCCCATCTCTCCAGGCACCCCACCTCCCCTCCTCGGGGCACCCACCCACCCTCCGGCCGTGGACGTGTCCCCGGAGCTCTGTCCCTTCCCCTGGGTGCTCGGACGTTGGCTGCTGCATGTGTGGTGTTCCCTCCATCAGTGTCCGGGCATCAAGGTGTGATTGGGATTCTAGGCAATGGCTCCCTCATGGCAGCAGCCGGGGGAGAGACGGTGGAGTAAGGGGAGAGGGGGAGCTGTCAGGGGAGAGAGGGGGAGCAGTCGGGGGGGAGAGGGTGGAGTCAGGGGGAGAGAGGGGGAGCAGTCGGGGGAGAGAGGGGGAGCAGTCAGGGGAGAGAGGGGGAGCAGTCAGGGGAGAGGGGGAGCTGTCAGGGGAGAGGGGGAGCTGTCGGGGGATAGAGGGGGAGCAGTCAGGGGAGAGGGGGAGCTGTCAGGGGTGAGAGGGGGAGCAGTCGGGGGAGTGAGGGTGGAGTCAGGGGAGAGGGGGAGCAGTTGGGGGAGAGAGGGGGAGCAGTCAGGGGAGAGAGGGTGGAGTCAGGGGAGAGGGGGAGCAGTTAGGGGAGAGAGGGTGGAGTCAGGAGAGAGGGGGAGCAGTCAGGGGAGAGAGGGTGGAGTCAGGGGAGAGGGGGAGCAGTCGGGGGGAGGGGTGGAGTCAGGGGAGAGGGGGAGCAGTCGGGGAGAGGGGGGGAACAGTCGGGGGGGAGGGTGGAGTCAGGGGAGAGGGGGAGCTGTCAGGGGAGAGAGTGGGAACAGTCGGGGGGGAGAGGGTGGAGTCAGGGGAGAGGGGGAGCTGTCAGGGGAGAGAGGGGGAGCAGTCGGGGGGGAGAGGGTGGAGTCAGGGAGAGGGGGAGCTGTCAGGGAAGAGAGGGGGAGCAGTCAGGGGAGAGGGGGAGCAGTCGGGGGGAGAGGGGGAGCAGTCGGGGGAGAGAGGGGGAGCAGTCAGGGGAGAGAGGGTGGAGTAAGGGGAGAGGGTGCAGTCGGGGAGAGAGGGGGAGCAGTTGGGGAGAGAGGGGGGAGTCGGGGGAATGGGGGGAGTTGGGGAGAGAGATGGAGTTGGGGGAGGGGGTAGTCTGGGGGAGAGGGGGAGCAGCTGGGGGAGAGTGGGAGGAGTCGGGGGAGAGGGGGGTGCAGTTGGGGGAGAGGGGGTCAGAGGAGAGAGGAGGAGCTGTCGAGGGAGAGAGGGGGAGCAGTCAGGGGAGAGAGAGGGAGCAATCTGCGGGGAGAGATGGAGTTGGGGGGAGAGAGGGGGAGGAGTTGGGGGGAGAGGGGGGAGTCGGGGGAAGGGGGGAGTTGGGGAGAGAGATGGAGTTGGGGGAGAGGGGGGGAGTAGTCTGGGGGAGAGTGGGAGGAGTCGGGGAGGGAGGGTGCAGTTGGGGGAGAGGGGGTCAGGGGAGAGAGGAGGAGCTGTCGGGGCAGAGAGGGGGGAGTGGGAGGAGTCGCGGGAGAGGGGGTGCAGTTGGGGGGATGTCATAATATACACCAGTATATCATGGTGCAGACACACACTGATGGACACACACAGGGACCAATCAACATGTACAAACAGCGCAGCCAATCACCAGTTAGAATACACACACTATAAAGGCAGAAGGCAGCACGGGTCCCGCTCATTCTGGGTGCTGCCTCTCAGTGTAACAAGAACTCATCCAGCCCAGCACAGACTTACAACACACGCTGAGAGAATCAACTGGTTCGGACAAGGCTTAGGTCTCTAGTTTAAGTTAGCATCATTTAGACCCACAGTCATCGTGTGTTAGTTAGTTAGAAGTAGTTAATAAAATTGAGTTGAACCTTCATCAGTGTTGGAAGTGTCTGTTCATCTCTCAAGTCTACACCAGCCAACACTTCAGGGGGGAGAGGGGGAGCAGTCAGGGGGGAGAGGGGGAGCAGCCAGGGAGTAGAGGGAGTCGGGGGGGAGAGACGGAGTCAGGGGGGGAGAGAGGGAGTCAGGGGATGGGGGAGCAGTCGGGGAGAGAGGGGGAGCAGTCAAGGGGAGAGAGGGAGTCGGAGGGAGAGAGGGGGAGGAGTCGGGGGAGAGATAGGGCAGTCAGGGGTAGAGACGGAGTGGGGAGGGTGAGGGTTGGGGGAGTGAGGGAGTCGGGGGAGTGAGGGAGTCGGGGGAGTGAGGGGGCGGAGTCATGGGAGAGGGGGGCAGTCGGGGGGAGAGAGTGGGAGGAGTCGGGGGGGAGAGAGTGGGAGGAGTCGGGGAGAGAGGAGGAGTCAGGGGCGAGAGTGGGATGGTTGGGGGCAAGGGGGAGTTGGGGTCAGAGAGGGGGAGCAGTCGGGGGGAGAGAGTGGGAGGAGTCGAGGAGAGAGGGGGAGCAGTAGGGGGAGAGAGGGGGAGGAGTCTGGGGAGAGGGGGGAGTCAGGGTGAGAGAGGGGGAGCAGTTGGGGCAGATGGGGGAGGAGTGTGGGGAGAGGAGGAGTCGGGGGAGAGAGGGGGAGGGCTGGGGGAGAGAGGGAGTCGGGGGAGAGGGGGAGGAGTCGGGGTGAGATCAGTTAGGGTGAGGGAGGGGGAGCAGTCGGGGAGAAAGAGGGAGTCGGGGGGAGAGGGGGAGGTGTGAGGGGAGATCAGTCTGGGGGTAGTGAGGGGCTTTGGAGGGAGGGTTGGTGTCAGTGTGAGGATTATTCAGTATTGATGCACTATCAATTACGACGAGACGAGAGTAGAGAGTAATCGAGGCTTTATTACGCAGAGATGTGGAGCCTCCCGCAGCTGCTGCTGAAATGGCTGCAGCTCGGTGAGCCCACACATTTATACTCTGCCTACTGGGCGGAGCCAGCAGGCAGGGATCTACCCCCGTACGTGTAGTACAGGAGCCTTACCATATTACATCTCATATACGTGATATATACAAACAGTGGTGACTCCCACAAGTATCTGGACACCTCTCCCTCAGCGAGTGTCGATGTCTAAAGTCAGAACCGGAAATTGGGCAGTTTGTTAAAGTGAGACTTTAATTTGTTGACAATGATGTCTGACAGTGTGGGTGCAGCATGTTCATCATTCTCCCCCTGTCCCCATTCAGTTTCCTCCAGTTTATCCAATCTGTATTCTCTCTCTGTCTCTCTTGTACTTTCACCTGATATTTTATCCTTTGTTGTGTTTTATCCCATTCCCTCTTCCTCTGTATCTTCCCCCACTCTTCTATCTTTTCCACGCAATCACTTTCTGCTCCCTCTTTCTTCTGTTTTGTCTTCTTCACTCTCTTTCTCAACCCTCTCTTTGAACATTTCTCTCTCCATATTCCCCTTTCCCTCTCCTGTGATTATTTTCTGACTTTCTTCCTGTCCCTTCGCTCATTCTGATTTATCTCTTTATCTAATGCGCATTCCCTCTCTCCATCATTCTGGCCGCTATCTCATCTCCCATCCCTCCGGCTTCTCTTTGCAATTGATTAGCATTGCGTCTCTGCTCTCTCCTTCAGGCCTGTGAACTGACGCCTCAGCACATTCAATCATTCCGACATTTGTCAAGGTGACTTACTTGAGTTTGTACCAGAGGATTAAAAAAAGAATTTCCGGTTGTGGCATTTCTCTCTCGCCACTTGCAGAGACTGGCCATCATTAGCTGGTGCACACTGCCCCCTGGTGTGCACTACAGGGACTTCTGCCCCATAATCCTGATGCAACACTCCTGGTACCAGCACTGAGGGAGTGCGGTACTGTCTGAGGTGCCATCGTTCAGCTGAGGCATTGACCTCTCTGCCCTCTCAGATGGACATGAAATCAAGGGCCAATTGGTCACTGCCCTGGCCCAATATTTAATCCCTCAACCCACATCATTGAAAAAGATGACCCAGTCTGAACATAGAACAAACAGTGCAGAAGGAGGCCATTCAGCCCATCGAGTCTGCACTGACCCACTTGAGCCCATTTAAGCCCAGTAATTTATTGAGTTTATGGGATCTTGCTTTGCAAAACCCACCTGATGCATTTTCTCCCGAAAGGGTATCTCGTGGGAAGTGCTGAGATTGAGAAAGGCACTACGGAAGTGAACATAGATAACATAGAACATAGTAAATACAGCACAGAACAGGCCCTTTGGCCCACAATGTTGTGCCAAACTTTTGCCCTAGATTAAGAACAAATCAATCTACACCCCAGCATTCTACCGTAATCCATGTACCTATCCAATAGCCGCTTGAAGGTCCCTAATGTTTCCGACTCAACTAATTCCACAGGCAGCGCATTCCATGCCCCCACTACTCTCTGGGTAAAGAACCTACCTCTGACATCCCCCCATATCTACCACCATTCACCTTAAATTTATGTCCCCTTGTAATGATTTGTTCCATGTCTCTGACTGCCTACTCTATCTATTCCCCTGATAATTTTATACGTCTCCCTTTCTAATTACTATTTACCAGCACAGGCTGACTCAGGCCTGATTAACGATCAACAAAATACTTGGCCGCAAAATCAATTTTATTTTACGCCCTCTGAATAAACACAAATAAAATTTGTGGTTGATATTACTGGACTAATAGTCCAGAGATTGTTCAAATTCCATCAATTGTTTCTCCTTTATCATTCTGCGCTGAGTTAGACACCCAAGCTGCAGTTTATCAAGGCTGAGGGATCAGCTTTTGATTGCACAACGAAAGAGCGATCACATAGACGGTGGCCAAATGGCCTTTCTCTGCACTGCAAGCTTTGAGGTTTTGCTAAGGGGAGGTCATGTCTGACCAACTTGATTGAATTTTCAAAGAGGTGACCAGGTGTGGAGATTAGGTCAATACATTTGACGTAATCTACTTGGACTTCAGCAAGGCTTTTGATACGGTCCCACATGGGAGACTGACAGCGAAGGTAAGAGGCCGTGGGATCCAAGGAAATTTGGCAAATTGGATCCAGAATCGGCTGAGTGGCAGGAAGCAGAGGGTGATGGTCGTGGGGTGTTTTTCTGACTGGAAGCCTGTTTCCAGTGGGGTCCCGCAGGGTTCAGTGGTGTCTCTGGTTTATATAAATGATTTAGACTTGAATGTAGGAGGGTTGATCAGTAAGTTCACGGATGAGACGAAAATTGATGGGATGGTAAATAGTGAGGAAGATAGCCTTAGATTACAGGAGGGTATAGATGGGCTGGTCAGATGGGCTGATCAGTGACAAATGGAATTCAATCCGGATATGTGTGAGGTGATGCACTTGGGCAGAACAAACAAATCAACAGATGAATGGCAGGTCCCTGAGAAACATCGAGGATCAGAGGGGCCTTGGTGGGCAGATACAATGGTTTAAGAAGGCATATTGTGTATTTGCCTTTATTAGCCGAGACATAGAGAGTGCGATTCTCCCAAATCGAGGCCAAGTGTTTGCGCCGTCGTGAACGCCGTCGCTTTTCACAACGGCACGAAACGGGCCCGAGGATGACCGATTCTGCCCCCCACAGGGGCCAGCACGGTGCTGGAGCGGTTCATGCCGCTCCAGCCTCCCTTCCCGGCGCCAAATGGGTGCCGCGCCAACCTGTGCATGCGCGGGGGACGTCTTTAGCGCGCCGGCACCGACTCAACATGGCGACGGTGTTCAGGGGCCGGCCGCGGCCAGAGAGTAGGCCCGCAGGGGAGGGGCCGGCCCGCCAATCGGTGGGCCCTGATCACGGGCCAGACCACATCGGTGGCCCCCCCGGGGACGGAGCCCCCTCCCACAGGCCGCCCCCTCACCGTTCGCCGTTCCCGCCGGCAGCGACCAGGGGTGAACGGCGCCAGCAGGACTCTGTCATATCCGCTCGGCCCATTCGGGCCGGAGAATTGGCGGCCCTGCCGAATCCAGCGGCCGGCGCCGGCACAGGTGGCGCTGATTCTCCGCACCTCGGAGAATCGTGTGCCGGCGTCGGGGCGCGGTTGCGACGATTCTCCGGCCCGGCGCGGGGCTCAGAGAATCACCCCAGAGGTTAAGAGCAGGGAGGTTATGCTGAAACTGTATAAAACGTTGGTTAGGCCACAGCTAGAGTACTGTGTGCAGTTCTGGAACAAACATTATAGGAGGGATGTGATAGGCCTGGCAAGGGGGCAGAGGAGATTTCCCAGGATGTTGCCTGGGCCGGAGGGTTTTAGTTATGTTTTCCTTGGAGTAGAGGAGACTGAGGGGAGCATGACTGAGATGTATAAAATGATGAGGGGCACAGATAGAGTAGACAGGAAAACAGTTTCCCCTTGGTGGAGGGATCGATGACCAGGGGGCAGAGATTTAAGGTAAGGGGCAGGAGGTTTAGAGGGGATGTGAGGAGATACATTTTCACCCAGAGGGTGGTGAGAGTCTGGAACTCGCTGCCTGAAAGGGGGGGTGGAGGCAGAGACCCTCATAACATTCAAGAAGCATTTAGATGCAACTTGCAATCCCAAGGCAGACAAGGCTATGGGCCTAGTGCTGGCAAATGGGATTAGAATAATTAGGTGGTTGTTGTTGACAGGTGCAGATGCGATGGACTGAAGGGCCTTTTCTGTGCTGTAGACCTCTATGATTCTATGAGAGCGATTTAGCAACCGCGTTGTGTCTGACGCAGATCCGGGAGTGCCGGGTGAATAGCGCTGCAATTCCAAATCGAGATCCGCATCTGGAGTGAACCATTTTGTAACTCACCCGGCCTGCTCCCGATGGCAAGTTCCAGACCACACCCAAAACTGGCAAGAATATCAGTAAGCCTAAACTGCATTCATTTCAATCTCATTATCGGGATTGAAGTCGAATGCATCGGCCTCCCGGAATTACCCGACTCGCCGGTGAGGGGACATGTGGGCGTCGGTTAATACTCCCTGTGAAACTGGCACAACGGCTGCTGAGGGGAAGTGAGGGGGCGAGTAGCCATTTTCATATTCTGGCATGCAGCTCAATGCTATCGGAGCTTGTTGCCCCAGTGCTCAGGGTGGTGGGGGGGGGGGGGGGGGGTGCACTCAGAGGAGTAGGGTTTGGTCGGAGGTCTAAAGCGTTCCAGGTCGGGAGTCACCTCTGGGCCGGGGGGGGGGGGGGGGGGGGTGAGGGGCTTTGCGCCTGTGAGGCCTTCAAACCATCTTTAAATAATGTGGAGACCCACAACAGGGGCAACCACAGCTGCAGCCCGCCTGCCCTACCAAACACCCCCAGGACAGAGCCCTACTGCAGCTTCTCTCATCATCGGCAATTTCACTCCCTTTAACTGTGAGCAGCCTCCAGCTTCACAGCTGGAGGATATTCCAAATGAGGAATTAGCCTTGTTAGTTGTGAGAGCTCTTCACAGCTGCAGGTTGTGTTTGCTGCTTGCTCCTGCTGGTGGCTGCAGATGCCTGGAGGCTGCGGTTGCTGTTTCCTTCCTTTTCTGTAGCTGGAAAGAAGATACCTGGGTCCTGAAATACAAGGTTCAGGGGGACGTATGAGTCCAGAAGGCAATCAAGCAAGACACTGCAGAACGTGGTGCGCGACATTGATCCAAATGGGCCACCTGATGACACCATTGAAGAAATGCTTTTGCAGATTGTTGCTGGTGTGGTGAGTGCTGTAACTGGCACATTAACGTGGCTCAAACACACTGGAAATCAAGGATATTCAACTGCATCTTCAGCGCCAGTGGAATATGTGGATGTCAGGATTTGGTTCTGGTGAGATTGGGCCGTGTGGGAGGGGCCTGCACAGCTGAGGCTCCTGGGCAGAGAATGGCACTGATACGTGGAACAAGCCACACATTGACGGACAGATCATCTCTACGACACAGTTCTGGGCATGATAACACATTCTCAGGCTCCGTTTCTGTTGAGGAACCTGTGAGGGGGTGATTCCGTGTGTTTGTTTTTTGCATGAAAATGAGCTGATATAGCTTTGCATTGGTACCAATATGGAACGGTGGCGTTTCCTCGTTGTTTAATGGCTGGTGTGATTAATGGAACGTTACGATGTCGATTTTCAAATCTTTGTTACTGTTAATTGTTTAATAAACAAAATATTCTCAACTCTCAAGTGCCTCCTCGAGGGCACACATGCCTCAGAGGGTGATTAGTGCACTGCACGCCCAGCAAACCTTGATGCCTGAACTCTAGGAGCAACGGCACCAGAGAGGCTGCTGCCAACCATCAAACACTAAAGAGCAGGGCTTCACCACTGAGGACCATCTCGCGTCCAAAGGGTAAGTGTCTGGATGAGCAGGGGGCAGCTGAGCACAGCACATGTTCCCGGCAGAGATCTGAGGTCTAGGGGCTCCTGATGTGGCCGGGGCTGAGTGTACAGAGCGAGGTTTGCCAGCACAACTGGCTGGCTGCATGGCACTCTGGCAGAAGGCAGGACAGCGGGGGAGGCTTGGGGGATTTGATGGCCTTGGGATGGGATCCCCCACTGATTGTTGATCGCTCTCCTTCTCCAATTCCTTCCAGACATAACAATGATTGCTGGTGTTGATCTTGTAGAGGTTGCCCTCGAATTGCTTGTGGAAGCCCAGGGAGCAGGGCACCATAGAAGGCAAGCAAAGGCAAACAGGCTGGAGGCGGCACCTCACGTTCAGGGGCCCAGAGCGTACAGGGGTCGTTGGCCATTCCATGAGCTGACAGACAGCAGAGGCCACAGAAGACTCCGTCTCAACAGAGAGACAGTGTGGCACCTGTACCATGTCCTCACGGACATGACACCCCATGGGGGAGAAGGACCCTGCTCACGGTGCATGTGAATATCACTGCAGCCCTAACCATTTCAGCCATTGGGTCATTCCACAGCTCGAGCGAGGACCGGTGGCATTTCACAGTCATCCCCCCACAGGTGCATTCGGGAGGTGACAGATGCTCTGTTTGCCCAGATATCTGACTCCATCACCTTCGACCTGGACCAGGCCCACCAGGATGCCCGGTCTGTACCAGGGTATCAAGGAGTGCCCCTTATTAACAGGAAGGGGTTCCACTCCCTGAATCTTCAGATCATGTGCGACCACTGCCTCTGTATCATGCAAGTGTGTGCCCACTACCCAGGGAGCGTGCATGACAGCTACATCCTGGGGCACTCGGAGATCCCAGAGTCTTTGAGGATCGCCCCAGGATGACGGGTTAGCTCATGGGGGGACGTAGGTTACCTGTTGAGGTCATGGCTGATGACCCTAGTGTGGAGGCCTGAGACTGAGACGGAGACCCAATACAATGAGGCCCACGCTGCCACCAGTGCTCAGTGAGCAGTGCATTGCGCTGCTCAAAATGTAGTTTCAATGCCTTGACCGCTCTGGCGGTGCCTTGCAGTACACCCCCCAGAGGCTCTCCCGTTCTTTGACCTTGACCGCTCTGGCGGTGCCTTGCAGTACACTCCCCAGAGGCTCTCCCGTTCTTTGACCTTGACCGCTCTGGCGGTGCCTTGCGGTACACCCCCCAGAGGCTCTCCCGTTCTTTGACCTTGACCGCTCTGGCGGTGCCTTGCGGTACACCCCCCAGAGGCTCTCTCGTTCTTTGTTGTCTGCTCTGCCCTCCACAACCTGGCACAGCAGCGGAGTGACATGCTGGGGAAGGAGAAGCAGGAGGAGGCAGAGGCATGTGTGGCCTCGTCTGAGGAGAAGGATGAGACAATCCAGGAGGGGCTGGAGAACGAGCCCGAGGAAGAGCCGGAGAATGGAGAACAGGTGGCGGCAAGGATACAACATGCCAGGAGGACCAGACAGGCCCTCATTGTCTCTAGATTCCCCTACGACGAGGCTGTGTCCGTCAGCTCAACAACCCCTCCCATCATTCCCCTCCCCCCCCAGTACCCTCCCTCCCCCGTTCCCCTCCCCATTCCCCCCCAATTTCCATACCTTTTCCCCATTCCCATCCCGTTTCCCTCCCCCATTCCCCCCCAATTTCCATACCTTTTCCCCATTCCCATCCCGTTTCCCTCCCCCCCCCCCCATTTCCCGCCTCCCTCACCCCTATCACACTGCCGCCTCCCGACCATCCTATTCCCCCCCCCTCCAAGGGTCAGTGGAACTCCAGGGAGATGTGCCTGTGTTGGCACCGTCAGCTGGTCAATACACAGGGCAGGAGAGTGATGCTAACTCGCTGTGGGGAAAGCTCTAGTGTTCTTCAGTTGCTGCTGAAGTCTGACTCCTGTCTGCTGACAGCGCGCTCACACCCATCCTCAAATGGGGTCTGCGTCGGGGGCTTGAGATCATGGGCCGCTGTGCCCGGGGGATGATTGGAGCGGAGAGCAACAGGGGTTGTGGGCATTCCCGCTGTGAAGATTAACGTGACAGAGGCTTCAACATGTGTGAGGTGTGACATGTTTAAATAGTAAACATTTTACTGTGACAGATTTCCATTCCCCCAGCTTCAATAGTGAAGCCCCCCCCCCCCCCCACCCCCTGTCAACTGAGTGCCCCTCACTCTTCTTGATCCTCATGGTCTGCAGCCATGTCTAGGTGAGTCCCCAGGATGCACACCAGGGGTGGAGGCCGCCTGCTGCTTTCCACGCCCTCTGACCTTTCATGTTCTTGGTGGACGTCCTCTGGAAGGCCTGGAGCTGGAGGGCCCCGGGCCCCTGACCGGTGTCACTGACGGCGCTGTGCCACCCTGTTCTGCCCACTGCCCTTGAGATACGACGTTGGCAGGAGGGGGCAGTTCAGATGAAATGGAGACCGCTGCCTTCCCCTCATTGGCAGGCCCCGGGTTGGCCACCCATGCCTCCTCCTCTCTGACAGTATCCGTAGGGCCCTGAGGGGTCCATGGGGTGGAGAAATGAAGTATTTCTCTGAAGTGTCGTCACTGTTGTTACGTGGGAAACATAACCAACCTGGACACAGCAAGACCCCACTAAGCGATCAATGAGTCTAGAATCTGATTATTGATGTTAGTTTAGGGATACATGTTGGGACCGGGCGAACATTTTTTCCTCTTCTTTGAGAGAGTGTCAAGGGATCTTTATATTCCATGGAGATGATGGAATTAGACAATTAATGTAATACTTATCTGAATATAGCCTCACCGACACTGAAGCAGTCCCTCAGTGAAAGTCGCCATAGTCCCAGATCACCATTGGCTGCTTTCCTCTTTGAGAAAGAGCTGTCCTGGTGAGGATTTAACCTGAGGATCACCACACCTCAGGCGAAGGGCAAGGTTGAGAAGGCGGGGCCTTCATGAATAACCTCAGCCGGTACGGGAATTGAACCCAGACTGTCAGTGTCACTCCCCATCACAGACCAGCTGGCCAGCCAACTGAGCAAAACCAACCTCCCATCCCCCTCAGTACTGACCCTCTGGCAGTGCAGCACTCCCTCAGTACTGACCCTCTGGCAGTGCAGCACTCCCTCAGTACTGACCCTCTGACAGTGCAGCACTCACTCAGCACTGACCCTCACATTGTTTGTCCTATCTGGGGACTGCCATTAACACTCCTTCCCCTTGGTTTCTGTGGCCATTAGCACCAAGTTTCCCTGGGTTTCTGTGGCTATGACTCATCTTTCATTCCTACTCTGCAGTATAAATATTTCCCACTCTCTCTGTCTGCTAGCTTTGACAAAGAGTCATCGGACTCGAAACGTTAGCTCTTTTCTCTCCCTACAGATGCTGCCAGACTTGCTGAGATTTTCCAGCATTTTCCCTTTCGACTCTCTGACAGTGCAACGCTCCCTCAGTACTGACCCTCTGACAGTGCGGCACTCCCTCAGTACTGACCCTCTGACAGTGCAGCACTCCCTCAGTACTGACCCTCTGACAGTGCAGCACTCCCTCAGTACTGACCCTCTGACAGTGCAGCACTCCCTCAGTACTGACCCTCCGACAGTGCGGCACTCCCTCAGTACTGACTCTCTGACAGTGCAGCACTCCCTCAGTACTGACCCTCTGACAGTGCAACACTCCCTCAGTACTGACCCTCTGACAGTGCAACACTCCCTCAGTACTGACCCTCTGACAGTGCGGCACTCCCTCAGTACTGACCCTCTGACAGTGCAGCACTCCCTCAGTACTGACCCTCTGACAGTGCAGCACTCCCTCAGTACTGACCCTCTGACAGTGCAGCACTCCCTCAGTACTGACCCTCTGACAGTGCAGCGCTCCCTCAGTACTGACCCTCTGACAGTGCGGCGCTCCCTCAGTACTGACCCTCTGACAGTGCGGCACTCCCTCAGTACTGACCCTCTGACAGTGCAGCACTCCCTCAGTACTGACCCTCTGACAGTGCAACACTCCCTCAGTACTGACCCTCTGACAGTGCAACACTCCCTCAGTACTGACCCTCTGACAGTGCAGCACTCCCTCAGTACTGACCCTCTGACAGTGCAACACTCCCTCAGTACTGACCCTCTGACAGTGCGGCACTCCCTCAGTACTGAACCTCTGACAGTGCGGCACTCCCTCAGTACTGAACCTCTGACAGTGCAGCGATCTCTCAGTACTGACCCTCTGACAGTGCAACACTCCCTCAGTACTGACCCTCTGACAGTGCAGCACTCCCTCAGTACTGACCCTCTGACAGTGCGGCACTCCCTCAGTACTGACCCTCTGACAGTGCAGCGATCTCTGAGTACTGACCCTCTGACAGTGCAGCCCTCCCTCAGTACTGACCCTCTGACAGTGCGGCACTCCCTCAGTACTGACCCTCTGACAGTGCAGCACTCCCTCAGCGCTGACCCTCTGACAGTGCGGCGCTCCCTCAGTACTGACCCTCTGACAGTGCGGCACTCCCTCAGTACTGACCCTCTGACAGTGCGGCACTCCCTCAGTACTGACCCTCTGACAGTGCAGCACTCCCTCAGTACTGACCCTCTGACAGTGCAGCACTCCCTCAGTACCGACCCTCTGACAGTGGAGCACTCCCTCAGTACTGACCCTCTGACAGTGCAGCACTCCCTCAGCACTGACTCTGGGAGTATCTGCCTGGAATATTGTGCTCACATCCCTGGAGTGGGATTTGACCCCACAACCATGTGACTCAGAGACGGGGCTGACCATTAGACCAGGTCTGGTGTGGTGCCTGAATAGAGCAGTATGCCAGCTCCTTGTAACACCAAAAGCATTTTAAGTAATAGGATTGGACAGCTGGTGAAATAAAGTCGTAAAATTGGAAGTGTCAGGGTCTCCAAATCTGTTTAAAAGTGATTCACACGGCACTCCCAATGCATTAACCTCCAGTCTGCACCCGCATGAGAAATGGGTGATGTAGCTATTAGGGAGAATATCTTCCTCCCTGAGATTGATGAGGGTGGCGATGTGCTGTGTGTGGATGCAGAGGTCCAGGGCTGGGAATCTATTGTCTGTCTGAGAGGGATTGAGGGACCATTTGAAAGCTCCACCTCCGACAGTGCAGCCCCCTATCAGTACCTCCCAGTGAGGTACAGATCGCCAGCTTGGATTAATTGCTCAATCATCCCTGAAATACGTCTCAAATCTCCAACCTTGAGGCTCGCAAATGTTGAAAATGATCGTTGTCTCCCTATTTGAATAATAATTGATTAATATTCACAGACCTAAACTGTGTTTCTGACATTTCTGACAAACGTGTTGGTTAAAGGCGCTACAGAAATGCAGCTCTTGTGTTGCAGTGAATGTATCATTTCCCCCCTGTCTGTTTCACATGCTTTTCTCTGCCCCTATTTAAAGTTGTTTGATTTCAGTCTGTGACAGTTGCTCTCTCGCTCTGTGGTTAATGACCAATTCTGTCTCGCCCTGGTTAATATCTAACTGGGGTTTATTGATCTTCCTGCGCCATTCCTTGTGTCAGAGTTTCTCCTCGGTTCCCGGCCACCGCACTCACTCTCACCCGGGACAAGGGCTGATTTCCCGGGGCTGCAGGGAGCTCCCGGACTGAGCCCCAAGGTGGGTAACTAGCTGCGCGTCGGGGCCCCTCTGGAGCGGGTGGGCTGGGTCTCATTCTCCCTTGGCTTTCCATGTATCATCAGGTGGCCTGGCTGGATCTGGGTACTTGCAATCCCTGACTTTCTCTGTCCTCTGTCCTCACTCTCTTCTCAGTTTCTGTCTCTCTCTCTCATTCTAGCTCTCTGTTTCTGGCTCTCTCTCACTCTCTTGATTCAGTCTCTTGCTCGCTCTCATTCACTCTGTCTCTCTCTCTGTCACGCTTTCTCAATTTTATCTTTTTCTCTCTTTCTGTCTCTCTCTCTCTCTGTCCCTCTGTTTCTGTCTCTTGCTCACTCTCACTCTGTCTCTTTGTCTGTCACACTCTTTCTTTCTTTCTCTCCTTTCTCCTCTCTGTTTCTCCCTCTCTGTCTTCTCTTTGTCTCTCTCTCTGTGTTTCTCTCTCTGTCTGTCTCTTTGTCTGTCACGCTCTTTCTTTCTTTCTCTCCTTTCTCCTCTCTGTTTCTTCCTCTCTGTCTTCTCTTTGTCTCTCTCTTCTCTTTGTCTCTCTCTCTGTGTTTCTCTCTCAGTCTCTCTGTTTCTCTCTCTCTGTCTCTGTTCTCTCTCCATTTCTCTCTCACTGTTTCTCTGTCTCTGTTCCTCTGTTTCTGTTTCTCCCGCTATCTCTGTCTCTCTGTTTTTCTCTGTTTCTGTCTCTCTCTCTCTCTGGGCTGGATTCTCCCAGAATAAGACTATGGGCGCGATTCTCCGCTGCCCACGACGGGTCGGAGAATAGCGGGAGGGCCTTCCTGACATTTTTCCCGCCCTCCCGCTATTCTCTCTCCCCCCCCCCCCCCCCCACGGCCGCCCCACGACATGAATCGCTGCTCGCCGTTTTTTATGGCGAACAGCGATTCTCCCCAGGCCGATGGGCCGAGTCCCCAGGCCTTTACGGCCGTTTTCACGAACGCAATCACACCTGATCTCACCGTTCGTAAAAACGGCCGCAAAGTGCCGTCCCGGACAACCATGGCACCGATTGTGCGCACTATTTGTTCCTCCGCTGCCCCGCAGGATCAGTCCGCGGGGTGGCTGAGGGGCATGACAGCCCGCGCATGCGCGGGTTTGACGCATATGCGTGATGACGTCATCCGCGCATGCGCAGGTTGGAGCCGTCCAACCCGCGCATGCGCAGCTGATGTCATTGTGCGCGTCAGCCGCCGTGACACTTGCCGCGCGGGCTTAGCGACGGTCGCTAAGCCCGCGATGCCGTGCTTCACGGGGCCGCGCTGCTAGCCCCACCCGGGGGGGAGAATTGGGTCCCGGGAGGGGGGCGCGGAGGCTGCCGTGAAACACGGCCAGTTTCACGGCAGCCTTTACGACTCGCCGCATTTGCGGAGAATCGCGCCCTATGTTCTGACGCCGGCGTAAAAATGCTGGAGTTTTACTCCAAAGATTCCTGGAATAAAGATCAGCTAATTTAATGCCCTGCAGGGGGCTAGCAGGGACCCGGAGTAATTCACGCAGCTTTAGCTGCGGACACAGGCCCCCACACCTCCGGTTTGGAGTCCGCGCATGCGCAAGGCGGCGGTCTCCAGCGGCCGCGCTTCGCGTCATGGGGGACCTGGACCGCGGAGGCAGACAGAAAAATTAAACCCCCTCGATCGGCCGTGCGCCCGATCACCTAATCATGTGGATCTAACCCTCGGCCTACAAGGCCCCCCCAACCCGGTGTCTGATCCCTCCGACCCCCCCCCCCCCCCCCCCCCCACCAGGACGGCCGTGGACTGAGTCTGCAGCCACCACGCCAGCTTCCCGGCAATAGGTGGTTAGTTCCACACCGTCGGAAACTCGGCCACTCGGGAGCGGAAGACCGCTGGGCTGGACTCTGTCAATGGGTCCCCAGCCGCACGGAGTACCCAGCAAATTTGCTAATTCTTGGGGCCTGGAGATTTGCCGGAACGGCGCCGGGCCCGATTTCGGCGTGAAAGTGGATTCTCCCCCCCCCGCCCCGCCGAATGCGATTTTGGCGTGGGTCTGTGGAGAATCCAGCCCACAATCTCTCTCTATCTGTTTCTCTCTCTGTTTCTCTCTCTCTCTGTTTCTGTTTCACTCTCTCTCTGTTTCTGCAGGAATGGGTTTCCCTTTGTCAAAGTCGTTGAGTGTGGATGTGCCCAGCAGTGAATTCCTCCCTGCCCAGTTGTGGGGTTGGGGGTAGGAACCCACCCTGGAATGGGTGGGGAGGAACTGAAGCTGGAACACAGGATCATGGAGATGTACAGCACAGAAGGAGGCCATTCAGGCCACTGTGGCTGTGCCAGCCGTGAAACTGGGCCAGTTTTTCATTGGAGGAAGGGTTGGGTCTTGAGGGGTCTGGTTGGCCGTTCCTGAAACCAACAAAAACAATGGGTTTGTGTTGGCAGCGATTCCAGATCCCTGGTCAGTGATTCTAATTGGTCTCTGCCACGGTGTCAGTCCATGTCCAGACTGGCCGTTTGGTCCAGAATTGGGCAGCACGGTAGCATGGTGGTTAGCATAAATGCCTCACAGGTCCAGGGTCCCAGGTTCGGTACCCGGCTGGGTCACTGTCTGTGCGGAGTCTGCACGTCCTCCCCGTGTGTGCGTGGGTTTCCTCCGGGTGCTCCGGTTTCCTCCCACAGTCCAAAGATGTGCGGGTTAGGTGGATTGGCCATGCTAAATTGCCCGTAGTGTCCTTAAAAGTAAGGTTAGGGGGGGGGGGGGGGGGGGGGGGGGTTGTTGGTTACGGGTATAGGGTGGATACGTGGGTTGAGTAGGGTGATCATTGCTCGGCACAACATCGAGGGCCGAAGGGCCTGTTCTGTGCTGTACTGTTCTATGTTCTATGTTCTAATTGGAGCTAACTGTTGCCAACCTTTCAGCAATGCCCTGGAGAGACCAGGATCTGCAAAGCAAACTCTGCAGTGACGCAGGATGAAAAGGGCTTTTTTACTTGCCCATTTGGGGCAGCAGGGTAGCATGGTGGTTAGCATAAATGCTTCACAGCTCCAGGGTCCCAGGTTCGATACCCGGCTGGGGCACTGTCTGTGTGGAGTCTGCACATCCTCCCCCTGTGTGCGTGGGTTTCCTCCGGGTGCTCCGGTTTCCTCCCACAGTCCAAAGATGTGCGGGTTAGGTGGATTGGCCATGCTAAATTGCCCGTAGTGTCCTAATAAAAGTAAGGTTAAAGGGGGGGGGGTTGTTGGGTTACGGGTATAGGGTGGATACGTGGGTTTGAGTAGGGTGATCATGGCTCGGCACAACATTGAGGGCCGACGGGCCTGTTCTGTGCTGTACTGTTCTATGTTCATTGTTTGACTGGGCAGCTGAACCAGAGGATCAGGTGCTGAAGTCTCCAGGAATGCGTCCAAGCAGAATTGGAAACAATAACTGGGGTGGTGATGCATGGTTGAAAGTGCCAGGTGCCATCTGGCCCTGGGTTGTTAAGGCTTAAATGAAACATTCCCTCAATGCCATTCAAAGAGGAATATCAGGAATGGATTTTCTGTTTACTTCTACTTTTCAAAAAATTAATTCACAGGTATCCAGGGCATCATTGACGAGGCAGCATTTATTGCCAATCCCTAATTGATCATAACTGAGCTACACCCGTGTGTCCCATCATCGAAGCACCCGTGTGTCTGCTCCCTCACCATCGAGACACACGTGTGTCTGCTCCCTCACCATCGAGACACACGTGTGTCTGCTCCCTCACCATCGAGACACACGTGTGTCTGCTCCCTCACCATCGAGGCACACGTGTGCCTGCTCCCTCACCATCGAGACACACGTGTGCCTGCTCCCTCACCATCGAGACACACGTGTGCCTGCTCCCTCACCATCGAGGCACACGTGTGTCTGCTCCCTCACCATCGAGGCACACGTGTGTCTGCTCCCTCACCATCGAGGCACACGTGTGTCTGCTCCCTCACCATCGAGACACACATGTGTCTCCCCCTTACCATCAAGGCACACGTGTGTCTGCTCCCTCCCCATCGAGGCACACGTGTGTCTGCTCCCTCACCATCGAGACACACGTGTGCCTGCTCCCTCACCATCGAGGCACACGTGTGTCTGCTCCCTCACCATCGAGGCACACGTGTGTCTGCTCCCTCACCATCGAGACACACATGTGTCTCCCCCTCACCATCAAGGCACACGTGTGTCTGCTCCCTCACCATCGAGGCACACGTGTGTCTGCTCCCTCACCATCGAGGCACACGTGTGTCTGCTCCTCTGTGCCATTATTTGAAACTCAAAAATGTTGCTCTGTCGCTGTCTTGGTAATATTATTTGAGAGTCAGTGGGTTGCTCTATATGGTCCCAGACTGTGACCCATCAAACTAATGTACTGTTCTCAGGCCCTGGGTAGTAACACGGAGAAAGTGTCTGTATGTGTATGTCTGTGTATGTATGCCTTGTGTGTTTGTGTCTGTGCATGTGTATGTATGTCTGTATGTTTGTGCGTGTGTATCCATGGAATCCCTCCAGTGCAGAAGAAGGCCATTTGGCCCATCGAGTGTACACCAACCCTCCGAAAGAGCACTCCGATCATCATAACCCCACGCATTGATCATGGCCAATCCACATAACCTGTACATCTTTCCGGACTTGTGGGAGGAAACCGGAGCACCCAGAGGAAACCCACGCAGACATGGGAGAAAGTGCAAACTCCACACAGACACCCAAGGGTGAAATTGAACCCAGGTCCCTGTTGCTGTGAGGCAGCAGTGCTAACCACTGCACCACAGGTGTCTTTGTGTGTCCATGGGTGTGGGTGTATGTTTGTGTTCATCTGTGTTTGTGAGTGTGTGTCTGTGTGTGTGACTGTCTGTGTGTTCGGGCGTGTGTGTGTGTGTTTACGCACGCGTCTGTGCATGTGTCTGTGCGTGTGTCTGTGTGTGCCAGTGTGCGAGTGTGTGCCTGTGCATGT